>NC_088375.1:72433333-73069166 GCF_037993035.2 Macaca fascicularis | reverse complement strand
TTGCCCAGACATGGTGCTTCACACCTGTAATCCTAGCACTTTGAGAGGCCAAGGTGGGTGAATCACTTGAGGCCAAAACTTGAAACCAGCCTGGCCAACATGATGAAACCCTGCCTCTACTAGAAATAAAAAAATTAGCCAGGCGTGGTGGTGCATGCCTGTAATCTCAGCTACTAGGGAGGCTGAGGCATGAGAAACACTTGAACCTGGGAGGTGGAGGTTGCAGTGAGCCAAGATCGCAACATTATACTTCAGCCTGGGCATAGAGCAAAACTCTGTCTAAAATAAAATAAAATAAAATAAAATAAAATAAAATAAAATAAAATAAAATAAAATGCAGTTGAAGACACACCAGAGAGGTTACAGTCTTGCTCTCTCTCCCACCCACCCTCACTCCCACCTCCTCAGCCCCCTACTCCCACACTCCCACCATGTGACAGAATCTATAAGCCAGGAAGAGGGCCCCCACCAAAACCCAACCATGGTGGCATCTTGATCTTGGACCTCTAACTCCAGAATGGTGAGAAAATAAATTTATGTTGTTTAAGCCACTCAGTATATGTCAGCCTGAGCTGACTAAGACACAGGCAAAGTGTTTTAAATGAAACTTTTGGATGAATCAAACTGTCTCCACTTATAGCACTCTTACAATTTTTCTGCAAATGAAATAGACTCAATTTAACTTTTTTAAGACTCATTTTACTGGATCTTTGGTCACTGAGAAGTCATGAGTTGATTATTTTATTGTGTATCATTGCAGGTACAACCTATTAAAATAACAAGGTGACTCTAAATGACTTCTGATGCAGTTGGAAACTCATCAACAGCAAGAAAATAGTGGAAAATGCATACCCCTTCTCTTTTCTTCTGCAAGAAAATCATTGACATTCAGAGCAATGCCCGGAATCATAATTAACTAAGTTGGATGTGCCATTCTTAGAGTATATAATTTGAAATGCCACACATACTCCACCAAACTACAGCTGTATCTTAATAGAACGTGATAGCAAGCTAAATTGTATATAAGATTCTGAGGGCTTAGGAGAATCTGATTGGCAGAGAACCAAACAAAGCCATCCTCTGAGTCAGTCAGATGTTCAGATTTCCAGTAAAGGTTCCACAAACAACTACCCAAATCCATTGACAGTCAACTGCCAAAACAACAGCTTCTCTTTTTTTCCAAAGCAGCACTTGTGTACAATCCATAAACAAACTGTCAAAGATGTTGTACATCTGGACGACACAGTTGCAAAGTTAATTTTGGTTGGAAGAAAACTACATCCCTGGTTTTCATTTGAGTGGAATTTTGATCAGGGAAAGAATTATATTGTGGGCATTTCTAATGTTTCTATGGACACGTGCAATAGTGCCACAAGCTGCCAAACACAGAGGATTCTGATAAATAAAATTAACCCTTTGAGTGAAGTCTAGGAAACATTGAAGGCTTTAACTCATGGATTGTTGAGCTTCATGGACCAGCAAGTACCCTGGAGCATTTGCCATCACATTATGGACTTGAAAGTTCAAGATCCATATTACAAAAATAACTTTTTATTATGTATGTATGTTTTCTAAAAATTAGATAGGTGTCTACCAAGTGGATGATGCTACCTAGTGCATGAGAAATACTGAGTAGCTTCTCTTGCCTTACAGGACTGTGGTAAGTTTTGTACTCTTAGAAGGAGTAACCACCATTATCAAAATAGTAAAAGTCCTCTAGCACCTTTGCTGATGCAGAGCACTTAGGACACTAAACCTCTCTAATATTTCTCTCATTACTGATATTATTGAGATTCATCTAAATCCAGTGTCTCTAGGAAATGACAGAGAGCCAAACATCTCTTCCCATCTGAATCCATTTCCAAAAAAATAATAACCATGTACATAATGACAGGACTCACTGAAGAGTAATTATAAGTGTGGAGAAAGAAGAAAGTGAATAACTTTCATGATATTGCACAACTGAACCCATATAAAAGTCAGATTCTTTCCACCATGTTCTTAATCTTTCCCACTTCTCCCCTGAGTAGGTTATGGTCAACTGCATAATACAGCTGCCTTCTATTCTGTTGTTGCAATGGACTCTTGATAGTTTCCATCTGTATTCTGGACCACCTCTGAAGCCTACTCAGTTCAGATTACCACCAAACAAAGAGTCTGAGGCGCCTTCAACATTCAACTATCAAGTTCACCCAAGAATATCTGTCCTTCATCACCATTCTAAAAGAGGTGGCCTTCCACTTACATACATTTGGGTAAAATATTTGTATAACCTGGGCTCAAGATACTGACGTTTAAAATATGAGTAAAACCAACAACAAAAAAATGTTTATAAATGGATGAATTGGAGAAACTATTTATTTTTACAAAAATTGAAAACTTGTCCAAAGAAGCAGCATAATTATCCTAAATAATAATGACTCCTAGTATAATTACAGTGTATAGCTTGTTTAATAAATGTTACCTGCAACTGCATAGGCAAGCAAAAATGTCACCTTTTATGTCAGTATGTCACACTTTTCAAGTTTGTTAACTCGTATTTTCTTAATAACAATTTTATAACCAATTTAGAGCAAGAATGGTGTCAATTTTATAGCTGAAGATTCTGAGAGAAATTAGAAGACTAGTCTAAGATCATATTAATTGGAAATTAAAATAAAAAATCAGGTTTTAATTTCAAGATCTGTGTGTTTTCTGCTATACAGTGTCTACTTCTGAACCTTTATACTTAATAAAAATATTTAGGGAAATTAACAAGTGACATTCATTGATATTTAAGTTTTAATGATCAGGGATCCTAAGTATTAAGGATTATGAATATTAACTCATGATCAACACTATAGTCCATCCTTGACTTTACATATTTTTCAGTGTCATCATAAATGGCTGGCTGTTGACCTCAACAGGTCTTAATTACAGCTTAAGCACAAGGACAGCCTCCATCTGTATCTAGGAAATATGAAACCCTATATATTTTCTAGTGAGCAGGGAAGCAAAATTTGCTATTAATCTCGTATTCACCTGTGACTTATTTCTAATAACTGTGCTTCTGTGTTTATCTTCTTAAAAAGCTACTCTCTTAAACCTTTGTTCTGATATCTCTTTCCTCTTGCCCCAGTTCTTATCATGTTTCAATGAACATGTTTCACTTTAGTTCCTTTAGTTTGAGGGATTTTTCTTGTCCTAATAGTCCCTATATCTTCAAACAGCACTCATCACCCTTGCACAAGCATTCTCAGCCTTGCAGGGAGATGTCCTTCATGCCAATGTTAGTCTGCCTGCTGGGCTCAGGAGGGCTGCCTGGTGAAGATACCATAGACTTGGAGTCTGATCATGATGGTTTTAGTCATTCATCCTTCACTTTCATCCACTACCTTTAGTCTCTACTACAAACCCATCAGGTAGGTATTAAATTCCTAAGTACAAATTATGAAACCAATACAAGTCTTTTGGCCTCCAGAAGTCTCAGTTTCATAATTTTTAAAATGCCACTACTATTATTACTTAACCAGGGACTCTGTAATATTGACTAGAGATTGAACTGCCTTCAATCATTGTTTTCCAGGCTTTGTGGATTCTCTATAGATCCTAGAGCATGTGCCAAGGCTCCCAGATCCCTTTCTTCCTGATCAGCTCTACTTTATGGCAATCTGGTCTTCCAAATTCCTCAAGGACAAGTATAAATTGACAAAGCAAAGTATAGCAGTTTAGATGAGCACCTTCTTTCCATGAGTTTAAAACAGCAAACACACATTATGTACTATGCAATCTAAAACAATTATTCACTTAAGTTCACTTCAAAATGTCCCTATATTGTTGTTCCCCTTTGTACTTGCAACAGTCCCATGTTCACTTTACCTTGCCTATTAGTCATTGCTCTCTGGCATTATGTTGTAGATTGATTTGCTTATTGTCAGGGCCCCTTTCATGAACAAAGGCTCCCCTTATGAAAGGAAGGTTTTCTGTTTTGTTTACCTCTTTTTCTCCATACACATAGAGGATTACGGGGCATCCATAGTTTTTCAATAATATCTGTTGAGGAAGAAGGAAGAAGGGACTGAAGGAAGAAAGGAAAGAAGGAAGTAGGGAGTGAAGGAAGAAAAAGGAAGGAAGGAAGGAAAGAAGGAAGGAAGGAAGGAAGCAGCAGAGGAAGGGAGAAGGGCATGTTTGGGGCAAGTTTGGGAAAGATAGAAGTTTTAATTTTGATAATAATGATATCTAAGACTTACTGAGTACTTATTGTATGTGCTAGTAAGAAATTGATATATACTAATTAATCTAATAGTGCAAATACATATTAAGAGATAGGTAAAGTTGGGAAACTGAAACACAAAGAGGTTCAGTTACCAGTTGATGGTCACATAGTTCATAATTAGGTGAGTTAATGTACAAACCCAGGAAATTTAACTTCATGTCTCATACCCTTAATCGCCATGACATACTGCTTCTTGCCATTAGTAAGTAACTGATCCATTGAATAAAAAATGAGACTGATCATCTATACCTATTCAACAAAGTGACCTGATGAAGCAACTCCAAGAAGGTTATTAGTAACTGTTACTAAATGCTATAAAGTCAAAAAATCCTCCTTGTTTAGGCAACTTTACTGTGAACACTTGAGATAAGAAGACTTGGAGAGCGAGAGAGAGAAAGTGAGAAGGATGAGGCTGGATCACACATTTCTTATCCAGACCCAGTATAGATTAATTAATCACAAACCATTGAATTCAGAAGACATCCTCATGCAACTCCAAGGGTATTTCAAGGAATCTTCCCATCTGGAATCTGTGCTGATTCTTTTCATATTGTATTTCCCTAAGGATGACTCACAGGAAATTGAGGTTTCAGAAATATGTTGTGTTTTTTTTTTTATGGCATTTCTCTACCTTCACTGAAAAGTTTTAAAGATAAGTGACTCTGTGGTTATGTTTTTTTCTCATTGAGTTTAAAGAAAAAAACACTTTTTCAACTTTTTTTACAGCTTCTCTAATTGTAATGATGTTTATACCTACACGATGATGATGACGGCAGTGATGACGATCCTGTTGATTGTGGTATAAATATTCCGGTAAGTGAGGGTAAAAAGAGGGTGGAAAAAACCCTCAATAAGAGATATAATTGCAGTCAAAAAACAGTTGTTGGGTTTAAGTGTTACAAATATGGAGCTATGCTACATATTGTGAGAGTATGAAAAATCTATGGCATCACCCTGTCTCACACAGCACACAGTGTTGGAGTCAAAGGTAGACCAGATCTCTCCAACATGAGATAAGCGTAGTAGGTATAAAACAGATATCAGGTACAATGACCACACATTCACTGGGAAATGATTGATTTCAACTGGAGGATCACTCGAGGTTTTGTGAAAGGGTGACATTTGAAATAGGTCTTGAGATATCGTATAGACTTTCCTTAAAAAATCATGAGGAGTAAAGAAGAAATTTGCAAAAGGTGGCAGTATTGATGGAGGGAATGGCTTCCCTCCCTCTCTTTTTTCCTTTCTTCCGTCTTTCTTTCATTCCAATGCCTTATATACTATTAAATGTTTAATGGTCCAGAAAAGAAGTTCACGAATCTCTGTTCAGTGCCTAGAGTGATGTAATGTTCAATAAATATTATCATTTTATTTTTAGTTGACAAATAATACTTTTATATATGTATTAGGTACACAGTGATGTCTTGATACATATATAGTGATAAGATTAGTATAATTAGCAAATCCATCATCTCAAATACTTATCATTTCTTTGTGTTAGGAACATTAAATATTCTCTTTCTAGCTATTTGAAACTGTTATTGTTAACTAGGGTCATCCTATGGAGGTACAGAATAACAGAAATAATCCCTCCTATACAGCTGTGATTTTTTTCTTTGAGACAGAATTTCACTCTTGTTGCCCAGGCTGGAGTGCAATAGCACGATCTTGGCTCAGCACAACCTTCGCCTCCCGGGTTCAAGTGATTCTCCTGCCTCAGCCTCCTGAGTAGCTGGGATTACAGGCATGCACCACCACCATGCCCGGCTAATTTTGTATTTTTAGTAGAGATGGGGTTTCTCTATGTTGGTCAGGCTGGTCTCAAACTCCCCACCTCAGATGATCCACCCACCTCGGCCTACCAAAGTGCTGGGATTACAGGTGTGAGCCGCCATGCCCAGCCATAATTTTTATCCTTTAACAAATCTTCCCATATCCCTCCTTTCTCAGCCTCTAGCATCCTCTGTTCAACTTTTTACTTCTATGATATTAGCTTTTCTTAGCTTCCACATGAGAGTGAGAACATTCAGTGTTTATCTTTCTATCCCTGGCTTATTTCACTTAACATAATGTCTTCCAATTTCATTCATGTTGCTGTCAATGACAGGATTTTACTCTTTTTTATGGCTGAATAGTATTCCACGGTATATATATGCCACATTTTCTTCATCCATTTATCTGCTGTTGGACACCTAGATTTATTCCGTATCTTGGCTATTGTAAATAATGCTGCAATAAACATAGGAGTGCAAATGTCTCTCTGATATAATTATTTTCTCTTCCCTCAATAAATATTATTGAAAAAATGGTTATCATGTGTACAAATGGGCACCTAGATAAACAATTCTAATTTGCAAATTAAGGCAAAACTTTCATCTATATCATTTAATATTTGGAAGTCAAAAAAATTTATGAAGATCTATATGAGCCACCCGTTATGTAATTGCAAGAGAGAGAAAATAATGAACAAGAATTTAGACTCTGAGCTACCTGGAACAGGAACCATATCTTTACTCATTCAATAGATATTTTATTTAGTAATTACAATATGTCATCTTCGGTATTAAGTATTATGTACAAAAATGAATGATATGGTCTTTGCCAATGCTGTGCATACGTTTAATGGGAAAGAAAGATAGGTGATATAGGTGCATGATGCTAATGATTATTAGATAATGTCTACTGTATCTACTTCCAGACACTATATTAAGCACTACAAACACACTGTTTATTTGGTCTACCCACCCTCTAGGGAAGGTCTTATCTCCATTTGACACATGAGGATTTAAAGCTTAGATAAGTCACACCATTTGCCGAAGGTCACACAGATATTTTACTTTTTTTTTTTTTTTTTTTTTTTTCTCCTGAGGCAGAGCCTTGCTCTGTTGCCCGGGCTGGGGTGCAGTGGTGTGATCCTGGCTCACTGCAACCTCCGCCTCCCAGGCTCAAGAAATTCTCATGCCTCAGCCTCCACAGTAGCTGGGATTACGCATGTGCACCATCATGCCTGGATAATTTTTTGTAGAGATGGGGTTTTGCCATGTTGGCCAGGCTGGTCTCAAATGCCTGACCTCAAGCAATCCACCTGCCTCAGCCTCCCAAAGTGTTGGGATTACAGGCGTGAGCCACTGCGCCCAGTCAATACAGCTATTTTAAGTGGAATTTTAATTTGGAATTAAACCTTTCAGATTCTGAAATCTATGCTCTTAGCTGTTCATTCAACACCTTTAGGCATTGGAAATAGTCGCTTCTTAGATTGTTGCCTATGTTGAATCTTAAGGAATAATTACAAACATATAAGGAAGGAAAGGAATAGAAAAGATGTTGGAGGCAAGAAAACAAGTAGCTCAGGAACACTAGGGCACAGGGTGTGTTGGAAGCAAGGTGTTGGAGATATGGTTAGAAATACAGAAATGAGATGGCTTATAAAAAGCACTAGATACTTAGGCTTAGGCAGTGGCTCACCACCCTGGGGAAACAATAGAATCAACTGGGGAATGTTTAAAAAAATGTAAGAGGCTGGGCACCTGTCCAGACCAGTTAAAATGAAGTCTCTAAGGGTAGGGTTCAGGCATATGTATTTTTTAAAGTTTTCCTGGGGTAATTCTAGCACAGTGTTGGGTAAAAAAGCACTGGGCTGAAGTGATGGGAACCATTGAGGGAGTTTAGGCCAACAAGTATGGCAGATGGAAAGGAAAGGCCCAGAGTAGAGGCAGGGAAGTCTTTGAGAAAGAAGCGCATCAGTGATGGCGAGGGGCTAAGGAGAGTTAGGGGCAAAAGGGAAGGAATTCAAGGGGGAAATATCAGAGATAATTAGGGAGTGGAATGCACAGGTTTGGTATCCACTTGGATGGGTGGGCTGGATAAGATGAGGAAGTAATAGTGATTCTTCCATTTCCAGTTTGGGTGACTGCATGGAAGTTAATCTCTTTTATTGAAAGGGCAGATACAGGAGGAAGGGCAGGTTTGTGGAAAAAATGATGAAGTGAAAATTCTGTGAATTAGACTAAGATAGAACACTCAGAGGAGCTGCAGAAAAGCCAGGGAAAGTGACATTCCAACAGCTAGGAGAACAGGAGTAAATTGTCAACACTGTCAAACACCTCTGGAACAAGGGACGACATGATATTATTGAACATATTTAAAACAAAATACCATGATGGTGTAGTTTTTCTTCCTTCTGTCTATCTTCTAAGAAGATTCCTGCTTGGGATGTATAAAGCAAATGGGGATAAGAGCAGAACTGGAAGAAGCCTGTGCCATTTATGAAGTCATTGTCCCCAGCTCCAAACTCACCTTCTCTGCTCTGCTTTTTGATGCTAGGCTAGAATTCTGGAAGCCACACTTCTGCTTTGTTAGGCTCTGACAGTGAGGGGCACTAGTGAGAGACTGCAAGGCTGGAGAAGGAACAAGCAAGTTTTGGCTGTATTCTTCCTGAGGGCTGTGACTACTCGCAGCACTTCAGAGTTGTTTTTATGACTCCGTAGCACACCACTTTGTTTGCTTGTTTGTTTGTTTCAATAGCAGCAGGTGAAACCAGTTCATAGTTTTTCTTGCTCTTGCAGAACCAGCTCCATTATGTTCTCTGCCTGAAAACACCAGCACCAACTGTCTGGTGACCCCTTTTGCAGAGACAAAGGTCTCAAGTCTACAGGGCCTTTTCTCCAAGCTCCAATGCACCAGCACTAGCTGAACAAGCACCTTCTCCTCAAAAGGTTTAATTTCTGCAACAGAGAGCCCCTAGCTAAGTTTCTAAAGATTAATTATTGCAACCTCTCCCGTTTGTTCCCTCAGCCCTAGGGGTGGTAGCTACTTTCTGCGGTTTATATCTTTTAAAAAATGCTTTCCCTTATTTATTTAAGAACTTTGTAAATAGTTAACAGTTCTTTATATTAAATTTTCTTGGTTCAGTAGCTAGTGTTGTGTCTGTCTCCTGAATGGGCCCTTACTTACACAGTAATTGGTTCCATAATCCGAAATTTATTTTAGGAAACAAATCCTTAAAGTTATTTTGGATTAATATGGTCATGTCCTTAGATTGAACACAATATCAAGATCCTTGCCCATGGTAAATGAGGTACTAATCACTAATTGCATGTAGATACACTGCCCTTAATCACATCACCACCTGTGATTGATTGTGATGAAGTTTCTACTGAAGCAAGAACCTTGGGAACCCAAGTGACTATTTCATTTGACTCTTATGGGAGTAAGGACGCCCACACGGACTGTGGCATGGGATGGATTCTTGTAAGCATTTACTTATTCAATCCCCATGCCAACTCTAGGAGGAAGCATGATCACAGATTAAATAAGGTCATATCATGACTTGATCTTCCTATCATGATGCATCCTCATTAGCTTCTTGCTGTCAAGTGCACAAGAGTGGTTACAAGATGTAAACTATAAAGATAGGTCTTTAAACTCTCAACTCAAGTCATGGTCAGAGAACCACAAACTTTTCATGACAACCCTAAATAAGTCTCATTTTTCTGTATCCATATGACTAATATTTTAAGAAGCTATACTTAAAATACTGTGAAGTTTGCAGAATTACAATACATGTTGAATTCACAGCCTTACAAAGTCTCTCACAAGAAAGTGAAAGTATTGATTAGGAAGAAATGGGACTCAGAAATTTGAAATGGGCAAATTAATTCGTACTCAGATGAGGCTGAGAATCTTAGATTCAAGTCACTCCGAGCCCTCCTGTAAATACATGCCAATTGCCTACCTGAACAGGCTGAGAATTCCTAATCTGAACATCCAAAATCTGAAATATTCCAAAATATAAAATTTTGTGCATGCCAACATAACCTACAAGTGGAAAATTCCACACAAAAGTACTTAACACAAACTTTGTTTCATGCACGAAATTGTTTTAAAATATTATATAAAATTACCTTCAGGCTGTGTGTATAATGTTTATATAAAATATTAATTTCATGTTTAGACTTGGATTCCATCCCCAAGATATCTCATTATATATATGCAAATATTCCAAAACCCCAAATTTGAAACACTTCTGGTCCCAAGCTTTTCAGATAAGGGATACTCAGCCTGTAGCTGAAAAGACAAGCCTTCCCTTGCCTGAAAATTCTGCAACCATCTCTCTAGGAGCTGGACTGTTGCCTTGCAAGCAAATGCTCATTTTACGTAAGATTAACCTCAACCATCTCTTATTGTCACTATAACTGACTTATAACTAGGTTCAGAACTCAGCATGCTCCATGGGTCTGGTACAGAATCTGACCCAAAAGGAAATAGCTTAAACATCAAAATAATTGCAAGATTTTGTAAATTATATTGATAGAAACTAGGAGATATGTGTAGGAGATAATTCCAATGGGGAGTTAGAATAAGGATGGTGGAATGTAAAACTAGATCAGGTCTAACTTATTAAATAAGTGGAATTTTGAAATATTCCTAATATAGTGGGTTAGGCTGTAAAGCCAGAAGTGATTCTAACAGTTTCTTTGTTTTGTTGACTTAAAATTGAACTTAACAGTGTCTTAAATTGAAGGAGAAGGAGATAGCAGAGATTTCATGGTAAGAAGAAGTGGAAGGAATCCAAAGACATAAGGAGAGAAGAATGTTAGGCAAATTGTATAATATGCAAACGTGACACCTATCCTCCAACTACGTCACCCAAAACAACCCAATACCGTCTCTAAGTTATTGAGAAATACATACATGTGCAAAGCACATACATCTTTATATAGCTCTGTGATGGCTGTCTTCTCTAACCCAAGTATGAGTATGGAAAATAACATAACAGATGGAATTTCTGATTTTAATGGAAATGATAAGATCCTGGGGTAAAAGGAATGTTTGTTCTACTTTTTTGTTTACATTTGTTTTACTTTTACTGTTGGTAGTATTCAACCACCAAAGATAAGACAGGCACTTTACCATAAAAGTTAGCCATGGTTGAGTAATATAACTTTTTTTGTTTTAATTTTTTCCCCTGCTTTATTAAAATACAATTTACAAATAAAATTGCATATATTTAAGGTGTATAACATGATGTTTTGCTACATATATATGATATATAGGAATATATATTTGATACATATACAGTGAAATGAGTACCACAATGAAGCTAATTAACATATTCATTACCTCACATAGTTAATCTTTTTGTGTACATGTGATGAGAATACTAAATCTACTTTCTTAGCAAATTTCAAGTATACAATGTTATTATTAATTATAGTCACCATGCTGTATTTTAGGTCTCCAGAACATATTCATCCTGTAACTGAAACTTTTTACCCTTTGATCAACATTTCCCCAGCCCCTGGCAACTACCTTTCTACTCTGTTTCTATGAATTAAACTTTTTTAGATTCCACATATAACTGAGATCAAGCACTATTTGAATTTCTGTGTCTGGCTTTTTTCACTCAGCATATTGTCTTTCAGGTTCATCTGTTGTGTTGCAGCTGGCAGAATTTCCTTCTTTTATAAGGCTGGATGATAATAGTCAGAATGTTTTAACTTTCAGGGATTTGGGGCAACAGCTAATTAATCAAGCTGTTCCTAGAAATGAAATATATGGCTAGTCAAATAAAATGTTTCTTAATCTATATAATGGGAAATACTCCAGCAGTGTGGTGGCCAAAAACATGACTTGAGTTGCCACAATAGAGAGTAATGGCTTCTCACTTCACTTCCAGACCTAAGCCAATCCATAAACCCAAAGTCCTTCTATTGAAGGAGAAATTGGGTTCCCTGAGAATAGATGCTGCAGCACTGTTATACATACATCCTGTAAGTATTTCTCTAAGTTTTCCCTGAAGGAACTTACGGGCATTTACTAGAGTCAATGTGCACCGGGGAAAAGGAAACATCCAGAACTATCAGGGATGCCTACACTGGTCCTGAGGTGACACTAATTCCCATAAACTCCAAATCCTACTGTAATCTATCAATAGTGATGGATTATTGTACTCAGGAAAGAGATGGCATCTAAGCTCAAATGCAAATCACCATGAGATCTGAATGTTCACGGCCCATCCTGTGATTATTTCCCCAGTTTCTGAGTAGTATGGGAATTCATGTACTTGGACAACAGCAACATCCCACATTGGCCCTGTGACTCATAAAGTAAGGGTTAATATTGTAGTAAGGACCAAATGGAAGCCGCTAGAACTTTTTTTTCCTACCAGGACAGTAAACCAAAAACAATTGCATCCCAGGGAGAATTGCTGAGATTAATGCCACCAAAGACTTGAAAGATTCACAGATGGTCCAGGGGTGGTGGTTCATGCCTGTAATCCCAGAACTTTGGGAGGCTGAGGCAGATCACCTCAGGTCAGGAGTTTGAGACCAGCCCAGCCAACATGGTGAAACCCCGTCTCTACTAATAATACAAAAATTAATTGGGCAGGGTGGTGCCTGCCTGTAATCCCAGCTACTCAGGAGGCTGAGGCAGGAGAATCGCTTGAAAACGGGAGGTGAATGTTTCAGTGAGCTGAGATCATGCCTTTGCACTCCAGACTGGGCAACAAGAGTGAAACTCCATCTCCAAAAAAAAAAAAAAAAAAAAGATTAATGTATGGTGATACCTATAATATTCCACTTAACTTGCTTACTTGGCCGGCACATAATGTAGATGGCTCTTGGAGAATGACTGTGATTATCATAAAGTGAATCACATGGTAACTCCAATTACAGTGGCTCTTGTATATGTCATATTTTTACCAGAGCAAATAAACACAACCCCCGGCACCTGATAGCAGCTACTGACCCGACAAATAATTTTTTCTCCATACCAACTTGCAAGGACTGCCACAGTAGTTTGCTTTGCTCCTTGGCAGGGCCAAAAATACACATTTGCTTTCTTGCCCAGAAGTATGTCAACTCTCCAGCTCTCTGCCATACAGCATTTTGTAAAGATCTTAATGGTCTTAATAATTCCACACATAACATTAGTCTATTACATTGGTAGCATTTCACTGATTAGATCTCATATGAATATTTTAGATGCTTCCACAAATGGAAACTAGAGAATGGCAGATAAACTCAGTAAAATATCTGGGATCTGCCAACTCAGGTCCAGAGATTTTGAGATATCATTTTAGTGCTCTGTGAAATGAAACTGTAAATAGACCCCAGGCTTTCTAGATGAGATGGACTCTGTACAGCTCACAGAGATGGCCAAATTAAGATACTAGGAAGCCAGTGGCATAGTGAGTGAGAGAAAGGTGGTCATTTACCCTTTGTTCTTGAAGAGAACAGCTCCAAATAAACATCCTCTTTGTGCCTCTGAGCCAAGATAGTTCCAGAGCTGAGACACCATGACTGGGTGGAAGGCTCCTCCTATCAGCCTGAAAGGGGCATGCAGAGACTTCTGGCTTGAGACTTAGAAACTACACAACCAGGACTCAGTTATTTCAACCAATCAGGATGGAACAAATTTAAATTCTTCCTTTGCATATACAGGCCTGATTGAGGGCTGTGGTAGGAATTTTTCCTATTTAAGCCAAATCCCCTCTTTGTTCTCTGCAACTGTGCTTTCATTATACATCCAAGGCTGTGTCTCCCCCAGCCTCAAATGTATATGTAAATATATATAAAATATATAAAATATATATTTTAAATATATATATTTATTTAAATATAAAAATATATTTATTTTATATATATATTTTATATATAATAAATATATATAAATAAATATATATATTTATTTTATATATATATAGGCATTATATGTATATTTAAAGTATATATAAATATATAAATGTATTTTAAATATATAAATATAAATATAAATAAAAATATAAATATATTTGTATATATTTAAAATAAATTGCTCCCTTTTTCCTCTGGAGATCTCACAGTCTTTTGTTAATACTTCTAATGTGAAAGACAAGTTACTGCACCTTGGATCTTCTACCACAAAAAAAATGAAAAGGCATAGTGCTTGATGGTTTGTGTATTTGTTCATGTTTGAACCAACATATAACAAATTTAACTGTGCTAATTTAAACCTCCAAAGTTTTGAGAGGGACCTGGGAAGAGAAGGCTCTGCAATATAAAGCAGCATTTACACTTTGCTTTATGACCCAGCAAGTCCAGTTGTATTAGTCTCTTCTCACACCAATAAAGACATATCTGCAACTGGATAATTTATAAAAGAAAAAGGTTTAATTGACTCACAGTTCAACATGGCTGGGGAGGCCTCACAATTATGGTGGAAGATGAAGGAAGAGCAAAGGGACGCCTTTCATGGTGGCCAGCAAAGAGAGAGCTTGTGCAGGAGAGCTCCCGTCTATAAAGCCATCAGATCTCATGAAACTTACTGACTACCACAAGAATAGCACGGAAAATACCTGACCCCATCATTTAATTACCTCCCATGACACGTGGGAATTATGGGAGCTACAATTCAAGATGAGATTTGGGTGGGGACACAACCAAACCATATCACCAACGATACTTGAAGTGCCTGAGTGAAATAGGAATGCCACATGAGCCTCTTATAAATGCCAATAGGATAATCACCGTGAGCGCTTTTAGGATTTTGGAGAAAATCTATGCCTTCTTTTACAGATAACTATTTTTCTTTTATTTTGAGAAACAGCTTCTGGGTTTTTCCTAAACGAGGATTAGAGACTAAACACCAAACCATGGGATATTGAATGGCAAAGTAACATTAGATCTCCACCATGATTTGGCACTATCTGACTCATTAAGACGTAGCTTGCACATGCACCAAAGCAATCTGTCATCAAGTGGAGATGGTATACAGTCATGCATTGCTTAATGACAAGAATAGTTTTGAGAAATGCACTGTTAGGTGTTTTTGTGATTATGTAAACATCATAGTGTGTACTTACACAAATCTAGTGTGATAGTGTAGCCTACTATACACCTAAACTATCTGGTACAGCCTATTGCTCCTAAGCTACAAACCTGTGTGGCATGTTGCTATATTTAACACTGTAGGCAACTATAGCACAATGGTAATTCTTGTGTATCTAAAACTATCTAAATGTAAAAGTACAGTATAAAAGATAAAACATGGTTCGCCTGTATAGGGCACTAATGGAGACTGCAGGACTGAAAGTTGTTCTGGGTGAGTCAGTGAGTGAGTGGTGAGTGAATGTGAAGGCCTAAGACATTACTACACACTACTGTAGACTTTATAAATACTGTCCAATTAGGCTATATAAATTTATTGACTACCACAATAAATTGAAAACATTTTTTCTTCAATGATAAGTTAATTATAGCTTCCTGGATAACCACCATTGTATATGCAACACATCATGGACTGAAACGTCATTATGAGGTGCATGACTGCATATGAGGAGATTGTGCTTGAGCAAGTCCTGAAGGCACACAAGTAATTTGCATGAACAGGTGCCTACAACATCTTTGAGTAACTCCTGCTGCCTTGTTTCCTTTCTTATAGTCTCATGATTTCATGACCAGGTGACTGAGGAAAAAAAAAAAAAGAAACTCAGGCCTGAGAGGCGGAAGTTGCAGTGAGCTGAGACAGGGCCACTGCCCTCCAGTCTGGGCAAAAGAGTGAGACCCTGTCTCAAAAAAATAAAAAATGCCTCAAGCCTAGTACGAATGGTTCTACACAATATACTAACACTACTGAAAGTGGACAGAGCAGCATTATGGCATCACTCAAGAGTGGCCCTGGAAAACTGATGAAGGCAAACCTGACAGTGTCCAGAGGTTGAGTGGTACATTTGGTTGTCTTATCTTCTCTGGGCTTAGACATACTCAGTCGGAGGGATGAGTCTACATTGATTCATAAACAGTTGCTAATGGTTGAGCTGGATGGTCAGGGCCTTGGATAACAAAAACCCCACAGAATGAGACTACAGGGAACAAAAAGGTCTGGGAAAGGGATTTGCAGATGAATCTTTTAGAATGGGAACAGAGTGTTAAAGTGTTCATTTCACACGTGAATGCTCACCGAAGGACTTCCGTGGCAAAGGTGGAAAAGATGAAAGTGGGCATCAATCAGCCTCTTGTCTCAACTACTAGAACACATGCTAAATGGATCAATGCACAAAGTGGCCATAGTGGTAAAAACAGAGGCAGTCCATGGCCTCAACAATATGTTGAGACAGCAACATGCACAGCCTCACCAAGGCTAGATGCCCAACCTACCAACAATAGAGGCCAACACTCAGTGCCGTTAAAGCATGATTCACTAAGGGCATTTTCTAGACACTTGAGGCAGGAGACTGATTACACTGGACACCTCCCCACTTGGAGGGGCTACAGATATGTCATCACTGGAATAGAGACATATTCTGGATGTGAATTTTCTTGATGCACATCATATTTTCTCCAGAACAACCATTTGTGGATTTACAGAAAGTCTTTTTCATTTATCATGTTATTCCACATGACATCTCTTCATAAAAAGAAACTCATTTGGAGAACATATGGACACAGGAAGGGGAACAACACACACTGGCTCCCGTTGGGAGTGAGCTGTGGGGAGAAAGAGGATTAGGAAAAATAACTATGCGTACAGGTGCGGCAAACCACTATGGCACATGTCTACCTATATAACAAGCTGCACACCCTGCACATATAACCCAGAACTTAAAATAAAAAATAAAATTATTTTTTTTTAAAAAGAAACTCGTTTCACTGCAAAGAATGTAGCAACAGACTCATACCCATGGGGTTAATTGATCTTGCCATGTTCCCTCATCACTCTGAAGCATCTGGCTTAATACAAAGATAGACTGGCATATGGAGAATTCAGTAATGGCACCAGTTAGAAGACACCTTGAAAGCCATAGGGTTCTATTTCGCAGGATACAATACATGATTTGTACTATTAAGCTTGGGGGCTTCTCATTTTGGGGACAGTATAATAATGTCTTCATTTGTTAGATAGATAGTTGCATTGCCTTAGGCAGGAACAACATCTTTCGTTGTTGTTGTAGAAAAGTGTCAATACGTGTAGAAGACTTTATATGAATGCTAAGTAGTCAAAGGGAGAGGACTGGGCCAGTTTTTAAGCTACTCCCTTTTAACTTCAAATACACACTTGTATAATCTGCTTTATGACCCTGTACATGGGTCTCAGTAATTCACGTTCTGCTTTGCCACCTGGCTCTACGTTAGGCTCTGCCAGTAGGGGTTTCTAAAAGTAGATTATAAAATTGGAAGAAGTGGAGCAAGAGGCTTGTTCCTTCCTCTCTACTTTCTGTGAGCTATTTGTGTGTTTATAATGCCTGTCAAAGGCACCTCAGCAAGATTTTTTCATCCCAGAGAGAGAGAGTTCCTTTCTAGATCAGTGCCTGAACTCAGTTTACAGCATTTTAAAGATTTGCAAAACCAGCTTAATTATGCTATCCCTTAAGGACCCCAGCACCTGCTAAGCAGTACGTTGTCCTCAGAGGTAAGAGTTTCAGCCATGTGGGACCCCTCCTTTAAGTTACTAAGTTTTAATAATTCCAACACCTACCATAAGAAGGTAGGCCCTTCTTATGATGGCTTCTCTATGATATCTTGAATTTCTCTTTTTATCCTTGCATTTTCTTGGTCAATAATTTATTTATAGTTAAAAAACTCTCTCTGTTCTAGCTTTGTTCCTTGACTGGACTCCTACTAATACAAAGCCTTAGAAAGTCTACACTGATGTGTATTAGAAAACAATGGGGCGGGGGGTGGGGTGGGGCAGATTCGAGATGGCTAAATAAGAACAGCACTGGTCTGCAGCTCCCAGGAAGATCGACGCAGAAGGCTGTGATTTCTCCATTTCCACTGAGGTATCTGGTTCATCTCATTGGGACTGGTTGGACAGTGGGTGCAGCCCATGGGGGGCAAACGGAAGCAGGGTGAGGCATCTCCTCACCCAGGAAGCACAGGAGGTCAAGGAATTTTCTCCCCTACCCAAGGAAAGTCATGAGGGTCTGAGCCCAAGGATCTCCAGCACAGACACTGTGCTTGTCTCACGGTCTTCATGTCTAAAACACCAAAAGCAATGGCAACAAAAGCCAACATTGACAAATGGGATCAAATTAAACTAAAGAGCTTCTGCACAGCAAAAGAAACTATCATTAGAGTGAACAGGCAACCTACAGAATGGGAGAAAGTTTTTGCAATTTATCCATCTGATAAAGGGCTAATATCCAGAATCTCCAAAGAACTTAAACAAATTTACAAAAAAAAACCAAAACACCAAAAACATCAAAAAATGTGCAAAGGATATGAACAGACACTTCTCAAAAGAAGACATTTATGCAGCCAACAGACATATGAAAAAATGCTCATCATCACTGGCCATTAGAGAAGTGCAAATCAAAACCACAATGAGATACCATCTCACTCCAGTTAGAATGGCGATCATTAGAAAGTCAGGAAACAACAGACGCTAGAGAGGCTGTGGAAAAATAGGAATGCTTTTACACTGTTGGAGGGAGTGTAAATTAGTTCAACCATTGTGGAAGACAGTGTGGCGATTCCTCAGGGATCTAGAACCAGAAATACTATTTGACCAGCAATCCCATTACCTGGCATACACCCAAAGGATTATAAATCATTCTAAGATAAAGACACATGCACACGTATGTTTATTGCGGCACTACTCACAATAGTGAAGACTTGGAACCAACCCAAATGTCCATCAGTGATAGACTGGATTAAGAAACTGTGGCAGATAAACACCATGGAATACTATACAGCCATAAGAAAGGATGAGTTCATGTCCTTTGCAGGGACATGGATGAAGCTGGAAACCATCATTCTCAGCAAACTATCACAAGATCAGAAAACAAAACACAGCATGTTCTCACTCATAAGTGGGAGTTTAACAATGAGAACATGTGGACATGGAGGGGAACATCACACACTGGGGCCTGTCGGGAGGTAAAGGGGGAGGGGAGGGATAACATTAGGAGAAATGCCTAATGTAGGTGACGGGTTGATGTGTGCAGCAAACCACCAAGGCACGTGTATACCTATGTAACAAAACTGCATGTTCTGCACATGTAACCCAAAACCTAAGTAAAATTTTTAAAAAAAGGAAGCAGAGAGAACAATTGAAAGAAGACAGAGAGTAGATATATTAGACAAGCCGAGAAAGAAGCACATAAGGAGAAATTAGGAGAGTTTGTGGAGAGAAAAAATTGGGGGAATGGAAGGTTTAAGAAAACTGTCAGACTGTGATTCAAAAATAGATTTTTGAGGAAATAAGTGGATGTGAAGGTTTTTACTTAGTTTTGCCACACAACATGACAAAATTCCTCTCTTTGGCCTTTCACACGAGGTTGTATAAAGATTTAAATTGCTTTACAATTCACTGTGGACATGTATTGCAGGGATGTGTATTGCAGGACACCTGGCAGGGCAGCAAGTAAGTGACAACCCTTAAGGACACAGACGCCTTTGGAGACAGTAAGCTTAAACAAATTAGAGAGGAAAGAGGGGACAGTAGCTAGCTCATTTTCCAGACTCAAACCTCAGACTAAACATAGTTTGGAATAGAGAATTTGTCTGGAAATCTGGGTGTCTAAGCACATGCTAACAATAAGACTGCTGAGGTCCTCCAAAATGCAAACTGAAAATGAATGATTATTTGTGAATACATTAAATTAAAGGAAGAATGTAACACTAGTACCAGAGCATAATAGTTCATTTTGAATCGCTATGTAATGTGTAACTTGGAATGATTTTAGATTAAGTTATAATCATACATTCAAACATGTGATGTATATACAATCAATTTCCTTTCTCTTTGAAGTGATACATTAAGAGAACAGCAATGGCCAAATGTATCCAAACTGGGGTCTCCCCCATTCTATGAGGAGACCCTCTATGACAACTGTTTTCAGTTCAGAAACTACCCTTTTGTGGAGGGACTCCGGAAAAATAATTGCTATGTATTTTTAAGTCTGTTCTCCAATAAAGAGTTTACAGTACATGCTTTCTTAACTGAATGTCTTATTTGTAAAGAGTAAAAAAAAATCATGAGAAAGGCAGTTCCTAACTTCTGTACATATTCCTCTACTCCGAAACATGCTACAAACTTGTTCTTCAACTTGCACTTCACTTAGGGTTGCTAAAGTTGCCACCAACAGGGGTCATTAAGTACAAACCCAGGGAGCAAAATCATGATGGCCTCCCCTTAACACTCAGAAGCTGGTATGCATCACCCCGCTTCAAGAAATTCTGTGAGGTTGCAGTGTGGTGCATACACATAGAGATTTTGGACGTATCTGCAGTTTTGTCTCCCAAAAAACAAATAAACACATTCCAGTCTCCCCAGGCAGCCAATTCAAAAATTTGTACAATTGGTCAAAGGAATAATATTGTACGCACAAGTCTGCAACTTAGAATGCAAACTCCTTGTATGTGAAATTGAATCTTGGTAATAATGTTGTTTTCCTATTACATGTTTCTTTTATTGTGAGCTTCTTCAATATGTTTGGAATATAATTTAAATTTTGATTAAAACACTGGGAAAATGACATTTAAAATGCATTTTCTACAAAATTGTTAACCTACGTCAGTGTACTCAAGGTTGGTCTTTGCTGGAAATGCAAGACTGCAACATTCAACCACATTTTTGCGTAATAATTACCATAAGAAAAGAAAATGTCTCAGTAGAGATTAAACAACATTAGCTGAAATATGTACATTCTGGGAAAAATTATATGTTAATAATCAAGAACCAGCTAGCAATTCCATCTGTATTCACTGGATGTTAACATCTCCCATCTGTTTTGTTTTTGCCCGTATTTATTCCCTGACAGTCAGTTGATCACTTGGGTCCAATAGCGTTTTCAGTCTTTCCTGACTCTAAGCTTCTAATCTGCTTCTGAGACATTACAGTTAGAATTGCCTTGGAGACAGATAAATAGTTACTGTATGGGAAATCAGAGAAACAAATATTCCACTTGGCAGCATGCGGGCCTGCTTTCTAAAGATCTTCTATAGCAAAGTGACAATTAAGACATGTCAAACATGTTTACAGTCTCCACTGAATGAAATGCCTCTCGAAATCGAACAAATGCCATGACACCTTTTGTCTCAAATATTAATGGCCAGCATGCCCTGGACTTTCCTCTCTCAACCTTGAATGAAAGGATTCTGCTACAGCGAAATAATGTTGAAAATAAGAGTAACTGAGTTATTCTCTGGTGTCCAGAAAAACTAAGCGCTCATTCCTTCTACTGGAAATATGAGTCTGTGCTAATTTTCCTCTCTGAATGACTTAGCTGGTGTGCCTTTGGTCTTTTTCCATTTCCATTTCTACTTTTCAATATGTTAGATGAATTATTTGGCTCAGAAGATTTCAAGAGAAGGTACCTTGACCCTAAAACCATAATAAAATCAGAAATATTTATCTTAAAGATATTATTCTGTCCCAGCCCTATATTTGCAGGATGGGGAAACTGTAGCTCCTGTTACTTATCATCACACAGTCAGGCAGTGACAGGATTAGGACTAGAACCAAGACTAGGGCACTTTCTATTCCAATATAAATAGTTCTCGAGTTCAACTTCATATACATTTCTCTACGCCAATATGAAATGTGCAAATTTCAGCAAAGATTATCACTAGACAAATTTTCTAGACTAAAAGAAATAGTAATTTTGCAAGGGACACTGAATTCAATTCAATTTAATGAATATTGCTTAAACATCAGTATTTCAGGCATAATATAGATATTCTCCTTCAGGAAGTGACTTCTTTGTTAAACCCTTTGACGAGGTCCACATAATAGGACAGATTGTCTCTTAGCAATTGAAAGGGCTGGGAATTAGTTTATTGCATGCAGAGAGCCTGAACTTGTTCTAACTTCCATTCTGTGTCCTGAAGTTATGTTGTTGTGCCATTACATTTGAATCCTTCGAACAGTCAAAATACAATCATTCCTAGGTTTGAAGCCTCTTTCAACCCTTTAGTATATAGAAATACTCACCAGTTAAAAGATACTTACGATGTTAGCTTACTGAGCCACCAACGGTATGCCTTGTACATACGTGAAATAAAGAGTTTACATAAAAAGGCAACAAAGAAGAAACTGCTATTTGCTATCATTTAGATGTTACTCTGATGTCATTTTAATTTGAGGAAATACCTCATTTATTTTGTTATAGCAACCTGAGTATATACCTATTCTGGCCTCCAATATACTTGGAATTTTGAAATGATTCTACCTCCTCTATTCCTGCCTCCAGGGTGTTTTTGTTTTGTTTCTATGGGGAGGGGGTGGGTTAAGAGTGACAGTGTGTTTGCAGGAGGAAGAAGATGCACTCTTTACTGTTCCCCAAACATATACCTTAGAGTACCGATAGTGGCAACATAGACTTGGGATTTTTGTTTTTTGTCTTTTTAAAGAAATAGGTGGGCACGGTGGCTTATGCCCGTAATCCCAGCACTTTGGGAGGCCAAGGCAGGTGGATCACTTCAGGTCTGGAGTTCGAGACCAGCCTGGCCAACATGGCAAAATTCCGTCTCTACTAAAAATGGAAAAATTAGCCAGGCGTGGTGGCAGACACCTGTAATCTCGGGAGTCTGAAGCAAAAGAATCACTTGAACTGGGGATCTGGAATTTGCAGTGAGCCTAGATCACACCACCACACTCCAGCAGCCTGGGCAACAATGAGACTCCGTCTCAAAAATAAATAAATTTAAAAAAAAAAAACATAAAAATAAAAATAAATAAATAAATAGCCTGAGAAGTTAGGCTGAGGTTGAAATTTAGGCTCCTTCTTGATGTAGGGCAGGATTAAAGAAATGGTAGTGAAGCATCTCCACCCTGTCTGTGTTGACTGGTCCTTAGGTAATCTGGAAGAGCAGGAGCTGCCCTCCCAAATCGGTCAATGATTTTCTGAAAGAGCAGGAATCTTGGCTCAGGAAGCAGCTGGTGTTTCTCATGGACAAATTCCCCGAAGCATTTTTATAAGAAAGGTATTGCTGACAACCAATGAGACGATAATCTACCATGGGAACTGTGTGAATACAGGCTGTAGGGCTTTCTGGGATGCAGCTTAGCAAAGTGGGAAAACCAGCCTCTTTATATAGTCTGACAGATCTGGTTTCGGTATGTGATTCTCTGTGTGCAGTGTAGGCATTAAATAGTTATTATTATGATGCTAGCTATTATAATGATGAGAACGTAATCCTGGGTGTGGAGAGGCAAGATTATCTGCAGATACCAGGGCATGGCTAAACTTGACTTGTAGAATCTGACACCATTGGTAAACTTTGGGAAAATACTCAACCCAGTGGGCATTTGAGGACAAGGTACTCTGGTGCAGATCCCTTCCAAAGCGTCTCAACTCTAATAAAAATTACAAACTCATGTCACAACCTTCCCTGACATATCACTAGACTAGTTTCTCCTTTCCTCCCTGACCTACCTCCCTCTCACCCTAACCCCTGCTCCACACACACAAAAATTTACACTCCATGTGTAAAAAGTTTAAGCCACTGGGCATAATGGATGATGAAAGTGAAAAAAAAAAGTGCTGTATTTGGGGAATTATAATTCAATACTCAAAGAAAATATGTTGTATAAGCCATATATAAACTCCCAGTAAAAGAAAACGTATCTTCTGTGAGTAGATTAGAAGGTATTTCCATCTCCATTCATCAAGGAACATATATTAGTAGACTAATATTGTCTATGAGCTTCTTCCCTTCCTCTCTGGAAGCCTTAAATATAAACATCTCTTTTTCCCAGTGATCCATGGAGTATAGTCAGGAAACCCAATCAATCTTGGTTTTGTTCTTTAGGTGAGGTTTGAGGGGTCATTACTAAGGTTTTTTTCTTTTGTTTTTTCTTGAGACGGAGCCTCACTCTTGTTACCCAGGCTGGAGTGCAGTGGCATGATCCCAAAGTGCTGGGATTACAGGCATCTGCCACTAAGCCCTTACGGCTCATTCCAGAGCATTCCATTAGGGATGTCTCCTTTCACTTTAAGATAGGATTATTAACCGTTAATCACTGTACTTACGTTCAACTTGCTAACATTTGATTCAACAGCCTTGGACCGACTTTAGATTAATTCTTCAGATTTCAGAAATATATAAGAATGTATTGCAACTCTGGATCTCAATAAGCAAAAATGAGTTTTTCCAGTTAATGAGAGATGTTATTAGGAATTGGCCTTTTACTCTAACCGGAACATTTATTGGAGAGTGTGACTTAAGTCAGACCTTTGTGGTTGCTCTCATGTCATTTATTAAATGTAATAACATAATTTCCATATGCTGTACAGATGTAATGAGCACACAGGTGTTTAAAAGAAGGATGAAAGCATTGAGAAACTCTGAGAGTTTAGAGTTCAGACCAAGCCCAAAATGCAATGCAATTTTAGAAGTTTGCTTTAGCTTCTGAATAAGGCCCCTTATGACACTCTAGGAAGAAAGAAATATTGTAGTTCAAGTCAACTCAAAGCAAAATGAAAATGGAACTAAGGTACCGTCAGTGCCCTCCTTCCACGAACAAATCATTTCCCTTGTGGTCAAGATTCCTGCTCCTCCAGGGCCATCGCCCATTGTGGTCTCCCATCTGGGCCACCCGTCATTCTCGGGACCTGAATTACTTTCAGTCCCTGACAGAATTTCACAGGAAAATTGCTTTCCCTTTCCCTTGGGATTTTACCTGACTTTCATTGTGCTTTTAAAGTGTCAGTGGGTTACTATACATGTTTCTCTCTGCTCCTTACTATAACTTGGGGGAATTGTCTAGTTTTAATATGTTGTTTTTTCAGATATGCTTATGACTATAATCTCTGCATACATGAGTTGTGATTGCTAAATGTTTTTTTTTAATTACCATACAATGACATATACCCTATAACCCTTCCCCTTGACATATCACTCTATAATCATCAACCATATAAAAACACATATAGTGCATCATATTTTTATATTTAACATGAAAGTCTATATGGTTTTATATATTTCTCATACATTTGCAATGTTTTAATATTTAACATTTTTAATATTCATATTTGATTGATTATTCTCTTATAATTTACTGATACTCAGTTTGATTTTAGTTTTGGTAATAAAAATGTAGCAGAGATTAAACTTTGAGCCTCCGCTGAAATTTAGACAGCTCTAGACACGTCTTGCTAACTGCTGTTCTGTGCCTAACAGAAGCCTGTCTGGAGAGGGTGTGCTGGAAGGGAGGCACAGTGTGATGATTTTAGATGTTAGCACAGCAACAAAATTCCGGGATCAGAAACATTAACTTTCAGTTCAGCATGGTGGTTGCCATTTAAAATCTATATATACCCAGTTCAGCACATAGATTCCTTTCTTTATATGAGAGGCAAAGGGCTGCAAGTAAAAACGAATATAATTTTGTTTTTACTCAATTTCTCAGTAAAGTATTAAGGTCACAAAGCAAACTTGCTTTGGGATATTTACCATCATTTTGCAACCAACAGTGGCACGGCTTCAGCAATGAAGATTCACAGATCTGGTGTATTTCATAACAGCAGTAGCATCTAATGGGAAAAGGGAGATAGCAGTGCCTAAGGAATGCAGGAGCAACACCCACTATTTGTGGGAAAACGAGAGACACCTCTGAAGATGCCAAGAAATACCTGTGAGATGAACATTTGCTAGCGGTAAGGAAAAGACCCTAACTTCAAATTCTTACTAATCATGGTGACCCCATTAGTTCTTCTTCTCTAGTGATGATTAGAGAATCTGGTTACATATCTACACTCCTAAAACATTTTTGTATTTGAAGATTTTTTTCCATCTTAAAATTATTTCCTTGGGATGGCATCCCAGAAGTGAGATGACTTTGTAAACACTGGAGTAATATTTATGTCTCTTTAAAAAATGCATTTTACTTCTGATGGGATTTTCAAAAGACAAGTCCTTTAGAAGACCAATGGGAAAAATACTTTGGGGCAAATGGGACATTTGAAACCACTAATATTCTAGGCTGTATCAATCTTCATATTCTGCATTCTCAGAGGGCTTGCACTAATTAACATCTCCCTTTACTAACTTTAATTGATCAAAGAAAGAAGTATGGCTTCTGAATAGATGTAATTGAATACGCTGTAATTATATCAACTTATTTGAGATGATTGCATCTAATCTAGTTTCAGAAACATTAGACATATAGAGTAGTTTAAAGCATAATGGAAGATTGCCTGTACCTGTGCTTTATGTTCAGCATCAGCTGTAGGCTATGCCAGAGCCTTCCTTGCCTTTTGGTCAGTCCTGATATGATTGATGTTTTTTCTTACCTAATAATCTAGTTCCTTGGGATCTGGAAGGTAAATAATTCTTTTATTGAAATTGGACAACAAAACTGAGTAAACTAGGTTTACCTGCAGAGATGATTCTTGGTAGCAGAAGCAAAACCCTGCAAAGAATCACACAGAGATATTCACTCTGATGCACTTAAAAAAATAGTGAGTAATGAAAGGATGCACATTTTATTTCAAACTTAATATTCTTTTAAAGAGTGGGAGACATCATTTCTACTTTCACTTCTACAGTGAGGTGCAATGATAATTTCTTGCCCGTGGTATGATGATTTTTCTATTTACTGAAACCATTATTAATATTTCATGACTTTATAAATAGAATGAAAGCCAAAGGACCTCAGCCTTGGAGTGTCCACAACATAACTTCAACTTACCCTTACATTTTTATCACTCACTTTCTCCCTCAAGCCATACCAAATTACTTCCTTTGTCACAAATATCCTTTTGGTCACAGATGGTAGATATGAGTCTATGTGGGATCAGGAGTAAGGCCAGGTCAAAATAAAGGTGGGAAAGTTCTGGGTTTGTCTAAGAATGGGGGTAGACGTGGCCTATTAACTACATTCAACTCAGCCAATCACTGAAAATCTGGGAAAATAAAAAAATTATAAATTCCGGGAAGTCTCTCAGGCCAGCAGAGGCTGTTGAAGTAGGCAATTTCTAGATGGGAACAGGGTGAAGAGGTTGTTAGTGCTGAGATATGGTGCTCCAAGTATTGGTGTTCACCAGCAAAACCAAGGAACAAGGAACCATCTGCCATCTTTATTTGTGCTTGTCCTCTTGTCCTCTGCCTACTACCCTACAGGCCATGTGGCATAAAGTCCTTGTGGCAGTCACAGAACTGCCTCATTCAGATCTCCCTTCAAGAAAACTTGCTAGTTGATATATAACTGTTGAACCCCTTTTAGCTTATGAACCTTTAGCTCTACTACATTGTTCACACCAGTACTTCTGTAGGACAGCCCCTAGGCAGCAGCTGAACATGGTAGGTATGTTCAGCTGGACCAGACCATTGCTGCTCAATGCAAGATTTCTACAATGACAGCTTTGGTTGAGGGCCTCACACTTTTAAAAGCCAATCTAGCTACTGCTGCTTCTGAAGTCTAAGATGCCAGCAGCAGAGACTAGCACTGAACTCCCAATATGGCACTATTCATCAAGAAGACCAACCGGCCACTGGTTACAAGTTGACTACATTGAGCCCCTTCCATGCCATCACTGAAATGCCACCAGTTTGTCCTCATAGGTATAGATAACTACTCTGAGTATGGGTTTACCATTTCTGCTTACAAAACCTCAGCAAGCACCACTATCCAGGGACTTACAGAATGCCAGATCCATAGGCATGAGATATTACCCAATGTAACATCCGAGCAAGGAAACCACTTCCCAGTGACAAACGGATGGGAGTGGGCTCATGCCCATGACATCAACTTGTATAACGTGCCAGACCATTCAGAAACAGCTGGTCTTATAAGTCCTGAAACAATGATTGAAAATACAGCTAAAGAACCAGCTTTGGGGGAAATAATTTTTGAAAATGAGGTGTTATCCTTTGGGATGCAGTACATCCATTAAGTTAAGGCCACTATATGGTGTCCCCAGTAGGAAGGATACTTGTGTCTGGGAACCAGGGGATGCGAGATGAGGTTCCACTTTCCATCATTTACAATGGCTCACTGGGAAACGTTCTGCTTCCTGTATCTGAGCTCTGCAAAGTTGTATATCCTGGTCCCCATGGAAGGGGTAGGACGTATGCCCTTACAAGGAACACAAGGGTCCTGTTGGACTATAAGCTTTGGTTGGTGTCAGGGCAATTTGAACTCTGTGTCCAATGTTCAGCAGATGAGAACAAGAGACACTATTTTAGTGAGGGTTATTGACTGTAATCGCCAGAAGAACATCGTATGGCTTTTACACAGTGGAGGCAGAAAGGGATGAGTTTGGAACCCAAGTTATTCAGTTGTGGGTCTCTTGGTACTCATCCCATGTGACTGTAAATGGATATGAGCAAAACCCAGTGTGAGATGGATATAACTATCAAGGATTTGGTGCCTTCAGGAATAAAGGTTTGAGCCATGACATCAGGTAAGGCACAAAGATCTGCTGAGGTTGAGGGAAATTTAACATGAATAGTGGATTAAAGAGACAACAAGTACAAGTTGCAACCCCAAGCCCAACTGCAACAATGAGGGTCATAGGTCATCCTATTACCCCACTTCTTCTAAGTTGCCTCTCAGGAAAAACGACTCTTAGCTACTGAGCAAGTGTGTTTGCAAAAGCATACTGTGGTGGTCATAGATTTGCCCTGTTCTGATCTGCCTTTAATAGAAACTGCTATGAGGAGCAAGCATAACTGATTAACAGCCTCTAGCTCTCACCTTTTGGGTTTCATTCATGCCAGGCTATGCTTCTACCAGGCTGTTTCAAACCAATATCTGAACATGGGGGGTGGGGGTGCTAGAACTAGAACATTTATTCCTTTAATGGTGAACTTTGTTTGGGGATTTCTCATTGGCCTGACCACAACTTTCTCAAAGCTGTATTGTTATCTGAGTTTCTTCCTACCCAATCTGTCCTCCTTCCCTCCTTTCGTGGGGATCACACTGCACTGCAGAAAGAAGACTCCTTCAATATTTCTCTCTCTCCCCATTCACACTTCATAAGTATTATTATGGATTGAACTGTGTCCCCTCAAAGGATATTTTCAAATTCTAACCCCCGGTACCTGTGAATACGACCTTATTTGGAAGTTGGGTCTTTGCAGATATAATCAAATTAAGATGTGGTCATTAGGATGGGCCCTTCATCCAGTATGACCAAATACTGCATGTTCTCACTCATAAGTGAGAGTTGAACAATGAGAACACACGGACACAGAGAAGGGAACATCACACACCTCGGCCTGTTAGAGTGGGAAGGGAAAGGGGAGGGGGAGCATTAGGACAAATACCTAATGCATGTGGGGCTTAAAACCTGGATGATGGGTTCATAGGTGCAGCAAACCACCATGGCATATGTATACCTGTGTAACAAACCTGCACTTTCAGCACATGATCCCAGAACTTAAAGTAAAATTAAAAAAATAATAATAAATTAAAAAGAAAAGAGAAATTTGAAAAACATAGAAGGAAGAAATCCATGTGAAGACAGAGGCAGAGATTGGAGTTACAATACCACAAATCAAGGAATGAATGCCTGGGGCTACTGGAACCTGGAAAAGACAAGGAAGAATCCTCCCCTAGAGGCCCCGCAGGGAGCATGGCCCTGCTAACACCTTAATTTCAGACTTCTAGACTCCAGAAGTGTGAGAGGGTAAATGTCTGTTGTTTTAAGTCACTCAGTTTGTGATTATTTTGTTATGAGAACTTTGGAAAACTAATGTAAGTATTTCCTCAAATAAATCTCTTGCCTATCTAGCCTTGTTTTCATATCTGATTCTCAGAGAACCCCAAATTTGACATTTATCTACTAGTAGGGAGATAGACACAACCTGATATGATGATCCATGGAACTGAGAGAAGAAAAAGGTGGAAAGTAAAATACTCCACAAACATTCACTGTTTCCTTTATCTCAGAATCCCATTACCTTTGCTCACTACATCTCACATATTAGCTCCTCCATGAGAGCTTCAGGGAACCTTGAGATGAATGAACTCTTACCTCCTCCAAACCTACTGGTTTCTTCTTAACTCTGATGGCATATACCATTTATAATTTTGTATTCTATTTGCATATATCTTAAAGAAATTCCATTTAAACCTGGGTGTGTGTTATTGCAAAAATGATATTAGAGCAGATCTGATTCTTGAACACATTTGCCTTAAAGCTTAATGTGTGACATCCATCCCACAAAAACCAGTACTTTGTGTTCAAACAAATGGAAAAATCTGAGGTTCTGGGATACGTTCTGAGAGCTTGGAGCAATTTTCTGCTTACATTTTTGGTATGGTGTGGTACATCAGACACATTAAAATATGGGGTGATGAATTTATCGACTTTTTAAAGTGTAAGCAATATATAAAATCAATGTTTTTGTTTTATCTACAGTTATGACTTCTTTTGATATGTAGTTTTTATTGAGCTATCTATATTCTCTCACATCATTTCTTAATTATTCTAAGCAAATATCTGAAAAATGACTAGCCAGGAACTTTAGAGTGCGCCTATGAAACAGAAGGCAACTCTCTGGCACTGGGAGCATTTCCATTGTCATCACTACTCTGCTCTGCCCAACTGAGCAAACTCATCCAAACAAAAATTAAGTTAATCATTCTTGATCTTCTTTGTTAAGAGCCATTGTCACATATTTGTCTGAAAGATGGAAAAGAGTGACATATAATATTTGCATCTGCAACAGATTTGACAGACTTGATCCTTAAGGTGCATATCGATTTCTTCCCAGTCTCTTATGGCCATTGACACACCACTTGTTATTTACATTGGGCATATGCAGAAATGTTTTCTGAGGATAAAGTGTATATATATATATATATGATATGTAATAAAGGCATACTTAAATATTCAGCAACATAGAATGCATTTCCCCTTTGAGAGCCAATATAACCTACACCTCTAATAACCAGTTTTTCTTTGCTTTTGCGAGGTTTACATTTAACTACACAGGATGGATTATGAATTATCTGAGACTAATAGTCTACCCCAAAATTATTTTATTGGCTCGTGTTATCAAGAGCTTGAACTTACATCTGAAACCACATGTAATTTTCTTGAATGTAGAATGAGGTTTAATTGTTTTAATCAAGAGTATTCATGTCTAACAGATCTGTGTATATGTGTACTTCCTACTTGCCTACTCTTTGAGTATAAACTTGACTTAGTGATTCACTTTTAAGAGTAAAAGTGGAAGTGAATATGTGTGACTTCATAAACTAGATCATAAAAAGCACTCTGGCTTCCTCCTTGCTCTCTCTTTCTCAGATCACTTACTCTGTGGGAAGCTAGCTGCCATGTTATAAGGACACTTGGGCAGTACTGTGGAGACTTGCATATGGTAAAGAACTGAGCTCTCTTGCCAACATCCATGTGAGTAAGCCATCTTTGAAGTAGATCTTTCTGTCCCCCTTCAAGCCTTCATATGATTGCAGACCTGGCCAACAGCTTGACTACAACCACATGCAAGACTCTAAGCCAGGATATCCAGCTAAGTCATTCCTAGAGTCCTGATCCTTTGAATCTTTGTGCGATAACAAATGTCTAACTTGCCAAGTTTTGGAGTAATACAGATTATTGTGCCATATTTTAGGGTAATACTGTGCCATCAGATTCCTCACTGTAGGACTTCTCAAAACCTTTAAAACCTGTTGGTGTTAGTTGTTTAGGTGTAGGGTACAGTGTATTCCAAATTTTTTGACCACAAAACATTCTTTCTTTCCCCAAAGAATCTTAAAGGATAATGTTTCCCTAAATATTTTTGGGAATGGCTGTCAAAGAGATTTTTGATAGTTCACAGTAACTTCAACAAGAGATCAGATTCACCTAATTAAGTAACAATTTCAAAGCGGTTAATTTAGAGAAATTTGGGAGAGCCCAGATGCACTTGGCTACATAGAACATAGAAGTCAAAAACATTCCCAGTCTTTGATTTTCAGTGCATTTCCTTCAATGTGCAGAGGGCATTGCTGCACCAATTGGCAGAAATACATCAGTATGTCATTAAATAGATATTTTTCGGCTAAAACCCACTGCCATAATAATTCATGAAAATGTATGTCCTTCATTGTAATGTTGATCATGTTCCATAGCTGGTTGTAAGAAATTATCATGCTGCGAATGTTAAACCTTTATAATTCAGCTTTGCCATGGGGAGAGAATTTACAAATTAATAGGAAATGTGTTTTTTCTTTCCCTTCTGAAACTTAAAGAGCCTCATTTTGCTGAAGAAAATTGCTACTTGAATTCAGATGAGATTAAGACCATTTCAGGGAGACTATGCCATTGTGGCAGGCTTCTTCAGGTAACACACGTGGAAAGTCTCAAAGAGGAATTACATGATTCTTGGGTAAAAGGGTTTTAAGAAAAGTTTATTCCTAGGCTATTTAACTCCAAAACGCAAACACAGCAGACGGAACTGCTTACTATCTGACCACTTCCTTTGGTTTCAACTGCTGCCCATGGATGAGGCAATGTGATTTTGGACCACAGTATCAGAAAAGGGTTTAATTTCATTCAATCTGATCATAATCAAGGAAACTCTCTGTTTAGCCCTTGAATTGAGTCAAGTCAAGTCAATGAAACTGCAGGCAACTTAGCTAGCTTCCTTCATTTGTCGATCTCATTATTTTGATTTGAACTAATTTTTGACCTGAACCAATTCTCTAACGGTATGTCTTAGTTCATGAGTATCTCTCAACTGCATATGTTTAATTAAATACTCACCCGTTTATATTCCTGGAGCATGTAACTTCCTCTTGGTTGACATTGCTTAACTCCTTAGACAACATATATAATAGTTTATTTCAGTGGTGCTAAACTAGGTGTGAGTCCCTCCACAGGGAACATCTGGCAATGTCTAGAGACATTTTTGGCTACCACGATTGGAGGGTACTACTAGCATCTAGCGGATAGAGGCCACTACTACTACCAAACATTCTACAGTGTACAGGATAACTCCTACAACAAATAATTATCCACTCCAAAATATCAATGAGAACTCCTACAACAAATAATTATCCACTCCAAAATATCAATAGAATAGAGATTAAGAAACTCTGATTTAGTTGTAAGCCAAGTGATATTTTTCCAAGTTGTGTTTTGCATTTAGCTATTAATCACTCTCCCCCAGTCATAGTTTATATACTATTGAACCTCACTAATTTAGCCATTTCATGATTGGCTTCCCCTACTTGTTTCACTTTGCTTCTGTTGAAGTGCATAAGCTAAGTGAAAAACTTCAAATCCCTCCAGCCTAAACCACAGCTACATAATTTTGATGCATCTGATATATCTTTGCATCTTTCTGAAACTTTTCAAGATCCTACCTGAAAAATATTCCAAATGGAATCCTTCATTGCTCTCTGTTACCTATGTGAAGCCATATGTAAAATTGTATTATTAGAATTCAGTTATGAAAAGGCTCTGTTTTCTTGAGACCTGGAAGCACTGTCTCATCATTGCTAATGAGAACCAAGTCCTGATAAATGTTTCACTTTTCACTATGGTTGCCCAGAGACTAAGAGCCACATAAATGGCTGAGTCATCACTTCTGTATTTTAAAAAAATGTTTATTTCTCCCACCCTGAACCTGACCTTCTTTTCCAATATATGACTTCTACAGTCATCTTCAACATAGAGCATGAGATAGGGGTTCAGGTGCATGTGATATCTGGGTGTGTGTACTCTGAAGAAAGAGGATGAAGGCAACAGGAGAGGATACAGGGAGGCTCTAAGCAAAGATGTGGTCTCAGCTAGAGTCTAGCCTCAGCCTGGCCTCACGGGGAGCTGTGGAGTGTAAGTCTGCTTTTTGTCATCCTTATGACAATTATTGGCTGTGGGTCACCCATGCTGGGGTGGGACTGAAGCTGGGTAACCTCCCAGTGAAGTAGCTTCAAGTCTGCAGAGCGGTGTGCTTCAGAAAATGCGACAGCTATAAACTGTTAGCATCTAACACTAAGAGCAGCTGATGATAGGGCTTCCAACTCAGTAAAGGCAATCTGGCTCAGGCAGCAACAGAGTCCACTACAGTTGTCATGCATGATTTCATTGATGGTTTTCCAGTTTCATGCATGAGTTTGTTGTGTTTCTCTCTTTCAAGAAGAGATGTCATGGGAACATATGTTAAGATTAATAAAACCAAAAGAAATAGTCTGGCAGAGATAAAACAATATACACACATATACATGCCTTGCTGATGAAAATTGTTTACCACAAAGAAAATGTACACAGTAATCACCAATGTGCCAGCCAGTAATTCTTGATTAATGTTTAGGTTGAAAATGCTCTAAGATCATCTTATATAATTCATATGAGGTTTGTTTTTCTTTTTTGTTTGCAATGAATACACCTAGCTTACATAGGTTATTCAAGGCTGGGTTAATATTTAGAAGAGAAGAGGCTTTTATTTTTAGCAGTACTAACTATAGTGACTTCAACTTCTCATTGTTAATGTGAAGTTCTTATCATATCAGCAATGCTTACGTTTGTTTCTTTACCTGGGACTCCTGACCTGAGCTCATGTGAGTATTCTGCCTATGGAGGGTTTTCACTTTGGTGACCCCACTGACACCATAACTTCAAAACATCTGTTTCACTTTCAAACTTTCTCTTCCTTTCCGGTAGCCTCATGATCCTAATCTGAGTTAAAGGCACCAATATCCACCCAGTGCCCCTCGCATGGTTCAGACTCAAATCCCGCTCAGGGACTTCTCCAAGAGTCCTCTGACATTCTGCCAGACATCACATCCCCTCAGCATTGATTTCCACACCATTGCCAAGGTGACTGTTCCACGGCACAAATCTATTCACATCACTCCCTATTTTAAAGTTTGAAGTGACTTTTCACTGCCAAATCTAAACTTCTTTGGAAAGAATCATGGTTCCTTCTGAGGAGCCTGGTTGCAGGCCAAAATCCTCTGTGTGATCTTTCAGGCCCAACCGTAGGCAATTTCAAGGATTTGCCTGGCAGGACTCCTGGGGAAGGGTGCCTCGCCATGTTAGATGTGATGCACAGTCAAAGCATTGGAACTTTCTGGAGGGAGTTGCAATCAGGAGCTCAGGAGCTTCCATTTGGAACATTCCTTATTGGGGGCATGGGTTGAGGCACTTTTCTCAACTCTGACTTAGTAATTTTCAACTCCTATCCCTTCCTTTCTTCCACTTTCCGCCCCTAGCCTCCAGAGTCTGTGAAAGGCAGGAGGCTTTGATTGGGAACTCCTCAGTGCTGAGATGAATCCCCCATCTGTGCTACGAGTTGTCTGATTCTCACCCAGTGCAGTTCCATGGGGAAATATGGAACACTGGGGAGCCTTTCTCATGTGTTCTTCCAGTGAGTGAATAAAGGCTTGATTGTTACTTTAAGTTTAATTCTTTGTCCTACTTGACCACCTCAACCTCTGGCAGCTGAACACCTTCACCACCCAGTTCCCATCAATTCTCCTAGCCTCATTTTCTCTAATGTATGTGGGATTTATCATTATTAGTTGTAGTAGTAGTATCATCATTAGCAAATATTTATTGAACCCTTAAAATGTTCCAGGAATTGCACTTCACACTTTAAATGTATTTGTTCATTTAAACGTCAGAATAATCCTAAGATTTGGAACTCATCATCATTTTACATATTAGGAAAATAAGGCATATAGATGCTGACAAACAAAAACCTTCCTTAGGGTGTGGCAGGACAGAGGAATGAACTCAGGCCAACTGGTTCCACACTTTGTGTTCTTAAGCATTTTGCAATATCATCACACACACACACCCTGCTCAGCCCACATAAAACAATCTGCTAGTGCCTAATCATGCTAAACTTTTATTTGTCCTTATATCTGAAATCCAGTGAAATTCTATAGCTCTTTTGAGATCTAACTCAGACATGAGTTGCTCAATAAAGCCTTTCTTCAACTCAAGTTGATAGTTTTTCCTTCCTCAGAGTATTGTACTATTCCTAGTGCTTCTTTGCACACCTCATTGTAATATTTATCACCTTGTATTTTGGTTATTTGTTTTCATTGTTGTCTTACCCATGGCTTGCCATTTCCTAGACAGCAAACATTGATTTGGCTTAGTATTCTAATGATTGCCACTCTAAAGAGTCTTGATAAATGTTGACTTGATAAACCATGACCAAGATATTATTTTGTTTGCATATACAATTTAATCAGTGAAGAGATTCATACATTTGGCTAATTTACTTGTCTACATATCTAGACCCTGGCAATATTAGAGAAAGTTTTTCAATGCACGTGTCAATTCTGAATTGCTCTTCCCAACTGACTGAGAATCAAAATGAGTTATTTAGATGTCTTGACAGTATCTTGGTGTTGTGTGTTCCCAATCCTGAAGTACTTGGTCAATGACAAAATTTGAATCTGGACCAGACAATGTCACTTAGTAATACTTGTTTTAAATTTTTCAGTAAAAATCCCAAAACATACAGTCTAATGTGAAAATTATTTAAAAGTCTAAAATGTTTTTTAAACAAAGTAGTTAGAATGATAAAAAAAATCTACATACTTTTCTCTATTAATTTTATAGTGCAAAAAGAGATACCATATACAAAATCAAGAATCAACTGAATGAATTCTATGAATTAATTTTAAAATCACACCATGTAAGTGATTAATATTCTCTGGTGAATACTGTTCAAATGTGCCGAATAATGGATTGCTTCCAAGACTGTTCATAAATTTGTTTAAGCATGAAAAAGCTGGATTTTATTTGGAAAGGATGATAATTGTGCATTTAGTTTTCTACTAATAAAAGGCATCCACTTACTAGCATTAGCAAATATGTTTTGAATTTAATTTGTAAACAAATTTTCAAGATTAAGCTACAACTGAAAAGCTTTGATAGTATCTATTGTGAGTTTAAGTTTAGAAATACAAATAATAAATTTCTTGCTTATAAGTAGCAAGAGTACATAATGACTAATAAACTGCAAGTCTGTCTAGTGTGAGAATTGGCTTTAATTCATACACACACACACACACACACACAGGCACACACACACCACACAATTAATAACTAGTACCAGCTTATCAGTTAATAGTAGTTAATAGGAGAAATAACTGCTGTTTTTATTTCATTTACCAGTAAGTTAGTGGAAGAAGACAGATAAATGTGAAGCTAAGAAAATTTGAGTTATTTATGCACAAGGAAACTTCAGATGTTTACAACAGCCAAATCCCTGTTATCTTTATTCATTCATTTATCTTGTATTTATCAAACACCTATTTTATGTACTCTGCTAGTATCTGGGGATAAAATAGTATGCTAAAACAAATGAATTATATTCTAGTGATGGAGACATATAATAAATAAGAATAGTCATGAATATCTAATCATAAACTGAAGGAAAGAAAAGAGGTTTTATAGAGCATATTACAAAGTTACCTGAATTCACATTAAGGAAGGCTTATCAGAGAAAGTGATAGTGTAGCTGGGTTCTGAAGGGTGAGTAGAAGTTTTTTAGGTGAAAAGGGTTAAAGAGTAAAAAGAGAGTGAGCATTCCAGGTAAAGGGACAACATCAACATAACCTTGTGACAGAAGGGAGAAATCTAGTGGAACTGGGGTTCACAGAGGTAGAGAGGGATACACGATGAGTCTGGAGAGGGTGGCATAAAGTAGAATAATTAGAAGAAGGCCTTGTAGACAATTTGTTCTTTTTAAAAAGAACTCTTTACCATCAATGATGAGAAGAGAATGATATAAAAGCAGTTGAGTGAAGGGAAAAGATGGTGTTGACTTGGATTAAGGCAATGGCCATGTACAAATTGAAAACATATTTAGGTTACAAGTCAACAGCTTGGTGATAGGTGGAGATGGAGGTGACGAAGAGAAGAAGATATCAAGGATGACTTGCCCAGCCAGAGGGATAGTTGTGCCACTTGCTGAAATAGATGACACAAGAAGCCCAGGTCTGGGGAAAGATTATGAAAGAGTCTTGGTTCTGTTGGGGTCCCTTTTAGAATTGAAGATACCCGTGTGAGTTAGCTTGATGAATTCAGAGCAAGAAATCCAAGTCTAAAGGTTCAAAATAAATAGAATAAAGGCTAGGCAGTGAGTTTTTGGTGACTAAACAAAAATACTTTGACAAGGAATCCCAGATAAAAAGAAAAAATAGTTGTGAATTGAGACAAACCTAATACAATGAAAACATTTTATAAAGCTAATACTAGGAAAACAATAAATGGTTTTATAAATATTAGAAATTGTAAAAGCAGGGTTTAGTCAACAGAATCGAGTCAAAACAAAAGACCAAGACCAAAACTCCTGGTCCTTGAAACCAATCCCTGTCTTTCAGGAAGGGGTAGTTGGGTTATGGCTGGGGAAGTATCATGTGTGAAACGAGAGGAGAAAATCTTTGAGAGGGTCATTGAAGTGGTTGGGGGAGGAAGAAAGCAAGCGGAGCTTATGAAGCTTTCTCTATATTAAGATAACTTCAATAACTACAATAGGTTACTCACAAAAGTTTCTGTCAGAAATAACCAGGTTATCCTGTTCTATCTTGGAACTGACACATGAGCATATGCAAGGCCAGTCTCACTATGAGAGGAACTTTTATTTGATTTTATTTATTTAGGTTTTTGTTTGTTTGTTTGTTTGTTTGTTTGTTTTTTTGAGACCAAGTCTTTCTCTGCCGCGCAGGCTGGAGTGCAGTGGTGCAACCTCCGCCTCCTGGGTTCAACCAATTCTCCTGCTTCAACCTCCTGAGTAGCTGGGACTACAAGCATGTGCCACCACGCCCGGCTAATTTTTTCGTATTTTTAGTAGAAATGGAGTTTCACCATGTTGGCCAGCTACATCTCAAACTCCTGACCTCAAGTAATCCACCCGCCTGTGCCTACCAAAGTGCTGGGATTACAGGTGTGAGTCACCACACCTGGCCAGTTTCACTATGGAAGGAAATTTAATTTAATTTAATTTTAAATTTAAGTAAACTCATGCTAAAGCAAATATCACACATTAATTGTAATGGAGTTATGAACATTCAAATAAAAAACCGTTTAGTTTATATAAAAACAAAGTCATACTTACATTTTAATAAGAAATGCGAATCACAAATAAGTTATGACTTTACTAGACCAGCAAGAATTAAAAACAACAAATAAAGAAAGGCAAGTTGATCTAGACCTCTAATTCTTGGGAATAAACAGCTATTTCAAATCTTCAGAATGCCTACATTTGTTTTTTTGTTTTTTGGTATTCCACTTAAAATTTCCCTAAGTCTCTGAACTTTAAGCTTTAAGAGTCAAATAATTTTACTGATTTTTGACACAGAATTAGATGGGACTTGGTCTTTTATGTCATGTGTTCCTTAAAATTTGAGAAATAAATAGAGCCCTACACACTGTTCTTTCTTTTTTTGAAGGCCAAGATGCACATTATTCAATTCCCTCTTGGCCTCAAAAATTGTACTTTCTTCTGAATTGCAAGAGTGAAATACTGTTGAAAAACAAGGTGTGTCACATGAACTATGTAGCATAGTATATAGATCTATGTAAGAGATTGAAAGAACTCCAAAAGAACCACTTTCACATTTAGCATCCGTAAGGTTGGATAGAGAGCATATTCCAGAATCTACATCTAGGGATATAGATTAGGGAGTCCCTGATACTTTCTGGTCTAGTAGTTATTTTTCAAATATCTTCCCAGGAAAAACTACTCACTCTTATACTGGCCTAATGGAAAAATAAACTCACTAGAATATTCCACGTTTTGTCAAAATCTTTATCAAGGTTCTCCCTACAAGAAATAAACAAAATAAGCCTTAAGAAAATAAAAGCGATTTCAGTTAATATAATACACGCTTTCTTAAAATCCCCCTAATCCTAAGGATGATGTTGGGGGCTAGTTTTAGAAAACTTACTGACCATCAAATTGTTTAGGAATTGATCAATAAATTTATGTAGGATACGAACAAGGTAAGTAGTCCAAACGTTTTGTGGTATAAGGTCTAGAAGATTGGTTGGTAACTACCTTCTTTAGACTTCAATACCACCGGGATGCTTAATTGTCTTTTCCTTACAAAAAACCATTCAGGCACCTGTGTTCAGCATTCAGTCTACTTCAGTGTCAAGACAAGGTCTAACAATAATAAAATATGACATAAATATACGGTAATATAATAGAAACAACCTTGAATCTATATGCGATTTCAAATATCTTATTTCAAAACTGAATTTCACTATATTTGGTTTTCATGACTAGCCACCGAGGGAAACAGTCTGCATGTATTTAGCAAGGGTATATCAACACATCGAAAATATTTCTTAAATATTTTGAATAAAGGAATGACAAACACTCAGCATGAAAAGTAACATCCTGGAGTTCTACCTACCTAGATCATATCTAAATTCTCAGCAGCAAGCAGGAGACTCAGAAAATGCTGACTTTAATTACAAACTTTATTTGTCAATACAATTCACAGTTTATACATGGTGCATTCCACCATATAAATTTTCGGAACAGTTATTTGAGGAAATGGGTGTAGCTTTCTTTCTAAAAGAGCCTGACTTTCTACAATTTTGGTTGGAATTTCTTTTTAACTTTATAAAAGTACTTTTAACAAATTAATTGAATATTTACATTTCTAGCTTAAATTTAAATGTTGGAAAATAAGCATCTATTAGTTTGTTTGTTTTTAAAGATTCTGGGCTTTTCAGGACCCTAATCTGAATGCCACTTATTCAGATACAGCTCCCACCCCTACACACAAAAAAGTAAAAGAAATCAGTTTGCATTTATATTTAGGGAAATTATTTTCTTTCTGCATTTTAAAAATTATATATATATACAATGTACAGCAGATCTAAGTATGAAAATAAAGGAAAGGGTAGCAATTTACGGGGTGCATTTACTGAATTTTTTCTGAATCTTGGAACCATCTGAAGAATTATGGGATATAAAATTAAACTAAAAAGAATAATCAGCCTCTTTTATGTTAAAAAAAAAAACACAGCAAACTCTCAAAATTTAAATTGTGCTATAACAGCTTTTTCTCTAATGTCAGAGATGAATTATGCCTGCAATCTGCATTTTTCTATGTGCAAAGTCACAGTGATCCCAACTTCAACTTCTGCCCTCACAGCCAAGTCACAACTCCAAAAGTACACCCACAGAAGGCTAGGACTGTGCCCTGCACTCACCACTGTGCCACCTCCTCTCATCTGGCAAAAGTCACCCAACGAAAAGAAAATTATATAAGCCTTTCATACATCAAAAAGCAATTAGAAGCTGGCAGTATACTGTTTATTAGCAAATACTTGTAACACATTGTTTTGCTATTTCCTTTCCATCAGAATGATAATTCACACCCACCATTTTAAATCGCCTCCAATAATATCCATTTTTAACAGTTTTCTTCTGTCAGGTCATTTATATATATATATATAGATAGATAGATTTTCTTCTTCTGCCTTTAAAAAATGTATAGTTATTAATAAATGATAAATTCCAAATACTGCCAGGAAAAAGGGGATTGTTTGGGAGCAGCCAATTTTACCAGCCTGGTCATAATTACACTGTATATATGTACCACTGGTACCTGAGTCAAATAAATACTCAGAGGGGCCACCTCTGTACCTCATTTCTCTGCAGTGCCTTTAACACTAGGCAACGCTGAGTGTTGCTTCAATGTCCATGTAATTTGGCATCTATTTCTTCTTCGGGCATCATCACTTCAGTCATTTTACACACTGTTTCCAGCAAGGTATGGTGTTCAAAAGGGAGAACTGGGGTAATAGACTAGAGAGGTGAGCCTAGGGGTGGGGGCAGGGAAGGAGAAACCACACATTAGCTAGAGAGGTTCTGTTTCTTCATAAGATAAGGCACTGACAGAAAATTTCTTAGGTAAAAGGCTGCATAAGAATTTCTTGTCATTTACAAAAAAAAAAAAAAAAAAGAAATTGTTGTCATCCATAAATGGTCTATATCTAGGCTCAGTTAGGTAGACCCTGAAAAGTTAAGAACTGATCCCTCAAAGCTACATTGTTACCAGAAACAATTCTAATTCATTCTGAGGCCTTATGGCACATTAGGGAAAGAGAGAGGAAAACAGTCTGGGCACAAAAAGGCATCAGACATTGCTTGTCATTCCACTCGTCAAAGAAAGTGGACCATTCAACAAGCATCATCAGAAAGAAAGTGCTGGCTCAGAATTCCAAATTCTCTTGATGATAGATGACCATGATGGATATATCTATTTTGTTCCCCCTTTGAGCTCATGCACAATTTAAAAAATGCTACCAGCAACAGTCATAAAGAGCATAAAGAAGTCCTCACCTATGGCTATGCCTAAGGTTATTCAAAGAGAGGGCTATTTGATGTTCTCAATCACAGCAATCTCTTCGCCAGCACAGTGTGGCGTCAAACCATTCAGATAGATACTCTCAGTCTTCAGTAAGGGAGGCAAGACATCCCTCTCGCTGGTCAGATGGTTCACTGACAGGGTCCTCCTACAAGGAGTCAGCTCCTGATTGTGATTTCCAGCCAGTTCTGCCGAGAGCTTCCGCTTGATGGAGGTGGCACGCTGGAACTTGTCATAAATCTCCACACTCAGTCGCCTCCTGGTTTCTTTGAATTCGGCTGTGACGTTGGCTGTCCACTCAGCAGCGTGCGCTCTGAACTCTCCCACCTGGAACATACAAGCAGAGAAAAAATAAAGATATCGACACGCCGGGCAACATTTTCTGTGCTTTATCTTCTGTTCATTTTATTTCGGGATTTTAAAAAGAAGAGTGGAGTAATCTTTTACAGCACTGGTGGTCTGAGAATTGATGAAATTAGGTGGGGTGTACACAGCAGGATTCTATCTTATATAGATGTGGCTCTAACATTAACCTATGAACTTAAACTCTATGAATCAAACTATATTTCAGGGGCTCTAGATGTGCTTGGTTTTTACACATGAATCCTGTCATTGACATTTTTGATGCTGTAAAAAGGCAATCTCTAGCTTTTTAAAAATATTTTTAGTATTTTTTTTCATTTTTACTTAATTTCAAGAAGTACTAGAATGTACAAAGGGCAGTAAGCTATAGTAGAAGGAGCAAGGCAGAATAAAAGAGTCTGCAATATGAACCCAGGTGACCTTGTTTAGTTCTGAAAACAGCAATGCTGTTTGCTCAGATGTCAACCTAGTTTTCAGAGATCAGAAATGGTGTGTGCAAGAGTGTTGTGTCCAACCTCATATTGGTCATTTAGGAATTCTCTCTTTCCTAACTAAGCAACAAAATATTTTGTTTCCGCTTTCAGGAAATGCAAATAAATAATAACTGTTAAGTCCACCTTGAAGCCCACTTGGGAAACAGTTAAACCCAAGGCACAGTTTCTCAATAAATGTTTGTGGAATCCGTGAAGTTACTCAACCCGTGGGCTGCTACCTCCTCAGCTGTAGAATAGACATCTTCACAGTACACACCTAACAGGATGGCGGAGCTAATGAACTTTACGAACTGCAAGATTTTATGCATTTATTATTATGTAGTTCTCTTTTGAGAATTAAAGAAAAAAATGTGCCATCAATCACCCTGAGTCCATCAGACATTTTCTTTGACCTCTTTCAAAACTGTGTCTGTATGTTTGTGTCCTAAAACAGAAAATATGACCAATCCTATGGGAATCTTTATAATCTCTTAACTAACCAGACTTTAATAATCTAGACTATCACTTAGAATAATCTCCTAATATGGAATAACTCCTCCATTTTCTTCTGGCACTTCTGTTTTCAGCTTGGGAAATCCACTGAACTCATTTCTTAAGTGACCCAGGCTCTCCTTTGCTTCACAAGCAAACAACTATAGCTCTGTTTAATGTATTTAATTTCTGCCCTCTTGATTTTTGTTTTAAAAAATCAACATGGGAAATATAACTGATAGTTTCTAAATGTTTGTACTTATCAGAATTATTGGCGGGGATAGATATATATGTATATTATAATATGATGTGTACATATACTTGGAAGGAAGGCTATAGATATAAATGTGTGTGTGTGTGTATGTGTGTGTGTGTACTCAAAAACAGAAATGAAACTTCAAATATCCAAGGCAGATAGGAGGATGGTACATGGCAAATCAACTCTTTTTTTAATCCACACATAATCACACATACACATACATTTGGGGATCCACTTTTTATTCTAACAGGCCTTTATTTCCTAGTTATACTGTCCTAACAAGAAATACTTGCTTGATATCTAGGTCTGGCTCTGAAAAAAAAAGCAAAGCTGGAAAAATGAGAACTCTATGGCATGTAGAATCAGCAAGATCAGGCTTTCCTTAACCACTGAGGCAACTTAGGGGAAGCTTGCTGGGAAAGAGGCGCAAAATATACAGGAATTTATCCTGCAGATACTTACTGTTCCTATAAGGGAACCTGTCCAACTATACTTAGATATACAACTGATTACTAAATATGTAATTCTGTTTTGGGGGGACTCCCAGGTTAGGAAGGCACAGGCAGTATTTATCAGTGGTAACAAACACCCAGTCATTCGGATTTGGCTCCCTACAAATCCCATACACACTTACAAATAAACCCTCCCATAGTTTATATTATTTTTCTATTTTCCACCTAAGTCATGTCTCAAGTTTTGGGGCACAGTCAGAACTGATGGACCTAAAATGAAATCTGTTCCATCAGCTTTGTTTTGGTTACCACCACCCTCTTACCTCACAGGCAATCCTTCATGAACAGAAGGGCTGTGGACTTTCACAGAACCCGCCCCCACTTTACTTTGGTAATTGTCTTCTTATCTTAAAAAATATCTTTTTAATATAAAAGTCACAGGCTTTTTGCATCAAAATTCAAATGTTCACCTATATACTTGCTGCTTTTCTGTCTTTTCTAATGAGAATGTAAGCTCTATATACATCCTCAGCACCTGGAACCTCGTATGTAGCACATTTCCAATAAGTACCTGTTAAATGAATAAATATATCACTGCAAATACACATACTTTGTAATCTCATACCATAATGATAGTAATTAGTGTAGGATTTATAGCACACATGCTATCAATTGTTTTTCTTCTATCTGTATACACTAATCTTACTTTCTGCCTCTTCCATCTCAATTATCATCAATATTTTGCAAAGAAAAGGTCTTATAGTACACACATTGTTTTGTACATAGCTTTTTTTCTCATCTAATTTTAGTCCTGTTCCCATGTTAGCACTCATTATTTCAGCTCATAGTTTATATCAGCCACCTAGTGCTCCCCAAGGAGAATGGCTACGGCATGATTTAATTATTCCCCTATTGGTGAATATTTGGATATGTTTAATTTTTTTTAGGTTTAGCTATTAAAAATAACGTTTCAGTGAATATGCTTGTACCTACACTTTTGCTAATGGTTACAAAGTATTACTGCAAGTGGAAACACTGGGTTGAAAAGCATGAGTATTGATATGGCTTGACTGTGTTCCCACCCAAATCTTATCTTGAATTGTAGCTCCTGTCATTCCCATGTGTCATGGGAGGGACCTGGTGGGAGGCAATTGAATCACCGGGGTGGGTCTTTCTCGTGTTGTTCTCATGATAGTGAATTAGTCTCACGAGATCTGATGGTTTTTTAAAGGGGAGATCCCCTGCATTCGCACTCTTGCCCACTGCCATGTAAGAAGGCCCTTTGCTCTTCCTTTCCCTTCTACCATGATTGTGAGGCCTCCCCAGCCACGTAGAACTGTGAGTTCATTAAATCTCTTTCCTTTATAAATTACCGAGTCTCAGGTATGTCTTTACCAGCAGTATGAGAACAGACTAATACAAATATTTTCTGATTTTGCAGACACTGTGAATTTTCTGTCTGATTTTACTGGAAAGGCGGAACAATGTGCTGGATCTAAACCCCTAAGTTTGAATTCTGGCTCCACCACATACTCATTGTGTGTCTTAGGGTAAGTTTTTTTAACGTCTTTAGCCTCATTTTCTCCTGTGAAGTGGGGTAAACAATAGAATCCTCCCTATAGAGTTGGTATAACAATCAAATAAGTTAATATATTTAAAAGAGCAACACCGAGCACATAGCAGGCGCTAGATACACACACAAAATTTTACACAATAGCATGACATAGACCTGTATTACCAATGAGAGTCCTTTTCATTATGGGTGTTTATTGAGCAGTATTTTCAGACTCAGAACTCCTAGCAGCCTCACCATTTCTTTTCTGCACACTTAGGTATAATCTTTGCATTTTTTGTAGCAAAAAGCACCTTATCATTGGCACCAGCACAGAAAGTATTTTAAATATTTTAATCATCTCTTTATTGCAATTTGAATCTTAAGTGGTCCCGATAAGCTGGACAAAGAATGAAAACGTTTCTTAGGCTTGACTGAGTTTTCTCAAGAAGTTTCACAACGTCACCGTGATCTCACAGGTTGCACTAATGGCAAACACACAGGAATCAGGAACATGTAGAGCCGAGTGCTTCTACCAGTTAGTGATTCCTGCCAATTAGGAAAAGGCTGAATGCAAGAAAGGCTCAGATTTGTTGGAGTCCATAAATTATTAATACTTTGTTATCTTTAGCATTCAATTTCTGTCAGAGGCTAGTATTTTTGTCTAATTTTGGAAACATATTTTTTTCTCATTTCTGTAGAATTCCCAGAGGTGGAAAAGTAAACACTGCAAATCATAAGAGCTGTAGTAACAATCTGTCAGAAATGGGGAGGGAAAGGTGGGGGCATGAATGGCAGCCTCACCTTCTAGCTGTATAACCACATTCTATGTGCCCACAGCTATGCAATTTAACCTTCTTTGAGCTTAAGACTCCTTATCTATAAAACAGGGCTAATAACCTATTTCACAGGACAAGCGAACGAGATATATATACAGCCATGAGCTACATAATGATTTTTTTGGTCTGCATATACAACAGTGGTCCAAAAAAATTATAATACTATATTTTTACTGTACCTTTTCTATATTTAGGTATGTTTAGATATACAAATACTTACCATTGTGTTACAAGTGCCTGCAGCATTCAGTACAGTAACATGCTATACAGATTTGTAACCTAGGACCAATAGTCTACGGTATACAGCCTAAGTGTACAGTAGGCTATACCATGTAGGTTTGTGTAAATGTGCTCTATGATGTTGGCACAATAGTGAAATTGCTTAAAGCCACATTTTCTCGTAACATAGCCCCATCTTTAAGCGATGCACGACCATGTGTATGTGTATATATACATACATATATGTGTGTGTGTGGGCATATCTGTGTGTGTTCTCAAAATATAAGGGGTTACACAAGTATTAATTATGATGATAGGTGAAGATTATATGGTTTGCCGAGGGTGCTTTAAGTATTTATTACTTCTAAGGTCTAAACATCTTTTAGAGGAGTGCAGGGCAAATTCATGCTATACAGAAATCTACCCTATAGCGGGTTACATTAGGGTGAGGATACACTGCCTCAATTTCCTAAAGATACTGAAAACAATACAGTGACTCATAAAAGTGTGCACTTGGGCAACTCATCTAAACCACCAATAACAGTATATGTTCGTTTCTTTAAAAAAATCTTATTTTTCTTTTTTTAGTTTTTTTTTCTTTGTTTTGAGAAAGGGTCTCACTCTGTCTTCCAGTCTGGAGTACAGTGGCACGATCATGGCTCACTGCAGCCTTGACCTCCTAGGCTCAAGCAATCCTCCTGGCTTAGCCTCCCAAGTAGCTGGGACTACAGTGCACACCCCCATGCCCAGCTAATTTTTTAAATTTTTTGTACAGATAGAATCTCCTGAGGTTGCCCAGGCTGGTCTCAAGTTTGTGAGCTCAAATGATTCTCCTGCCTTAGCCTCCTAAAGTGCTGGGATTACAGGTGTGAGCCACAGTACCCAGCCTGTTCCCCCTTTGTTGTGCCCTTTCTACTATTCTTTACAATACTTTAGGAATATAACTGCCCAAACCAAAGCAAGAAAATCAGGAGGAAAAAAAGAGAAAAATAGAGTCCCTCAAAAACTAAACCAAGGCAAGAAAGAATTATTCACATTCCAAAACAAAGAAAAAAGAAAAAAAATATTGACCTTATATTATAGCAAGGGTATCTAATCCTTTGACTTCCCTGGGCCACACAGGAAAAACTAGAATTGTCTTGGGCCACACCTAAAATGTGCTAACACTAATGATAGCTGATGAGCTAAAAATAAATATATTGCAAAGTATCTCATAATGTTTTAAGTTTATGAATTTATTTTGGGCTGTTTTCAAAGCTATCCTGGGCCCCATGCAGCCCACGGACCATGGGTTGGACAAGCTTAGTTTATAGCAATGTAGTCATTTTTCACGAAATAATACATAATCCCCTAATGTACAGACTCACATCTTTTACTGGTGATAAAATTGTCTATTCAAACTCTAAAGATGCTTTTTTGTTTTCAAAGAAATTCAAAAATAAGTTCCTGAGAATATCACATTTATATAAGTAAAATTTTTTCTTAATAGAAATAATGCTTTTGGTGTTCTGGGTAATTAAAATTAATCCTTGTGCATTAAAATACTTTTGCTTCATTGGATTTTTATAAAAAAATCTTTCAGCAACTTAAATAGTATTTCATCTTCCTATAACCAAGCAATCTGCATTACTTAGTAAGCCAATCTGAGGACAAAAAGTGAGCAAAAACAGCTCCAAAAAATCACAACGAATGTTCCGACAGGTCATATTATTTACGGAAGAAAGAGGTCTTTACTGGAATTCCATATATTCTTAACTTTCACATGCTGCTCACAGCCCAGGTGATCTGATTTATAAAAGAAAAGGAAGGAAATGGAGTGCTATATATAAACAAGCACTTGTTCTCCGACTCTGCTGGAACTGTTCTCATCCACCTCGCTAAGTTCTCTGTCCTTAACTCGCCGGATCTTCACAGCTGCAAATGGCACTGCTCCGTCCCTCCCAATCAGTGTTTGCTCTTAATTTCTGAGTCAGCACACTCTCATGGCTGTTGTCTTACTGTTCGGGTCAATTTTCTCAATCAACTTTGTAGCTTCATTTTCTTTTACCCTCCTCCTTAACTACCTTTGTTCTGCAGGGTTCTATTTTCATTCTCCTTGGATAATCACATCCTTCCGATTGTTTCAATTACCATCTATTTGCTGATGACTCCCAAATCCATATTTCTAGGTCAAATCTTTACTGAATTCCGCATCTGTATAACTGACTGCTTATTAAGTCTCTTCACTTTCGATGGCTCCCAGGAATCTCAAACTTAATATGTCCCTAAGTGAAATCATTTAACTTCTTTAACTTTGTTGTTGTTGTTGTTGCTGTTTTTACATTTAATATAGCATTGTGTTACCACTAAGTTTCCTAAGTTGAACTTCAATATAATCCCTTGCTCCTCCTCTTACTGAATCTTACATCAAGTTCTTATTCAAATTTGTTCACTACAGCAACTCTTATATCCAGCTCTAATTCTTGCTTATTTGCTTCTTTTCCTCTCAATTCCTTCACTTCTTTCCATTCCTATTGTCAAAACTGTGGAAGAGTCCACCATTTTGGCTCATGTGCATTACTTCTGTGGTCTGCTAACCAGTCTTGCTGACTTAATTCCCTATCCCCTCAAATGCATTCTCCACGCAGCCGCCAAATTGCCCTGTAATGAACACAAATCAACTTAGTACTTTCCTCTGCATAAAACCAATTGATTCCCGTTTCACTCACAATAAAGTTCCAACTCTTTAAAGTGGCTCATGTAATCTAGGGCTTACCTACTGTTTCAGCCTCAGTTCTAATTACCACCTGTCTCAAACTCCACTTCAGGGGCCATCCTGAACGTTTCTTTTATTTCCTCAAAATCCTACTCTTTCTTTTGCCTTTGTTCATTCATTACCTATTTTTCTCTCTGTCCAGAATGCTGTTTCCCAGTCCCTCTCTAGCATATTTCCTACTCACGCTAAACTGGACATCCTCATGGAGCCATTTCCCGATCCTCTAGAATACATTAGAATCATCTGCTAGTTGTACCCATCCCCCTCTGTACTTCCCTAGCATTACTGCTCAACACAACTTATTACAATTACTAGTCTAATTGCTCTCCTGACTTCATGACACTAGAGAGGATAAGTCCACCATATTCTATTCAGTATTCCCAGCTCCTAGAAGAAGGTACATCGTGAGAATTCTGTCAGACTGTTGGATAAATGGGTAAGTGAATAAAGGACAACCAAATAAATCACATTTTTGATACACAATCCAGTACAAAGAATCTGCTTCCTGGTTGACTGTGTTGGGGATAATCTTGATCCTCTCAGCAGGAAGATGCAGCCAGTGAAAAGCACTGACTCATAGCCATTGCTATTCATAGTAAAGGTCCAAAATATGTTTCCTCAAACTAACTTTTTAGTCATTGCAGAGACTCCTCAGCATTCTAAGAAGCCTATGATGCTAATATCTCATTCTCAAAGTGAAGAACTTCACGCCTATTGTATATGTAGATCCTTTAAATCAGATTTTCTTTCTTTCTTTTCCTTTTTTTCCTTTCTCCTTACCAGCCCTCTAACTCTTTTCCCCTCTCTCACCACTTTTCATGACAACACCTCACCAGGCTATTCCAGAACCTGGACTTTATCATCTTTACGGAATGCAATCTGTGAAGTTAAAGAAAGGTTGGCCAGGCGCAGTGGTTCATGCCTGTAATCCCAGCACTTTGGGAGGCCGAGGTGAGTGAATCACGAGGTCAGGAGATTGAGACCATCCTAGCCAACATGGAGAAACTCCGTCTTTACCAAAAATACAAAAAATTAGCCAGGCGTGATGTCATGAGCCTATAGTTCCAGCTACCCCGGAGGCTGAGGCAAGAGAATCGCTTGAACCTGGGAGTTGGAGGTTACAGTGAGCTGAGACCACACCACTGCACTCCAGTTTGGGCAACAGAGTGAGACTCTGTCGCAAAAAAATAAATAAATAAATAAAATTAAAAAGATATGTTAACAATTTCACTTTAGAAGAATCACTAACATCTTCCTCTGCAACTATAAGTGTTAATCCTCTGATAGCTTTTCAATGGAGCAAAGTCTCATGATTCCAGAGGCCTAGAATCTGCCTCCTCAATAAAGGTTCCAAACCTTACCATCCTCAGGTTATCTAACATACCTCAAATAATATCAAGAAAGCCCTTGTCATGGTGGTAACATAATTTGAAAACAAGCACTTGCCATATTTCAACATTTTTAGAGTAATTTTCTTGAAGTACATAAGATTGATAGGGTGGCCTAAAAAGGATAAAAGTTCCCTATTCTAGAAGTTCACGATTTATGAAGTTTACAGTAAGCTCATTTGTAACCATAAGGAATAGTTAATACTCCACTGACTCCAGTCAGCTATGTGGCCAATTTTTTGAAGGTAAGGACCATTGCTCTGTTTCTTATCAAGTTCAACTTTCCTTCCTACCTTCTCCACACTGCAACATCTTGGATAGTGCTATGAGTATAGTAATTTAATAAAATAAGTTTAGTGTTTAGTCTTCCCAACTAGATGGTAAGTTAATGACAGAGGCTATGCATTCTATCAATTTCTTCTCCTCATAATAGTACCCAACATGGTAATTTGAATAGCCCAGACTCCTACACACATTCTAACTGACTGGTGAGAGAAATCTGTGACCATTGACTGACACAGCCCTCCTCCTATACAAAAACATTCTGGATATGCAAAGGTGATATTTGCATAGGTTCTCTACCAGTGTGTGTTGGTATAGCCTGAAGAGAAAGCAACTTATAAACTAATTTTAATCACACTAAAATCTTCATGTCCTTTGATAAAAGTCAATAATTTATAGAAATTAATTCTGACCACGAATTTTCAGCAAAGGAAAAGGCAAGTATGTAAGAAGATATTCTTTGAGCCATATTTTTAATAGCATAATCTTGAGGCTAATAAATGTCATATATGAAGTTAATGTTTATGAAAAGACTTTCAGCTACTGAAACCACTTTTCTTACTACTATGGTTATATTAAGTGATAAAAAAATTGCATTTTTACCAACTGATTATAGCTTTGTAAAATAATGGATGCATATAAGGATATACAAAATAATACTAAAGTTTATAGCATTATTTTAAATAATATCTTTCTTCTAAAAATGTCTAAGTATGAAATACAGTTGTTAACTGTCTTAATGATGAAGTGTGGCTGCAAAACCGAACATTCACTTGTTGCAGAGTAAACTCAACTTATTAAGTGATAAAAAATAAAATAAAATTGCATTTTTACCAACTGATTATAGCTTTGTGAAATAATGTATGCATATAAGGATATACAAAGTACATAAAAATGGAAACTATGGATTTTAGCAATTACCTGTTGAGTATCTATTATATGCCAAGTCCTGGGCTTAGTGTTAGCTTTCTTGAAGTAAAAAGTTATTTATGTAGTATTTTTATTTCCTTTTAAGTTTCCCTTTACTGGTGTTATATTATACAGTAAACAGCATATCCAGCCCTAAATAAACCTTGTGGAGGCAGAGTTCTTTATTGGGTGCTATTTATTTGCTCAACACAATCTAAGTATCAGAATTGGACTGCAATTGCCCCTGATTCAGGTATCACAGTAAAAAAATACCTGAAGAAGGTATTTAATTTTCAATGGTGTAAAGAAATTTTAAAATGATTGAGGTTATTTGAGTCTATATTTCCGAATTGTAGTTCTACACTGATGACTAAAGTGTAATTCATTATATTTTACTACACACACAGGAGTGTGATTAAGGGTAGTTACCAGTCCTGAATTTCATGTTTGCATAATGTTTTCACTTCTGTAAGTTTCCTTGGCTCTCTCTAGCTCTACTCCAGGTCATTTGAGTAGTTATTTCCTTCTCACAAAAAGTATAACATGATTTAAAGAAAATTGTCAGTCTTTTCAGTTTGAAAAAAAGATTTTTTTTACATTGCATTTTTTTAAGTGTTTGGTCTTTATCAAACTGCATTTCTAAGGAGATGATTTTCCTCCAAACAACTCTGCAAAATGCTAACTCCCTATTTTTGCAAGAAAGTAAAGCCAATTTTTGAGGAGCAGTACTTCTTGATACTTTTTCTCCCTCTGATGTTTTTGAGCCATGCATCTGTGATAGGAGGACCGGAGGATGTATCATCCTACCATGACTTTTGATAGAACAGTTTCCAGAGTCAGTTTCATGTAAAAACGTTTTCTCCACATGGCAGAAATGATTGGCTCCCCTCTAACTGGGGTTACCTAGAATTTCAGTGTTGAATAGTAGCTAATACCCAGGAGGTTCTCCAATTTTCGATAATGCTGTTGCATGAGTCCTGTTTTCCATAAAATTCAACAATCACCAAGAGATTGGACATCGTTTCATTTTCAATATGCTGCCTAACTTATCTATATAAACTTAGACAACTCCTCAAATTTAGACTAATTCTAAACAAAATTATTTACTTAGCTTAATTATCTATTTCACTTTGACCTTCAGAGCCATCCAAAGCTTTGTTCTCCTGAACAAGGCTTTAGCACTCCCATGCCTTTCCATACATTGGAAAACCTAACATTCTCTGTTCAGTTCCCGCCCCCCTCCCCCCCGCCCCCAGTATACTTTCCCCACCTACCTGTGAGCTTTGAAATCCTGCAATACTCTTTATAGAGTTTTGATTTCTGGTCATGAATAAAAGTATAAAAATCAAAATTTTCTAGTACTCTAAATAGTCCATCTCCAAAAGATGAGTATCCCAACAGCATTATTACAATTATTTGCAGTCAGCCACCTTAGAATAGAAATATATGGTATGATTTGGAAGCATGGAAACAGCAACTCTGCCAGGTGTTCTATGGTAAGAGAGCAATTCATATTTTCTTTCTCTCAAAGACCCTTCCACCATGCATTCCTTTGACTTACTGCCTTCCCTTCTCACTTTATGTACAAGGTCATTTTTCCCTCCCCTTGCAGTCCTACAATCTTGTCCTAATCAGTTCCTTCCTATGGAGCTTATCTGTATTTTCATTTGAATTGGCTATACTTTCCCTTCTTAAGTAATCTTCAACTGACTATAAATAACTGTCGTTTGTCAAAGGTAAGCCAGTCCCTGTCCCAGAATCATCACTAGATAAGGGATTTCTACCTGAAACTCCGTAAGGTTTTTCCAATTACCAACAGCCAACTCAAGTGTCGATAATACATTTTCTTCACCAGAAATCAAACTACTGAGGTCTTCTTGATCTTTGACCAGGATTTTTTTCCTGTCCCTTTTTAAGGTGGGATTTTAAGTTTAATTTGCTTTTCTCGGTGCTTGAATGCTTGTATACCTTAATGCTTTGAGGAAAACTAAAATATTAAAAGTAGTTAGCTGAGTTAAAAACATCTCTGTAGTTAAATTTGTAAAAATAATTAGAAGCCTACTTTGCATTCCAATTTCAGCAGTTGCCTAGACTAAAATTCCTAATAATTATCATTAATTCATTTTCTAAAGTATTGATGTTTCCTTGTATTGTTGAACTGTGCTGGTAAAAAGAACATTTCCAATTATTCTCTTTACCAACCAGGTTTAAAGAAAAAAAAAAGCATAAAAGGATTATTTAAGTATCATCTTAACAGAACAGTACATGATGTTTTCTCTGGTTGTCAGAAAAGTATATGTAATATTCATAAAGTCTCCTTAATCTAACCTGCTTTTTTTGGTTAGTAATTTCTCTACTTCTTTAATATTACACATATTAATGTGACTGTGTAGAGATGAATTACAAGAGTACTCAATCTTTTTAAATAAAGACAATGTCAAGAAAAATAATACTAAAATTTATAGCATTATTTTAAATAATATCTTTCTTCTAAAAATGTCTAAGTATGAAATACAGTTGTTAACTGTCTTAATGATGAGGTCTGCTGCAAAACCACTCACTTGTTGCATAGTAAATTCAACTTATTTTTTGTCATCGTATCACTGAGCACCCTAGAAATTCTCTTCACTGCCCTGCTATTGGGGTTTCTTTAACAATCCATTTTATGAAGCTCATCCAAATTACACAATATCTTATTGTATTGTAAAGATGATAATATAGTTTGGGTAGTTGTCCCCACCTAAGTCTTATGTTGAATCACAATCCCCAATACTAGAGGTGGGGACTGGTGGGAGATGTGTGGGTCATGGGGGTGGATCCCTCATGGCTTGGTGCTGTTTTCATGGTAATGGGTTCTTGCCAGATCTGGTCATTTAAAAGTGTGTGTCACTCCCACCCCACTCTCTCTTGCTCCTACTTTTGCCATATTACGTGCCTGCTCCTACTTTGCCTTCCATGAGGAATAAAAACTTCCTGAGGCCTCCCCAGAAGCAGATGCTGCCATGCCTGCTGTACAACCTGCAGAACCAGGAGCCAGTTAAACTTCTTTTCTTATAAATTACCCAGTCTCAGGTATTTCTTTATAGCAATGCAAGAACAGCCTAAATACAGATGAGGATACTGAGTTTCAGAAACAATATAATTTGTGTACTTAGATAAAATTTCATATACTGTTATATGATTGAGCTATAGTAACTAGATGCAGTTGATTCTTGAACAATATGCATTTGAACTGTTTGGGTCTACTTATACGTGGATTTGGTTCTGCCTCTGCAATCACTGAGACAGCAAGACCACCCCCTCCCTTTCCCCCCAACTCCTATTAAACCTACTTAACATGAAGAAAATCAGAATGAAGTCCTTTATGATGGTTCATTTCCACTTAATAGTAAACATATTTTCTCTTTCCTATGATTTTCTAAATAATATTTTTATTTTCTCTAGCTTATTTTACTGTAAGAATACAGTACATAAGAATATACAAAATATGTGTTAATTGACTGTTATCAGTAAGGCTTCTCAATAGTAGCCTATTAGTAGTTTTTTTGTGTTTTTCATTTGTTTGTTTGTTTGTTTGTTTTGAGACAGAGTCTCACACTGTCACCCACGCTGGAATGCAGTGGTGCGATCTCGGCACACTGCAACCTCCGCTTCCCTGTTTCAAGCAACTCTCCTGCCTCAGCCTCCCGAGTAGCTGGGACTACAAGCGCCTGCCACCATACCTGGCTACTTTTTGTATTTTTAGTAGAGACAAGGTTTCACCATGTTGGCCAGACTGGTCTCGAACTCCTGATCTTGTGATCCACCCACCTTGGCCTCTCGAAGTGCTGGGATTACAGGCGTGAGCCACCACACCCAGCCACATAGTTTTTTAAGGAGTCAAAAGTTACACAAAAATTTTTGACTGTGCAGTGAAAGGGGTCAGTGCCCCTCACTCCTGCATTGTTCAAGGGTAAACTGCTATTTGTCAGGACAATGTGGAAACTCTACAAGTACCACTGTCTGATGACTGGGGCGGTTGTAGTGATGAGGTGGTGGGGGGTAATCATCCGTCTGTTGTTCAAGTTCTTAAGGAATTAAAAAAATACCAAGTCAAAAGTAACAACTGAATAAAGAAGGGGGCTGCAATCTTAAAGTCATTTGCTATAATATGCATTCATTGTGTATTTAGCAAAATCAAAACATTTAATGATGTTTCAAAACTCATTCAGGAAACCTAGATTTAATAGTATTTATTTATAACAAAAGGGCATTTTATGTTCACTGCAGCAACACAAGACCAGTCCACTAAAACATGGTTTTGCTTTCTTTTCTCTTTCTCTCCCTTTTCTAAACAATTCAGCCCCAAAGCAGTGAAATGGAGCAGAACTAGTTAGCCATCCATGCAGTTGGTTTGGGAGAGGGCCATGGTACCAGAGTGAAATGTCAGAGCCAGACCAGCATGAGAAGAATGTCTACTCAAGGGATGGCAGCAGAGTGTGGATGTCAGTCTGAGATGGGTGACGAGGTCAACCCAAAGAGGGACGCCCAGCACATAGTGTCAGAGAGCAAGCAGGGTTGAGAGGGTGTCCCTGCAGGGTTCCTGATGGTGGCAGTAGCGGCAACTCAAGATTGGCTACATACAAGGAGACTGATCAAATAATATATTGAAAATAGCAAGAATCAGAAGCTTCACCATGGATGAGAAAGGAATTACAACTATAAAAAAGCAGAAAACCAGAAGTAACTCTATTATATCAGATCAGAACTAGAGGTACCAGTATGAGTTCATGGTTCTCAAAATATATAGACATAAAATAAACAGGTATGGAAATATCTGTATGCATGAATATAAAATATATTCCTTAGCTCTATCAACTAAGAGTGTGTGAGAGCAGTGATATCCTCATTAGCAATAAACACTCAAATATTTTTCTCTAAATATTATTGTCCTTTATCCACTATAAGAAATGATGGCACCTTGGAGAAATGGCAGATTCAGGGCTAGGGTAGAGAAACTAATTTGAGTCTGGAACATCTAATGTGCTAGAGTATAAGGAATTGTTCAAGGGATAATGGGGATATGCCAAAAAGACAGAGAAGTTTCAAGGGGCTCCCAGTGGCCAAGCCTTAGACAACTTGAAAATCAAAATAAATGATTATAACAGATTACAATCCATTGATTACAGCAGAATCCCATAAGTCTGTGTTCACATAAATAAATAAACAATAAATTGACAGTTTGATGATGAAAGAGATAACGATAAAATCTCAAAATGCCTGTCCAAAAAGTATGCATTAAATACACAGAGAAAAGAGCAGACTTCCAATGGAAAAGGCTGGCAGACAACACCTTCTGTCATCTGGTTAATATCACGAGTCATGGGACGAATCAAAATTCTGTGTCATCTGACAGATGCAATGAGAAGAGCCTTCCCTGTGCTATTTAGACTTATGTTGGGTATCAACTCACTTTGACATTTATATTTCAGTGGCGCATTTAAGGAGATACATAATAGTTATAATTAAATGTCAGGGTTTAAATTGCAGTGATAATTTCCTTTTCTAACTACTTAACCTAAAATGAAATATTTATGATTTAAACTAAAATCTTAAAATAGGCATGGACAGGATAGGATCTTCAAAATATCCTCAGAGAGGTCACATGCAACATAGGTGAAGACCAGTGCTCTGGAACGCTGCTGGGCAACCCCAGTACAAACCTCTTTTCTTTATGAATTATCCAATCTCAGGTACGTTTTAGAGCCACTCAAGAATGGACTAACACAAATGTCTAGTTGGTAAAATCAAAGATGTATTTCTTTCCTCCAGATCTATGTATCTCTGTGAGTTACCTTTTGCAGACATGACAGCCATTAAATTAATCATCAAAATAAACTGCATGATGAAGCAGAATTGGGATTTGCTACAAGTGTTAAATCCAAATTTGAAAAAATAATTAAGCATACAAATCACATTTCTCCTATTATTAACGTTTAGTGAGAGCAAAAAGGTTTGTATTATCAATAAGTATAATTAAAATATTTTAGCACTATTTCATACTCATTTAACATTTGTATTTTTGTACACATTTTAAACATGTATATTAGTACAGAAACAGTAGTACATCTTTGCAACTTATAAATATGCATACATTGCAGGCACATGCTAAACATTTTTTTACTACTAATAATTTACGAGAAAATTTTGGAGATCATAGGAGAAAAGAAAGGGTTGATGAGAAGTAAGGGGGGAAACAGGACATGTAGGAGGGATGCTACTGTGGTGGACCAGGGAGAGAAAATGGAAGTTTTAGAAATAGTGAAGCGTGCATTAAAGTGGTGGTATACAGACTGAAAATGGAGGAGAGCATTTACATGCTTTGTTCACGGAAACACTAGGACTTGTGATGCGTAAGTCATGGAGGTGAGAAAGAAGACAGCATCAGGAATGACTGAAAGGATTCTGGCATAAGCAACTGGATGAATGCTGGGTAATATTTCCTAAGACTGGGACATTAGAGTAGGACATTGTGGGGGAGCGATACTAGGATTCCATGTGGGTTATGTTAAATTTGAGGTGGTAAATAAGTGGTTGATTTAAAAAATATTCCCCTTCCCAGCAGCTACTGCCATCCTCTTGGGGGAGTTTCCATTTCTCTGTCAGTGACTCACCTTCAGACTTTCCAGCACTTTAACCTTTGCTGTAGGTCAATATCCACTCCCAGGTTCTTAGAGTGGATCGAATCTCAACCACAACTCTAATCATTCCAGCTGCTTTACTGTATTTTCACTATTATCCTATACTGTGACTGCATTAAGTCTTGTGGACAGTTGGTTCATTAGTGCCTTAGTGAAGTGGTCCCCTTTTGACTCCTTCCTTCCCTCCTCTATTCCCCTGTGAAACATCATCTCTTCACTGTCCCAGGGTCTTAGGATTTTCTTCTTTGGACTGCTATTCTAGCACTGTATCATGTCTACTGGTTCATGTCTATCATCACATTTCCTATTAGACTCTGGTCACTGAGGGCTGAGGCTGTGTCCTATTCATCTTTCTATCTCCAGCACCAATCTCAGTGCCTGAAATATAATGGCTGCCCAACAGAACTTTAAAACCCGGAATTGTGCAGATAAAATTAACTGCTTTTTCTTTTAACTACCCTAAGTCCATCATAATAATTAAATCAGACTTATCAGCGTTCAAAAATCCAGTTCAATAAACCAAAGGTGGTTATTTTAAAATTTAAAGCCATTAAATCTAGTTTGCATTCATATTGCAAATTCTGTTCCAAGAAGTGACAGATTTCTTTTTCCTGGGAAATCAAGGGAAGAAATTATTTAGGTTTCTTGGGCTAAAGTAGTCTCTGATCAAGTTAGTTACCAGAATTAGTGTCAGTGCAAGTTATAGATGAGCAGCTGGAGAGTTTAAGAGTGTGAAAAGGAAGATGAGAAGTGAGTAATAAAGAAGGGAGAAAAGAACAAGTTTTCATTTTGTGTTTCTTTGTTGCTGTTGTTTTCAGAGGTTAATGCATGTATATCTAAATACATGCTCCATTGGTTTAATAATATCTTTATCACATTTAAACTCTGCCTAATGGAATGTAGGAGAAAATATTCAACATGGTTTAAGCAGATCCAGGAAAATGATTTTTCCAGTTTCTTTTTCAAAGGTGAAATTGCTTCCAGAAATTTGTCTTAAGAGTAAACTCTCCCATGTACAATTGCACAGGTGTGGGTGGTGGACATTTATAGCAATCCTCTGAAATAACTGACAATCCACTGATGAGCCAGTGTTCACTTTGACACTGGATAAAATGAAATACCCAGGCAGTAAAAGAAATATAAGCCCAAAGATATTTTCCAAGACTTGTTTTAGATTTGGAAAAAAATAAGTAATGTGTATTTATACATTTATTTCATCGTCCCTGCAGTTAGTCTTTTACTCCTCTTCTTTCTGTTTTCAATGATATCAATTACAGACCATAAAATTTCTAGGAGGAAAAACACAATCTCTATCATTAGCACAGAAGAAACAGCTTCAGTTTAAGACAGGTTACTGCCAGCAATTCTAATCATAGTCTATAGCTGTGCTGTTTGCTTCACAGCCACTGCCATTGTGGCTACTGGGTGCTTTAAATGTGGCCAGTCTGATTTGAGATGAGCTCTAAGTGTAAGATATACACCAATTTTGAAGATTTATTGTTAAAAAAGAACATAAAATATCTCACTCATGACTTTTATATTATTCAATATTTGCATGTCAAATTATGGTAGTTTAGATATGCTATTGGGTTAAATACAACATATTATTAAAATTAATTTCACGTGTTTATTTTTACTTTTTTAGTAAGACTATTAGAAAATTAAAAATTACATGTGTGGCTTGCATTTCTATTTGTATTGGAAATAGAAATACAACATTCTATATATTATATATAACATATATAACATACAAGTAACATACATAGTATATATAATAGCATTATGTATAAAAATACTACATATTAAATATATTATTATATTACATATAATCTATGATATACAAAATATATATTATATCATATAATAAACAATATTAATATATAATATAGATGCATTATAGAATATATTACATATTATCTAATATACAATATTAATATATATTCTGTATTAGTGGTTACTTTATGAAGTGCTAGTCCACAGAGTCCTTTCAACACCATGTTTAAACTGGACTACAATAAATCATGCTTTTATTCTTTTATGAATATGTGAAAAAAAGTTCAGAAATCAAGAAAATAAACCAAAATTGGAAAACAATGCAAAATCAGAAATATCCCTCATCCGATTTCAACAAGTAAAAGGAGCAGAGAGGGTCTAATAATGCAAAGTATTCATGCACATTAAGTGAATGCTCACAGCTGCCTTTCCCAAACTAAATATAGCACTGCCAAATTAGTTCTACAGAAATGCTGCTCACTGCGCAGGACATGCCCTGTCTTACAAGCATGCTGCTGTATTTTAATTAACTTGGCTAAACTGTAATGAGGATGCCTAAGAAACAGGAAGAAAAGGCAGAAAATAAAATAAAGGGCAATGGAAATATTGTAGAGGTGGCAGGAAGGCAAGGCTGGCATCTCACCCCAGAAGAGTGCAGGGGCTTACTCTGAACCTGGTGAAACAGATCAGAAGTGCCGTGGGCCTGTCTCCCCAGCTGTATCCACTGATGACTTCTGAATTTGGAATATGGGGAAGAATAATGCCTCTGAATGTAACGATAAAATATGGGACTCTTCCATTGTGAAAGGAAATCAAAGAGCTATACTTCAGTGTCCTTTTAACAAATGTTCCTAAACAGTATCCTAAGGTAGCATGATGGACACACACATGGCCACCCTTTGTCTGTGGCCATCAGAGCTGTCCAAAGCATCTACTTATATTCCATGAAAAGTCAAGGACTGTGACAAGAGAGAAAATGAAATGGAACTCCTTCACTCCCACTGCTAGTCACCTCAGGCAAACTTTCATATGTAGCACTTATGATATCACTTTATGCTTTAGAGAACACGATTTGACCTATTTTTTTTTTATCCATTTAACAGGGAGCTGTGTTATAATAGGTTTCTGTTAAACCTTGGTCTAGTTATTCTAAGAAGCCTGTATTACATCAAGTAATAAAGGGGTAAGAAATATTCAAGAAGGAGAGAACAGGCAGAGGAGAAGCAAAGAATTCAAATGCCTCTCCTGGTGCCTTATCAGTATTACCTATTACCTTTTATTTGGTATTAACTGAAAAAAATGGCTTCTATGAAGCCATTTAACAGGGAGCTGTGTTATAATGGGTTTCTGTTAAACCTTGATCTAGTTATTCTATGAAGCCTATATTACATCAAGTAATAAAGGGGTAAGAAATATTCAAGAAGGAGAGAAGGGGCAGAGGAGAAGCAAAGACAATTCAAATGCCTCTCCTGGTGCCTTACCAGTATTACCTATTACCTTTTATTTGCTATTAACTGGAAAAAAAAAAAAAAAAAAAAAACCTCCCAGCTTCATTAGCTTCATTATCTCAATGCTTAGTGAGAAGGAACTTTTTTGTCTTTGTCTGATTTTAACACCTTCAAGGCTCATAACAAAGCTCTCAAAGGCTTTAACTATTCCCAAGTTTCTCCCTCACTAGCCTCCTTATCATCTTTCTTTCAGATGTAAAAGTTGGGTGCTCATGCATTTCAAATAATGGAAGATAAAGACTGCCAGGAAAAGAGAAAGGAGGAGAGAATTAATCAGTTCATTTTTCTCTAGTTTTAAAATACCTTCAAACTGCCAGTTTCTCCAATAAGGGACAATCCATATAGACATTATTTTTTTTTTTTTTTTTTTTTTGGTTTTTGGTTTTTCAATTTTTTTTATTTATTTATTTATTTTTTTGAGACAAGGTCTCACTCCCATTGCCCAGGCTGAAGTGCAGTGGCATGATCTGGGCTCCTTGCAACCTTGACCTCCCGGACTCAAGTCATCCTCCCACCTCGGCCTACTGAGTAGTTGGGGGTACAGGCATGCCACCACACCAGGCAATTTTTTTGTACTTTTTGTAAAGACAGGATTTTGCCATGTTACCCAGGCTGGTCCTGAACTCCTACGCTCAAGGGATCCACCTGCCTTGGCCTCCCAAAGTGCTAGATTACAGGCACGGGTCACTGAGCCTGACCATGATTGCTTTGTGAGACAACATACCCAGCTATCTCAGAGCTTTAGTAAACACAAGGGTACGACGCTATTCATGGATGTTGATATGGTTTGGGTGTCTGTCCTGACCCAAATCTCATGTCAAATTGTAAATTCCAGTGTTGGTGGTGGGACCTGGTAGGAGCTGATTAGATCATGGGGACGGATTTCACTCTTACTGTTCTCGTGATAGTGAGTGAGTTACTGCAAGATCTGGTTGTTTAAAAGTGTGTAGCTCCTCCCCCACTCTCTCTTCCTCGTGCCCCAGCCATGCAAATCCTGCCTGCCTCTCCTTAGCCTTTCACCATAATTTTAAGTTTCCTGAGGCCTCCCCAGGCATGCATCTGTACAGCCTGCAGAACGGTGAACCAATTAAACTTTTCTTTATAAATGACTCAGTCTCAGGTATTTCTTTATAGCATTGCAAGAATGGACTAATACAGATGTCAAATGTGGATAAATAGAACATATTTGTAACAGTAAACCTGTTCAAAGAGGCAATGGTGTAGAAATATAAATGTAGAGTTGTTTTGGCCTCAATTAGCAGTACCATATTAGAGATGAATGCAAAGACCCACAAATGGACAATAGGATAAATTGATTAAGATAGAATATTTATTAAATATACAATTCTAGAGCTTTGACATTACCCAAGAACTTTTGAGACAACACTTTTTAGTTAGTTGCTTTTAATTTATAGAATCTACACTTTTTATCATAAATCCTTGGGTTGATTTGGCAAGGTGGGGTGATCTACAAGCAATTTCAAATTTACACGTCTAACAATTCCTCTGTGTATTTTAAGGAAATACTGTTTCATGAGATTCAGCTTTAGCTAATTACTATTCATTTAATAGTAATTAATTAGTACTTTATTTAGTAGTAATTTTATAGTAAAATTGGGATAACTTTTTTTTTTTTTTGAGACAGAGTTTTGCTCTTGTCACCCAGGCTGGAGTGCACTTGCATGATCTTGGCTCACTGCAACCTGTGCCTCCCGAGTTCAAACGATTCTCCTGCCTCAGCCTCCCAAGTAGCTGGGATTACAGGCATGTGCCATCATGCTGGGCTAATTTTTGTATTTTTTTAGTAGACACTGGGTTTCACCATGTTGGCCAGGCTAGTCTCAAACTCCTGACCTCAGGTGATCCACCCACCTTAGCCTCCCAAAGTGCTGGGATTACAGATGTGAGCCACTGCGCCCAGCCCGGGAGAATTTTTTTATAAAGTTTAATCTGCTTATTTAAAATAAGAAGAGTGCTTTTAGTTGGCAATTTTTTCTTAGGCCTCCCTTCAAAAAACCATTATCCTCCCGCTGGACAAAAAGAACTGCAGGAAGCGCATGAGTATTCCCACTGGTAAAATGCAGAGTAACAAAAGCATTGTCTGTCTTGGATGTAAAACTATATAAAACATTTCCATTTGGATAGTATGTAAACTGCATGATGTCTCAAAGTCAGGAATGCATTTATTCCAGTCAAGCATAAGTCCCCCTCACTTTTCCCTCTCGAACTGTGAAAAAACATACTGACTTGTTTTACATGTAGTCCTTAATGCAACACTAATATAAAATATCCACATTAGCATTCATGTGCCAAAAATAGCATCAGTACTCCAAAGATCTTTTAGTATGTAACCCTGTCAAAGGGAGAGAGAGGTAGAACTAATACTTTCCTGGAGCTGCTCATTCAGAATTCCTAAGTGGATGAAAGGGAATCTCAGACACGTCATCTCTAATAAAGAACATTCCTGCTAAGTTCCACTGGAAGAAGAAAACTTGTATTATTTGGAATTAGCAATCATTGTGAAGCCAGCATTTCTGAGCAAAAGTTTTTAAGTTAAAAATAGAAGCAGTAGATTATTTAGCATTATCCATCAAAGGTAACTATATTTTCTCATCGGAGAAGTTGGAAAAACATACCAATTCCTCATTTAGAGAACCATAGTGAATTAATTTCATGTTAAGAACACACTTTCTTTAAGCACCCTTTCACTTTATCCAATACTATTACTATGCTTATTGTTCTCTAGATAAAAGTAGCCCTTCCTGCCTGCATTTTTCTTTACTCATCCATAGATTTCACCTTTCAAATCAAATACATGCCCTTCAAATCAGCAAATTTGTCATTTTACATAGTTTAGAAAATTTAAAAATATTAAAAAACCTTCTTGAAAATGCTACTAATACTTAAAATAGAATCAACTGTTAAAGGGGCTTTTCACATGTAGGAAGTAGGTACTCTTTAGCTAGAAGACCAGGGAATCCTACGGACCAATTATTTAAAAGTAAAACAACAAAAGAATTAAAAATGCAAAAAAACTTCCGGCCATAAAACCATCACATCAGGAATAAAAATGAAATATTCCTGACATTTTGCTGCAGCTATAGACTAAGTTTTGAACTAGCTTCTTGTTTGATACATCAAACTTTGTTCCACCTCTTACGGTAATTACTCAAGATTTTCTTTATTAAAACATTAATCATTTTAGCCTCTTGAAAATTTTAAGTAGCTTATTTGTCAAGCTATTTAAATATAAAATTAACCTTTCCTTGAATATTAATTGTCATTGATTTTATATCTGTAAACAATAATAGAATGAATATAAACCACCAAAATAAGTATACTTTGGTTCTACTGAAAACATTTTTAAAAATGAACAAAATTAAAATCTTATCTCTAGTTTGACAGAGATGAAAATTTAGCTGTTCAACTTTTATCAGTGAGATATAGATATACTAATATTGGAAATAAGCATGAAAAACAAAATCTCTACATTATTAAAGATTTATCCTTTTTTTTTTTTTTCTGAATTCTATGGCTTCTAAGTTGAATCATTTTCTCTCTACACTCATTCATCCATTCAATTCAACAAGCATTTATTGAGTGCCTATTATATGCTAAGCACCATTTCACTTGATTTTGATAAAGCGAAACAGCAACAATTCCTTGTCTTCTGAGAAATACCTTCTAGGAAGAGAGACAGCCAGTAGACAATGGCACGTGATAAGTAAGTATGTTGTATAGAATGTTAGACGTTGGTGAATATGATGAAAATGCAGAGCAGGGAAGGGAGAACCAAGGGTGCTTGGGGAAAGGGAGCGTCAATCTTAAATAGAATGGCCAAAGTGGGCCCCATTGACAAATGGTATTTGATGAAAAGACTTGACGATGTTGGGAGGTGAGCCAGGGAGGCGAGCCAGCCATACCAGGGAAAAGAGCACTGCTAACAGAGGGAACAGTCAGTGCAAAGGCAGCAGGACAAGAGTGTTTCTGGTGTGCTGGGGGAATTGCAAGGGGACTAGCGAGGCTGGAACAGAGTGAGCACCCGGAAAGAGAAGAGGAAGAGAAGAGGCTGGAGGAAAGGGGGCTGGATCATCTAAAACCTTTTATGCTGCTTTACAGACATTTGCTTTTACTCTGAGGAAAAAGGGAAGCCATCAAAAACTTCCAACCAGAGAAATAACATGATACGACTCATGTTTCAAAGGATTATTCTGAGGTCTTTGTTGAAAACAGACTTTACATAAAGCAAAGGTGAAAGCTAGGAGGTCCCTGCAATAATATAGTGTGAGCTCATGGTGGCACAGGAAAAAATGAAGAAACAAGTGACAAGTGATTGGATTCTGGATACATTTTCAGATCACTGTTGTAGGACGATTTGATAGATGAAATGCAAAACAGGAAAGAACAAGATAAGTCGGGGTAGTATCTTCTTTATGCAATTTTCCCCAGTTCACCCAGTTAAATTTAGTAATTCCCATTTTTGTGCACCATTGCATGTAAAGCATATTCTGTATATCTCTATTACAGTATCTACCCTGTACTGATTGTTAGTAGATGCTTATATACTCCCTTGTACCTATAAATTTTTCCTTGAGGGAAATGCCACTATATATATAGTGTGTATATATATATATGGTGTGTGTGTGTATATATATATATATATGGTGTGTGTATATATATATAAAGTTTTATATACATAAAACTGTATTCCCAATACCTAGTAAAATGCCTGACATATCATGGATGATCATAACATGTCTATGAAAAAACAAGTCAATGAGTACTCATGGAATGAAATGATTAGTGCTATGTATCTCTTCATAATAGTCCTCGACTTGCAAATCAGAGACACTATTCAGCAAAATCATTATTTTTTCTGTACTCATACTATACTGACTTTTGTTGAACTTGCATAGTTTGCATACTGCACTTCATGAAGCTTCAAAATAGGAAAGCAATTCTTTTTTTTATTATTATTATACTTTAAGTTCTAGGGTACATGTGCATAACGTGCCCTGCCCTGCTTATATATGACCTTACTGCCTTGCCTGTTCATTCAGAATCATGTACTGAACATGAAACAGTAGTTATTAAACCAAAGTTATGTTTAAGTTAAATCCGTTTATCAGGTTCTCAAAGTGTGGTAGAAATGATACGAATGAGAGCTAAGATGAATTTATACATGTGTGTATGTGTTACACATGCACATACATATGTACATACATGGAATATATATATAATATATACTATACATTTATAGTATATATTTATGTATAGTATATATAGTGCATAATATATAGTACATATTTGTATATAGTATATCTATAGTGTACATGTATACTGTGTGTGTATATTTTATATATATATTATATATATATAAAAAACTAGATATCATAAAAAATGCCCTCACTAAAAGAAATAGTTTCTCAAGAATAGGCAACAGGGCTGGTCACAGTGGCTCACACCTATAGTCCTAGCACTTTGGGAGGCCAAGGCAAGTGGATCGCTTGAGGTTAGGAATTTGAGACCAGCCCAGACAACATGGTGAAACTCCATCTCTACTAAAATACAAAAATTAGCTGGGCATGGTGGCAGGTGCCTGTAATCCCAGCTACTGTGCAGGCCGAGACAGGAGAATTGCTTGAACCCAGGAGGCGGAGGTTGCAGTGAGCCATGATCGTACCACTGCACTCCAGCCTGAGCCACAGAGCGAGACTCCATCTCAAAACGAAACAAAATAAAACAAAAGAATAGGCAAAGGGAAATTGAAGGGGCCACTGACATATTACAAACTTTGACATTTGTGAGAAATTCTTTGAAAAAAATCATATTTATACTCACAGTCTCCAATTCTGAAAATGGATTTCTTTATATAGTAAGATTTCCCAATAAAATTTATTTTCTACCTAGCTTTAGGGCAATATTTCATACATAGCATTTTTCTCGGAAGATACTGAAGTGCTTGCTGATGTCGGGAGCTTATGAAAATAGCAAAACTAGAGTGGTTATGAACAAACAGCTGCAAGATGTGAGAAGCATTTTTGTTGTTTTTGTTTTGTTTTTAAACTTTTATTTTAGGATGGGGGATGCATGTGAAGATTTGTTACATAAGTAAACACGTGGCATGGGGGTTTGTTGTACAGAGTATTTCATCACCAAGGTATTAAGCCCAGTACCCAATAATTATCTTTCTGTTCCTCTTCCTTCTCCCACCTTCAAGTAGGCCCCAGTGTCTGTTGTTTCCTTCTTTGTGTTAAGTTCTTATCATTTAGCTCCCATTTATAAGTGAAAACATGCAGTATTTGGATTTCTGTTCCTGCGTTAGTTTGCTAAGGATAATATCCTCCAGCTCCATCCATGTTCCCACTAAAGACATAATCTCATTTTTTTTATGACTGTGTAGTATTCTATGGTGTATGTGTACCACATTTTCTTTATCCATTCTGTCATCGATGGGAGTTACATTAATTCCATGTCTTTACTATTGTGAATAGTGTTGCAATGAACATTCACATGCATGTGTTTTTATAATAGAATGATTTATATTCCTCTAGGCATATACCCCCAGTAATGGGATTGCTGGGTCAAATGGTAGTTCTGCTTTTAGCTCTTTGAGGAATTTCCACACTGCTTTCCACAATGATTAAACGAATTTACAATCCAACCAACAGTGTATAAGTGTTCCTTTTTCTCCACGACTTCACCAGCATCTGTTGTTTTTTGACTTTTCAATAATAGCCATTCTGATGGTATGAAATAGTATCTAATTGTGCTTCTGATTTGCATTTCTCTAATGATCAGTGTTATTTAACTTTTTTTTCCATATGCTTCTGTTGCTGTTTAATTAAAGGTGAAAAACCAGACATCTTAGGAATCCAAAGTAACTTGATATGCTGAATGGGAGCTAGAATTTATCAGTGTAGTAAAACCTCCTTCATTATGAAAGTGACTACTTTGCTGAGCATATTTGTTTATTTATTTGCTTGTTTACTCACAGACATGGAAATCAAGTACCTGTCCATCATTCTTGGGAACAACCTTACATGAGGAAACAATTCAAATGCATGTGCTTCAGACTAAGACAGCCAGTGTCACAGTCAATCATTTAAAACAGCAGTCCCCAATCTTTTTGGCACCGGGGGCCGGTTTCACGGAGGACAATTTTTCCACCGGCAGAGTTGGGGGAATGGCTTCAGGATGAAACACTTCCATCTCAGAACAGCAGGCATTAGATTCTCATATGGAGTGTGCAGCGTAGGTCTCTCACGTGCACAGTTCACAATAGGGTTCCCGCTCCTATGAGAATCTAATGCTGCCACTGATCTGACAGGAGGCAGAGCTCAGGCAGTAATGCTCACTCACCCACCATCCACCTCCTGCTGTGCGGCCTGGTTCCTAACAGACCGTGGACCAGTACTGGTCTTCAGCCCAGGGGTTGGGGACCCCTGATTTAAAAAGCTATCTCCATTTGGGGGTAGAGTGTATTTGCACATACATTATCATTGTGTCAACTGGTCTTCTGCTACTGTGGCCTCTGTACCGCAGGGGAGGGGATATCCAATAGAACGAATTTGCCTGGAGTGGTAAGCAGAGCCCTATAAAGATTGAGAAGTGAAATGGCCAAGAGGCGATTCTTTAAGAAGATAGCCAAGAGATTCTAGAAGCAGCCCTGTCTGATCAACAAGCACGAAGTTTTTATTTTCTGCTCTGTAATTCCCTTAAATTATCTGTAGGACTTCTATAAAGTTATAATCAGTTTCAGTCTTATATGAACTGTGTTATAGGGAATGAAGTGAGGAATCAGTATTCATTAGTACAGTGTCATGGCCCCAGAGAGAGCTTCAGCAGCAGGAGAAGCAGTTATGATGTGCCCATGTGAACAAAGAAGAGGGAAAACTGCAGTGATAGTCTTAGAGGGACACATGACAAATCTAAAAGGTAGAGATTTGTGTAACATGCAAGTGCAACACATTGGTCTGTTGAGTTGAGATGCAATAATTATTCCATAGTCTGTATGTAATCAGAATAGGATTTTGAAAAGTTTTTGTTAACTAATGAATAAAGAAAATATAGCATAGATGTGTGGCCAAATACGATTTTGCCTAATGTAAAGGTTATAATCTAGTGAATAGATTTTATAGTACTTGTAAATATGATTTTCAAATATATTTCCTTAGAATATTACATTGAATCAAGTGAGACTGTGATTTTTAAGGTCAAAAACAGCTGAATGTCAATAATTTCACACAGTTCAACTTAATAAATTTCAGAAATAATATTATATAAGAGTATTCTACTCTTCCATGTCTGAATGCTTTGATATTATGCATTGATTTTATGAAAACACATTCAGTTCAATATTTCTTCTTATGGAAATTTACATACAAAACAGATTCAGCATCACTGGACTCAATCTTGTATGTGTATACAGAATCAGAATCAGGGATAACAGGAAGGCTGAGAGCAGAAACTGCCTTTTTATAGGACCTGGTCTCTGGAATTTACAGCACATAAAGAGTTAAAAGGCAGGTTGCTCTATTTTACTTGGACTCTTACCTTGATGCTTCAGTTTTACTAAAACTACTAGTGAATCTTAAGTAAGATAATGTAGATAATACACCTAAGCCTGTCAGAGATTTGGAAGCTAATGTAAAACTTACCAAATATAAACATGGCATATAAAGTCTAAATCTCCAAAATTATTATTTTAACTTTTTCCTTAAACAATGGTATTATTAAGCCGGGCTCGGTGGCTCACGCCTGTAATCCCAGCACTTTGGGAGGCCGAGGCGGGCGGATCACAAGGTCAGGAGATCGAGACCACGGTGAAACCCCATCTCTACTAAAAATACAAAAAATGAGCCGGGCACAGTGGCGGGCGCCTGTAGTCCCAGCTACTCGGGAGGCTGGGGCAGGAGAATGGCGTGAACCCAGGAGGCGGAGCTTGCAGTGAGCCAGGATCGCGCCACTGCACTCCAGCTTGGGCGACAGAGCAAGACTCCGTCTCAAAAAAAAAAAAAAAAAAAAAAAAACAATAGTATTATTAAAATAATAATATTATCATTGTAATTCTGTCCTTGAATTAGAGAAACAATGATTATGGTGTGTTATCAAATTAATCAGGATAGCAAAGGTTATAATATAGAACGAATAATCCCTTCATCTTAGTGGCTTAAAGCAACAAAGGTTAATTTCTTGTTCTGGTTAAATATCCACAAATCATCAAAGGGCTCTGCTCAGTGTAGTTACTCAGGGACCCAGGCTGACATGGCATCCATGATCTCCTATGGTAATTGTGCTAGAGGGCAAGAGGATCTTGAGGCACTCACAGATGCAATTAAACCTTCTTCCTGGCCAGGCGAATCCCAGCACTTCTTTGGGAGGCCGAGGCAGATGAATCAAGAGGTCAGGAGTTCGAGACCAGTCTGGCCAATATGGTGAAACCCTGTCTCTACTAAAAATACAAAAATTAGCCGGGCATGGTGGTGTGTGCCTGTAGTCCCAGCTACTCAGGAGGCTGAGGCAGAAGAATCACTTGAACCTGGGAGGTAGAGGTTGCAGTGAGCTAAGATTGCGTCACTGCACTCCAGCTCTGTCTCAAAAATAAATAAATAAATAAATAAAATAAAATAAAATAAAAAATTTTCTCCCATTCACTCACATGAATTCTGCCCACAAATCCTTGGCCAGATCTGTTTATATGGCACCAAACACAAAAAGGAAGAGGAAGTAGGGCCGGGCGCAGTGGCTCATGCCTGTAATCCCAGCACTTTGGGAGGCTGAGATGGGTGGATCACGAGGTCAGGAGATCGAGACCATCCTGGCTAACATGGTAAAACCCTGTCTCTACTAAAAATTCAAAATAATTAGCCGGGAGTGGTGGTGGGCACCTGTAGTCCCAGCTACTCAGAAGGCTAAGGTAGGAGAGTGGCGTGAACCCAGGAGGCAAAGCTTGCAGTGAGCTGAGATCATGGCACTGCACTCTAAGCTGGGTGACAAGGTAAGGCTCCGTCTCAAAAAAAAAAAAAAAAAAAAAAAGGAAAGAAAAGAAGGAAAGAAAAGAAGAGGAAGTATAATCCTAATATGTATCTGGAAAGAGTCAAATGAAAGTATTTCATGATCAATACTGATGACTAGCACTTTTGCTGGAGAAAGAATAGACATTCTATCTTGTTTTGAAATAAGAGATTTTATGTGTGTGCACCTGCACACATGGGCACACATGTGCGTGTACACACATGCACGTGCATCCTTTATTAGAAGCCGTTCTTTTGGTTCAAATCAAGTTTGAGGCAGGAAGAGCTAAATTCTCTTACTACAATTAGGGTGTCATCCACTGAACGCTAAACAAATCATCATACTTTGTTGCAAAAGATGATTAAATAATCCCTGATTTGATTATTCAAAATGCCCCCCACTCTTGGTCCCAACCAATCACAAGCTAATATTCATTTAGAAAAAGCCATCTTAAAGAGGAGCTAAAACCAAGTTCATTTTGATCCATGTTTGAAACCACATTTTCTTCTGTTCTCAGCAAACATAGTTTGATTTTTTGTAAAATGTGATTTTTTTAGCTCTGAATACAGGCAAGGGGAATACTTTGGTTTGCTGAAGAAAGTCCAAAAACAATTTTGAAAGCCAAGTTCATGGTGGCCACTTTTCCTAACACAATTTCTCAAAACAGGTAACAGTCTCAAAATAGTCAAAAAAGAAAAATAATATTGTATATTGATGCACTAAATCCTCATAATGTGCTCTCTAGCTAAAGAAAATGAAATTACTTATAAGGAGCTTTGAGGCAGAAACTATTAACTTATTTTCCTATTATTTACAAAGGAATAGAAAAAAATTATTCTGAACTTCCATTACCAGATGACATTCTGTGAGATACATAATCAAAGAGAAAAAAAAAGTCACCATTTGTACTGAGAATTCAACCTAAAATTAAAAAAAAAAAAAAAGGAAGAAAACAAAAGTAATCTTCCTGCACATTTTTATTTTTTAAGAAAACAATTGAGCTACTGCCTCTTGGTTTAATAAAAGGAAGAATCCAGACAGGTTCTACCTCAATTGAGACAGTAAGACACTAGAAAATTTGTGGGTCTAATTCAAGAAAAAAAAAAAAAAATGAGGATCTGGGCAGATTTTAGGAACATTTAATGTAGAAACTAGTCTTTTAAAAGTCCATAGAATATTCAACATATCTGAAATTTCTATATTCATTTTTTTACTAGGCTATTTTGGACTCTGGTTTTGTGATTAAATTCTAGCAATATAGACACCTTCAATAGTTTTTGTTTGTTTGTTTATCGTTTCTTTTGTGTTTACTTATTATTTCAACCACGTAAAATGTTTAGACCTATAAGCACTCATGATATTTTATGCTCTACATAGAACAATATATGATGATATTATATATATATAGTCTTAGAACTTTATAAAATCATTTGATTTGAGATAATTTGATATTAATTTATTCAGAAACCCATGTGGAAAGAAACAAACATTCAGTAAGCATTCAGCCACATCACATACACTCCTCACCACATCTTCACAGCAAACTCATAAAGGAGATACCATACCTTAATTTTATCAGAAAAGAAATACGGATTCAAAAGAGATTAGACATTTTGGTGATGTTTGCAGAGCTAGTAAATAGTTGAGATAGAATTAAATCTCAGTTTTGTTGGCCTCAAAACCCACTCACTTTTCAGAAATCATACAAATCACTTCTTTTCACTTGAAAGAATGTAAAAATTTTAGGTTTCAAGATTTCACTGATCTATACCATAAATAATTAGTAACCAAATTAAATACACAAAACTCTTCTCTGTAGTTACACAGTAACAGATGGGTAAGCCTTGGGCACATGTTCCTGATGAGTCAGTATTACCCACATAAGGCAAAAAGAGGAAAGAAGGAGGAGGGAAGAGACAGGAAGAGGAAAGGGAAGGAGGGAAGAGAAGAATGGGGAAGGACGGGAAGAAGTGAGATGAGAAGGCAGAGGCAGAAATAAACAATAACAACAACAGATAAGAAACATTGTGAGCAATTGGGAAGCAGCATAGCTACAACATTAAAAGGCTGGGCCATGGAGTCAAGCTATCTGAGTTCATTATTGATTCTTCCGCTTTACCAGCTGTACAACCTTTCCCAAGTCACTGTACCTCTGTGTGTTTCTGCTTCCTTATTAGCCATTATTATTTGACAGTTGTGCATTATACATGATTATCTCATTTAGTATTAAAAGGGAAATAACTTAAAATGTGTTCTAGAAGAGAAGTGTTTCCATTTCTGAACGTCCTCAAATCCTATTTCATTTTGAGTATACATTTTGACTTATTAAGGCCTCCCTGAAGTTAGAACCACAAAGGTTCACAGCATGCAACATAATACTGAGGCTATATAGAGACATAATTTGGGGTCTCGGTTCTGCAGAAATGACTGCTCATACAATTCACTTAGAAATCAGACATGTCTGGGTTTCTGGCAGTTAATGTTGCCTTCAAGCATAATTTAATTCTTGCCTTGTTTTATTCTCCTCTCCAATTGCCTATTTACTAAATAGACAATAACTTGCTGAACTCAGGCTGTGACTGGAGAGAGAAAGAACTTTCTCCTTTGCATGATTAGGCAGAGCCAACATTGACTAGCAGATGAACCTCAAAATCTGATTGCTCTCATCTTTTCCCCATCACATAGTGAAGGACACCCTTCTCCCCGTGGGAAAGAGAAGATGGGCCCTTTATGTATGCTTTAGTGTGAATAGCCCATCGTGACACTTCCTGCTTCTATTTTATATTGTTCTTATCCTTTAGCCAAAGAAGAGTTACATGTGTAAGACATAAACCTGAGAAGATTTATGGTCAATGAATACTATGCCCATAGTCCAATTTCAAATAGTCATTTATAGCTACTCGAATATCTCAGTAAGAGAGCAATAACAGTAAGAAACACTGCCAGAAAAATTGTACCAAACAGTATTGCCGCCCCCCTGCCCTACAATATCACAGAAATCAAAGCAATAATGACAAAGTCTGACATATAGTCTGAAGATCAAAGAAAAAAGGAAAGGAGTGATGGAGGGTGGGAAGAAGAAAAAGAAAAGAAAAAAGTAAAAGCAGGCTATGTTAACAAGTGTTCTCCAATAAGCTCCTTTTTCCAGCACTGGAGGAAGAAAAGTAAAAGCAAGCATTAGAAAGACCAGTAAGCAAACACACCACCTGTGCAATCCTCCCAATAAAGAGATGGACTTCAAACTACCACAGATGAAGAGTTACTCCCAGCACCCAATACAGCACTCATCACGTAGTAAGAACTTAATAGCACTTTTTGAATGAATTAATAATTTAGGAACTCGACATTAAATAATTCTAATTCCTAACTGGTCTCCATGCCATGGCTCAATTCCCCCAGCGCACCATTCACAAGGGTTTCTGTTAGTCATGTTCCAAGGGCTCCCATTTCCATAAAAACACTGTGACTGTTGCCCTTTGAAATTGTGTTTTATGTGACCGGAACTATCTTAAGATATAGCTACTGTGTTGCACCCATGTCAGGGAACAAGATTTACATGGTTTTCTACAAGAGTTCCCTAATGGGGAATTCTAGTTACTTTTTTCATCTGTTTTATGCTATTATGTTAGCCTTTCCTTGGATTTTCTTCACCGTTTTCTTTAGCCAATATGATCCATCACTGTAACCATCTTCCTCTCTTCAAAACCTCGATGCCTTTGCCTTTCCAACAGACTCAACCACAAATCAATTTATTTAACTATATTGTTTGCTAAACAGTCCATAGTCTCCACATCCCACACCTTAAGTGAAGGTATTACTCCACGTTCTGTTTTTAACTCCACTATTGACTTACTTTACAAATCTTCATTAGGTGAATTCGTCTATACTCACAGCTCTCAGGTAGTGATGGCCTCAAACTATCTTCCCAGCTTTAATTTCTCCTACATTCCAGGCATGCAGATGCAATTTTCTAAAATTGAACTACCTGGATGTCTGTTACGTCTGCAATCATAACATGTCCAACATAAAACTATCTGATTGTTCCAATTTTTGCAAAATCTCTCATTTTCCAGCATTCTGTAATCCTACCCAAAGTTAGAATTATGGATGTCATTCTCCTTTTCTCTTTATTGTGCACAGTTAATGGGTCACCAAATTCTATTCCTTTTATCCCCCAAGTATTTTTGAAATCTGAACTTTCATCTCTATCCCACTGCTACCCTAGACCCTTCATTTGATAGTATCTGGATACCTGCAGTAACTCTCCCAGTTGATTTTCCTGAATCCAGCTTTGTTTGCAACTAAATCATCTTCCCCACTGTTGCCAACATCATTCATTCCACTTACTTAAAATCCTTCCATGGCTCCGTAAAGTTTTCTGAATAAAGTCTAAGCTATTCAAATGGCATTTTCAAATTGAAAGCACTTCTCCCATAAGAAATAATGATAAAATGATCTACTGCAAACTCTCTGGGGCCCAGGCTGCAACTGTTTCTTAATTGCTCATCTCTGGCCAAGATAAAGAGCCTCCAAGTACCAGCTCCTTTCCTGAAAGAGTCATTGCCAACCAGAGTGAAATTTAGAGGAGACCAAATGCTGCCACCAGGTAATTAGCAAAACAAAACAAAACAAAACTATGTTCTTTCACATTCTCAGGCCCCTTCACAAAATTGGGGTGAAATAAAAATTCAGGGACAGTCTTTCAAGGCTTCTTGGCACTAGCGTTGTCCAGTCAAAGGGTGTAGTTTTCACACAATACAAGGCCAACTTACTAAAGTGAGAGCCTCTATTTGCATAAGCATCTCCAGAGACTAAGGAAATGATATTGGTAGAGAAGCATTGCCTGGCTATCAATTCACTGTGGCCAGCTGTGGTGCCACGTGGCCCGACAACACTAGCATGCTATGGTGTGGGCCACGGTGGTGTTTATCTCGTATGTGCACAGGAACACCCAAACACTGGCACATGGGCATCGATAGAAGAAGTATGTAGAAATCACAGGCCCTTTCAAGCTCAAGAAATGTGAACAGTAGGAACCTGAGGTATGCCTGTGTGTAGTAACGACGCCCTGCTCCATGCTTTCTTCCTAAGCAAGCACAGATTTTACCTTCTGAGTTTCGTGGTCACATCTTATTTCTATTATGCCTCCCTCAGGTAGCAGTATTATTGTATTATCCAGAATATCTAAATAAGCTTTATTTTATAAATGGAAACATTATTTCCTCAGAAGATAGTACATAGTTTCATGAAAAAGATAAGTTGACTTACCAATTCTTTCTGTTAAACATGTGCCTACCCTCCACTGGAGCTTAAAAAATAGACAAACGCTTTTACAGAAATGCATATGTTTCCGTGGAAAACTGGAAAATTACTGCGCTTATTATTGTTTTCCTTGATGCAGATCAACTATAATTATATGTGGCACTTTTGAATATATAGTATGTTTCAACAAATCATTTCCTCTTCAAATATTTCAGATGGATTAGCTAGACCACGTTTTATTTCAGCATGTTGATGGAAAACAAAACATAATTTCATTAAAACTATTCTTCACTGGAAACATAATTTATTTTATTTTTCATTTTATTTTTATTTTTTTGAAGATGGAGTCTTGCTCTGTCACCCAGGCTGGAGTGCAGTGGCATGATCTCGGCTCACTGGAACCTCCGCCTTCCCGGGTCCAAGTGATTCTCCTGCCTCAGCCGGAGTAGCTGGGATTACAGGCACCCACCCCCATGCCCAGCTAATTTTTGTATTTTTAGTAGAGACAGGGTTTCACCATATTGGCCAGGCTGGTCTCAAACTCCTGACCTCTGGTGATCCGCCCGCCTCAGCCTCCCAAAGTGCTGGGATTACAGGTGTTAGCCACAGCTCCTGGCTGGAAACAATATGTTTTAACATAAAAAAACAGAAATGGAATAAGGGCACATATGACTAGATCTATATTTTCATACTTAAGCCAATATGGTTTAAGCAGATTTGTTTTTGAAAAAATAATATAAGACTGGGGTTATTAGCCAAAATCTTTTCATTCAGGGAAAGCATGTGTCCAAGTATTATCACTTGAAAAATTTGAAGCTATATTTAATTTTGTATTTTTTATACTTTGTACTAGTTAAATTTTTTAGTGAGGAAGATTCCCAGTTACTAAAAATGTTTAGTGTTTTTATTCATCAAAACTGAAAACTAGAAATAACCTTGTTGTTTCTTAACACTTTGGGAGTTTTTAAAACTAACGGTGCCCGGAATGACTTGGGCGTGGAAAGTAAGGAATACCTATTGAGCAGTCACCTGGCATTGGTTCATCTACACAGAGATGACAACTAGATTATATTTAGTTGGCTTTTATTGATTTATGCCTTTAGTGAGTTACTGCAAAACTAAAATTATATAATAATCATTTTCCATTGCTTTAGAAATTTTAACAGTATTCTGTTCATAAAAACTTTGGCCATGATGATATTTTGAAAATTATAAGGGGCCTTTCCCTGTCTTTCTTCATATTCTCTGTTGAATTCGTGACCCCATTTTGCAGTTCCCTAAATTACATTATAAATCAGAAAATATACATATCTACTCCAATTGAAAGCTCCATTTCAACAGGCTCCCCTGTTCAGAGCAGCTGCGTGTTTGGATGGTTCACTTAAAGCTTTGGTTGTAGCCTTGACTCAGGTGAGCTTTCGGCAGATGCAATCACCAGACAGCACATGCTACCCAGAATATTAGGTAGACGCCAAAACATGTGTGGTAAGAAAAAACAAAAAACAAAACAAAACAAAAAAGCCCTGCAATGTTTAGCATGAAAACACAGTGCTACATCTCATACTTTCAGTTGAGAGTCACGAAGATCACTCATAAGCAGGCACACAACGCTGTTTTTTGTTTGTTTGTTTGTTTGTTTGTTTGTTTGTTTGAGACGGAGTCTGGCTCTGTTACCCAGGCTGGAGTGCAGTAGCACCATCTCCGCTTACTGAAACCTTCGCCTCCCAGGTTCAAAGGATTCCCCTGCCTCACCCTTCTGAGTAGCTGGGACTACAGGCACCCACCCCCATGCCCAGCTAATTTTTGTATTTTTAGTAGAGATGAAGTTTCACCATGTTGGTCAGACTGATCTTAAACTACTGGACTCAGGTGATCCGCCTGCCTCAGCCTCCCAAAGTGCTGGGATTACAAGCTTAAGCAACCACACCCAGTCTTGATTTTCATTTTGAATAAATCAGTTATGTAGAAATTTGTATTTATTTGAAAAGATGGTGTTATGGCCTGATTTGTGTCTCCCCAAAAGTCAGATGTTGAAGCCCTAAGCTCCAGTGTGACTGCATTTGAAGACAGGGTTTTAAAGAAGGTAATTAAGGTTAGATGAGGTCATGAAAGTGGGGCCCTAATCCAATAGGACTGGAGTCCTTTTAAGAAGTGAAAAAAATACCAGAGTGTACATGCTCACATGATCTCTCACTCTCTCTCATGCATGCACATGGAGAAAAGGCCATATGAGGACACAGTGGAAAGGCAGCACCTGCAAGCCCAGGAGAGAGGCCTCACCAGAAACCAACCCTGCTAGCACCTTCTTGGACTTCTAGATTCCAGAATTGTGAGGAAAAAAAAAGTCTGTTGTTATACCACCCAGTCTGTCATATTTTGTTTTAACAGCTAGAGCAGACTCATTACTCTGGAAAAGTGTGCTAATTCTTTGACCCAGCTAGTCCTATCACAAAAAGCACTGTTTTTTAATAATACAAGTTTTAAACATTTAAGCAGATATTCTATACCAATGTCATCAATTAATAAAGATACAAAATTTCCCTCTGTACTATCTGTGCCTTAGCGGCTTTCAAACTTTTATATTGTGGACCACAAAAACATTAAGATATAAGTGTGTATGTATGTGTGTATGTATGTAATACATGGCTTATTTATAATATTATATGTGTGTATTTGTGTATTGCAAAACAATACTTTTCCTAACTACCTGACTGTATGAAATAGGTTCTGCTCAAGTCTATTTTATTTAAGAAATACATGCTTGTGTGCATGTGTTTTCAAATCCATTTGAAAGCCAAATTATTGCTTGATGTTTGAGTAGTTCTCTTTTTAGCTATGTTATCCAAAACATTCCCTAACTACAATTTCCACTTTTTGCCTTAGCATCTCAAGATATACATGAAGTACATATGAAGAATAACCATCCATCATATTTCTCTCTCTCTCCCATCCCCTACCGCCCCCACAAACACCACACTCACACATGCGCACCAAATACAATGAGCCTAAAGTTGAGGCAAATCCATTGAATAGGTCCTGTTCAAAGCAAGGCTTTTCATACAATTTAAATTATAGTGTCAAGCATATTGTCTTACTGACTTGTTTATAATAAAAATATTTCGATTGATGATGCAACTAAGATATAGACTAATGCATACTGAATAAGTAAATTCCCAGTTAGGAAATATGGTATCCTCGAAGTAAAGTATGGATAATTTACATTCTTGCTAGTTCACATAGGCACCTTGTGTATGAATAAAAAATTATATGACTTGGCCTGGCATGGTGGTTCATGCCTGCAGTCCTGGCACTTTGGGAGGCAGAGGCAGGCAGATCACTTGAAGGTCAGGAGTTCTAGACCGGCCTGGCCAACATGATGAAACCCTGTCTTTACTAAAAATACAAAAAAAAAAAAAAAATAGCTAGGCACGGTAGTGCGAGCCTGTAGTCCCAGACACTTAGGAGGCTGAGGTGGGAGAATCACTTGAACCTGGGAGGCAGAGGTTGCAGTGAGCTTAGATCATATCACTGCACTCCAGCCTGGACAACAAAGAGAGACTTCGTCTCAAAAACAAAACAAAACAAAACAAAACAATTACATCATAATTTTCAAAGAAAACATTTGTAAAGGGAAGTTAATTTCATCAGTTTCTATCTTATTCTATTTCTTTTGGGTGTATGCTTAAAGAATTCACGCTTGTAGCCATCAAAGAGTCTGACACTGATATCTGTGGCCTAGGAATGGATAGTTAAAGGAAGGCAATAGGTACTATAGGGACAGGTTTTACAGATTTGTTGTTCTTTGAAACAATTAGCAAAGTTGACTAAGACTCAGAAGCAAGAAATACACATTTCATAATTAAACATTACCCCGTCACATTCAAACTAATAGTGATCCTGGATATGTAAATATGAAATCAAAATTTAATTTCCAAACAATAGAATTTCAAAATCAATATTCAAATTTCAAATTTTCCAAAATTTCATGGGTCAAAATTCTAATGTTCACTTCTATAAGTATAGTTGTACAAGATAAGTAAATTGACAACTTTTAAAATTGTTAAAATCTATACACAGGGAAAACAGCCAAAATTCATATAGCTTTGCAATATATATACATGTGTATGTACAAATTTATATAGACATAAGAAAAATAAAATAAGTTAAAGGTAAAAAACCTTCCACACTATTTAAAACATTCACTATTTCATGCTCCTGATTTCTTGATACAAATATTTTCTATTATTTTTTCTTTACAGAATAAAATTTATTTTGTGCCCTTGAGAACACAAGAAAGAAAACAAAAGAAAAAGAAATAACAAAGAAAATGTTTTTAGTTACATCCTTTTTCATTAGAGATTGCCCTCAGTTCTGAGACAGCAATTGGCATAGAAACATTTTCTAAGTGAATAATACAACTCATATATTCGCTCATAGTCTCATATAGCAAATTCATGCCAAACAGAAAATATTAACATTTTAAAATGTTTAAATATTTTAAATGTAAACGTAAACATAATTTAAAATAATCTTTATTGAATTAACTAAATAGAAGTGTTTTTGCACACTTCTTAATTCTCACCTCTTCTTTTGTCTTTTTAGATATCACTCGGAGCCAATCTCCAATCATGCTCAGGACAGCAGCAAAGTAAGCAAGCCCTACAAGGATCCAGAACCACACGACAGGCTTATAGAAGTCCAGATATTCAATATCGGATCCACCTGGAGACAAAACAAAGTAGAACAAAATAACTTCATATTCTTAAAAGTAAACAATCTAGGTATTGCTAAAATTACTAACTAAATTTTGGTTTGCAAAACATAGAAATCTAGTATTCTTGTCAATGGACTTATATTATTTTCTTCATTTTGAATTTCTGATTTTCATTCAAGTAATTCTTACCTATTTTTCAAGAACAAGTTAAGTTTTTCTTAATGAAACCTTTCATTGCTTCTTCAGATCATCATGATTTTTCCTTGCTTCATGTTTTATTTACATTTATATAATCTATCTCAGTCTTGTACTTAATTATTCTATGTGTACTAAGTTTCTTTTTCCACCTCTATTTTAACAAATAGAAGATAGCGATTATACTTTTGTTGGTGTGCATTTAACTTAGCATATTTACCTCATTGTCAATAAATACATGCTAGCTAATCAACTTAATGCCAAACTGAACAGCAAGTGAACAACTCTAGCGATGGTTCATATTTTAAAGTCATCAGTACAATGAATCACTAACAAATGCCAGAGACAATGACTTGATGGTTCGAATGAGAACAAATAGAAATTTGCAGGTAATACTACCATTCATCACTCTCTGAGTTTTCTGAGAAATTCCCATGACTGTCATAAAATAAAACCATAGCTCTCAAGAAAAAAAAATTGGCAAGGCTCTTTTTTTTTTTTTTTTTACTCTAATCCTTGAAGAACTTCTCCATCCACTTGGAACAATACCTATACCTATGAGAATCTGGGTTCATTTCAACACACCTTTTGTTCAGTACCCCATTAATATGGGGGCATTTATTAAGTCCCAACAGTGAAACTGTTTTTATTTTCACAAATAAGAAATCAAATACCTCTCTTGAAAAATTCATAATTTAGATCAAGAAATCCTCATATAGATAGTTAACCTTAATGGGGTATATTGCATGATGGCAAAGAGAATACAAAAGCACTATGAGAGGACATAGAAGAAATGATTTTTACTTCTGGAAGAAGGAAAGTAAGAATGGGAAAGTGAGTCTTAAGTAATGAGGATCAAAACTTGGAATAGCACAGTGTGGAAAATATATAGTATAGTCAAATGACTTTTAGTCATGGATAAATCTCCACATGTATTTGACCAAAGAGCAGATAAGTACAAGAGAGAAATCTAGAAAAAGTAGGCTGTATCAGATTGTAAAGATTTCATCTTAACTCAATGGAGAATAAGTAAAATCTCTAGGGAGACAAGTCCTATATATTCATATTTGACTATCTCCACAGAAAGATCCAGTGGCAGAGAAGAACGAATTGACAGGGAAGCCCCATGAGAAGCTTTTGTTCTGAATTAGCTAAGAAATTATTGTGTCTGAGTTAGGGCAGAGATGGCAAGAAGAGTCATTTTACAGGCCGAATTATCAAGGACTGATGGCCAGTTACTTGTGATAAGTGAGAGGAAGAGCTCTCTGATGACCAAAGACCCACAGTGTGGTCTTTGGTGATATTGTAACTGAATGGGGGAAGAAAGATTGACTTTTTTAAAAAAAGGTAATTAAAACTGAGAACTGACAGGTTTGTAGTGCTTGAGGTAATAACCAAAAAGATCCTTAAAATGCAAATCTAACACTTAATAGAACAGGGCAGAAGATAAGGATTTTAGGACCAACAGCATAGAGACTGGAGGTGCTTAAAAGAGCATGGATTTGCTCAATTCACAAAAATTCAGCCAGTAAATTGCAAGTATATCAAAGATCAAGTATAAAATACTGAATATAACATTATTGTAGAGAAATTAAATTTTGCTAATAAGTTGCAGGTATATATTAAAAATCAAGTATAAATTGCAAGTATATATTAAAATCAAGTATAAAATACTGAGTATAACATTATTGTAGAGAAATTAAATTGTAAGTTGCTCATGATGACATTTTCAAATAATAAAGGGTCAATAAAAAGACAGCATTTTTCTGTCAGGTAAATAAATTGAATAGGCATCGTTCAGCTTTCTTTTGGGACAAAAGTAATTTTACAAATACATTTTACAAAGTGAATAATATTATTTTCAAATATTATAAAAATTTTACTTTGTGCAACATTAAAAACTCATTTCTGGGAATAATTATAAATGCATCTCATGATGGTTAAGAGTTGGCCCATGGAGGATACAGCTCTAAAACTTCACAGAACTGACTTAAGAAATATGTGTGTAAACCTGTTACATGATAGGCTCACCAGTGAATTTCATTTTTTCAAATGTTTCCATTTCAATGAAACCAAAATGACATTTTTTCCCAAGTACTTTCTCTTTCAAAACCAGAAAAAATTTTCATCCAAATATTTGTGACTCATTTAACACATAAGTTCACCAAGATGTTGACTTTAGAAGAGTTAGTTCATGATCAGATTACTTTTTATAAGTCTTCTTTCTTATAAACAGGATGTCACAGTTTGAAAAGAGTAAATTAGCTTAATCACTAAAAGGTCTATATTTGGGTAAAATGTTCAACCCACAAGTTTTAGTGGAGTCTAAGCCCAGGGGAAAAAATGTTTTTTCCTTTTTAAATTGCCATTCTCAAGATGAAATACTGGCAGTCAGATGATTTAGGAAAAACCAATACTATATATACGAAATATTGTCAAACAACTTCCAAATCCTACTCACTTGCTGATATCTAAGATTCATGAATTAATTTTCACGTTAATCAATTCATTTCATCTAAGAATCTTATCCAAATTAACATATCTGTGATGTCAGGATAACTTGCTAAGAAAAATTGTTTTATTTTTAAATTAGGAATAAATTAGGAAATACTTTTTAAAAAACTTCTTGACTTTTACAAGCATTAATTTCAATCTAGCTATATTCAGGAAACCTACTCATTTGTCTCTGGCATACTAAGAAAACCTAGGGTAATTTCTGTTATTGACTTATTATTGACAGGGCTCCTGCCCCTGTCTCCCACGCTCTGTTTTTGCTCTTTCCACAGACTTCTGAGATGCCGCCTACAAGATGCTACAGCCTACCCTCCCCTCCTAGGTCCCCCACTGACCTGGCAGAAATATTCACTCCACTGCTTTTCTTTTTTTCTTTATTGTCACTAAAAACATGCACATAAATCCTTTCCATTTTAAGAACTTTCTGGCTAACCATAATAGGACAGTATACAGTTGGTAATAAAAATAACAAAGAGGTGTGGAGGTATAAAGGTTTTGGGAATCTTATAAACTTTTCCAAGTAGTTAAAATAAGTCTACTCATCCTGACATTCTTATATGATATATGACAGCTTCTTTTAGATGGTGCGATCTCTCTCTAGATCTCTTGTCCTTAATGCTTGTGTGAGTAACTCAGTCAGAGCCTAATCCAATCTAGTAGATTAAACTACAAAAAATATAGCTCAGGAAAGTTCAGGCTGGTATTATTGCTAGGGAACCATTGTCTCCACAAAGCAGGTTTCCTAAACATTTGCTGGAAACAGTCCCTCTACTCAGCACTAAGAAAGCCCTAGATGGCTCCAAAGAATCATTGATTAGGCGACAGAACAACCCATGAGGCCATGGCAGGCATCTCGTGGAAGGCCTTTTTTTTTTTTTTTTTTTTTTGAGATGCAGTCTCAGTCTGTCACCCAGACAAGAGTGCAGTGGTGCATTTCGGTTCACTGCAACTTCCACCCCCTGGATTCAAGCAATTCTCCTGCCTCAGCTTCCCGAGGAGCTGGGAATACAGGCACTTGCCACCACACCTGGCTGATTTTTTGTATTTTTAGTAGAGACAGGGTTTCACCATGTTGGCAAAGCTGGTCTCAAACTCCTAACCTCAAGTGATTTGCCTGCCTTGACCTCCCAAAGTACTGGGATTATAGGCGTGAGCTGCCACAAAGGCCCCTAGAAGACTTAAAAAAAAAAAAATTGGCCCTGTAAACCCTGCCCAACCTAGTTAATATGCTCATTTCCACTGATTTACAGAATATTCAAAATCAGATTTGAAGAGTGGGATGAAAAGGAAGACTTACTGATTACCTCCATAAATGAAATCATTTCATCCTAACACCCTGTGGGTAGGTGTTGAGGGGAGTTGCATTCTCATGCTTCACACTTCCATTGACTTAGGGCAGGGCTATTAGTAAGACCATGTGGCCACAGAATTAAGTCACATTGCCAGCTTCCTTTTGCATCAATAAAGCTGATGATCCAATTGCCATCACTCTCATGGTCTGTTTGGAACTCAGGAATGAAAGACCAGTTTGTACCAGCTCCTTGAAATCCCAACAGTAAGTATCCCACCTTAAAATAGAGATGTCATAATATCAGCAGAGAAAATAACATATGGCAGGTCACTCAAGAAAGGGGTAGCAGAGCTAGAGTTCAACACAGGTGTCTGAATAGCTCCAAAACACAGGCTCCTTCATTGAACCCAATGGTCCATGTCATCTATGATGTCAGCTACTGTCCTTCTTATCATTTATCCACCAACCTGTTTTGCTCATACTGCCTGGGAAGTACTTTGCTAAGGCAGGAAACACTAAATTGGACAAGGCATGCCTCTTCTCAAGGTTCTCACCTAGAAACCATGTGGGTCTGAAGACAAGCACCATTCCACCAAGGGCCTCCTTACCTTGCTCTGTCCTCTCTCCAGCAGCTCCCAGCCATCGGCCCTTTTTCGTGCTAAAGAACTTGGGCATACAACATCCCTATCTCTTAAATATAATTTTTTTTCTCTGTGATATTCTTTCTGAATCACAAAGTATTTGTAAAGAAAAAAAAGATATATCCTGGTTTTAAAGAATAACCAAGCCACTCCAGACTAAGGTTATCAGTTCCATACACCTCTTCTGATTTTCTAAAATGGCATATCTGTTATAGAATATAAACATAGATAAATAACTCCATTATAAAGAAAATGGGGGTCATTCCTTTAAACCGGCCTATAATTATTTTAGCTTAAATATCAAACATGGATTTTAATTTTGTGGGGTTTGTTTGACTTTACTTTTATTAATTAAAGCTATCCCGTCTTAATATGAAGGAGGGAAAATCTTAATTTCTGTTTTAGTATATCTTATTTTGTTGTTAAGTAATTTAACTAAATAAGGTGTTTCTCACTGCTTTAAGGACTCAGAACCCCTTTTAATAATGTTATAAATCCTATTTTCTTTTTAACAAATGGAAATATGACTTCAGTATTAAACAATAGCTTACCTACTAAACCAAACTTTTCATATGCCATTAAGTCAGAAAACCAGAATGCCAACAAAGGTGATATTTGAACTTGTATTTGGGGATTTGAAATTTCAACATTCGAGAAGTTGTCCATGTCCCTCTAGGTACTTGTTCTTAAACTGGGAAGACTGCCATGAAAAGAACAGCAGTCTGATGATCATAAAGAAAGAAAAACCAACACACAACATCACTCACTCATCGTTTACAAAGATGGAACAGTATATACATATACCGAATTGCTATTCTTAGAAATTGTCTTTAAATCTCAATCTAGAACAATTTGAAATATTTTTCACGGAATGTAGTACAATTTACTTCCTGCCCCACGAAGCTGTAATTATCCAGTACTGAATACTTTTCTCCTCGATATTTTCTCCACATGTTTTTACAATACTTCTATATATCCATTCTGAACCCTAAAAGTTAAGGAACTTTTTGGTTTGTTCACAGTCCCTAAGACTTCTGAACCATTTGGGTCAAATTCCACTTATTTAATCATGCAGATGGCCATTATTTCTGTTGTGAGTTCTCTGAGAGTCACGAGTTAAACCAGGGAGTGACTAAACCCTTTACAGAATTTTCCTGAATAATAAAACAGAGCAAATACCAGGAAGAGAAAAAGATTCCCTATGTAATTGTTGCTCCTGGATTTCACACATTCCATCTCACAGGAACAGGAACTAGAACAATTATTGCCACTAAGTGCTAAACACTGTATCTGATATACAATATGTGTCCATTAAACACCTAAACAAACAAATGATCAATGAATATAAAACATCTCCCTAGCAGTCACACAAACCCGCCTTTTCCAAACAAAGCAAATTTTCGGAGCCATTGTGATGGTGGTAATGACTGCTCTTCAACAGATCTCACTCTTTCTCAGGTACTTTCCTTGTTACCTGTTAAATTCCTGGCAAATTTCTACTCAGTTATCAGCTCAACAATAGCAGTTTTAACACCTGGCCTTTGACATGGTTGCAAAACTCTCAGTCAACACAAGGTGCAGTTTTCTAGAGGGTCTCTATTTGAACTAACTGCTTGAGGGTTGCAAGGAGAAACATGCCATGGTTTTAAAAGATATTTATGTTTTCATGATAAAATTCTCTTAAATTGAGCAAGCTCTGAGCACTCCACTGAATGAGTTATAATTTCAGTTATACAGGAAAGCAAACAGTTTGGTTACTAAATATTACATTTCCAATAATGACTTTGAAAATGTAATTCCAAGAAAACTGAGTCCTTAATATGAGACATACAAATATGTGCTTCCTGAGTAAAGAATATGATGGCAAATGATTACAACACTGTGAAAAACTATAAAAATGTAGTAAAGGTAAATATGCCAGAAGAGGAAAAATTTTACCTGGGAAAGTCCCAAATTGTATTATACCTCTATATGAGGGAGCACCAGGTACTAAGCATGAAGCCTGGCTGACCTAGTAAGCATTCAAAACTACATGTGTGATGAAGAAAATTTCATTATTTAACCAAATATACTAAATTTCACTGATCAGAATTCCATGATGATGTATTTGGATGGTTAAATAAATTCATGCTCAGATGGAATATGTGTTTTCATAATATTAACCATGAGGATTTCTTAGAACATCTGGATTTTTGCCTAGAACTTTTGGATTTTATTAGAAAACTAGGTAATGTGAGGACACTGCTTTGTGAAACTATAAATTCTTCTCTGGCTTTTTCACTCTTTCACATTACCCTTACAAAATATTACCTCAGGTTTATGGAAAGGAGTATTTTTTTTTCTTTGTTTCCTATTTAAAAAGAAAAAAAAAAAATTCAGACAGGGTCTTGCTCTGTCACCCAGGCTAGACAGCAGTAGCGCAATAATAGTTCACTGCAACCTCGAATTCCTGGGCTTAACTAATTCTGAAAAGGAGTGTTTTTTAAGGACTTCACTGGGCAGCTCCTAAACAAGCTATGGAAATGAATTCACTGGCTTGTATGACCCCTTTAAGGTATAGACCCTAAGGGTTTATATTAAAGGAGCTACCAGCCTTGAAAAGGAATTTTTAATTGTGTTAGGTTGGGTAATTATTTCACTTTTCTCTAATTTTGAAGAATCACCACTTTATGGTTTTTGTTTTTTGTTTTTTTTGTTTGTTTTTTTAAGTCTTGGGCCTTTGTAAAAGAAGACAAGTTGTAAAAAAGCAAGCGTTCATACATTACCATATAATTAATAAGACTTCTTAGATTTTAATGAACAAAGAGAAAAGCTTATTTAGCTAGCAAGCATGACTTAACAACTTATCACCCCAGACTTCCAGTCAAATGAAAAATCAAATGACAAAAATTAGGAAACAGAACATAGGAAATCAACACTAATTCTCACATACAATTTTGCCATTAACTTTAACTTATCTCTACAAATTTGATTATACATCATTACTGATGATTTTAAAATCCCAGCAATTTGGGGGGCCAAGGCAGAAAGTTTGCTTGAGCCCAGGAGTTCAAGACCAGCATGGGCAACAAGGAGAGACCCCATCTCTACAAAAAATACACAAAATTAGCTTGGTATGGTGGCATGTGCTTGTGGTCCCAGCAACTTGGGAGGCTGAGGCAAGAGAATTTCTTGAGCCCAGAATGTCGAGGCTGCAGTGAGGCACAACCACGCCACTGTACTCCAGCCTGGGCTACAGAGTGAGACTCTGTCTCAGCAAATAAAAATAAAAAGATAAAATAAAATTAAGTAAATAACACTTTGCAAAATAATTTCCTTTCTCTCTTCTCACCTTTTAGGAAAAATTACTCTGCACTTGCTACTCTTAGCAACAGGGATCTGCTTACTCATATGACAAATAAAAGTGTCTACAGATTCTGTGACCTCCCAAGTCCTTTTTAGCCCCAGAACCCTGAGCACTGAGAGAGAACAGAAAGCGCCATCAGGAAGGAGCAGACAGATACCAATCACTAAGGCAACCAGTCACTAAAACACGTTCTCTACATAAATAAATATGAAGTTAAAATTTTCTGGGAGATCTCTTCCTGTAGAGAAAGTACTAAACACTGAATTCCTACATTCAGCCACATACACAGAGACACCTGAGCACTGCCTGTTTATCTGCACCAGTGGTCTCTAAATGCCTTTGATTCATCACCCACAGTGATAAACGGCAAAGTATTGCACATTATTTATGAATTAGAAATGTATTATGCTCTACTATATTATATCATAAATATTATGATATTTAATAAGTAAAGAAGTAGTGAGATTTAGAAATACATAGAAATAGGAGTTTTCATATTTTCTTTTTTTTTCAAGATGGGGTCTTGCCCTGTTGCCCAGGATGGAGTGCAGTAGCATGTTCATAGCTCACTGCAGCCTCCTGAGATAACACAAGTGATCCTCCCACCTCAGCCTCCCAAATAGCTAGGATTACAGGTGCATGCCACTATGTGCACCAAATTTTAAAAAGTTTTTGTAGAGACAGGAGTCTCACTATGTTGCCCAGGTTGGTCTTGAACTTCTGGCCTGGTGATCTTCCTGCCTCGGCCTCTCAAGTGCTGCCATTTTGCCACCATACCCAGCCTAATCGTCATGTTCTCTTATTGCAGAAAATCTACTTTTCTTGCTCATTCCTTGGGGGCAAGCACTATTTCAGAGTTCTGGTCTAAACCACCCCATCATCACTTGTTCTTAAGATGCTTCTAATAATTATACTAATGTTAAGAAATACAGATCTATTACAATTTGTATCCTAAACACTTATAAATCACTTTCCAAAATATACTTCTTTTCCTTTAATAACACCACAGTTTGAAGAATACATTCTTTAAGTTGCCTTCAGAAAAGTTCAATATAACAATGTAACCTAACCCTGATCCTCCTCAGAGCAAATTTTGCAGGTTTTGCAGACTGACATCAAATATTAAGTGTGCATTATGGAAGGGACATTTTTGTTTCCTTATGAGATTTATAGCCCAATAGAAAGATGAAGAGGTTCAAGCTAGAGCAATTCCTCTTGCTTTTCCCTGGCAAAATAGCAAAATTAAGTGAGAACACTGTCTTTAGTACATCTAATAGCAAGAGGGAAAGTTCTAAACAGTAAATAATTGATATTTCCCAGATGGGGAACTCAATAGCTAATTTTATAGTCATAAGGTACCCAGAAGCAAAGTCCAATTTTGTGTACTCTATTGGACTATATGTGGCAATTCTTTTCCAAGATCCTTTAAAAGAAATTCACAATTTCTGTTTTTTCCAAAGACTCTTGCAAAGGGCACACATCTGCTACCCAGCCGTTGCCACATCTGCCCCCCAATCCACATTCTCATTCCAAAAATACTCCCTGGACACAAGGACCTGGAGTGTAAAGATGACAGTACTAGCAACAGGGTATCATAGCTTCACAAAGACCAACACAGCAACAAAAATATTTAAGTTAAGGAGAGAGTGATGAATCAGCAAAACTAGTGTCAATTTATCTTACTCAGCATCTGTCATATTAATCACATCAAATTCTTATGCTAATTATAAACAACGTATATTTCTACAAGTTTGTATTATTTCCTCTGTCAAATAAAAATAAAAGTTACAGATTTGAAGATGGGTAACAATATAATAAAAGCTAATAAAAATAAAGTTGTTTATTTGATTATTCTTACTGGCACACAGCTATCACTCTCCTATTCTATGATACTATGCCATGACTCTCTGAATTTTTCATCTTCTACAAAACCATAAAGAAAAACATTTTTTTTCCTAAACTGGTTTATACAATGGTCACAAATATAATATTGTTTAGGACTCTACCCACATTCATTTTTATTTATATTTTTTGTATTTTTTTGGTCTTAGATCTTTTGGGCTACATACTGAATTGACACTGTTAGTTGTTTAAAATAACATTGATACGGTTTGGGCTGTGTTTCCATCCAAATCTTATCTTGAAATATAGTTCCCATAATCCCTATGTGTCATGAGAGGGACCCTGTGGGAGGTAATTGAATCATAGGAGTAGTTTCCCCCATGCAATTCTCATGATAGTGAGTAAGTTCTCATGAAATCTAGTGGTTTTATAAGGGGTTTCCCCCTTCACTTGGTTCTCATTCTTCTTCTCCCTGTTACTATGTGAAGAAGGACATGTTTGCTTCCCCTTCTGCTATGATTGTAAGTTTCCTGAGGCCTCCCCAATCATACTGAACTATGAGTCTATTAAACCTCCTTCCTTTATAAATTACCCAGTCTCGGCTATGTCTTTATTAACAGCGTGAGAATGGATTAATAATACAAACACATACAATATGATGTGAGCCCTGAAAATATAAAACCTGTCACATAATACCTATATATTCCACTGTTGCTATAAGGCCTTGTTAGTTACATTTAAAAAGTGATAAGACAGCCTAAGATTAATGCATCACAAGCATACGTTTTGTTATCATCACTATGTCTTACTTTCTCCGGTATTAACAAACTTTCCATTTCTACTTAAGCCAATTATACATCTTGAATAAGAGGTAGAAAAATGAATATTTCAGGACACAAGCTTATCTCATATGGAGTTAGAAATGTCTGAAATTCTCCTTTCCACATTCTGCTAATTATAAAACGAAAAGATCTTCAGCAGAGTGATGCACCCCCCTTTCCCAGCGTCCCCATCCAGAGAGGATGTACACTGGTACACTACATTGTAGATGTCCTTGGTACATCTACAGTGTACAGAGAGGTGTACACTGTATTTTTGACCAAAAGCAAAGCTTTGTTCATGAAAGTGTCCCCATCTTCATCGATATTAGGGGATTTGCCTAGTTGAACCTTAATTAACAAATCAACAGAAACAGATAAATATTAGCCCTCTCTGAGATCTTACAGAACTTCAGAAAGCATTTTCTGTTCTAAAAATATTTAAGTAAGAAATTTGGGTCAAGGAAGAACAGTAAACAGCCAAAAAGTATAAAACTCTGTTAAAACTAAATTAGGCTAATGAGGTTATTCTGAGAATTTTAATAACACATTCCTACTCTAATTTTTACCATGTTTTTTAATACTTCAAACTGAACTGTTTAAGAGAATGGTTTCGATTTATGGTAGCTGGTAAAAATGATCCATAATAGATTAGTATATTTACTTTTGCCACCATTATTGTATTTTATTTAAAATTGGAGTTAGAACAGTAATAATAGTGAGAAATATAGTTGGGAAAGAGAGAACTGAATTAATAGGCACATAGGACCTTACAGATACAGCAATAAAGCAAATGGCAGTTGAAATAACATATATATTATAGAAGAGGAAAAGTTTTCTAAATGTGAGTACAAAAAGGTAGACACTTTAGGTCTACATGACCTACTTTAAGTTAAGTTACAAAATGCTGTCCTAAGATTGAAAATTAAGTGGGTAAATATCTTGGAGAAAAAAATGTTTTAAGTAGCCAAGAACTTCTTCTGAAGTTTGCAGCTGTTTTTAAAACTAAGGCAGAAAAGAGCCTAAGTAGAAAGGGCAAAGATAAGTTAAATCTGAATTCTTGTGCCACTAAAAATAATAATAAATTCATTTTTTCCCCAAGACAGAAAAAAATGATTAATGGATTTTAGTGTGATTCAGCAACTTGAAAATAGCAAGATAGTGCATAAAGATCAACTCTGTAAGCTTTAATTCAAGAAGGAAAATGATAATTCACTGGAATCATGAAGGAAACCCAGAACCTGGGGAGGAGAACATGGGCAAACAGCCCCCATGACAGCATCTGGCTGATTAACATGAGTGACAGAGGCAGATTGCCTTCCTCTGTGACTCCCCTTTCCACTGGGATCCGACCAACTCAGGCCAAGGGAGAGAGGTTATTTCTCCCAAGCCCTGGAACTAACTTGGGGAGATCTTGGAAATGCAGTGAGGGAAAGACACTGGGAAAAGCTGCAACCATTTTCCCAGACCTGGAACAGACAGCAGGAGGCCATTTTTAATCTGGACAAATACAAAGTCAGCAATTCTGTGGTGACCTAGTAGCATGTCCACACAGGATTTTAGTCTTGGGCCAGAAACTGGAGTGCTTGCTCTGGAGTAGGGCAGGAGCTTCCACAGCCAAAACTGTGGAAAGTGCCTCAGCAGTAGGTGCTGGAATTGTGCTCTCCTCCAGCACAGGCCTGGGTAGGGTGGGGTGGGGAGAGCTGCTGCTGCTGCAGTTTCTCTTGGGCAAGGACACTTGTAGGCAGGGGCAGATTGGTGACATGGAACCAGTCTGTATGTGTCATTACTGAGTGCCCAGCATGCTCCCCTGAGACTTGGTGCAGTGGGCCCTTTCCACTGAAACCCCAGGAAGAACTCCATGCATTCAGAACACCCACTTGTCTGGCTCAGCAACCTAAGCTGCCTAACCCTTCCTGGACATAGATTGTTGTGCAGTAAACCCCTCTCTGTTCCAACTCTAGGCAGAGCTCCAGGCATTTGGAATACCTCCTCACCTGGATCAGCAGCCTGAATAACTCTGCCCTTCCTGTGCATAGATCATGGTGAAGTGGGGCCCTCTCTGCTCCACATCCAGGCAGATCTCCAGGCATTCAGAGCATCTGTTTGCCTGGTTCAGCAGCCTGAGTCATCCCATCGCTCCTTTGCAGAGATCTTGGTGCAGGGGGGCACTCTCTGCTGCATGCTCAAATCTCCAGGCATCTGGAGCAACTACTCTCTTGGATTAGGAGTTTAGATCTCCCCCATCCCTGGGTAGAGAACATGGGGTCAAGGAGTTCCCCAGCTCCAAGCTTAGGCACACTTCTGGACACTCAGTGGCCATGCACTGGATTCTCCCTCAGTGCTGTGCTTGTACCTGCCATCAAGGGACCTGTAAGCAAACCTGCCAAGCCCAGCCCTGTGTATCTTGGCCTTCCCTGGCCTGAGCAGAGAGCTCAAAACACTGAGCAATCCAAAAATCAGCCCATTGCCTTATGCAACAGAAAGATATTCTCATTAAACAAGGATTAAGTACATACCCAGCCTCACTGGCCACAGCTGGCTCTTACCCATAAGTGCCATCTACTGGCTTGTATGTTGAGAGCATAGCTCAAGATAAAACCTGCTGACAGAAGTACATAGGGCTATAGAAGCAAAGTCAAAATACCCTGCCCAGCATTCTCTACAGTCACACCCTATATAAGAAGCAGGGGAGAGGAGGAAAGAAAAGAAGAACATAGTAATATTATAGGGGAAGAAAGAAAAATAAAAATATGCTATTCATATAAAACTGATTACAATCATTAGAACTGGCAGTGTCTCCAGATGAGAAAGAACCAGGGCAAGACTTCTGGCACCATGAAAAAAGTCTGAATATAGTGACACCATCAAAGGATCACAATAGCTAGCTAGTAATGACCCCTAACCAAAATGGAAACTCAGAAATGACAGATAAAGAATTCAAAGCATGGATTGCAAGGAAGCTTAACAAAAGCCAGTACGCAGTTGAAAATCAACACAAAGAAACTTCTAAAGAAATCCAGGAAGTGTAAGAGATAAACATTTTAAAATAAGTCAATCAGAGCTTCTGAAATTGAAAAACTCACTTAAGGAATTTCAAAATAAAATTGAAAGCTCTATCAACAGACTGGACCAATGAGAAGAAAGAATTTCAGAGCTTGAACTCTAATCTTTTGAACTAACGCAGTCAGACAAAAATAAAGAAAAAAAATTTTAAGAAGTAAAGAAAGTCCTTCAGAAATACAATATTATGTAAAGTGGCAAAATCTACAAATTATTGGCATTCCCAAGAGTGACAGAGATAAGGAAAACAACCTGGAAAACATATTTGAAGGAACAATTCAATAATATTTCCCTAATCTTTCTAGAGAGGTAGATACTCAGATATAAGAAATCCAGAGAACACCTGTGAGATACTATACAAAACAAACATCATCACCAGGGCATATAGTCACCAGACTGCCTGAGGTCAATGCTAAAGAAAAGATCTTAAAGGCAGCTACAAACAAAAGTCAAATCATATATAAAGAGAACACCATCAGACTAATAGTGGATTTCTCAGCACAAACCTGATAAGCCAGGAGATATTGGGGGCTTATTTTCAGTATTTTTAAAGAAATGAAATTTCAATCAATAATTTTATGTTCCACCAACCTACTCTTCAGAAGCAAAGAAGAAATAAAATATTTTTCCAGCTAAGCAAGCATTAAGGGAATTTGTTACCACTACATTAACCTTACAGGAGATACTTAAGGGAGTTCTAAACATGGAAAAAATAAATGATACCTGCTAACACAAAAACACACTTAAGTATATAGCACACAGAGCCTATAAAGCAACCACAAAGTAGAAACTACATAGCAACCAACTAACAACTTCACAATTGGATCAAAACCTAACATATCAATATTAACCTTGAATGTATATGGTCTAAATGCCCTCACTTAAAAGGCACAGACAAGTTGGAAACATAAATCAAGACCTATCCATCTACTGACTTCAAGAGACCCATCTCACAAATAAAGACATCCTTAGGTTCAAAGAAAGGGTTGAAGAAAGATCTATCACACAAACAGAACATGAAAAAGAGTAGAGGTCACTATTTTATATCAGATAAAACAGACTTTAAGCCAACAACAGTAAAACAATAAAAAAGGACATATTACATATGTCCACAAAAGTATTACATAATGATAAGTGGTTCGATTCAACAAGAAGACTTAACTATCCTAAATATTTATGCACCCAACATTAAACCACCCAGATTCATAAAACAGGTACTTCCAGACCTATGAAAAGACTCAGCTAGCCATATAAGAAGAGTAAGGGACCTTAACACTGCACTGACAGCATTATCATCAAGGCAGAAAACTAAGAAATTCTGGACTTAAATTCAACACTTGACCAAGTGGACCTAACGAACATCTACAGAATACTCCATCCATCAACCACAGAATATACATTTTTCTCATCTGCACACGCAACATATTTCAAGATCAACCATATGCTTAGCTATAAAGAAAATCTCAATAAATTTAAAAAAATTAAAAGCATACCAACCACACTCTCAGACTACAGTGGAATAACAGTCAATACCAAGAAACTTTCTCAAAACCACACAATTATACAGAAATTAAACAACTTGCTCCTGAATGAATGTTGAGTAAACAAGAAAATTAAACTAGAAATTTAAAAAATTCTTTGAGATAAATGAAAACAGAAACACCAATATAACAAAATCTCTGTGATACAGCAAAAGCAGTGTTAAGAGGCAAGTTTATATTGCCTAATGCCTACCTCAAAAAGTTAGAAAGATCTCAAATTAAAGATCTAACATCACACCTAAAGAAACTAGACAAACAAGAAGAAGCTAACTCCAAAGCTAGCAGAAGTGACTAAAATTAGAACAGAAAAAATAAAATAATAAAATCGAGCAAAACTGAAAGAAATTGAGACTCAAAAATCCATGCAAATAATAAACAAAATCAAAAGTTGGTTATTTGAAAGGATAAGCAAGATCAATAGACAGCTAGCTAGATTAACAAAGTAAAAAAAGAGAGAAGATCCAAATAAGCACAATCAGAAATGGCAAAGGTGACATTACAACTGGTCCCACAGAAGTACAAAAGATTCTCAGAGACTATCAGGAACATTTCTATGCAAGCAAATTAAAAAATATAGAGGAAATAAATAAATTCCTCTAAACACACAATCTCCCAAGATTGAATCAGGAAGAAATTAAAACCCTGAACAGACCAATATTGACTTCCAAAATGGAATCGGTAATAAAAAAAATCTACCAACCAAAGGAATCCCTGGACTAGGTTAATTCACATTCAGATTCTACCAGATGTACAAAGAAGGGCTGGTACAAATCCTACTAAAACTATTTCCAAAAAATTGAAGAGGAGGGACTCCTCCCTAACTCATTCTATGAAGTGAGCATCGCTTTGATAACAAAATATGGCAAAAGACACAATAACAAGAAAAACCATAGACCATTATCCTTGATGAATGTAGATGCAAAAATCTTCAACAAACGGAGTCCAACAGCACATCAAATAGTTCACCATGATCAGGTAGACTTCATTTTAGAATGCAAGGTTGGCTCACCATACACAAATCAATAAATGTGATTCACCATATAAAAAGAATTAAAAGCAAGAACCATATGATCATCTCAATAGATGTGGAAAAAGCTTTTAATAAAATATAACATCCCTTCCTGATAAAAATCCCCAAGAAATTAGGCATTGAACAAACATATGTCAAAATAATAAGAGCCATCTATGGAAAACCCACAGTCAACAGCATACTGAATGGACAAAAGCTGGAAGCATTCCCCTTGAAAAGAGAAAGAAGGTAAGGATGCCCACTCTCACCACTCCTATTCAACATACACTGGGAGTCCATGCCAGAGCAATCAGGCAAACAAACAAACAAACAAACAAAAACCAAAAAAACCTCCCAAATAGGAAAAGGAGAAGTCAAACTATCTTTCTTCACTAACAATATGACTCGATACTTAGAAAACCTTAAAAATTTTGCCTAAAGGTTCCTGTAATAAACGAATTCAGTAACATCTGAGGATACAAAATCAATGTACAAAAATCAGTAGCATTTTTATACACCAGTAACATTCAATATCAGAGTCAAATTAAGGACACAATTACATTTATAATAGCCACACACACACACACACAACAAAAAACAGGAATACATCTAACCAAGGATGTGAAAGATCTCTACAAGAACCACATAACACTGCTTAAAGAAATCATAGGTAACACAAAAAATAGAGAAATATTCCATGTTCATGGATTGAAAGAATCAATATTCTTAAAAGGACATACTGTCCAAAGCAATCTATAGACTCAATGCTATTTCTATTAAGCTACCAATATCCTTTTTCACAGAGCTATAAAAAGCCCTTCTAAAATTCATATAGAACCAAAAAGGAGCCTGAACGGTCAAAGTAATCCTAAGCAAAAAAAAAAAAAAAAAAAAAAAAAAGCTGGAGGCATCACATTACTCAACTTCAAACAATACTACAAGGGTACAGTAACCAAAACAGCATGGAACTGCTACAAAAACAAATATATAGGCCAGTGGAGCAGAATAGAGAACCTAGAAATAAAACTGCACACCTACAGTCATGTAATGTTTGACAAAGTCAATAAAAATTAGCAGTGAAGAAAGGATTCCCTATTCAATAAATGGTGCTGGGATAGCAGGCTAGCATATAAAGAAGGATGAAACTGGACCCCTAACTTTCACCATATAAAAAATTAACTCAAGATGGATTAAATATTTAAATGTAAGACCTCAAACTATGAGAATCTTAGAATAAAATCTAGGAAACACTACTCTGGACATCAGCCTTAGGAAAGAATTTGTGACTATGTCCTCAAAAGCAATTTCAACTAAAACAAAAATTGACAAATAGGACCTAATTAAACTAAAGTGTTTCTGCACAGCAAAAGAAACTATCAACAGAGTAAACAGACAACCTATAGAATTGGAGAAAATAATGATAACCTATGCATCTGATAAAGGTCTAACATCCAGAATCTTAAAGGAATTTAAACAAATAAACAAGCAAAAAACAATACGATTAAAAAGTGGGCAAAGCACTAAAAAGTGGGCAAAGGACATGAACAGACACTTCTCAAAAGAAGACATTCATGTGGCCAAGAAACATATGAAAAAAAACTCAATGTCAATGATCATTAGAGAAATGCAAATCAAAACCAGAATGAGATACCATCTCACACCAATCAGAATGGCTATTATTAAAATTATAAGAAACAACAGATGCTGGTGAGGCTGTGGAGAAATAAAAAGGCTTTTACACTGTTGGTGGAAATGTAAGTTAGTTCAACCATTGTAGAATACAGTGTGATGATTCTTCAAAGACCTAGAACCAGAAATACCACTGGACCCAGCAATCCCGTTACTGGGTATATACACAAAGGAATACAAATCATTCTATTATAAAGATACATGCACACGTACATTCATTGCGGCACTATTCACAATAGCAAAGACATGAAATCAACCCAAATGCCCACTGATGATAGACTAGATAAAGAAAACCTGGTACATATGTACCATGGAATACTATGAAGCCATAAAAATGGGATGATGTCTTTTACAGGGACATGGATGGAACTGGAAGCCATTATCCTCAGCAAACTAACACAAGAACAGAAAACCAAACACCACATACTCTCACTTATAAGTAGGAGCTGATCGATGAGAACGCATGGGCACATTGGGAGAACAACACACACTGGGGTCTGTCAGGGGAGCAGGGGTAGGAAAGCAACAGGAAGAAGAGCTAATAGATGCTGGGCTTAAGAATAGCTAATAGATTCTGAGCAGCAAATCACCATGGCACACATTTACCTACATAACAAACCTTCACATCCTGCACATATACCCTTGAACTTAAAATAAAAGTTTAAAAAAAAAAAAAGTGGGCAAAGGACATGAACAGACACTTCCCAAAAGAAGACATACAAGTTGCTAACAAACATACAAAAAAAAAAATGCCCCACATCACTAATAATCAGAGAATTGAAAATCAAAACCACAATAAGATCTCATCACATACCAGTCAGAATAACTATTATTAAAAAGTAAAAAAATAATAATGCTGGTAAGGTTGTGGAGAAAAGGAAATGCTTACACACTGACAGTGGGAATGAAAATAGTTCAGCCTCTGTGGAAATCAGTTTGGAGACTTCTCAAAGAATTTAAAACAGTACCACCATTCAGCACAGCAATCCCATTACTGGCTATATATGCAAAGGAAAAGAAATCTTTCTAACAAAAAGTCACATACACACATATGTTTATCACAGCACTATTCACGACAGTCAGGCATGGAATCAATCCAAGTGTCCATCAATGGTGGATTAGGTAAAGAAAATGTGGTATATACACACCATGGAATACTTCACAGTCATAAAGGAGAATAAAACCATGTCCTTTGCAGTGACATGGATGCAGCTGGAGACCATTATCCTAAGTGAATTAATGCAAGAACAGAAAACCAAATACCCTATGTTCTCACTTATAAGTGGGAGCTAAACAATGGCATGGACATAAAGATGGCAATAACAGACACTGGGGACCACTAAAGTGGGAAGGGAGGGAAGGGGGCAAGGGCTGAAAAACTAACTATTGGGTACTAAGCTCAGTACCTGGGTGATGGGATCAATCTTACCCCAAACCTCAACATCACACAATATACCCAGGTAACAAGCATGCACATGTACCACTATATCTAAAATAAAAGTTGAAATTATTTGAGAAAAAAGTCAAAATATGTGCTAAACAAAACAAAAAAGAAATCGGAGGCAGATATTTGGTATCAAAAATTAGAGTGGAAATATAAAATTCTGAACAACCAGTGATTATATTCCCTTCATTAAATAAAAAATAAATACTTAACTCCACCTTTCTGTATACCCCCAGTGTCAAAGAGTCACTATTTGTCTTTGCCACTGAACTCCAAGATATGTTGAAGTCCTAAGCCCCAGTACCTCAGAATGTAATCTTATTTGAAAATAAGATTCTTAGGCCGGGCGTAGTGGCTTGTGCCTGTAATCCCAGCACTTTCAGAGGCCAAGGCACCTAAGGTCAGGAGTTCAAGATCAGCCTGATCAACATGGTGAAACCCTGTCTCTCCTAAAAATACATAAATTAGCTGGGCCTGGTGGCACATGCCTGTAATCCCAGCTACTCAGGAGGCTGAGACAGGAGAATCACTCGAACCCACGAGACAGAGGTTGCAGTGAGCCAAGATCATGCCAGTGCACTCCAGCCTGGGTAACAGAGCAAGACTCTGTCTCAAAAATAAATAAATAAATAAATAAATAAATAAATAAATAAATAATAGAAGGCTCTTGTAAATGTAATTAGGTAAGATGTGGTTATGTTATACTTGGGTAGGGTGGGCCTATAATATAATTTGACTGGTATGTTTATAAGCAGAAGGGAATTTGGCTGCAGAGACAGAGAGACACAAGAAGAAAAACATGTGTCGAAGGAGGTAGAGATGGGAGTGATACAGCTGCAAGCCAAGAATGGTCAAGGACTGATGGCCTCTACCAGAAATCAGGAAGAGGCTAAGAAAAATTCTACTGAGTCTCAGAGGGATCATGGCCCTGCTGGCACCTTGATTTTCAACTTTTGTGAGACAAGGAATTTGCTTTGTTTAAAGCCACCCACTTCATGGTACTTGGGTATGGCAGCCCTAGAAAACTCTTCCAGCCCTTGTGTTTTGTTACAAACCTAAGTGAAAAATCTATCTAATAAACCCCTGTTAGAAGATTAACATGGGTGCCAGGAAAAGCTTACCTGCAACGTAGTCACCAAATCCAATAGTTGTTAGAGTGATAACCACAAAATAAATGGCGTCCAGGGCACTCCAGCCTTCTATGTGTTTGAATATGATCGCAGGCAGAGCCACAAAGAGTACACAGCCAAACAGTATAAATATGATTGTTGAGATGATGCGAATCTTGGTCTGACTAACATTCCACTTCTAGGGATGAGACAGAAAGGGGTATGTGTGTGTGTGTGTATATATATATATATATATATGCACACACATATGTGTATGGGGAGAGAGAGAGAGAAACAAAGAGAGACAGAGAGAAATTATTTGCATACCCGCAAAGTTAACCTATACACTATTATGAGCAAATTAGCAAGTAAGCATGTTATTTTATTTTCTTTTATACTTCTTTAAATATGAAAATTAGGAATCATCAATAAATCAATCAATGCTAATAATGATGCTACTTTATCCTCACATAGCTTTACAACAGGTAAAATTCTTTTGAAAAGGCAAATTACATTTGCCCTGAGAATGCAATTTTAGATTTCCATCATTATTTGTTTACCTAAAATACTTTAGAAATATTTCTATTCTATAGTCATACATAAAACTGATTGCACGCCAAATACAATCCAGAACCATATAAAAATGGAGACACTGAAACAAGAATTAAGTATTTATAATTGTTCATTGATAAACATTAATTTCATAAAGTTTTTTTTTTCTGTCACTTCCATCACTTTTTCCTATCATTAATTTAATTGATTATAGCATAATACTAACAGCTTAACCTCCACAGTTAGATTCCAACATGAACCAGGTGAATTGTTTCTCTGTTCTATGGTACTAAATTGTATAACTAACAAAGCTATATGATCAGCAAGTAAGGATAAGTCTTCAATATCCCTAGGCCATAGCTGTCATCAGAATACCCATTTTTTAAATCTCCTTCTCCAAAAAAAAAAAAAAAAAAAAAACTCAATAGTGTAATGTATTAAATGAGGTTGGTATATATAACAATTTATGTCCAGCTTTCTATTTGAGGTTAGTTACCATACATTTTAAGTCTGACTGAATCAGTCCTATTAACTGTAAAAAATATAGGTCACAAACTACACCATATGAAAATCACAGAATGTTAGAACTTGAGAATTTTTAAAGACCTATGAAATCACAGAATGGAAAGGGTACATAGACATTCCTCTAGTCAACCATCCTCATCTTACATGTGAGAGTTAAATGAGTTCATGTTTATAAAGATTATAGAATAACGCTTGGTACCAAACACTGAACTATGATCACTGGAATGTCATCATCATAAGGGCATGGAATTTGTTTGTTTATGCACTGGTGTATATGCAACATAAAAAAATATTACCCAGCATCTATGAGGGACTCAACAATTTGTTGAATGAATGAATGAAGAATTCAACATTACCATGTTTATGTCGCCAATCTGCCCTCTTGATTAATATAAACAGAGAATTATTTTAAATAAAAGTATAATACAAAAAAGAATAAAACTCCAATTTTGGAATAACTATGTGTTATTCTACTTCAACACAATGTTGAACAAAATTTTTGAGATCTAACTTTGATCTTAAATCTGAAACATGACTAGTGCTAAAACTGGAGCTGTAATCCAAATTGAGAAAACAATACTCCATATTTTATTTCATCAGTAGAGTTAAATATAAATATTTTGTTGAACTTTGTGTGAAAGTATAAACATTACTAAACAATGAACAAAATTTATTTGCAATAGTGGTGCTAGAAGTACCAAATCCTTTATAATCCCACCCTCTAACAGGAACAGTTACTTTTTCCATAATTTTCTTCCAAGAACTCAAGCTTATAATCCTAAGAGTAGTAGTATTTTTCACTTAAAATTCTAACAAAAGCATTTTCATTTTTTTGTTGACTATAATACAACTTGAAGATCTCCATGTATACTACACCTTTGGTTCTACCAAATTACATTGTGTAGATACATTTCTATCAATGGCATTACTGAATTAAGTTATATGATCACCTTTATTATGTTTACTATTTAGACTACATCTTTCCCAAAGGGGCTTTATAAGGGTATCAAAACAAATTTTAAAATAATAAAGTACTGTCAGTCTTTTACTACTTATGTTAAAGTTAAATTTATATTGCCACCAACCCTCAGAATGATGCCTCCATATACCATTATTCAAGTTATACAGATAAGAAAATGTAGATTTGATGGGATAATAACTAGTTTAAGAGAATACAGCTAGGAGACACTACATATGAAATTTAAATCTGGCTGGACACGGTGGCTCAAGCCTGTAATCCCAGCACTTTGGGAGACCAAGACGGGCAGATCATTTGAGGTCAGGAGTTCAAGACCAGCCTGGCAAACATAGTGAAACCCCACCTCTACCAAAAAACACAAAATTAGCCAGGCATCGTGACGGGTGCCTATAATTCCAGCTACTCAGGAGAATTGTTGAACCTGGGAGGTGGAGGCTGCAGTGAGCCAAGATTGCACCATTGCACCATTGAACTGCAGCCTGGGTGACAGAGCAAGACTCTGTCTCAAAAAAAAAAAAAAAAAAGTAAAAGAAATTTGAATCTAAGACTTTTGAATTTCTACTTTTTTCTGTTTATACCTTTGAGTTTTTCTCATGCATTACTTTATTCATTCAGATTAAGTATAAACATAATTAAAATACAGTGAGTTACATGCCAATAGAGATACATATAAATTGTTATGGAAACCCTAATAATTGAATCACTAATTGTATCTGAGGTGACAGAAAAGATGTATTTTTTTTAAAAATCAAACAATAAATATATGTAGTTAAATATCTATCATACTCACAATAAACGTATCTTCCACTTTGGCAATTCCTTTTCCAAATATGGTGCCTAGTTGATCTCCAACTCCAGCCAAGAGAAAACCAAAGAGGGGAATTCCCAGTAAGGCATAGATGATACAGAATATTTTGCCGCCTTCTGTACGTGGTGAGATGTTTCCAAATCCTTTAAAAAAATTACATTGTTTATAAATGAATATAGTTGTTTAAAACATATGAACTCAAGATTGATTCAGAAACTCCCAAATATTGCATGATACCAATAATTGATTTTGACTAGTTAAGAATCCGTTTGTATTACATACTATTTTAATATGTTCTAATATAAGATATTCCAAGCAAATATTTCAAAAATATACAAAGTATAGTTAATATTCCAACTAAACTTTGAGATGATGAAAACTGAGGTGATAACACATGCAATAATGTTTTCATTATTATTATTCACTATTTTTTCAAAATAATATTTTCATTAAACTTATTTCTTTTTTCTTTCTTTTTTTACTTTAAGTTCTGGGATACAATTGCAGAATGTGTAGGTTTGTTACCTAGGTATACGTGTGTGCCATGATGGTTTGCTGCACCTCTCAACCCATCATCTAGGTTTTAAGCCCTGCATACTCTTCCTCCCCTTCCCACCACCCCTGACTCATCCCAGTGTGTGTTGTTCCCCTCCCTGTGTCCATGTGTTCTCACTGTTCAATTCCCACTTATGAGCGAGAACATGTGGTGTTTGGTTTTCTGTTCCTGTGTTAGTTTGCTGAGGAAGATGGCTTCCAGCTTCATCAATGTCCCTGCGAAGGACATGATCTCATTCCTTTTTATGGCTGCATAGTATTCCATGGTGTATATGTACCACATTTTCTTTATCCAGTCTATCATTGATGGGGATTTGGGTTGGTTCCATGACTTTGATATTGTAAATAGTGCTGCAGTAAACATATTTGTGCAAGTGTCTTTATAGTAGAATGATTTATAATCCTTTGGCTATATACCCAGTAATGGGACTGCTGGGTCAAATGGTATTTCTAGTTCTACATCCTTGAGGAATCACCACACTGTCTTCCACAATGGTTGAACTAATTTACATTTCCACCAGCAGTATAAAAATGTTCCTATTTCTCCACAACCTGTATTATTACTTTACTTTTTAATAATCGTCATTCTGACTAGCATGAGTTGGTATCTCATTGTGCTTCTGATTTGCATTTCTCTAACGATCAGTGATGTTGAGCTTTTTTCATATGTTTGTTGGCTGCATAAATGTCTTCTTTTGAGGAGTGTCTGTTCACATATTTTGCCCAGTTTTTGATGGTTTTTTTTTCTTGTAAATGTGTTTAAGTTCCTTGTAGATTCTGGATATCAGACTTTTGTCAGATGGGTAGATTGCAAAAATTTTCTTCCATTCTGTAGGTTGCCTGTTCACTCTGCTGATAGTTTCTTTTCCTGTGAAGAAGCTCTTTGGCTTGATTAGACCCCATTTGTCAGTGTTGGCTTTGGTTGCAACTGCTTTTGGCACATTAAACTTACTTCTATCTCTTTATTGCTGATAATCCTGTTGACTGTAAAGCTTTTGTTATCATTCAGAACACACTGAGAAGACTATATTGCCTCAATTCAAGAGTCTTCAGATATGCTTAAGTTATTTAAAGATGAAAGTTTAGTAGCAACTTTAAAATATTTTAATTAAAGTATTTACCAAAAAGTAATATCCAAAAATGTAAAATTATTAAACTTCTTTAAAGTTTTAAAGATCGTGAAGCCTTTCCAGTTTTGTGCAAGGATATCTACTTGTTACTATTCAAGTAGCTCAACTTCATTCACTTTTAAGAGCAGAAGAACCATCTACACATATATGCTTGGGTTAAAGAATGTACTTCTAGAAGTACATAGAGTACCTCTTTTCATCAGCAAACCTCTTACTGTCCTTCATATTAAATTAATTTGGAACTTTGATTTTAGTTATCTCTTACTCAAAAACGTGAGCAGATATTTTGGGATTTTTGTTGTTGTTGTTACTTTCCAGTTTAATGACTATTGTAGTCAAAGATTATGGGCTATGTGATTTTTACTTGTTGGAATCCATTGAGATTTTCCTTGTGGCTTTATTATGGTCAATTTTTGTATTTATTTAATTGTTATTTGAAAAGAATATGAATGTTGTATTTGTTTGATACAGAAAGAACATGGAGTGAGGGTGAGCTAATGTTTAGTCATTTTAACCCATATATTTTTCCCTATGATATTTCCATCCTTCTCTTCCTCCTACTCAGTCAATTCTGTGTTCGTGCTAGTCAACTCATCTACTGAGGGATTTGTTTTTGATGTATCTAATGTTCAAGAACTTTGACTTTTTTTTCCATTAGCCTTTTCTTATGCCATGAAAATAATAATTATATTAATTTCTTTTTCAGTGTTGAACCATGTAGTAACTCAATTATTTGAGGGAAATCCTACACTTTCTTTACTTAGGACAATTTCTATGAGTAGTTAATTCCTGGTCATATCCTCATACTTGTAAACACAATACAATACTAGATTGGTTAGTATTTGTAGTCGAAATTTATTTTCTAGCCTCAGTGAGATTCATGATTGTTCTGGTGGTATATGGAAGATTCTGGTTCAAGGAGCCCTGGCTGAAGTAGTGCTGGTGAAGGAGGGGAGACTGGAGTCTGGACTTTCATGTAGGAGTGCATTGTACAGGATTTCTGGGGACAGGTTCTCCTAATTCTCAGAGCAGCCACCAGTGTACAGCCATCTTACTGTTTCTCAGGCCTGCTGCCTGCTCTGGGAATATCTGTAACACAGCTCTGTTTGGAAAATACAGCTTGATTCTGGAGGCAAAGACTGGAGGCAGCTACCAAAAAGTTAGGATTAGTAGTTCCACAGAACTTGAAGTAATTTATAGGCTGACTGCCCTTGGACCCATTTCTGCTTTTAATTTTGGTGACTTTATGAAGTTCTCTTGGAAATTTTCATTTTTTGAATCCTCTGTTTTGCTTCTATGGGAGATGTGGGCTCCTCAACTCAAGAAGAGTTCATGGTCCCTCCTCATCTATACGATTCATAACATGCCCAAAACCACTCCTGTTGTGTCAGTCACAATATTTTTCCTGCTCTTGAGCACACTATGGAAATTTTAAAAAAAAATTTTTCTACGCCTCTGTCATCTCAACTTTTTAGTGATGTGAGGTAAATGCATGTTTACATAAACAAGGAATTCAATCTCTGAATTTACCAGTCTTTTAAGAAGTTAGATATTGATTATCTAACAAAAATTCCACAGGTTTACAATAAGGTAATCACACATCATGTTAAAACCATTTTACATCAGAGCCTAAAATTAACTGATAGAAAGATATCAGTCAAGACAAAACCTAGCAAGAGTTTAGCAGTATGTGATAGACATTCCTGGAACCATCATTCCTTAGTTATGTGACCTTGGGAAAATTATTTCCTCATCTGTTAACAGGACATATTGTTATTACATACTTCATTGAGTTTTAGTGCTAAAATTAACTGATTGAAGGATATCAGTCAAGACAAAACCTAGTAACAGTTTAGCAGTATATTATAGCCATTCCTGGAACCATTATTTCTTAGTTATGTGACCTTGGGCAAATTATTTCCTCATCTGTTAAAAGGGCATATTGTTACTACACATTTCATTGAGTTTTAAGTACCAAATAAAGTACTATGTGAAAAGTGCTTACTCTATTATACTATATGTGCTCAATATATGTTAGGTATGATAATAATTCTTATAATCACTATCAATAATAATATTTGTAGAAGCAAAGGTTAGAGGATCAATGTATTTAGCCTCGTCAGTATGCAAACTATTTAATAGCCAGGTTAATGCAGTCATGACTATACATTGTTCTTCCACTATGTTGTGAATGTTTTGTCAAATTATGGATGCCATTCTTCATAAGGGACATTGGCAAAATAGCATGCTCTATATTAAGCAACTTTTCACATATGAAAGTTGAAGGAATTGGAGGTGTTTGTGCTGAAGAAAAGAAGGCTGAGAGTAGAAAGACACAGGCTAGCTGATTTCAACTATGTGAATGATTAAAACATGGACAAGGAAACAGACCTATTCTGATGCTTCAAGGCAAAGAACAAAAAGCAATTGGTGCAAGCTATGGAAAGCGAACTCATGCTAAAGTAACTGCAGCCAAAACAGAGTAAATGACTATAAGAGTCAGACAGAAGCAAGATAATCACTTGCAGTGTTTAATACTTTGGACTAATGGTTTTCTGGGATTCCTTATAATACAAAGTTGTTATGAATCAGTGGGCAAATGTACATGTATAATAAGAGTAAGGTTCTCTAATATCTGCTTTTGCCATGGATTGCAATTACTCATTCATACATTCAAAATTTTTTATTAAGCATCTACTATTTGCCAGGCACTTTGCTAAGCACTAGGGGTGCAGCTGTGAAGTAGACAGACCTGATCTCTCAAGTTGACAATCCAGTGAGGACACCTGCAAGAGACTGATACAAAAGTGTGATAAGTGTGTGCCACAGAAAGTACGGAATGTTCCTGATGCACAGGATGTAAGAGAATGAGACATGCTGCACACACTAAGTGACCCTGAAGCTGTGATCTGAATCTGAGTAGAAGTTACTCAGGTAGCGTAAATAATGAAATTTAGGCAGAAATAAATAAGTTCTTTGAAACCAATGAGAACAAAGACACAATATACCAGAATCTCTGGGACACAGCTAAAGCAGTGTATAGAGGGAAGTTTATAGCACTAAATGCCCACAGGAGAAAGTGGGAAAGATCTAAAATTGACACCCTAACATCATAATTAAAAGAACCAGAGAAGCAAACGCACACAAATTCAAAAGCAAGCAGAAGACGAGAAAAAACTAAGATCAGAGCAGAACTGAGGGAGATAGAGACAAGACAAACTCTTCAAAAAAATCAATGAATCCAGGAGGTGGTTGTTTGAAAAGATTAACAAAATAGATAGACCGCTAGCTAGACTAATAAAAAAGAAAAGAGAGAAGAATCAAATAGACACAAGAAGAAATGATAAAGAGGATACCATCACTGATCCCACAGAAATACAAACTACCATCAGAGAATACTATAAACACTTCTACACAAATACACTAGACGATCTAGAATAAACGGATAAATACCTGGACACATACAACCTCCCAAGACTAAACCAGGAAAAAATCGAATCCCTGAATAGACGAATAAGAAGTTCTGAAATTGAGGCAGTAATTAGTAGCCTACCAACCAAAAAAGCCCAGGACCAGACAGATTCATAGTTCAATTCTACCAGAGGTACAAACAGGAGCTGGTATCTTTCCCTCTGGAACTATTCTGAACAATAGAAAAACAGAGACTCTTCCCTAACTCATTTTATGAGGTCAGCATTATCCTCATACCAAAACCTGGCAGAGACACAACAACGACACAAAAAAAAATTCAGGCCAATATCTCCGATGAACATCGATGCAAAAATTCTCAGTAAAATACTGACAAACTGAATCCAGCAGCACATTAAAAAGCTTATCCACCATGATCAAGTCGGCTTCATCCCTGGGATGCAAGGCTGGTTCAACATATACAAATCAATAAAAGTAATGCATCACATAAACAGAAACAATGACAAAAACCACATGATTATTTCAATAGATGCAGAAAAGTCCTTCAATAAAATTCAACTCCCCTTCATGTTAAAAACTCTCACTAAGCTGGGTGCTGATATAACATATCTCAAAATAATAAGAACTATTTATGACAAACCCACAGCCAACATCATACTGAATGGGCAAAAGCTGGAATCACTCCCTTTGAAAACCAGCACAAGACAAGGATGCCCTCTCTCACCATTCCTATTCAACATAGTATTGGAAGTTCTGGCCAGGGCAATCAGGCAAGAGAAAGAAATAAAAGGTATTCAAATAGGAAGAGAGGAAGTCAAATTATCTCTGTTTGCAGCTCACGTGATTGTATATCTAGAAAACCCCATCGTCTCAGCCCCAAATCTCCTTAAGTTGATAAGTAACTTCAGCAAAGTCTCAGGATATAAAATCAATGTGCAAAAATCACAAGCATTCCTATACACCAATAATAGACAAACAGAGAGCCAAGTCGTGAGTGAACTCCCATTCACAATCGCTACAAAGAGACTAAAATATCTAGAAATACAACTTACAATGGGTGTGAAAGACCTCTTCAGGGAGAACTACAAACCACTGCTCAAGGAAATAAAAGAGGACACAAACAAATGGAAAAACATTCCATGCTCATGGATAGCAAGAATCAATATTGTGAAAATGGCCATACTGCCCAAAGTAATTTATAGATTCAATGCTATCCTCATCAAGCTACCAATGACTTTCTTCACTTCACATAATTAGAAAAAAAAGACTTTAAATTTCATATGAAACCAAAAAAGAGCCCGTATAGCCAAGACAATCCTAATCAAAAAGAACAAAGCTGGAGGTGTCACGCTACCTGACTTCAAATTATACTACAAGTGTATAGTAACCAAAAGAGCATGGTACTGGTATCAAAACAGAAATATATATATATATATACACACACACACACACACAAACAGATATATATATATATATCTGTTTATATATATATATATATATACACACACACACACCAATGGAACAGAACAGAGGCCTCAGAAATAATGCCACACATCTACTCCCATCTGATCTTTGACAAACCTGACAAAAACGAGAAATGGGGAAAGGATTCCCTATTTAATAAATGGTGTTGGGAAAACCGGCTAGCCATATGTAGAAAGCTGAAACTGGACCCCTTCTTTACACCTGATATAAAAATTAGCTCAAGATGGATTAAAGACTTAAACATAAGACCAAAAATCATAAAAACCCTAGAAGAAAACCTAGGCAATACCATTCAGGACATAGGCATGGGCAAAGATTTCATGACTAAAACACCAAAAGCAATGGCAACAAAAGCCAGAATTGACAAGTGGGATTTAATTAAACTAACATGCTTCTGCACAGCAAAAGAAACCATCATCAGAGTGACAGGCAGCATACAGAATGGGAGAAAATTTTTGCAATCAATCAATCTGACAAAGGGCTAATACCCAGAATCTACAAGGAACTTAAACAAAGTTACAAGAAAAAAAAACAACCCCATCAAAAAGTGGACAAAGGATATGAACAGACACTTCTCAAAAGAAGACATTTATGCAGCCAACAAACATGAAAGAAGCTCATCATCACTGTTCATTAGAGAAATGCAAATTAAAACATGGCATGAGATACCATGTCATGCCAGTTAGAATGGTGATCATTAAAAAGTCAGGAAACAACAGGTGCTGGAGAGGCTGTGGAGAAATAGGAATGCTGTTACACTGTTGTTGGGACTGTAAATTAGTTCAACCATCATGGAAGACAATGTGGTGATTCCTTAAGGATCTAGAACCAGAAATACCATTTGACCCAGCAATCCCATTAGTGGGTATACACCCAAAGGATTATAAATCATTCTACGATAAAGACACATGCACATGTATGTTTACTGCAGCACCATTCACAATAGCAAAGATTTGGAACCAATCCAAATGCCCATCAATGATAAACTGGATTAAGAAAATGTGGCACATATACACCATGGAATACTATGCAGCCATAAAAAAGGATGAGTTCATGTCCTTTGCAGGGATATGGATGAAACTAGAAACCATCATTCTCAGCAAACTAACACAGGAACAGAAAAACAAATACCATGTGTTCTCACTCATAAGTGGGAGTTGAACAGTGAGAACACATGGACACAGGGAGGGGAACATCACACACCAGGTCCTGTCAGGGGCTAGGGGGCTAAGAGGCTAGGGGCGGGATAGCATTAGGAGAAACACCTAATATGGATAACTGGTTGATGGGTGCAGCAAAACACCATGGCACGTGTATACCTATGTAACAAACCTGCATGTTCTGTACATGTGTCCCAGAACTTAAAGTATAATTAAAAAAAAAAAGACAGAGAGAGAGGGTGAAAGAGCAAGTCCCATAAAAAAGTTTCCCAGGTAGCAGAAATAAGTAGGGTTCACGATAAGGCTAATCAACAATACATGTAAGGTCTTCGAGGAAAAATCTAAAGGTAATCCAGCATCTCTGAGAAACTGAAAAAAATTCAGATGGTTAGAAAAGAGAGAGTGTGAGAGTGGCAGCAGATAAAGGAAGAAAAGAAAACTGAAGCTACATAATGAAGAATCATATCCATGCTCAACAGTTTGGGCGCTATCATGTAGGCCGAATGACTAATGCAAGACTTTTAGATGGATCCTGTTACATGTGTATTCTGGCTGTAAAGAGGAAGATATTTATAGAGGCAAGAATAAAGAAGTGTCAAGTCCAGGTCTCGGTATGAGTAATGGATGATCTTGGCAACATTTCTCTGAGACAGACACAATGAAAAATGACCAGGTCTGGGGGAAACCAGGGTAGGATCAAGGAAGGTAAGAAAGATAACAAATTTGGAATAGGTTGATTTTGATATGCCCAGAGGAATAACCAAAGGAGAGAGCCACAGAATATGGCATGTATAAGTCTGAAACCCAAGAGCAACCTGAACAGATCTGCAAATTATGGGGTAAACACTCAGGAAGAATGTATAGACTCAGAAGAAAAGACAGCCTAGGACAGAATTCCAAAAAACACCACTTAAAGTGTAGAGATGGCAAAGAGGGGCCTCAAAGAGACTGGTTATAAAAGAATAAAGGGAAGTGAGTTGTTAGAAAAGTCACAGGAAGAGCAAGTTAAAAAAGAAGTGAATGATGAACATCACCAGCTATTTTTGAAAGGTCGAATAAGATCATCACTGAAGAATGTCTAATGATTTAGCAACAAATTGGGCATCAATGATGTCAGAAGTGGTCATTTCCGTGGAGCAGTGGAAGGGGAAGCCATACAATAAACCAGTGCTCCTGGAGCCTGTTTTCTTTCTTTTCTGTTTTACCTTTTATTTTCAAAATACCTTTAACTCACAGAAAATTTATAATTGTTCACAGAACTCCTGTATACGCTTCCTGTATGTGTTAATATTTTCCCACTTTGCTTTCTCACTCTCTCCACATCCAGACATTTCTTTTTTCTGAACCATTTTATAGTAAGCTGTAGACATCATGCCATTTTATCCCTTAGTTCTCTGCTGTGTTATTTCTTAAGAAAAACAGGGCTTTCTCTTAAGTAACCAAAGTACAATAATCAAATTTGGGAAATTTAACACTAATACAGTATTATCATCTAATCTACAGTCTATATTCAAATTCTTCCAACTGTCTTATTAATTCAAGATTATACCTTGTATTTAATTGGCATGTCTGTTTAGTCTCCTTTAATCTCCCAGAGTAGTTCATAAACCTTCTTTTATCTTTTTTGATTTTTATGTTTTTGAAGAATGGAGGGTAGTTATTTTGTAAAATATTCCTCGATTTAAATCTGTCTGATACTTTGTCACAAATGGGTTTAAGTTACGCATTTGGGGCTGAAATACCACAACCTTCTCAGTGCATCACATCAGGGCATATATTAGCTTGTCCTATTAATGATGATACTGACTTTGAGAACTTGGCTAAGGTAGGTCCATAAGGTTTCACTACTGAAAAGTTACTGTTCTCTTCCTTTGCAATTAATAAGTTATTTGTAGGGAAACACTTTAAGAGTACAAGTATGTAAGTATTATGTTCCTCAAACTTTTATGCACTAGTTACAGTATCAGGAAAAAACAAAAATGCAAATAGTGCTAGAAAAGAAGACATGAAGGGAAATAAAACCATAGGATAGTAAATAAGATAATAATCCTTTAAAACACTCCCCAACTGTATTACATATATAGCAAGGATATTCTTCTTTAAAAATGTACTTTTCTATTTTAGGTAGTAGAAAAAACCCTATTACCATCCCCCTTCTGTCCGCAGTAGATCCTGCTAGGGGAAAGAAGGAATTAGAGAAGATGCAAGTAAAGTTCTTGTCCACCCAGTGTCTCCTTAATGGAACACAGCTTCAGAAACCTCCACAAGTTGCAAACAATCCAGAAGTTCCTATATGCTCTGCGCAGAGGACAAGGAGAGGTTGAGAACCCTGGAGTACAGGAGGACACCTAGAGTCAAGATGAAGTATCTGCCATGACCGGCATCCCAACACCTAGGAAAGTCTGGCAGGAACATGGGCTCTGATGTAAGGAATCTACACACTTAGCTCATTTGTCTCTTATCTGCTCTTATCTCCTAATGCCTTGTAATGTTCTATAGCAGAGCAACATGCACAAATAATTCATCAGGGCAAGCATGATAAAGGCCCAGAAAGCTTGCATCAAGGTAATTTAAAGAAGAAAAAGACCATCCCAAAGTTTAAGAAGTCAGAAAATGTTCAACTGACCTACTTGGGAGGGTGAACCATTTCTGTACACAATCCAAGAATAGAACTCTAGAATTCAACAACTTCAAACCCATCCCCTATTCTAACATCAATAAACTGAGTACCAAGAACCTGAGGGACTTGCCAAGTCAGCAGGGTGCACTATCTTGATGTGGGTTCGCTGATTATCTCAGAGTCCTGCTAAGATCCAACACTGTCCTTTATTGCCTTCTCCAGGTCAATAACTATGTGGCCTGGGGTAGGGCAGGCATCTGAGTTATCCTATTTTATCCAATTATTTTTTGTTTGTTTTTTGCATAAGATGACAAATGTCTGTAGAGTCATATTCATAAGAAGTAACCTATCTCCAGGAAGGATCAGGGAAAAAATAAATAAAAGATACAACTTTTGGTTTTATTTTTATTCTCACTGTGGCATTGCTAGAAATAGGCTTTACTGTTTTAATAATAAAGCCTAGCTGTCAAGAGGACTTACTTTATCTACCCCACGTTAGTTAAAAGAGCATAAGAAATGAGAACTCCAAGTTTACATCAATCAGTGACTCAGATTTAGCCTGGAGGCCACTATGGAACATCTTCAGGAAATCTGTCAAAGAATATCCTCAGGAAGCCTATTTACATCACCTATAACATGGCCCAAAATCCAAACAGAATTCTAGATTTTAGGATAGCCAATCTACCTTTCACTGACCACAAAATGGAGACAAGTCCCTTGTGGTATATCTGTACTTCATTTTATTATCTTATGACAGACAACAGGAGACCTAAGAGAGGAAGAATGAGGGATCCTAATAGAATACTTCTCTGAATATTCTCTGCTTCACTTTTCAAATATTTCTTTAGCCGCCATTATACTGAACTCTAAGGCTGAATCTGTGTCTCGGAGGAGGCATCCCTCACAGAGTGATTACTCCCCATGGCACCAAAAAGGTGATCTAGCAGTTTTTCAACACAAAGGGCTTAATTAGAACTCCCCCAAACATTCTCCTGGTGACCCAATCAGGTGGTTCTTTAGAGAAGGCTTCCTGATGCTTTCTTCCCTCTCTTCCCTGTGTACAATAAAAGTAGACTTCCCTCCACAGATGTACCACAAGTTCAAACCAATGAATACAGACACTAGTTAAATGACGTGATATTGTTAATGGATTTATGGGAATCAGATGAAAAATGTCCATTGACTATAAGCAGTAGAGTAGACAGAGCTTTCTAAAATATTAATATTTGTAATTGTCTGGACTCCTGATCCTTTCTCTGGTCAATCAGCAGCATCTTCATTGCCTTAAGTAAAACAGTACTATTACAGCAAGAAGAAAAATGGGCAAAAAAAAGTATTAAATTTTGTTTTAACTCTTAAAATAAGGTATTCATGCTCAAAATGTTTCCCTTGAGGAAAGTAAAGCTTTCAGTTTATGGCATAATATATGCATGACAAGAGAGTGGAAGGAATGGCAGTCATTCTGGCTTCCAAAGAGCTTGAGGACTAGAAAAGATTGCGGATTAATGAGGCATAACCTTCATGGAGGTGGGGAGGGGCAGCAGTCAGAGGACTGAACCTTGGATCAGGGAGGGAGAAGGGGTTTGATACTACAGCTGACTTAGCAGCTGTTTGGGGAGCTCTAATCATGCCCTTTGTGTCAGAAAACTGCTAGGTCACTTCTTTCTGTGCCTTGGGGAGTGGTGGCCCAGTGAGGGATGCCTCCTCTGAGACAGATTCAGCCTTAAAGCCCAGTACAATGGTGGCTAGAGAAATCTTTGAAGGAATTCTGCATGATGGCTTGAAATTATATTTAATAGATGGTATGGTTTTGCTCTGCGTCCACACCCAAATCTCACCTCCAATTATATTCCCCAAGTGTCAGAGGACGGGCCTTGGGGGAGGTGACTGAACAATGGGGGTGGACTTTCCCCTTGCTGTTCTTGTGATAGTAAGTTCTCATGAGATCTGATGGTTTAAAAGTGTGTTGCACTTGCCCCTTTCTCTCTTGCTCTCTCCTGTTGCACCACAGTAAGACGTGCTTGTGTCCCCTTCACCTTCTGCCATGACTGTAAGTATCCTGAGACCTCCCAGTCATGCTTCCTGTTAAGCCTCCATAACTGTGAGTCAATTAAACCTCTTTTCTTCATAAATTACCCAGTCTCGGATAGTTCATTATAGCCATGTGAGAATGAACTAATACAGTAAAAATATTTGTACCACAGAAATTGGCAAGCTCTGTAATTTAGATCTTTTTCCCCATCAACCAGCTAACATTTACCAACACATTACAGAGTCAAATGTAGGGGACTGCAGACAGTCTGTGCCAAAGAGCTGGATGGATGCCAAGCTAAGGCCTCTGGAATTTAGATGAGTATATCACACAAAAAGTTTGTATTTCTTTTTCACTTCACTTGCAAGGAAAGGCCTTCCATGGACGGCTATTGTTAAGTTCACTGAAAGTGGTAAGGGTATCACCTAACAGGAGGCCTGCATATGCTGCTCCTGGTTGAACAGTCTCAAGTGAACAGGCATTTTTCTGATCAGAACTTAATAGCACCATAAATAAATAAAATTCCCATCAATACTGTGCACTTCGTAATTATATACTTATTTGCAACAGTTCATTTTAATGTCTATCTTCCCCACTCAAATTTGAACTCCATGAATGTAGAGACTGATTGATTACATTTGAGATATATATATGATATATATACACACACAGACTACCTATATCTACAAATATTTACACACACATATAGTTTTTTATAATTATAACTCCAGAACTTTGCATGAGTACTTCCTTATTAACTAATGCATAATTGACAATCAATAAATATTCTTGACCAACTGACACGCAAATACAAACACCTCAATATACTTTAGAGAGTCTGTATAATACAAGAAAAACTTAGTGAAGTACAATGTTTCTTTGTGGGAACTCACTAAAAAATTAAATGTCTTGGCCTGGCATGGTGGTTCATGCCTGTAATCCCAGCATTTTGGGAGGCCAAGGCAGGTGGATCACGAGGTCAAGAGACGGAGACCATCCCGGCCAACATGGTGAAACCTCATCTTTACTAAAAATACAAAAATTAGCTGGGTGTGGTGGTGCATGCCTATAGTCCCAGCTACCTGAGAGGCTAAGGCAGGAAAATCGCTTGAATCCAGGAGGCAGAGGTTGCAGTGAGCTGAGATCACGCCACTGCACTCCAGCCTGGTGAGAGAGCAAGGCTCAGTCTCAAAATAAATATCTTCCTGAATAAGTAACAAATTTACTATCTTTGCAACCAAAATTCAGAGTTTTAAAAAATTATATGATTTAATGAAATTATTCTAAAATTCATCTGGAATAAAATGAATAATAATAGTCAATAAATATTTAAGAGGAACACTAATAGGAGATAAAGGTTGCTTCCAAATTATAAAGATATTATCTACAGTTTTAAAAATTAAGATTATGTGGCAAATTAATGAATGAAAACAATATAAAGCATAAAAAGGACTCCTGTATGTAAATGAATTTAATATTTGACAAATATGATATTCTAAGTCATTTAAAAAGAGTTGATTATTCACTAAATAGTGACGGGGTAAGTAGTAGGCTATTTCAAAATAAACTATGTCTTTATCTCACATTATACACTAAATATTATCAGAAGGATTAAATCATCAAATATTTAAAAACATGACTGTAAAATATTATGAAAAAAGGGCAAGAGAATAATTCTTTAAATATAACGACTAGGTAAGATCCATAAAGAAAGCAAAGGATAAATATGACTACATAAAAATACAACAATGCTGATACCAAAACAGACATATAGGCCAATGGAACAGAATAGAGACCACAGAAATAACACCACACATCTACAACCATCTGATCTTCGACAAACCTGACAAAAACAAGCAATGGGGAAAGGATCGCCTATTCAATAGATAGTGCTGGGAAAATTGGCTAGCCATATGCAGAAAACTGAAACTGGACCCCTTCTTTACACCTTATACAAAAATTAACTCAAGATGGATTAAAGAATTAGATGTAAAACCCAAAACCATAAAAATCCTAGGCAATACCATTCAGGACATAGGCATGGGCAAAGATTTCGAGACAAAAAAGCCAAAATTGACAAATGAGATATAATTAAACTGAAGAGCTTCTACACAACAAAAGACGCGATCAGAACAGGAAATCTACAGAATGGGAGGAAATTTTTGCAATCTACCCATTTGACAAAGGTCTAATATCCAGAATCTAAAATGAACTTAAATAAATTTACAAGGAAAAAAAACCCCATCAAAAAGTGGGCACAGACACTTCTCAGAAGAAGATATTTATACGATTAACAAACATATGAAAAAAAGCTCAACATCACTGACCATTAGAGAAATGCAAATCAAAAGCACAACGAGATACCACTCATGCCAGTCAGAATGGCGATTATTAAAAAGTCAATAAACAATAGATTCTCGCAAGTCTATGGAGAAATAGGGACACTTATACATGCTGGTGAGAGGGTAAATTAGTTCAGCCATTGTGGAAGACAGTCTGGAGATTCCTCAAGGATGTAGAATCATAAATACCATTTAACCCAGCAATTCCATTACTGGGTATATATCCAAAGGAATATAAATCATTCTACTATAAAGACACTTGCACACATATGTTTATTGTAGCACTATTTACAATAGCAAAGTCATGGAACCAACCCAAATGCCCATCAATGATAGACTGGAAAAGAAAACGTGGTACATACACACCGTTGAAACTATGCAGCCATTAAAAAGGAATGAGATCACGTCCTTTGCACAACATGGATGAAGCCGGAAGCCATCATTCTCAGCAAACTAACACGGGAACAAAAAACCAAACACCACATGTTCTCATTCATAAATGGGAGTTGAACAGTGAGAACACATGGACACGGGGAGGGGAACAGCACACATCAGGGCCTATCGGAGGGTGGGGGGTGAGGGGAGGAAATTTTAGACAACAGGTCAATGGATGCAGCAAACCACCATGGCACACATATACCTATGTAACGAACCTGCACATTCTGCACACGTATCCCAGAACTTAAAGTAAAATTTAAAAAAACAAAATTAATTTTTTAAAAAACATGTCAGAGAAAAAAATATATATATAAAGCAATGCTGTATATTGAAAGAAGAACGTAAACAGCATGCTAATGATTTTGCCAAAAGGCAGTAAAGAAAGACCCAATTACAGACATCTCTGTAATTGGTCCTACCAGGACTCTTTTTGATCAAAAAGCTAAGCTTTCATTTCATTTTCAGGACTGAAGATGGCCCAGATCCATCATGTTTGCACTTGTGATTTGAAATATTTTCCTAATTTAGTCTTCTGCCGCAGTTATTTAAACCTTGGATCATGACTGAAGAATATACCCCGTTACTGAGAAATTTCAGATATCCATAATGATAAATTGACAAACTCCACATATGTTTTTGTTTATGTTTACTTGGGATATGTAATGAAAGCCTATCAAAAAGCTGACTTTTACAAACAAGTTCACCTCCATTGAAAGATGTCAGACTAAACTTCTAATAAGCAACACTTTTGGATAATAGCAGCCTTTCTACCCTCTGTGTGAGATTTACTGAAATTAAGTCACAGAGTTAAACTGTTTAGACTTGTTGGGTGCAGTTTATATACTCTGGATTGAAGAGTTCTATTTGACTAATAGGCAGTTCCTGAAAATCTTGAATCTCTTAGCCAGCTTCAAATGTGGAGGCAGTAGTTTATTGTTACATTTATTGGCAATAGTAACAACAAAAGCAACAATAAATTAAAATTGCATTGGTATAGACCCTTCTAGAATTAAACACATTTTAAAAAACGTATAAGTAATTCTGACTAAAAATGTGGGAGGTAGAACTCTATTACACCAATCTCATGGAAAGAAATTTTAGATAAGAAAAAAAAGTGCATACTATCATGGTACCATATCTCTGTATCATAAAGTAGTATGCTACACATAAAAACAAATCAAATAACACTACAGCAATCAATGTGATTTCTGTTCAATTAAAAAATTTTCATTGAATACAACTTGCCAATCACCATGCTAAATACTGAGGAAACTCAGATGAAGAAAATGTTGATACGAAACTTTCAAAATTAACAGTAAAATCAGCTAAATACGCCACCCACTGGCTTTTCCTTATACCATTAATGAAGGCACACAAATAGACAAAGATTTTCTACACTGAAAACCGGGGAAGACAGCATGCATATGAGAAACATTCTCATTAAAACACTGTACTTAAATAGCTGGGACAGTATAACTTTGGGCTCCTGATGACTGTGATCTCTGAAACTCAAGAGCAAGCCAACTGGGAAGTGGAGAGGAAACAGTTTTTCCATTTTTCTACTATCAGTTGTGGTGAATTTTCTGGTAGTGCCATATGTCTCATTTTCTCTACCCCAATCATCATTTATCCCTAAGTTAGGTCTACTCAAATGTTCTATCTACTCAGAGGCCACACGGCTCTCAATATGCAGCATTTAGGCACTGACAGTAGAATAAATTCAAGACAAGCCTTGAAATAACTCCATACTGGGACAAAAAATGTTAATGTGTTATATCAGGGAATTCCGCAAGGACCTAAGCATAAATGAGGAGTGAGGAGTTAAAGGAGTGTGAACAAAAGAGTGGAACAAAAGCCATCCTACTCAACATAAGCCTCTAAACAAAAAGTCCGTGAATAAATCAAATGCTTAGAAAGGTAAATACACTCAACACTTAGAATAATTACTGTAAATGAAAATAATTCCATGGGGTGGTGTGAAGTAATGGACAAGAGTTAAAAAGATGTAGATGTTCAATAAGTAAGGTAAGCATGGTTAGGCTAAAATTCCTGGGCTCTTATTCCCCACACTACAACATTCCTACACTCCCAGAAATAACCATCACAAATATAATACAAAACAAACAAAAAAACCTCAACAGCAACAAAGATTTATAAGAATAAATGTAATATGAAAGTACTATACGGATAAAATTACAAACAAAAGTTACAAAATGAATGACATAAAAGAAGACCTGGAAGAATGAAAAGGTATCAATTTTTATCAAATTTATGCATAAATATAATGCACATTACAATAAATATTTTGGAACTGTTTTCAGTGGGACTTCATGAACTTACATAAAAATCATCTAAAAGTGTTTAAAAAATGGACAAAAAATAATGAAGTGAAAAGATTTGCCCTACATGGTATCAAGATCCACATTAGCAATTAAAAAGTTATATGATTAAGATAATGTGGTACTGGACAGGGTACTGAACAAAGAGAGGCAGACCAATCCAAAAGAATAAAGAGCTCAGAAACAGAACTAAACATATTTGCAGGCATGAGATGCTACCAAAATTAGGAGGATTAACTAACCAATGAATAAGGGAGGCCTATTCAATGAGATTGGAAGGACCTTCAACTATCTATATTGTGTTTTATCCAACAATAACAACAAAACAGCATGAAGCAATGTTAACATCTGATAAAGGTAGATGTGCAATATTTTATTCTCTAAACACTTCTACACATTTGAAATATTAACCAATAGCAAAAAAAAGAGAGAAAAGAATACCTATAAAAAATATTACACTTACAGATCAAGAAGACATTGGACAATAGTCTGTACTAATTCTTTTATTCCTTTAAAATTTAGAAATATAAAATTATTTTATCATGAAAAAGAATATCTATCTCAAAGTATTAAATATCATATTTAATATTAAAGCACAGCTGGATGAATTATCTTAAAATCAGGAAAATGATATCCATTTTACAACTATTTTTATTATTACTCTGAAAGTTCTAACAGGTATAATGAAAGTAAAGAAATAAGAATATAATTATTTTAAAGAAGGAGACAAATATATTAGTTGTGGGTGGAATTAAATACCTAGTAAATAAAGGAGAATATTGAAAATTGAATAAAGAAAACTGGAAGATGAATAAATAAACGATTAGTAAAATAGCTGAATGCATGATTAAAATACGGAAAACAACATCATTATAATATTTTAGCATTATCTCAAATGTACCAAGTGAAATGGAAAACTATTTATTCACGATATTAAGGGAAATATAAAAATTACCTAAAAGTAATCGTTGTAAGTTATATGCGAGAACTTTAGAGAACAGCTTGAGCTAGTGTAGAATGGGATGAAATGAAGCAGAAGAGAACAGAATAAGGTCAGGAATACTGCATACTAATTTTTAAATGTACCATTACATTTAAAAACACCACAAACATGTTGGAAATTAAGCAATTATTCAATTAATAGTGATGGAGAAATTGATTACTCTTTCGGAGAGAAAAAATTCACCCTATGTGAAAATAAGCAACAGGCAAAATACACATAAGATAACAAATAGGATACAAATAAGTTAACCAAACCAAAATACTTCCCTATTGGTCCCCTCTGATTATGTTACTTTCCTTGCTTTAAATGCACATTCTCCCAACCCCGTACCCGGCTCATGCCTAAGAACTATTTTTTGGTTACTTCGGTTAGATATCAATTCTCCAAGAAGCCATCTTTAAGCCCTCAATACATAGTCCCAAGACTAGATCTGAACCCCTCCTGCATACAGGATTCCCTTTACTAAGACTAATCTTACTAGATCATAATAATTAGTTCTATAATTAGAAGTTCTGTAAGGTCAGGGGCCACGTTTTAGTCATCATGATAGCCCTGGTATCCCCACTGGATATCTAAACAAAACCTAAATGCTTCCTGAAGCTATCTTCCTACATACAGTCTATGCTTCGTGGTAGCCCTCTCTTCATTCTACTCAGGCAGTCTCTCATCTTAAATGTTGAGGTTTTCAAGGGTGCCTGATAAAGTTTCAGAGTGTGGACCTAATTCTCAAACAGCTTTTCACTGTGGCCTCACTGAAATGGTGGGGTTAAGAAAAATACTACATGAAGATATCCCACTAGTGACTCCTGATTATCTTTCAAAATCTCTTCTGCACATGAGTTTTATCCACAGTTCGTATTTACTGAGTTAACTTCTGATTAGCACGTTTCCTTTAAAAAAATCATACTAGCTTATTTCATGTTCCTCCCTTCAGTAATTCAGAGTTTTGACCTTAGTGAAAGGCTAGCAGATAACTACGGTCATAACGCACTTTGTCTTGCCATTCTTTGTTAGTGACCTTCTTCTTTAACACTTCATGGGTTGCATTACAACACTTTCTTCATAAAGTATCTTTTCATAGAAGATTGTCTCTTCTCCAGCACCCCCATCCCCATTGACAGATGTGCCGAGGAAGTCTCCTAACTCTGTGTGTTGTGGGGAATACCTTAAGCTTTCCCTTCTCCCGAACACTCGTGGCATCTACCACCACCATCTTATCATGTTTAAATAACATAAATTGCCACCACAGGGCCAGAGCTCCTGAATCTCACTCATCCTCAGACCACATAAGGCTTTGTAGGCAATGAGGCAGACCTCCTTCCATTCTCCTTCCCTGCTTCCTAGCAGTTCCACCACCACTACCTCAAAGCATTAAAACAGCCTGTCTGTGTTTTTTCTCACACAAATCCATCTCCTAATAACTAACTCTTTCTAAAGCACAGCTTCAGCTTTTATATTCTGTAGTTTCAAAACCCTTAACTGTTCCAAAATCTCTCAGCACAAATCATCACTCCCTATGTGCCAGGACTCCCTGGTGTGCAATTTCTCTCTACCTTTTAGAAACTTCAGTCATTATTACTCGCTGAAAAAAATAAGCTGAACTTTTCTGATTCCTTCATTTTTATGTTGTTTTCTCCTTGTAGCTGACACAAGGGTGGACCTTCAATTATCGTGTTGAAATCCTGTCTGTCCTTTCCTCCCACCTCACACCACTTTCACACACAGTCATTCCTTACCCTTTCAACCAGCTGTGATCTTGCCTTCTTTCAACATACATAGTACTTTTCTGCCATTAGAGGAACTATGTATTACTCTAACATGAACTCTCATCATTTGGTTACAGGCTTTGTCTCTTCTTAATCATAAACTTGTTGGGAGCAGAGAATCTCTGGGAATTATTTTTCTTTCCTTTATATATCTTGTATAGGGATTTGCTCAGAGCAGATATTCAAGAAAATATGCTGAATTGAAAAGAGCGATCTATAGGTTTTTATTAATACAGCATATTTTAATTGAATAGACGTGTTCAGATCTAGAGAGTTCTACTGTTCTAATTACTTGTGCTGATTTTTATTTTATTCTGGACAGGCAAGAAAAAGCAAAATTATTGATACATGCATATTGTAAAAAAAAAAAAAAACCCTTAAAAATAATTAATGTACAGGCATGGTGGGTTGTGCTTATAATCTCAACACTTTGGGAGGTCGAGGCAGGTGGATCACTTGAGCCCAGGAGTTCAAGACAGTCTGGGCAACATGGAGAAACCCCATCTTTGAAAAAAAAATTAGCCAGGTGTGGTAGTATGCACCTGCAGTCCCAGCAGCTCAAGAGGCTGAGGTGGGAGGATTGCTTGAGCCCATGAAGTTGAAGCTGCAGTGAGCCATGATCACACCACTGCACCTCCAGACTGGGCAACAGAGCAAGACTCTGCCAAAAAAAAAAAAGAAAGAAAAAGAAAATTAAAAAATAATAATAATTAAAATATCATCTGAATACAGAACCATTTAAATTACTTTAGAGGCAGAAAAACAACATTAATAATATAGGGCAAAAGAGTTGAAAGTAGGATGAGAAAAAAGAGCAACATACATTTAGGAGATGCCCTCAATAAGCAACCTATGAAGAGCAAGCCTTTCAGAAATTAAAGTGAGATGACAATCACATATCGTGTTTTGGTTTGTTTGTTTTTTGTTTTTTGAGACAGAGTCTCACTCTGTTGCCCAGGCTGGAGTGCAATGGTGCAATCTCGGCTCACTGCAACTTCCATTTTGTGGGTTCAAGCGATTCTCCTACCTCAGCCTCCCAAGTAGCTGGGATTATAGGCACCTGCCACCACACCCAGCTAATATTTGTGTTTTTGTTAGTAGAGACAGGGTTTCACCATGTTGGCCAGGCTGGTCCCGAATTCCTGACCTCAGGTGATCCACCCACCTCTGCTTTCCAAAGTGCTGGGATTACAGGCATGAGCCACTGTGCCAGGCCACATCTCGTGTTTTTAGAAAAGTGAGTCAAAGCTACTGTTAAGCTAAGGAAAGAGCCTAATCAAACACTGAAGAAGAAATATGGTTCCAGAAAAATATGATTCTAATTATGAAACAATATCTTTGTGAAAAGATCTGTTCATTTTAGAATTTTCACACATCGTACACTGTTCCTCTATAACACTAGTTTTAAACCAAGGATCCATGGCAAACTCATGTATGGAACTTTAAAAACCCACCTCAGAACAACTAAATTACTGTCTTCTACTGGGAAGGGAGGATGGTACGTGTGCATTTTAAAATATCTACAGAGGTGATTCTGATTCACGCCCCTGTCATAGATGCAGGGTTTATGGGTCTCAAGCTATATGAGGCTCTGTAGGAAAAAAAAGAATAAAAATTAAAAAGAAGGCCCATACAAATGAGGAGTCTTAAACTTAACCTTCAGCCTCGAGTTAAATATGCCTCTGTCTCTTTGTACACAGAACAATATTGATCAGATTTATCTCTTCTAGACTGCTATGACATCACTCTATTACTATATTTTCATTATCAATAACAAAATAATTTTCATTACCAATAAAAAGGGTAATTGCGAATATTTCTTGAATGCTCACAATCTCACTGCATATCAGATACCATGCTAATCCCTTCATGTGTACAGTTATTTTAACTTGCTCAACAATCCCATGAGGTTTAAATACAACTAGTTACCTCCACTCTCTGAATGTGGAAAGTGAGATTTACTGAAGTGAAGTAATGTATACAAAGTCAAACAATTGTTAAGTGTTAAAGCTGAGATTTAAATTATTAATTCGCTTGCTTGGAGCAAGTGTTTGAGATCAAGGCTAGAGATATGGGTCCCCAAACTTAGCGTTTTTCTCAGTTGCATAACTACAACATATAAATCCGATTTGGGACATGTCATTCTACAAATATGCACTGTTTTACATTGTCGGACTGGGGAAGTATGTATATATAGGTGCATCAAAACAAATGCATTGATTAAAGTAAGTAAATCAAAGGGATGTTTTGACATTTTGTGTCAACTTTAAATGATCAAACTTCCTCTTGGCCCAGAAACAACTGCTCCTGCAGTTCAAACAGTATTTCACAAGATGGCTCCCTTGCTATTTTTAGTTGCAACTTACATAATAAAATCCTGCATGACAGTTGTAAATTTCAAAATCTGTAGGAAGTCACAGGTTTCTTATGTTACTTTTTGAATGAGTTTCTACCAAACATTTTTTGGTAACAAGATGCATTCATATAACCTAGAACTGCAGCTAAACGTTGAGGGGCTATTCCTTTGCAAAGAAATTTTGCCAATGAACAATAATAATCTACCTGCAGATTGTTTCCAAACTTCCCTAGCTGTTTCCTGAAGACACTGGAAATGCATGCTGATCTCATAGTCCTTCTCAGTCTCCGCAAGTGTCTCACAATGAGAATATTTAACTATTCCGGATTTCATTTCGAGTGTTTAAAGATATGCATTTTTTAAGTAAAAGTAAAACATGAGCACTAAATGTTGGCCAACTATTTTATCTGAAGCTCAAGCCAATCAAGAGAGAACTGTTCAAGGCATAATAAAATTATATTTCTGTCAATTGCTGTAAATTCATGTGTTATTTAAATACTGATGTTCTGATTTTTCCTCTTATTCCGAGAGGAAAAGAAAAATAATTCTGCAGCATTAAGGAAAATTTTCTTAGCACAAATTTGGAGTAACTTAAGTTTTCCTATTTATTGAAAGAGATCATAAATCAGGAATCTGAACTTCTATCACAAAGCACTCTCTGGAAATCACACTTTAAAGAGTATTGTTAAAAGACTTTTCCAAGATAATTTGATGTTGTATTCCCGACCAGACTTGGCATCAAATAATAAACCATAAAATCAATAAACAAAACTACTATAGCAGTAAACTGATAGAACTATATAATTCCTCTGTCATCAAATTGTCCTAAAGTAATACATTAGACATAACGTATATATTTTTTCATTTTAGAAAGTTTGCTCTTGGTGGACATAAGTAATCAAAAGTGCCAAGAATACATGTTGTCTTTGATTCACAATAATTTTTCTCAACTGCAAACAGACTTATTCAAATTTATTTTCAAGTGTAACGACGATAACGTAGCATAGCAGCTAAGACTTCAGGCTCTAGAGCCCACGTGTCTTCATTTGAATCCTAGCTCTGCTACTCTGTCACTCAGAAAGTTACTACACTTCTATGTGCCTCAGCTTCCCCATGTATAAAACAGTAATAGGAATACATAATACAACAAACATAAAGAACTTAGCATGAAGCATGCCACATAGTAAGCAGTCCATGAGTATCAGCCAGCTAAAGTCACTTTCACGGCCACCAAGCATAGCTCAGGTACTACCACTGAAGTACAGAATAAGTGTCTGATGTCAATAAAAAAATAATGGTGGCAATGATGATGATGCTAATGATGATGGCACTTTCTCTCCTAAAACATATTTCAAGTAAGGAGGGGTTGAGTCAAAATTCTCTTTTCACACTCTTCACTTTGCAGAATACGCAACCATAGAAAACAGCTATTTGATATCCCGCCATATAATCTGTGAAATGAAGTGCTCTAAATTACTATTCACCTTTCATTCTCCTAGCCGAGCAGACATTAGTAGCCATCAGAATATTTAATCCTTCATTAGTAAGTGGTATAATGATTTTGTGACAGCAAATCCTGTTATTTTGAAGGTGTTAACTTTGACATCCCTCATAGAATTGCTCCACAGCATCTTGTTTAAGATGGCCTATTACTTTTTATATTCACAATATAAACCACCATGAACTGAGGTGGGAAAAGCCTCTGAGTTTTTTAAGCAAAATCATTAAATGTAAACATAGACACAGCCAATAGAATTCTAACCCCATCACTACACAAAGTGGAAAACTGAGGCCAAACACATTGAAATATTGGTGGCAATAAGGCAGAATAGATTGAAGAGATAAAACTCAAACTTTTCAAGTACTGTCTATATTGAATATAATTTTACTTGAAATGAGGGTGTAAGGAACTAGCCGTGCCTTCCTTGACTATTACCTTGTGGTAGCAATTAAAAACTCATCAACTACTGCCTGTCTCAGACAAGAGAGAGAAAGCAAGCGACAGCCAACCCACCTGAAAGATGTGTAACTATACAGGTCTTGAATTTGAGTGTTGACAGCTGAAGTTGGGTCATTTAGATGAAAGGCTACATCACTAAATCCATTAAGGGGCATCGATTAAACTCAATTTAATGCAATATCCATTATCATTTTTAAAATTCATCTCTAGTATGGGATTCGGCTCCCATGTACACTTTTATTTTGAAAAATACCTTCAAAATAATTTATTTCTGGATCTTAGTTTTCAAAAGGTACACATTAGAAAAAAGGGTATATGTTTACATTTTTAAAAACTATACCCTCAGCATCAAAAGAGTAATGCCATTTAGCCTAAATAACATACAAGGTTTTCTCACACATGGTAAAGGCAGATATACTTTACTTAATTCAATATTTACAAGTAAACAAAGTGTTGGGAGACACATCAGAGATATAGTCCAGTGGTTTTCATACTGATTTCTTGCAAATTACTTGTAGACAGTAATTTTCCAAAGGTGACAATTTTTACTTGTAGAAAGTATTTTCCAAAGGCAACAATGGCATAACCTTTCCCTTAGAAAGGCAGAGTCTTAGAATGAAGTCCCTAAACCATTAGGAGGAAAGGTGAACATACATTATCAGTTCACTCAAAATTTATGGTACAACATAGATACCCTACATTGTTCAAAATACAATTCAATGCAGGTCTGGCTCCCCTGGCCACTAGAGGCAGAGGTCAGAGTTACAAGGTTACAAGTGCCAACACTGCAAGCTAGGCTCTGTAGGCTTAAAACACCACAACGGCATGTACTTGCTGCATGATTAGGCACATTATTTAATATCTCAATGCTTCAGTGTACTTATCCAAAAATGTGAATAATGGAAACAACCACCTCATAGGGTTGTTATAAGAATGAAATTTCGTAGTATATGTAAAGCACTTAAAACCTGGCACATACCACATGCTAAATACTGTTACACAAGAGACCATACAAAAGGCAAGCTTTCAATCTAATGCCATACTTTTTCTGACCTAAGACATTTTAAAATCCACTGATACCAAGGGTCACAATGTTAAGGGCAAATCAAAAATGGCCCAGCCAGTGTACAAAGGCAGATCTGTGTGACCTCAAAGTCCTGCCCTCCTACAGAAAAAGGCAGCCTTCCCTTGGATACAAAACACTTCCACTTCTGCCTCACCACAGATACACTTACACAGACACACACACTCATAGCACGTGCACAAATAGATCTATTTATCTGTTTTATGCATGTTAGAAATTCAATTTTTAAAAAAAGGATCCTAGAGCCTGGGAGGCAGAGAAGAAATATGAAAGCCACTGTTCCACATCACACTTCATCCTCACACGTTAGTTCCTTACACACTTTCTAATTTGATCTTGAAGTGAAGTACAAACACAAAAAAGATAATTATGAGAAGGCCCCCCACTTGCTCCAAATGTGGACTCTTAGTGTATTTTTCCCCTTTCTGTAATCTCTTCACAGCTACGATGACTACCTCAGATTACATCCTTTATCCTAAATTTAGTCTATTAGAAAAGCAAATGCTGGAACCCAGGATTTTAGCAAGAAATCAACAAGACAACTTTCAAAGACAACTAAGAAAAGTAGCTAGAAAAAAAATATTTCTTCATTTCCATAACAATTCAGAGCCTACAGAGAGAGAATATGGAAAATTTTATACTCAGCAGAAGAAAGTAGACTGAAATGCACTCATTGGCAACCAATTATAACTATGCTATTCCACTACTGAGCCTGCTCACATTCAATTGAGTAGAAAGAACATTTGAGGCTCCAACTTCACCGTCTGTCCACAAATTAGAAACACAACTCCAAAGTAAAAACAAGCAATGTAAAAACACAGAAAAGAAAGATCACCTTTTAGACTCCATTAAAATTGTTCCTCTCATTCCCAGTCTATTTTGCTGTTCAATTTTTCCCCAAAGCTATATAATTAACACATAACATGCTATATTACTTACTTTACTATTAAGTTTCTCACTAAATTATTGTCTATTTTAATATAATACTTCTCGATTATGTACTCCAACCATGTAGAAGTTGTTCAATGAAAACTCTGTAAATATTTTGTGGGGAAATGAAAGAATGATTCAAAAGAGCATGTCTCCAAAAATAGTACACTGCAGGACCAAGAATATGTTTGGAAATCACATCAGGAGATAATAAAACACCATATCCATAAACTGGGAGCCTAAAGCCAACAAAAAATAAATTCGCTGTGATTTAAAGACAAAATTAGGAAAAGAGATGGGTAAAAAAATAGATGATTGAAAGAAAACTGAATATGCAATTGCAAAATCTGTATTCAATGTAATTAAGGAGCAGAAGAGAAACAGTACAAACTCAAGTCAGTGATGCGCCTCACAGAATATAAAAGATTTCCCAGAATTACACGAAAAAAAAGTAATGGAAGAAAGAATTTTAAAAGACAAATGAAATATAGAGAGAACGGAGGATACGAAAGCAATATAAAATTTTCCAGCTTCTTTAAAGATGGAAACGCAGAACCATCAGCATAGAAGAGCTGAAACTATAATATAATAGAAAACTTTCTCTAAAAACAATGAATTAAGTGCGATAAGTACAAAATTTTTTAAAAATCTCTTAAAAAATGAAAACAGCAGTTAGCTGGAAAATAGATTACTAATAAAAGAAGAAAATCAGGTTAAGTCAAACTTCTCCCTGCAGATGCCAGAAGACAGTACAGAATAATTAATAGAGTTGTGATAGGAAAAGTTGTGATCCCAGAATTTTATACCCAGCCAAATTAGCTTTCGTGTGTGAAAGCAAGAGAAAGCCATCTGCAAGTATGAAATATTTATTGCACCTGTATACCTTCATTTAAGAAAAGTATCTGAGGGCTATATATGCTAATCGTGAGATAAACCTTCAGAATAACAAGATGCAGTAACGTACTGCATAATATTTGGTCACCAATAGGCCACATACACAACAGCAGTCTCAAAAGATTATAGCAGAGCTGAAAAATTCCTATCATCTAGTGACATCACAGAACAACATATTACCCACATGTTTCTGGTGATACTGACATAGAAAATCTATTGCACTTCTCATTGTATAGAAGTACAGCATGTACAGTTATGTACAGTACATATAACTTGATGATAGAAAATATTACTATGGTACTGGCTTATGTATTTACTATATTATACTTTTTATTATTATTTTAGATTGTACATCTTCTACTTGTAAGAAAAAAGTTAACCATAAAAGGTATTTCAGGAGAAGCTACTGTTATTGTAGGAGATGACAGCTCCATGCATGTTATCAATAAAGACCTTCCGGTGGGAAAAAATATGGACGTGGAACACAGTGATATTGATGATCCTAACCCTGTGTAGGCCTAGGCTAGTGGGTGTGTTTGTGTCTTGGTTTTTAACAAAAATATTGAAAAAGTTTTAAAAAATTAATAGAAAAAAGCTTATAGAATAAGATTGAAAAGAAAATATTTTTGTACAGCCGTAAAATGTATTTTAAGCTAAGTATTATTACAAAAGAATTAAAAAGCTCAAAAACACTAAAAAGTTTATAAAGTAAAACTGTTACAGAAAGCTAATTTGTTATTGAAGAGAGAAAAATATTTTTCATAAATTTAGTGTAGCCTAAGTGAAGTGTTTTTAAAGTCTACAGTATTGTGTACCAATGTCCTCAGCCTTTACAATCACTCACCACTCACTCACTAAAAAATCTTTTATATCATTTATTTTGTGCATCTTTTCTATGTTTAGGTATGTTTAGATACACAAATACTTACCATTATCTAACACTTGCCTACAGTACTGAGTACAGTGACATGTTGTACAGGTCTGTAGCCTCGGAGCAATAGGCTATAGCAGATAGCCTAGGTGTGTAGTAGGTTACACCATCTAGGTTTGTGTGAGTTCACTCCATGATGTTTGCACAAGTTGCTGAATGACACATTTTTCAGAAAATGTCACTGTCGATAAGTGACACATGACTGTATTTATATGGCACATCACACTGTTTTTCTCACAGTTTAAGTGACATATATTGGATCTCACATTGAATGGTACAAAAATTTAGATGACTGGATCACCTTGCCTAAAGAATGAGTCAACAAAATTTTTTCTTCCCCCTTAGGAAAGTAAAGACAGACAGTGTAACTAGTAGCCACTGTAAATGAAAAGTAATGGCTTTCTGTATCAGTAAAGCTCTTATTATAATACCTGAGTCACTGTTTATTTTTATGTTTTCATTCTGAAGCCTAATAAGTCAATCAAAGACAGGTACTTATGCCAGCAAGCTCAACTTTATAACATCCATAAAGACCAATGATATTGGCATGTTAAATATCTCTAAAAATCAGTGATTATGGTATAATATCAACTAAGTCAACTATACATAGGAAAATCACTGTAAAAGAAACATGGTCCTATCTAATAACTTCCCTTTTTATACATTTCTGTATTATTTTATTTTTATGTTAATCATATATTACCATATATGAGAAATGACAAATATATATACTTTGATGACAAGTCACCTCATATTTTTAAAAATCGAGGAAAAAAGCATTAAAAACTGGTACTGGATTAGCTCATACATATATATGTCATATCATACATATACTACTTTTTTTAACCTCCACTTCCTGGGTTCAAGCAATTCTCCTGCCTCGGCCTCCCAAATAGCTGGGATTGCAGGCATGCACCACCACATCCGGCTAATCTTGTATTTTTAGTAGAGATGGGGTTGCACCATGTTGGTTAGGCTGGCCTCAAACTCCTGATCTCAGGTGATCTGCCCACCTTGGCCTCCCAAAGTGTTGGGATTACAGGTGTGAGCCACCACACCCAGTCATGTATACATTTTTTTTAAAAAATACCCGTTGCAAACAAAAAATGGTCATCAACATGGGATTAATGAAATTATGACCTACGCCTAAAAAGAAAACTATGTAGCTGCTAAAACAATAAAGCAAATCTTCAACAAATGATTTTTTTTAATTTCATGACCTCTTCTTGTGTGGAGGTACAAAGGTATAGTGAACTTCACTTGTACAATAAAGGAATGTATTTATATTAATTATAGACATACACACTTTCACATATACATATCCATATATAAATGATTCCTAGAATGGTAAGAATGGTAATTGTGTTTGACTCCGTAGGGGATGAAACACTGAAGGATCAGCTGCAGGAGGAAGGCTTACCTATCACTCTATATTCTTTACACTGCTTGCTTGTTTCTTATTGCTTAATGATTTATAGACACTCCTAATCAAGTTTTAATAAAAGCATACAGTATTTTACTTTAAGTGAGCAGGCTATTCATTCCTCACTATTTGTATGACCAAAGTTGCCATGTGAAAGAATATGATTTTCTTTCTGCATTGACATAAGCAAAGCACCTATCTTAAATCGCCTTGATTTATATACACTTCCTAGAGTTTGCATGAATTTTAAAAGATAACTAGCACTGCACAACTTTAGACTTTCAGCAAATATTTATAAAAGTCAACCAGGAAATACTGTAGAAAGACAAACAGTGTATGAGATGTGATTTGCAATCAGGTATATGCTATTATTTTTCTATCATTATCCACATCAAGAGTGGCTTTATCGTAACAACCTCCTTTCTATTATCATAAACTCACAATTTTCTTTTTTGAGACAGGGTCTCCCTCTGTTGCCCAGGTTGGAGTGCAGTGGCATGATTATGACTCACTGTAGCCACCATGCTTGGCTAATTATTTTTTCTTTTGTAGAGACAAGGGTCTTGTCATGTTGCCCAGGCTGGTCTCAAACTCCTGAACTCAGCAATTCTTGGCCTCCCAAAGTGATAGGATTACAAGAGTGAGCCGCTGCACCTGGGCTATAAACCCACAATTTCTATCCCCTGATTTTTTCCTCTAAAAATATAGTGACCCCTTTTTCTGACACTTAGATTTCATTTTCTTGAAATTATTGCCCCAAAGTCTGAATTTTTTAAACCAGAATGTCATGGCTTGGGATTGGTAGCACTCTAGTTTTCTTGAATGTAACATTTTGTATCATATTTACAGAAAACAATTCAGAATCTGCAGGAGGCGAGGAGTACTGAAAATATATGACACTATAACATCACGCAGAGCTAAGCAGTAGAATGAGATTTTCTTATTTTTAGAAATATATTTCCCTGTGGTTTCCTTCTGAGCACTACATACTCAGTTTTTGAAGCAGTTATTTTGTCTGCTAGCACCTACATTGGAACATGTTGCTATGTTCTAATACAGTATTTTCTCTTAATTTTTGAAGTAGCACAAAATTGAACTTTTTATCAATCTGTAAATTAAAACAAATTATACAAGCCAATGGTTCTAAACCCTTTTGTGGTTTATGGACCCCTTTGAGAATCTGCTGTGTGCTGTGGACCCTCTCTTCAGAACATGATTACAGACTCTTAAAGCTTATCCAGCTGTCTTCCAATGGTTCATAAAAATTGAGTCGCAAACTTTATTTCAATCTTTGACGAACAATAGGGAAAAACAGACAAATACAGCAGCTTCTTTAAAATTAAGCAATTTTATTTGCATAGTAATTAGGTTATTTACCACTGTTAAATAGATTATCCCTTGAGTTTTCACAAAGCCCTGTGAGATAGCAAATGCAATTATTATCATTCATCTATTAGAAAGTCATTGAGACTATTCACCTGAAGGAAGCAAATAACTCAGAAAAGTTCAATGACCTGGTCAAAATAAATTAATTAAACTAAATTAATTAAATTAAATTAAAAATAACTGGTTGGTCATTTCATTAAATCAAAATAAAAATTAACTAGGTGGAGAAATAGTCAAGTATAACACAGCCCTGTGGGAATGACTGGTTTGGGATTGAATTTTGTACATTCAAGCTATACTAAACAATTTTAAAAATTTTTTTATGTTATAAAAATTAGAGGTATGAATTAAAGCTATAAGAAACAATCAATTTTATGTTTTAAATATTAGTGGCAGAAATAAATATGTAAAAAATAATATTGGCTTACATTAATAATAAAATAGTAAAAATTAGTCAATAATAAAGTTAGCTTACCCTAAAAATTAGTACAGAGTCGTTCAATATACAAACTATTTTTACATATGCAACCTCATTTAGTCTTCACAACTCTTGAGAAATACCAGCCCCAGTTGACAAATGAGAAAATCAAGGATAATAGAACTGTGATTTGCCCAGAAAGACAACCCTAGCTAGTGACAAAGACAAAACCCTGAACCTAAGTTTTCTAAAGTGAGATCTGATGCTCCTTGTACTATATCACTCCTTTAAAAAAATGCAGAATTATTTTCCTTCTAAGCAGCATAAGCAAAACTAGTCTGTATCAATATGTACAGCACATGATTTTAGTTGTAGCATAATGCTAACTAGGAGGTCATGTCTGCAGTCTTTTTTCCATCAAGTTAAAACACAGCTTCACAAAGTTGTCTACAGGTACCACTGAAATTATATATTAAAGCATGTATACTTTAAACAGAGGCTATATAGGCCGAATATGACTTATTTCGTATTCCTCAAGATAGTATAATTTATAATAAGAAGTGTATATATATATATATGTAGGTCTTCATGCCAAGTTCCTGGCACACAGACCCCTAAAACCCTTGTAATTTCCAGAGCAAAAGGGTTACTAGGAGGATCTTTCATCCTAATAATTGGTCTTTGATCTTGGTTCTTGACACAGAGCTCCTAATCCCTTAGAATTTCCTGGGTGATAGGAGCATCTTTTGTTCTAATGAGGTGACTCTTACTGGGTTCCTGGATAGCTTCAGGATGGGGGCTGGTCACCAGAAAAAAAACAAACCATGACTACAAGTTTGGAACTTTCAGCCCCATCTCAATTCTCCAGAAAGGTGAGAGGAACTGGAGATTGATAATCAACCACACCTAGATGATGAAGCTTTCATAAAGATCTCTGAACTATGGGGTTTGGAGAGCTTTGGGGTTGCAGAACACATGGATGCATCCCAGAGAGGTTGTGGAATCTCCTCACCCCTTCCTACATCCCTTTCCCTATGTATATCTTTCATCTGTATCCCTTGTGATATTCTCTGTAATAAGCTGGTAAACGTCAGTAAACTGTTTCCCTGAGTTCTGTGAGCTGCTCCAGATGAAACCCAGGGAGGCTCAAACTAGTGATCGGCATGTGGAGTGGGGACAGTCTTGTGGGACTGAGCCCTTCACCTGTGGGATCTGATGCTAATTCCAGGTTGATAGCGTCAGAATTGAATTGAAGTAGAGGAAACCCAGCTGGTATCCAGTGGAGAATTGCAGAAAAATCCCATACATCTGGTGTCAGAAAAGTCCTGTGTCAAGTGGTAAGAACATAGTAGGAGAAAATTGTTTTTTTTTTTTCTTTTACACCCCTACTTCCCTTTTTTCTTCTCTAGCTGCTTGGCTTTGGCAATTTCACTCTTTGTTAGCATCTTCAATAAGGGATGTTTACGCCTAGAGGGGAGAGGTAGGACACATCAACCAAACTTGGCTGCTTGTTTGCTGTTTTTGCTTTAAAATTAAAGTTGGAAGGGGAAGAAATTTAAGATTAGCAATTAATGTGCATTTTTGGATAACCTGTGGCTTTCAGTAGTTCGTATCATCACTATTCATCCCAATGCTCTGTTAGAACCAAGAGTTGGCTGTATGGAATTCTTTTCCATTTGGAATGAGTCACATCAGCATTGTACTTTAGGTGCACACAAACCACAATAGTTAAACATGAACTTCATTTGGCACAGGTACTTTTTTGTAAACATCATGCCATATGCACCCTACCACATAAATAACAATGCCAATTTTCCAAGACTAAGTAAGATTGCACAAGTCTAAAAAAAATAAAAAGAATTAGGAAGAAAAGCATGCAGCTTAATTACCGGCTGAAAGTAGACAGGACTGAACAAACGTTGTCACATGCCTTTCTTATCAAATGAAACACCCAACACACATACAAAAAAAATTTCTGATAATCATCACACCTAGTTTTAATCACATTCAGAGCAATACTTGGATATCTGGTGGTCAGTCAGATGCTCTGCAAAATCTATAATCTAGAATGAACAGGTCTGCATTTCAGAAGTTAGGATGGAGGAATGACAAGAAAAAATAGGTTCTGTATTTATTCAGGGCATGAACTTCATGACTATTCCTTGCTTCCAATTTTTGGATAATTTCAAGACCACAACATTTAACAGTGATTGCTTCTCAGAAAATTAAAATATGCTATTGAAAACTTTTCAAAATTATTCAAGAATAGGTGAAAGTGTGTTTTGTTTCAGAATACAAGCAATTCCTGACTTGAACTACACTAGAGATATGGGCAACTATGATGCTGGTACCCAATGCCCAACCCTTCTCTTGCTGGAGCTTCTGTTAGATCTATAATATATTGTTATGTTTTTCTCCTGTTACTAAAAACAAACAAAAAACCCAAAACAAAACAAATTATGCCTAACGTCTGAGAAGATTATATCCCTAATGTTCCCAAATCCCTTTTCAGCTAGCATAGGATTCTGAGTACTAGGTGCTTTTCTTGCCTGATGTAGCATACATATGCAATGAGAAGAGGTGACTAATCTATTTCATTATTGCTTTGGAGTCTACAGTAGTATTTATGTAATAATTCAGCTTTATTCCCTATCAAATATACTTTTGCACTCTGCCAACTTAGCTATCATTCATAAGAAATTTTCTCTGAGAAACACATTTTAACTTAGAAAATAAATAAGACTACATGAAGATTTTTGAGTGGCAGGAGCAAATGTTATTAATAATATCCTAATATGTGTTTTATTTTCCTTAATTTAAGTAGATGGGATGAATAACACAGAATAAAATACCCAAATTTAATTTCAATTTTTGTATTTCAACTACACAATACCGGAAGTACATATTTTGGAAAAATAATCGTCTACTTTCACAAGCTTGCATAAAGAAAAATGCAATGAGATTGTAGAGCAGGAACTGGAAGTCACCTTGCAAAATTCATTGTCTTTTAAGCTGCCTGAGAGAACCTTAACTTTTCTATAAAAATGGACTCCCAAAATCCAATACACAATTCTCTGAGAACATGCAAGGGACTAGTGAAATGCCACAGAGTTATGAGTGTACTAAATTAATAAGTTAGCACCCAACATGCAGAGCTACAATGACATCATCCTTTGGGAAAAGGTTTACTGACAAATTCCACACCACTGCTTCAAGTCCATTCATTTCCAAGTTCAGGCAGTGGCTTCTGTGGTCATCAAGTTGAACAGAAAACACAATTTTTCCTCATCCTTTCAAGTTGTAGTTTTGTCCCACATCCAACAGAAAGAAAGGTATTAGACTCTGCTGAAAACACGCATAGGCTTTGCAGTTTTCAGTATACTTTCTGTATTTCCAAAAGTGACTCCTTTTTATCTGGAATTTCTTGTTAAAATTACTGCAAACTTTTAATTTTCTTCCTGGTGTTTGTTTTGTTTTGTTTTCATAATTACTTAAGCATTATACCAAACTGGAGAAATACAAGTTTGCAGTAAATCTGTGATTGTTATCATAATAGCTTTAGCAATTTAATCTAGGTAACAGCCAACTGGAAGCCCCAGTGGCAGGTTCAAAATATAGAAACAAAAATACAAACAAAAAATCATAGAAACTATTTAGCCAAATTCAATCTCTATGCTCAAGTGATAGAAAATAAGAGTCATTTGAAAATATGCGAAATATTGCTCTAAGGAAAAATTAAGTTTCCCATTAAGACTTAAGAGAAATGCTTTGGAATCTTAAAGTCACTGTAGACCATAGTGGCCTTCTTGTTATTTGCATTCTGACACTCAGACATAATAATTGAGTGATAAATGTAGGCAACTCCTGACATTGCAGTTCACTTTCCACTGGAGAATATTTTATTATTTTAAATATAATTATATTAAATTGTATTAACATATAACTCGATTAATATATAAGTGTAATTAATATAACTTTATATATTGATAAATTGTATACATTAATATCAATATATAATTTATATAAAATAATACATTAATATAATATATAATAATATAACTATATAAAATATAAATATACTAATCATATATTACATATCAATGTAATTGATATGTAATATATAATAAATTGATATAGTTACATAATTATAAAAATTATAATTTTAATGCTTTCAAGTAAAAAAATCTTCTTATAGTTTATTCGAATCCTTAAATTGGTCTTGAAATAGAATACAGTCGTCCATACATCATTTTTGCCAACTGCCTTTCCTGTAGTTTAACTGAAAAGCTTTAAAAACTCGTAAAAATTTAAAAACTTAAAAATTAAAAGCTAAGCCCTCTAAAGCATTATTCTGAGAGGACTATATCTCCATCTGTAAACTTTTTTAAGACCACATATCTGTTCACCTTTCACCCTCCTCACTGCCACCTAGTTCAATCAACATCTTTTCCCATATGGATTAATATATTAACATGTTTGTGAGGTGTTTCCTCCACCCAGTTCTCTGATTCTGTAACAACAACAATTCAATTCAATTCTACAGGAGTCCAGACCTACAGATTCAGACCACAGGACAGCTTCCAGGTCAGACACCAGTAGCAAATGGCATGCTGTGCTGCCCACGTTTCTGCCTGGCCAACTGCAAATTCAGGGATTCCCAGGACCTCTCCTCAGATTGGTTAACTCCCTAGAAGGATTCACAGAACTCTGGAATGCATTCTCCTTACTAATGCTGGTCTATTATAAAGGATATAATTTAGGAACAGCCAAATGGAAGAGATGCATTCCGGTATGCATAGAAGTAGGGGGTACGGAGCTTCTATGTTCCACAGCTTCCCCCAGCATACTACCCTCCTACCACCAGTATTCCCCAACCCAGAAGCTCTCTGAACTCCATTGTTTAGGGGATTTTATGGAGTTTTCATTAAGTAGGCCTGATTGATTAAATAATTGGCCATTGGTGATTAAACTCAACCTCTGGCCATTCTTCCCTCCCCAGAGTCCTGGGAGTGAGGCTGAAGGTTCCAATCTGCTAATCACATGGTTGGTTTCTCTGGCTATTAGCCCCCATCTTGAAGTTATCTAGCAGCCCACCAGTAGTCACCTCATTAGCATAAACTCAGGCATGGTTGAAAGGGGCTTGTTATGAATAACAGAAGACATTCCCATCACTCAGAAAAGCCCAAGGATTCTAGGAGCTCTGGGCCAAGAACCGGGGTCAAAGACCAAATATATTTTTGTATTGTGCCACATTTTTCACCGGTCTTCTACTTCAGCTTCTACCTTCTGAATGGCAGCCAGCATCACATCATGCTTGTTTGTCTTTGGCTTAAATCTTTCAGTGGCTGCCTACCGAATTTAGAATGTTACCATGACCTATAGAGTCCTACATGATCTTGCTGCCTCTTATCTCGCTAACCTCACTTCTTTCCCCTTCTCTCCTTCCTGCAGTCCCCCAGGCACTGCCTCAACTGTATTCCTTGAACATGCCAAAATCTGTTCCACCCAAATCTTTGCCACTGTTGTGCCCTTTGCCTTCATTAATCTTTCCACTTTTCTTTACATAGCTGATTTATTTTCATCATTCAGGGTTCAGCTTAAATGTCACCTCCTCAGAGAGTTCTTGAATCAGCCTCTTTAGAACACCTCCCACTCCCTGCTCTGGCTCCATCATCTATTCTCTATCATGAGTTTCTTTTGCTACATTGATTGCAATCATTCATGGTCTTGTTTTTAATGTACTGACTGGTCATTGGTCTCTTCAATCCCAATTTTTCTAGTCTTGCTGAATTCAAGAAGAAACAAACAAACAAAAAATGGGGGCGAGGTGGAGAAAGGAACGACTAAAATGAAGCTTCCTAAAATAATACAACATATAAAATCTTGGCCACATTTTTACTCCTTTCTCACAAAAACAAAAAAATATCAACTAGCACTGTCTATGAGTTACAAGCCTGATGCTTAAATATTCATTTCACTTTCAATATTTTGACTCCTGTCTCTTCATTCTATTAGTCACCAAGGCCTGTTGATTCTTGTATCCAATTATTCCAACATTTTATGCTTACTCCTGTCCTTCCACACCAACTCCAATCATCCCAGTCAATACATCCCTCCTTCCCTGGATCACTGCAATGCCTCCTAACTGCTCTCTCAGACAAACTGTCAGTATTCGCTAATCCTCTTCCTGACAAATGCTTCTTGTCACTTCTAAACTTTGACTTCACTTTTATTAAAAATCCAGGTTCTATCTTATTGCAGTAGATCCTCAAACATGGGATTATTTTCAATGCATTTTTTCCATCTAAAGCAGTCAATATTATTTCTCACTACTTCTTTAAACAAGTCTTCTTTAAACAATTTCTTTAAACAAGTCTACTCCAACACTTACCTTTCTATCCCCAAAATAAATCCAGCTCATTCCCCTTCTTGGATTTTTGCTTAGTCATGCCACAGACTGGGAGGCTTTTTCCCCTTCCTCAGTCTAAATCAAAACATCTTCGGCCAGGCGCCGTGGCTCACGCCTGTAATCCCAGCACTTTGGGAGACCAAGGCGGGTGGATCACGAGATCAGGAGATCGAGACCATCCTGGCTAACATGGTGAAACCCTGTCTCTACTAAAAACACAAAAAACTAGCCAGGCGAGGTGGCGGGCGCCTGTAGTCCCAGTTACTCAGGAGGCTGAGGCGGGAGAATGGAGAGTGAACTGGGGAGGCGGAGCTTGCAGTGAGCCCAGATCGCGCCACTGCACTCCAGTCTGGGAGACACAGCAAGACTCAAAAAAAAAAAAAGAAACATTTTCTTCAAGGCACAGTTCAAATCCAACTTCTCCACTTAAGACTCTCAGTTCCAGCCCATGTGTTCTTCGCTTTTTCTCAATTCTTATAGCACTGAAACTCCTGTTCTATGTTACATTTGATTATCCAAGACTTATTTTTGTTATTCTTCAGTCATTTCATATGTGTAAATGTTGTCTCCCAAATGAGACTGCAAGCAGGGACTATGTCCTTACTTCCTTTGTAATCCTGGCAGCAGGAGAAGTAGCACAGATCAGCAGGAGCTTCTTACCTTGACTTACAGATTAAAATGATTCTGACGATGACTCCCGTCAACTCCAAGCAGCCATTCTAGATAACTGGCACTAGCCAAACAGAGCACACTGTCTCTTACCCCTGGTCTTTTCCACATGAGCTCCCTATGCCTGCAAGGCTCCCTTTCCAACTTTCTTCACCTGGCAAATTCCTAATTCTATCCAGTCAACTGGGACAATGCCTACTAAGGAAAAGGAACCATCCCTCGCCTCTTTCTCACTCACCTACCCACCCAATATCTGTGTAAAGTGTTGCATCAATACATTCCCATTAAATGCTCTTAACTCACAACTCCTGGCACACTGTATTGTAAATGTGTATTTATCCACATTTCTCCCTGACTGATCTATGTACAACTTAAAACCGCGGGAATTTATTTTTTATCTTTATAGCAATAGAGCGATAGTGTTTTATTATTTGTTGAATTAACATATAGACAAACAGACTGGCAACGAAATATGTTGAAAGGGCTAATAACTTAGCCTCACAGGTATCAATATGGTGTTATGTAATTTCCAATAAGTCATAGTTCAGACCATATAGAATGCCTATTTGTTTTTAGTTTCAAAAATAATTATTATGCACCCAATATGTATCAGGCATTTGGAGATGCAGGCAAGACCCAAATGATTAAAAATCCCTAACTTCATAGAGCTTGCATTTTACTAGGAAAAATCAGCAAGGGACTATGGCTTTTGCTCTGACTGAGTTGGAAACCACAGAAGATTTCTGAGCAGAAGGTTGCTGCAACGCTGCTGGCATGCGATGATGCTACTTTGGACAAAAATGGTGGCAAGTTGAATGCTGAGCAGTGGTTAAAGCATGAATCTAATATAAAGGCAAAGCCAACAGGACTGGTATATGGAATGGAAGTGGCATATGAGAGAAAAGGAATGGTCAAGAATGGATTTCAGTCTGTGCAACTATGGAAGAGGATTTGTGAAGAATTTGGAAGGGTATAACTTTGGAAAGGGTGTTTAGATATATGAACAGATATTCTAAAATTTGGTCTTAAATTTTAATATTTTATTTTGTATTACACCCCTTGGGCATATTTCCAAGGAATAGTGAGGATTATGTTTGCTTCTTAGAAAAATTGATGAAATTGAACAGAAAATCCTTGGACAACTGTGGCCAACTCAGCTCCGTGAAACACTGCCTGTACCAGGAACCCTCTAAAAGCCAGTGCAATTTATTTTTCAAAACTCTCCCAACTTCTAATGTCATTTTAAAATGTCTTATGTAATGCAGCTATTACTAAAAGTCATAATTTCCATGATTGCTAAAAATCACTTCAAAGCTCACACAATTATTATCATTAGCAATTTTATTAATTATACTTTGAATTTTATGGAATAATGACTTTGATGTCAAGTGCACACTTAGAAAAGAGGACAAATTTTTTCTCTTGCCCTAGACCACCATAACCTAGTCCAAGATTAGAGGACATGGTGTTGACCACAAGAGTAAAAGACCATGCAGTAAAAAGTCCTCATATGGGTTACCCGGAATGATTTAATCCACTGAAGACTAAAGCCTGAGATAGAAGAGTAGAATATCTGGGCTGTCAGGCAGCTACCTAAAGAGCCTAAATGATCAGCTACTGTGCTTAATGGCTATAATTTGGAGTAAGGCTGGTAATAATGGTTTATATTTTTTCATGTGTTGAAGTGTATGTCTGCAAAACTTACTGTATTTGGGGATTCAAAAAATGAGACTGTTTATAAACATACAGGGCAACAGTAAGTCTGTATAATGACTGAGTCTCCTGCAAAATAATTTAGTGGTGGTCATGATGAGTTATAACTTAGACTTTTGAATTTTCATTGGCAGAAACAAACCATTCTCACTCAGTCTGTGAGCTTTTTTTCTTCTAGACTCTAAGTAGTTTACACAATAAATAGTTATTTCCATAGTAGAAATGGCCAAGATGTCTAAGCCCCAAACTTAACCTGTTATTATGGTTAGAAATCAAGGTTGCCATTCTTCCAGATTTTCACAGCCACACAACTTTTGACCTAGCTGATGGAAATGTAAGAGTAAACATAGTTTCTTGACCTCTCAAAAAAGGCAAAAAATCAGCATGCTAAAGTATGTATTTTGCTGGCATGCGATCCAGTGCAAAGAGGCACTACAGTGGATTCATATAACGATAGAACAGTACAAATACCTGTAGAAAAACTTTTAAGTGAGAGTTCATCCATAAATTTTCCATGTTCTCCTATTTAGTACTTTGATATAATCTGCTGACATGAAAACGTTATACATGTCATAATTTATGAATGATATCACAAAAATAAGATTGAAACTTTCAGGATTTCAACTTATTCCAAAGGTATGTGGAAAGAAAGAACTCCTTTATTAAAACATATTTTCTCACACCTGAAATTCCTTCATAACTATGATGAGTCCATTTCCTTCTCTTTCTTAAAAAATACACTTTAAACGCATCTCTTTCCATTAGCAAGCAGCTTTTCTCATTCTCACAGAATGACAAACATGGCTTTCACTATGAGATCTGTGTTTAGGTTTCCTGAATAGCTTTTGGGCACTGAATGACAAACTAGCAGAGAGGACATCTACATGTACCCATTCTGCTGCTTTAGAAGATACCAAGCATACGTGTGGGTAAGTTGAAAAAAGAGACCACGTTCATTATGCAACCCTTTCAACATTATAACAAACAACGCGATTTTAAAAAATCATCAGGGGCCTAAATTTTCATACTTTCATAATCCTCACATTTCAGTGTTAAATTTTTATGTATTTATGCTACTAGCAAAATATAATGTATAAAAAACAAGTCCTGAAGTAATCATCACAAATGACCATATTAACAGGCACAATCTGTTAAAATGTAGAGTTAAAATTTACAAATTCGAAAAGATTATATCATGTAAGAACTTCCATGAAAAGAATGTTAAAATTGTATTCAAATCATTTTCTGCTACACAAAAAGTATCAAAAATTCAGGAAAATTAAAAACTAATTGTCTAAAGAAATAATCATTTTAAGCTGTTTCTTGACATTACTACCATTAGTCAAATGACTGAACTGCACTGCTCCTGTTTCACATGTATTTTAAAGTCAACTCAGTATTCTAAAATAACAATGAATTCATTTCCATTATTCCTTTGTTTAAACCTTTAAACCCCCTTTGCACAATCAATTTACTATAATCTAGTTTTTCTATCTTAAGTAAAATGATTTTTGACCAACTCTGCAAAAAATTCAAACAAATGGATTTTATCTCACAAACTGTACCAAAACAAAAAACAAAAATAAGTTGTCTCCTACCTATGGTTGTAATAACAGTGCCAGCAAAGAAGAAGGAACTTCCCAAATCCCAGTGACTGATTTGATTGGAGGTGTTTCCTAAAGGTATAATCCCTGCATTTATTGCTGCCACTATTTGCTGCAAGTTTAAAAAGAAATTTATCAGTACACATGAATCACACAGAGGCATCAAACAGCATATTTTCCACCCCAGAAATGACTTATTTGACAAAGAGAATCAACTCTAAGATTTTGTTTTTCCATTTAAAATGTATACTATAGCTTAAAACTTTATACTGAAGAATTTAATACCACTTAAGTTATAAGAAACTGACATGTGATATCAAGTGAATTGATTGGCATGAAGGTTATAATATTGTACCAACATGCATTCATATTGTCATCCATTAACATATTTAATTACTTATTTGAATTAACAACTAAATATAACAATGTTCTGTAGTAAGCACCACAGCGTAAAAATAGCAGGTTGTAAACTATAGTTACAATAATACATAATAGCTTCATCAGAAAGAAAGTATTTCCCAAGTGCTGCTCATTTCAAACGTTAAATATATGATCCAAGTCTGGGTTGGCTATAACTGTACCAAGCCTATATCAAAAAGAGCTAAGGATGAAAAGGAAAGGCAACAGGACTTCACTTTCAGGCTTGAGGCAGTCCATGTAGATCTAGACTCAGAATTTCTACAGAGTTTAGTAAATTCTATGACAATGAGAATCACCAAAGCTCTGTAGATGACAATCTGTCAGTAATATTACATAGAGACCACTAAGATCTGTTGCTGAGAATGTTGAGTAGTACTAAGAGAAAGACAGAAAGATGACATTATAATCCCTTCTTCAATCATCACATGTTGGGAGGTGGGGGTTGGAGGAGGAGAAGCACAAAAGGTAAGACAATATGTTAGGTGAAAATGTATAGTAGAAGACAGACAGATTACAGGGGATGATGTTTCGGTTGGAAATATAGTTTTGGAGATCTTTACTACTTAATTTTCAAATTATAGAATTGGAAGAAACAACATTTGATAAGGAAATTAAAGGCCAAGAGAAGAAAAGTGGTTGGTTTAAGGTTACATAGTTTACTGGCAAATGGATAATAAGTACACTCTGAAAATGGGGTACGACTCAAGGAAGTCACTGGCGTATGGAAAAAAAAGGTAACCCATAGCTGAAATGTAATATAAAATCTCATTTCAGAACTGTTATGAAACATGTCTGTTGTCTTAATCTATGAATTAAAAAGTCAATAGTTCTGTGTAAAATTAATTAAATTGCATTGCTTTTATTTACTTTAGCAGTGATATATGATCTTTGTAAAAAAAAAATAAGAAAATACAAAAAGGCATAAAGAGGATAATAAAAACTATCCATAATTGCAGAATCCAGAGATAACCACTTTTAATGTATTACATTATCTACCCCTGGTAGTTTTATATCCTCTTTTACATAGTTGTATTTTCTACTCTTAGTTAATACTATTCCACATGCAGGTTTTTTTGTCATTTCCATATTTATTTAATCATTGCTCAAGATATAGATACATATGTTGTCCTAAAATTTGAATTAATATAAAATTTGCTGTTGTGAACATATTTATGTATAAATGTTTTCCTATTTCTGAACATTTCCCTAGGAGAGATTGCTAGGAATAAATTGGCCACGTTAAAGATTATGAATGTTTTCGGTGGGGCACGGTGGCTCACGCCTGTAATCCCAGCACTTTGGGAGGCCAAGGCGGGTGGATCACGAGGTCAAGAGATCGAGACCATCCAGGCTAACACGGTGAAACCCCATCTCTACTAAAAATACAAAACAAATTAGCCGGGCTTGGTGGCGGGCGCCTGTACTCCCAGCTACTCGGGAGGCTGAGGCAGGAGAATGGCGTGAACCCGGGAGGTGGAGCTTGCAGTGAGCCGAGTTCTCGGCGCTGCACTCCAGCCTAGGCGACAGAGCAAGACTCCGTCGTCAAAAAAAAACAAAAACAAAAACAAAAACAAAACAAAAAAAAGATTGTGAATGTTTTAAAGCATTTGATGTATAGTAGCAAATAGCTATCTTAGAAGGTTGTTTCAATTTACAACTGCCCCCCCCAACAATTTACAAATGCTTAGCAATATTTTTAATATTAATGACATTTATCTTTAATGAAATGATAAAATATATTTCCACTTATATAACCCTTATCATGAATAATACTGAACATGAATTACTCCTTTATCTAATATTAAATGCACACAAATATATACCTATACACACATATGCACAACACACAGTGAAGTTTGAGCTAGTTAATTCTATTCATCTGACTCTGTGTTGTAACTATAATATCAGATAAGGTAGGTCTCCCTTCATTATCTTTCTTTTAAACGTTTTTGTAGTTATTGCTCTGTTATTCCTATATAAACTTTAGAATTTAAATCTTATAAAAATTTTTATTTTCATAGATTTGACATATTTCCATTGAAATTTGTTATTTAACATATTTCCACTGAAATTTTAATGGAAATATGCTAAATACTTCACATACATTAAATGTTTGAAAATAGATGAAATCTATAAATTAAAAAGTAAACACTATTATAATACTCAAACTTCATGCCAAGGAAGATGGTATGAATCCCTATTTATTGAGTCCCCTATACTATACTGATTATATATTCCACATAGATCCATAAGGTTATTCCCAAATATTTCACTTTTTCAACTTTGAATTATAATTGGTTATTGCTGTTGTATATATACATACATATTACCAATCCTCTGCACCAGCAATTCTCAAAGTTTTTATCTTAAAATAGTTTACAGTCTCAAAAATTAATGAAGATGTCAAAGATCTTCTGTTTGTGTCAGTTATAACTATTCATATTTCCTGTATTGGTTTGAATTTCTGGTTTTTAAAATGTTCATGTAAAAATATCAAGAAAGTCAACCTAAGTGATCTATTTCTACAATAAATAATTATGTCTTCTAAAACAAAATACATAGTGAGAAGAGATGCAGTTTTACAATTTTATAAATCTCTTTTAATATCTGGCTTAATAGAAAACAGATGTATTTTAATATGTTTCTGCTTTCAATCTGTTGGAATAGCACATCACATAGTCGCTGGCAGACTTCATTGTAAACTCAGAAAGTGAGACACATTATGATGTATTTTTTATATTGAAAAGACAAAAACATATTAGTACTACAGAGAAAATATCTTTGGCCAAGTGTGGTGGTTCCTGCCTTTAATCCCAGCACTTTGGGAGAATGAGGCAGGTGAATTACTTGAGCTTAGGAGTTGGAGACTAGCCTGGGCAATACAGTGAAATCCCATCTCTACAAGAAATACAAAAATTAGCTGGGCCTGGTGGCATAATCCCAGGTACTAGGGAGGCTGAGGTGAGAGAATAGTTTGAGCTTGGGAGGTCAAGGGGACAGTGAGTTGTGATCATGCCACGGCTCTCTAGCCTGGGTGACAGAGCAAAACCCTGTCTCAAAAAATATATAAATAAAATAACTCAGATCTTAACAAACCTCTGAGGGGGCCTTGAGGACCACATTTTGAAAACAACTGTTCTATACTGAACTTGTTATTTTTATTTGTTTGTTTGATTTCGGTTTTCACCTGGAAAACCAAAGTAAGCAAACTTATCACTTAGAAATAATGGTATTTTGTCTCCACATCTTTCAATAGCTATGTATTATTGATTTTCATCTCTTATTGGACTGAACAGTCTTTCCAGATCTAAGTTAAATAAGAATAATGACAACAGATTCTTAATTTTTGTCACATAAAATCATCAACGGTTTAAGCGTTTAATCATTAAATATATTGGCCATTGGCAAGAAAATGGCATTTAATTAAATAAAATATGACAACAAGCAAATAAAAAAGACATAAAACTTTTAAAAACTAAAAAAGAATTTGGAAAATATTTTAAGATAGCAATAAACATATAGGAGATGGAACAGAGGTAATAAGTGAAGAAATATAAAATGGTTCAATTTTAGCATAAATCAAATAAAGTTATTGGTTCATATACTCTAATCTAGTGAATTCATAGGCTATGTAGCTTAAAAATATGTATCAAGGCTTCATAAATCTGAAAGAGTTGCTTGTGATAATCATGCTGTTATCTAGTTACTCTGGAGGAAATGGCTTCACAGTTAATATACATGGAAATGCCACAGATTCACGTGCACAAAAACAATTAGGCACAGGAACAAGGGCATCTAGGCTTGTAACTCTCAGGAAGAACTAAACATTTCCAGTAAAAATCAGGGAAGGGGAATTTGGACAGATTATAATTGAATCAAAAGTATATTTTTAGATTTTACGTACATTTCTTCAACACATTCATTTATTCAAAAATATTCAGCAGTTGTAAATGGTACTAAGTGATGGGGAAGCAACAGAAAAGAAACATACATGGTGTTGTAGATGAGAAAAGATAAGGTAAGCCTTCAGACTCCGCCCCCATTAATTAAAATTATTTTATTGATATAGCAATTGATTTAATATAGTCTTCATAACCAGCACTATGATTTTAGCTTATTCTTTTTCTCATCAATAATGAATTACAACATCACCCAGACACTTGGATAAAGTCCACAAATTATTAAAATTCAAAAGAAGCAAATGCAGACCTATAATCAGAAACAGTAGTGTCTGGCAACATGTGGGTTGTAAATAATTATCACAAGAGCTGTAATTATTGAAACAGAGGTTTGAGATAGAGCTAAGGGTATGTCAAATCACTATGAGAATGAGTCTACCATGAGGTCTTTCTCTAGAATATTCTTGTAAGTCTATTTTGTATTTTTGTGTGCGGTGTCTTGGTCAACATCCACAGGAAATTGGATGTCCTTTCCCACTCACTGACGTAGAGCTAAGAATCTCTGAAATTTCAACATCAGTTCAGGTCATCAGAGTACTTTTCCAATGCCTTCATGAAAACTGTTTCTGGGTGTGCCACATTATGTGGCTAAAGTAACATAACCACTGAATAGATAATAAAATTTCACTTTTTCATTAAAAGCAACTTTTCTGTACAATCAAGTCATGTTGACAACTTATGAATAAATTGAATGGTTTAGGTTAAGATAAGCGAAGATGGAATCCTACGTATTTCATCCTAATATATGATTACCTGAAGTGCTGATTAATAAGAAAGGGCTTCCAAACTTAAAACCTGCCATAGAAACAGTAAAAGATAATCTTGATTGGATTCACATTTAATTTTGCTCCTCAGTTTATAGACAAGCATAGGATGTACACTAAGGAAAATTAGTTGAATACATGCTTCCACTTAAGAGTGTAGCATTAAACTTAAGAAATAGAGCTCTAGGAGGTTTATACTCATACACATGATAAAGATAATTAGGGAAAATCTTGGTTTCCATGACAATGGTGGCTTTAGAATCAAAGTTCACAGAGTTCTACTGTGAATTTGTGGATTCTTGAATTGTAAATGCTGATGTCTCAATGCCATCTGGCATTTTGGATCTTTATTCAGCTTTAACACCAAACAATGATAAGACACACTTATTTGTAAGTATATGGGACTAGTACAGACTTGGCATTCAAGGAAGTGACTGACAATCATGAAAATGTTTCTGTCAGTCCAATTCCAAGGAACAGCTTTTCGTGTGCTATAAAGTACTAGAATGGCCATGTTTTCATTAAAGAAAAAGATATAGGGAATTTAGCAATTTTGGAAAAGCCTGAAGAATGTATTGCTTTCAGAGTAGGCTATATTGTGGATCTTAAAATACAAATAGCACCAGAAGTTCTGATTCTACTTATTTTTCCTACACAGAGATGTTTATGTTCATCAAAACAACACAGAATGTTTTGAACAAATTCCTCCTCTGTTACACCATAATCAGGATTCCATTAAAATATGCTATCACACCTATCATCCTGAAAGTAGAATCACAGTAATAATTTGAACACTTTTAAGTGATAAAAAAATTCTGAACTGCAGGTACAAGAGATTAACACCTAATTAGTTTATACCAATGATGTATGTATAACTGGTTCGATGCCAACTTATTTCAATTGGATATTTAAGATTGTTTCCACTTTTTCTCCTTTTTAAAAAAAACATAGTTTCCAATAAATTGTACAATGACAAAATCGGCTTATAATTATATGGACATATATACAGTTACACAGCTCCTCAAACAGTAACAAGTATTGTCTTGCCAAATTTCTAGTAGTTGCAATTATAGATCTTTATTTGTGACCCTTTCCTTGGGTGCTAAACCAGTTTCCACCCTGAGAAGAAACTAGTCTTTAGGGAAGGAATCCAATCACACATCCACAACACTGCATCTGACCATTTCAACCCATGTAAGCAAGATTATTTTTGAAAACTTGAAGAATGTGGGATGAAGAAAGTAAAATAATAAATGATGCTCTCATTGCCAAAAGACATTGTGGGAAGATAATGGTAGGTATCATTACGACTTACAGTTGCACCACAAAAATAATCATCACCCATCAATAATACACAGTCATGTGTGAGTATTGTTGCCAAAGTCTACAGGATCCTCATGCATCTCATTCTTAACCTCTGACTATGTGTCAACATTATGATTACCTTATTCCGGATGATGTGAACTGTTTTGAATGGTCCTGCTATTAAAACTAGAGAGTATCTCAACATGGCCCTTACTCTCACAGGCTCAGAATTTCACAGATAGCACTGGTGGAGCCTAGGCAACCTTGACTGGCATGTCTGAAACAATGAGGAACCACACTGGATTATCCATTTTCTAAGTAAGTTTAAAATATACTGGACATATATGTCTGGAATGTTATGTTATTTATGGACATGATTTATACAAGACACTCTTCCTCTAACATCAGTAACATGTGGCAGTCTTAATGATTGGGCTGCTTCTTGGGCCATTTCACATATCAAATTAGGTTCCACTAAGGGGCAGCAGGATACCAGACCCATCTTCTTTACCTCTTTGTCCTTTCATGATATTCTGGAAACTAAAGTATGTCACTGGATTCCTTGCGTGAAATAATATTCCTGTCAAGTGCCACTAGGACCCTTAATAATCACACAAGAGAGCAAACAACTTCTTGAAAACCGCACTACACTAGCATATTGCTCTTCAAGAATATTCCATGAGCAGTTCTCAGTTAATGCTAACACTAGGCTGAAGCATATAAAATTGCCAATATCTGAGCATTTGGTGCATGCAAAATGGCAATTAAATATGAGCATGCAAAAGAATAGTACTTGTGTTTTGATCAAAAGTGTGTAATAACTTACTAAATTTCACTGCAGTGTGATATTTATTAGTGCAGAATTAACGCTAATTTCCATGAACAGGAAGGACATTGTTACTAGCAAATTAATCGATTAGGCTCTCTTTACAGTTCTACAGCGAAGGATACATATTTATTAAAGGAAAACCCTTTATTACTTAGAATGTTATTCTGAGAAAACATAGACTGATTGTTGAATCCTTATTGGAAATTCAAGTTGTATTCCATTTTTGCACACATCTGAGAAATCCAGAGATACTATTTAGCATTTAAGATAATTAAAATTTATAGAAGTTAATTCATACATCCACGATTTGATATCAAATTTTGTGACTCATTACATGAAACTAGTTTTTCCGAAATTCTGTAGTAATATGGACATGGTACTTGTTTTATTTTTTTCTAGGAAAAATACAGGCATCTGCCTAAATATAAAATGCAGAAATCACAGAGTTATATTCCACAATTAAATGAAATGTTATAGAGTATTGACATATATTAGATTTTCAAAACCTAGCATCAATAATCTTTTTTCTTTTATAAAAATACATTTCTGATTTCATCTGGAGAAAAAAGATGGAGTAGTACTTTGCATATTTTATACAAAACATAGGGGTTAAATCATACTATATTTAGCGACTGATAAGCATACTTTCAAGGTTCCCCCCCAGTATATTTTGTAAGGAAGATTTTGTAAGAAACAATATGCCATAATGATTTTAATCCATTGTTTTTGTTGGAAAAATTATGAGTCAAAATATATTTATTTCACGAAGATTTTTTTTAAATAAAATTTAATTCTTATTACTGAAAAGGGATATTTTCCACAGAAAGCAGTTTTTGCACACCAGACTTTAAGGAAGCACATCTAAAAGTGAATGTCTTGCTTACCTTCTCATCTATTTCCTTCTATTTGGGGATTATGCAACTGAGTGTCAAAGCTATTTTTAAACAGACTAATGAAGTGTACAGCTTTTTTCTTGCTCTTTTGAAAGTGTAAATTTACTTTCTATTAGTAGAAACAAAAACTTAAAATTCAAAGCAGGGAACAACAGATTTGAGAGCGGATATCACTGAAGGGCCAGAAACCATGAAGCATACTGCTGGGTATTTGGGTTGTCTTTCCTGATCATATCCATTTAGGGAGATTTTTTTAATCATAAAAGTAATATACATATTATTGGACATTTGGAAAAATAATACTAAAGTAAAAAATCAGTCACCATTCCTAAAACAGTATTTTGCAACATGCATATATTCATGTTTTAATAGTTATAACAATAAATCTGCTGAAAACTCTTTTCATATAACATAAGCATATTCCAAGGCATTTTGTAGTCTTCAGAGCCATCATTTTTAAGGACTGCAATATCTCACCGAGTAGCTACATTTAACATAGTTTACATAACTATTCCTCTATTATTGAGTAAACCTGTCTAATGTCTAAGGGCAAGTAACCATTAGCTGACTTGTTACAGAGAAGATTTATGTATCAGGCAAGGGCTGAACTGGAAACACTGAAATTCTTTCTTCTTTGAGTCTCAATGAAATGAGCACAGTGCTGTATAGGGAAAAAAAATCATGATGAAGACCCTATGCAACTCTAAAGGAGCCAGACTACATATGTGAAGCAAGCACACCAAAGCGGCATTTCCCTGGCGTGCATTTTTCCATGAGTCTTCCTAGATTCCATATTATTGTATGGAATAATATTTTATGGGACTATTAATCTTTGTCTATCTTTCCGGCCACCTTATACCCCATCTCAGCATGAGTGGAAGAAAAAGATTAATAATAATAATAATAAAGGAAAGCATGAAAAGAAAAGGAGGTAGAAGAAGTCAGAAAGAAACCAAAAGGCAAGGAGAGAGGAAAAAGATCAAGGTTGTTTAGTTTAGTAAGGAAGACACAGTTCTAGGAGAGTAAGATATTTATTGAGGCAGTTCCTTTAAAAGAGGCGGTCTTTAAAATAGGATTTGAGTAGGCAGGAGACTGAGATCAGGGAGACAGTACCTGAGACAATATTTTTGTACCATGTTGCCCAAGGCATGCTACACTAACCCACATTTATTTACACACTATTTTCCTAAGGCCTGAATTTCTAAACTGATGAGAAGAAAAAGGCTAAAATGTGAAAAAGGATGTTTTTCTCTGTCAATTACACACATCCATAGGGTTCCTAAATTTGGAAAATCTGTTGTTTTTTTCCAATAGAATGTCACTAATCTCTGTTCATTTGATTTCCCAGGGCACTTAAGCCTATAGTTCCATAATGGATACAAGTTGAAACAAAAAGAAAGTGTTTTATACCTATATAAAGGTAATCACAGGGAAAATAGTTATGAAAATTATTCAAGTTTCCACAGAAAGGCAATATTTTTATGTAAGTTTTAAAAACAAAAGGATTTTTTCCTGTTCTTCCAGAATCATGGTGAGAATTGAAACTAGAAAATCATGGTAACTAAAATATCATAGTGAGGATTGAAAATCTCAAGCTTTGTACACACTACACACACACACACACACACACACACACACACACCCCTGACAAAGTAACCAGTTAACACAATTTGTACTTGAATAAATCAAACTTCCTACAACCCAAATTAGTCATGAGTAAAGGCACTATACTAAGACATTCCAATAATATCCTGATAGACAGATCCTGTTTCAGGCCCCATAAAATGTGTATTTCTCACTTTGAGTGAGTTGACTCATTGCCATTAATAAGCCTACAAGAAATTTCTGTGCTTTTAGGCTCCAGGTAAAACTTCTTAATATACTGCAGAGGAAGTTTATTAATGACTTGCTAACATTATGCAGAGAAAAGGAAGTCTTGCAAAATTGTTTAATATGTTTGTATTTCTTGGCTCAATGTCACAAAATCAAGACAGCAAAAATAATATATAACTTCCCAAAACATAGTGATTCATACTCATTCTGTCTTAGCTTCTTAGCTTTTTCCAAGGTTCCCCCGCCTTTCTCAATTACACACCCATACACTCACCAGTTATGGCAAACACTGAATTGGTTGAAATCCATTTTGAGAAACAAGAACCTGATAGAATTTCTTGCCCTTTTTGAGCCAACTGGAATAATGGAGCTACCCTTTGACATCTGTCCAGTAGTTATTACACAAAAATGCAATTAAACCCTTCCCTTAGGCACTTCTTTGGCTGGCATGAGTGTGTCACACGACAACCATCAGCGCTGAAAACGAACTTGGCACCTTTCCTCGTGTTTTCTACATTAGTCACACACGTATGCTGTATTGTTCATCTTCGTTCACACTAGGATACTAATTTCAACAATGCTTCAGAGCACAGCACCCTATGAAAGGGAAGATGCTTCAAAATCCTCATAAGCATGAGGCTGGTAAGTCTTCTCTCCACTTCATCTGTCTCCTAACTCCCACAGTCCAAGATATGTTTATGTTGGTGAAACACGCAGAAAACTTTTAAACCAAGCAGGGAAAGAGAAGAGTAAAAAGTCACAAAAAAGCGACATGCAGTCTCTCGAGGATTCAGAAGAGGCATGGAGGGGAAAGGTTATGGGCATTAGGAGATGACTAAATACACTTGAACCTCACTCACACTTTCATTTTTAATCACTTGCTGTATATCTGTTGGGGCTGTACATCTGTTGGAATTACATGCCTGTAGTCCCAGCATTTTGGGAGGCCAAATTGGGCAGATCACTTGAGGTCAGGAGTTCAAGACCAGCCTGGTCAACATGGGAAAACCCCATCTTTACTAAAAATACAAAAATTATCTGGGCGTGGTGGTGCACACCTGTAATTCCAGCTAATAAGAAGGCTGAGGCATAAGAATCGCTTGAACCTGGGAGGAGGAGGTTGCAGTGAGCTGAGATCGTGCCATTGCACTCCGGCCTGGCAACAGAACAAGACTTTATCTCAAAAAATAAAAATAAATAATATCTGTTGGGTGTCCTCTAGACAGCTACTTCTCTTTAAGTTAACTAGTTGAAACAGCAGTGCAAGACCTGAGGGGCTTCACCAGAACCTTGTGAGCATTATGCATATAGTGTTACTTAAGAGGGATCAGATACATACTTATCTTTCATAAAAGCTGAGGCAGAAAGAGGCTAAGTGGGTCACTTGGTCAAAATAAGTAAAATATGCCAAAAGAATAATAAAATTACTTGGCAAGCCAGGTTCAGGTCTTGGGGTTGTATTAATAGTTCAGCTGTATTACAGCTTTGGTTGCCTAGCCTTAGCTATCATTCACAATATTATTTCTGTGTGGAAACACTGAAAGCTCTAAGCAAAAACAAAAATAAATAAATTTATAAATAAATTTTTTAAAGAACGAACTCATAAATGTGAATGTTGGTGAACATTTTATTTTATCCACATGGGTATGATGCATTCTAAATAGTTATCAGGCCTTGCCTTATATGTTTATGTCGCATACGGCCTATGTGTCCAGTATAATGCTAACTACTCAAGAATCATTTGTAGTATATTCTCTGCTTACTGATTTTTTAGTAGACATGAAATCACTATCATGACCTGACAGAATATAGTCAGCTATTAAGTGACACGTGACTATATGTATTCTATAAGTTTGTGATAGTGAGAAATGTAATAATGAGAAAGGTGTTATTAGGCAATTTCATCATTTTGTGAACACCATAGAGAGTACTTCCACTAACCTAGATGCGATAGCCTACTGCACACCTAGGCTATATGGTGTAGCCTGTTGTTCCTAAGCTATAAACCTGTACAGCATGTTTCTGTACTGAATACTTCAGGCAACTGTAAGACAATGGTAAGTGTTTGTGTATCTAAGCATATGGAAACATATGATAGATACAGTAAAAATAGGGTATAAAAGTAAAAAACGGTACACTTATATGACTGGAGTTTGCGGGACAGAAAGTTGTTCTGGGTGAGCCAGTAAGTGAGTGGTGAGTGAATGTGAAGGCCTAGGACATCATTGTACATTTAGGGTACACTGAATTTATTTTAAAAATAAAACTAACTTTCTTCAGTAATAAATTGGCCTTAGCTGATTGTAAATTTTTCACTTTATAAACTTTCTAATTTTTTGACTCTTGTACTAGCACTTAGCTTAAAACAAAAACACATTGTACAGCTGTATAAAAATATTTTTTTATATCTTTATTCCATAATCTTTTTTTAACTATTTAATTTTTAAAAAATTTTAAGCACTTTTAAACAAAACTAAGACACAAACAAATTAGCCTAGGCCTGCACAAGGTCAGGATTGTCAATACTACCGTCTTCCACCTCTACATCATGTCTCACTGGGTTTATCCCGGGGAACGGAAAGAGAAGACTGAAACATATGTCCAACAAGCAGACTTTCCAAAAGGCTTCTTGAGGGACTGGTGCCTGTCTTGTCCAACTAACAGCATTAACAGGACCTAATATGCTCTAGAAGTCTGGGAGCCACTGAGAACAAAGACGAGCTGAGCAGCATGTGGTAGCTCCAGAGAGAGCAAGAGATTACAAGCCCCTGAAAAAGAAAAGAGTAAATCCCTGTACGTGGTAACTTACATGCACAAGTCCAGAGAATGCACAACTACAAAAAAGATTTGAGGCCCACAGAATCTCTAGGCAGGCTGATTAGGGCTGATTGGTGATTAGGTATTTCCCCACAAGAATCCAGTCCTAAGAGATTTACAGTGGTGACTCTTTATTTCACATGCATAGGTCCCATCACAAAAGTTACAAGGCACATAAAGAAACAGGGAAACATGGCCCAATTAAAGAACAAACTAAATCTCCACATACTGATCCTTAAGTAACAGAGGCATATGAATTATTTCATAAAGATTCAAAGTAACCATCATAAAGATGTTCAACAAGCTCAGAAAAATAATGTATGAACAAAATAAGAATGTCAACAAGAGACACAAAATATAGACAAGAACCCAACAGAAATTTTGGAGCTGAAGAATACAGTAATTTAGTGGGAAAATTTACTAGAGTGGTTCAACAACCAACTTGATCAAGCACAAGAAAAAAAAGAAACAGTGAACTTCAACAAACATCATTTGATAGTATCCAGTTAAAAGAGCAAAAGGAAAAAATAATTTAAAAGAGTAAAGAAAGCCTAGTGACAGAGGATACACCATCAAATGAATGAATATATGCAAAAAATAATAGTCACATATAACAGCCCAAAGTTAACATTATACTCAATGGTGAAAAACTGAAGCTTTTCCTTTAAGATCAGGAACAAGACAAGGAAGCCCACTCTCACCATTCATATTCAAATAGTACTGGAAATCCTAGGTAGAGCAACTTGGCAAGAAAAAGAAATAAAACACATCCAAATCAGAAAAGAAGACACGAAATTACCTCTGCTCTCAGATTACATGAAAAGACATGCAGAAAATGTAAGTGCATATTACTAAGTGAAGGAAGCCAATCTTACCAAGCTACATGCTATATAATTCCAACTGTATGACATTCTGAAAAAGCAAAATTATGGGGACAGGAACAAGACTGTGGTTGTCAGGATTTAAGGGGTAACGCAGAGCACAGAGTATTTTTAAGGCGGTGAAACTACTCTTTAGGCTATTGTAATAATGGATGCATGACATTCTATGTTTGTCCAAACCCATAGACTCTACAACACCAAGACTGAGCCTTAACGTAAGCAATTAGGTGATAATGATGACAATGATGTGATAGTGATGTGTCAATGTAAGTTCATGAATTGTAACAAATGTGTAACTCTGATGAAGGATGTTGATAATGGAGAAAGCCATGCATGTGTGGGGGCAGGGAGTATATGGGAAATCACTGCACTTTCTGTTCAATTTTGCCATGAACCTAAAAGTGCTCTAAAAAATAGTATATTAAATTTTAAAAAAAAGTTTGGGATTAGAAAATGTTAAAAAATCTAAAAACAAAAATAAATATTAAACCATATGACGCTGTCATAAAGACAGGCATATGGACCAATGGAACAGAATCAAGAATCCAGAAATAAACCTGTGCATATATATAATCAAATGATCTTCAGCAAGGGTGTCAAGATTACATAATGAGGAAAGGGCAGTCTTTTCAATAAATAGTTTTGAGAAAATTGGATATACACATCAAAAAGAGGGAAATTGGACCCTTAACTTACACAATACACAAAAATCAACTCAAGATGGGTTAAAGACTTAAACATAAGCTCTAAAACTATAAAACTACTAGAAGAAAACATAGTGAAAGCTCTTCAAGACATTGTTCTAGGCAGAGACCTTATGGCTAAGACCTCAAAAGCACAGGCAACAAAAACAAAAATAGACAAATGGGACTATGTTAAACAAAAAAGCTTCTGCACAGCAAAAGAAATCATCAACAAAATGAAGAAGCAACCTGTTGAATGAAAGAAAACATTTACAAACTATTCATCCAACAAGGGACTCATATCCAGAAGGTGCAAGAAACTCAACCCGACAAACACTAAATAATCTCATTATAAAATAGGCAAAAGACCTAAATAGACATTTTTCAAACGAAGACATACAAATGGCCAACAAGTATACAAAAAAATGCTCAACATCACTACTCATCAGAGAAATGAAAATTAAAACCACAATGAGATATCATCTTACAGAGTTAGAATGGCTATTATTAAGAAGATTAAAAAATAACAGATGTTGGCAAGAATATAGCAAAAAGGGAACTCCTATACACTGCTAGTGGAAATGTAACTCAGTACAGCCACTGTAGAAAGCAGGATAGAGATTCTCAAAAAGCTAAATAGAACTACCATACAATCCAGTCCAGTACTGGGTATTTACTCAAAAGAAAAGAAGTCAATAGATCAAAGGGACATATTGTACTGTACTCCCATGTTTATTGCAGCACAATTTTAAATAGCAAAAATATGGAATCAACCTAAGTACCCAACAATAGATGAATGAATAAAGAAGAGGTGTGACACACACACACAGACACACACACACACACACGGATACTATTCAACCATGAAAAAGAATTAAATCATGTCATTTGTAGCAACATGGATAGAACTGGAGATTATTACATTCATTAAAATAAGCCAGGTACAGAAATACAAATCTCACATGCTCTCACTCTTACATGAGAGCTAAAAAAGTCAATCCCATGGAGGTAGAGAGTGGAAAGAAAAACACTAGAGACTAGGAAGGGTGTGCAGGTGGGAGAGGGTTGGGAACTACTACAGCAGGGAAAAAGGAAGGGAGGAGAACAAGGGATAAAAAACTATTTGGTACTATGCTCAGTATCTGGGAGATGGGATCAGTAACACCCCAAGCCACAGCATCACACAATATACCCTTGTAACAAATCTGTACATGTACTCCCTGAATCTAAAATAGAAATTGAAATAAATAAATAAATAAATAATAATTAAAAATAAAAGAATTGAAAACTGGACCTTCAAGAAACATGTGCATTTCCATGTTTATTGCAGCATTATTTACACTAGCCAAGAGATGGAAATGTCCATCGATGGATGAATGAAGAAAGAAAATGGGGTATAGACATACAATGGAATATGATCCATCCCTAAATAGGAAGGAAACCCTGTTATATGCTACAACATGGATGAAGCTTGATAATACTATGCTAAGTAAACCAGTCACATAAGGACAAATACTGTATATTTCCACTTATATGAGGTATCTCTAAAATGGCCAAACTCATAGAAGCAGAAAACATAGTGCTGGTTGTTAGCGGGTGGAGGAAGGGGAAAAAGGGAGACTTGCTGTTCAGTAGGTATAGGGTTTCAGTCATGCAAGAGGAAAAGTTCTACAGAGATCTGCTGTGCAGATAGTCAACGATACTGACGTGCACACAGTCAATGATACTGTATTATACATTTGCAAATTTCTTAACTGGGTAGAGCTCTTGTTATATGTTTTTTCCCACAACTAAAAAAGTATTAAGTGCCTGATATAAGAGAATAGTTTAAAAAGATGGTACATCCATAAAAAGGCATACTACAAAGCCTCTAAAAAGGGTTCTACAAATCTATATTTAGAGATATGGATAGATGTTCATGATATATTACAAAATGAGATAATCAGGTTATGAAAGAATATGTATAATAAAACACAATTTGTCTAGGAAAAAAAAAACCCATAGACCCTTACAATGCTAGGCACTTTTAGGAACTCAATAAATATTTGTTTATGTCAGAAAATTTTCATTTGTTTATCATACAAAATAATTTTTAAAATTCCAAGTTGTCTCATTTCTCTTTATTAACATGTTTTGTATTTATGATCCATTAATTTGTGAAGTCCTTTCCAAAAATCCATTTATAACCTCACTTGGGCATTTTGGTGATGAGATACTTCATAAAGACACCACCTGCTTTTATTTTACCCAAGATTCAGGAGGATTTTTCCCTAGTCCTAAAATTCTGAGACGTTTCACTAATTCATTCAGCAATGCACAGGAGGCAGCGAGCAGGCACTAGCAAGAGAACAGATGATCAATGCAAAACAGTGAGTCACACCTGCAGGGAGTTTGGGGCAAACTGCTGCTCTGTAGGGCAAAGAAGAAGATATATGGATTACCGACTCAAAGAAATGAAAAGTGCTAGAATACCTAGCTCTGATCCTAGAATAATGATGGTATTTATAAGAGAAAGAAAAAGTAAAAAGGGAACATTAGGAGGAGGAGAGTTTGAAAAACCAGAAGTCATGGATCCAGTGTTTGTTCTATTGCTAACTAGTAGTATGCTCTTAGGAAAATGACCAAATTGTTTATTTTCTTAGCTCTAAAATGACAGAGTTTGAATAGGCAATATCTGTGGTAGATCCCAAGTTCCAAATTCCATGAGTTTATGCCTTTGATTGTTACATGCAATTAATTCAAAATATATTTTGATACAATTTTGCTGATTCTTTCTTATAATTGCTTGTCTTTCAGATGTAGTCGCCATTTATGCTGGTTCTTTGCATTTCCTTTTAGACTCAAAAACACTCATCCCAGTTTGGCCTATATATAAGATTAGCTTATTTTTTTCCTCTGCTTCAATAGAAAGGAATCTCAGTATGTTCCTATTAAGAAGGCTTATCTGAAGCAATTTAATCCTGCATCAGGGAAAACGATAGGGAATAAAACAGACACACAGACACACAAGCTGTCTATGGATCAGGAAATAATATGATTGTGAGGTTTTGAATAATGGAGAATAAAGCAGGAGTTATTGTCCCGTCAAAAAATACTTATTTGCATAATAGCACAGTACAGCTGTCCAAGAAAAATGTGCCTCAGGAATGATATCATTATTATAAAATAACATCATTTACCATTTTAATTAAGCCAAATTATTTAAAATTACCCTCATGAAATAGATTTTTAGGCCTGCTTAAATCAAGAGCCAAATGTCATTGTCTGATAAAACATCTCCCAGAAATTAAAACTGACGTGAAGCTTTGGAACTCGTTCACCAGAGAGAAAATAGGAAGCCTATATTTATTAAGAATAAAATAATTACACAGTCATTTCTGGTAGGATGTAAGCTGTAACATGCCCAGTACTATCAATCTTGTGGAAGATTTTTAATAAAAAATAAATTTCAGAGGTGAAATAGACATCTTTTATCTCAAAACAGATGTTCGAATTTGTTGTGAGAAAACAGAAATAAAGAGCTCTGCCACACAGAGCCCATGCATAAGAATCATCTAGTATCATCTATGCTCATAAAAATTTATTTTGTTCTTGAGGAATCTCAGACACATTAAATTCAATACCTAGTACCTTCAGAATCCTTAACCAGCCATCTCCTTTCTCCCTATATCATCCCAGAAGTACACACATTACCTGTCTCATCACCCTAAGCACCTCTTTCTGAAAAGTTCTCTTCTCTCCTACTATCCCAAACTCTGTGTGTTCCCTCTTGGTCCTCATTCTTGAAAATTCTTCATCAAACCAACTTTCATAAACATTTCTCCAATTAATCTTTCTAAATGTATTTGATCTAATCCCTCTAACAGGCCACTGCACGACTGTCACATGTTTCTTACATGGGAATATGTTCTGAAAAATGCATCCTTAAGCAATTTCATCCTCGTGTGACCTTCATAGAGTGTACTTCCACAAACCTAGATGGCACAGCCTACTACACACCCAGGCTATATGGTAGAGCCTTCTGCTCCTAGGCTACAAAACTGTACAGCATGTTACTGTACTGAATACTGTAGGCAATTGTAACACATGGTAAGTACTGGTGTGTCTAAACATAGAAAAGATTTTTTTAAAAATAGTGCACCTGCTATACAGCATCTACCATGAATGGAGTTTGCAGGACTGGAAGTTGTTCTGGGAGAATAAGTGAGTGAGGGTGAGTGAATGTGAAGGCCTAGGACATTACTATACACTACTGTAGACTTCATAAACACTATACACCTAGGCTACTAAATCCATTAAAAATACTTTTCTTTCTTCAATAAGAAATTAACTTTAGCTTATTGTAACCTTTTTATTTTTCAAGCTTCTAAAGTTTTTTAACATTTTGACTCTTTTGTAATAACACTTAGGTTAAAACAAACACATTGTACAGCCGTACAAAAATATTTTCTTTCCTTATATCCTTATTCTATCAGTTTTTTTATTCTTATTTTTTACTTTTTAAATCAAATAGTTTTAATGAAAACCAAGACACAAACACGCATATTAGCCTAGGCCTACACAGGGTTAGGATCATCCATATCACTGTCTTCCACCTCCCCATCTTGTCCCACTGGAAGTTTTTCAGGAATAATAGCATGCATGATGCTGTCATCTCCTATGATAACAGCCTTCTTCTGTAGTACCTCCTGAAAGACCTGTCTGAGACACTTCTACAGTTAACTTTTTTATATATTAATATAAGGGATCACAATTACCCTCATTTAATCATTACATATTATATACAGGCATCAAAATATCACATGTACACCCAAAATATGCACAACTATTACATATCAATTTAAAAACTCAAAAAATATTTAAAAAAATAAATAAAATAAAATAATGGAAGCAGTATAGTATAGTGAATACATAAACCAGTAACATAGTTGTTTATTGTCTTTATCTAGCATTAGGTAGTACATAATTGTATGTGCAATACTTTAATATGACTAGCAGTACAGTTTGTTTACACCAGCATCACCACAAACACTTGAGTAATGCATTGAGGTATGACATTTTGATGGCTACGTTGTAGGCAATAGGAACTCTTAGCTCCATTATAATCGTATTGGACCACCATCATGCATGCAGTCCATCATTGACCAAGAAGTCATAATGTGGCATGAGACTGTATTTGCCTAGCACAATGATGATGCAATTATCTATTTATTTTGAAATTTTCTATTTGTTCACTTCCCATTGCACCTAAAGCCCAGACCTCTTGTCCTACCACGTCTACCTCCCTCGCCTCATCCCCTACAGCTGTCCTGATCCACCAGTGATGGCCCGATCACATCAGACCTTTTATGGGTCTTAGAACACATTAAGTGTGTTCTAGCCTTTGCATGTGCTGCCTTTTCCTTGAACACTTCCCACCTACCCCCAAAAACCTTTATTTGACTGACTTTCCTTTATCCAAACCTTGGCTAAATGTCACGTCCTCAGAGAAAACTTTTCTCATCAGGGCCCATCTAAAGAAACCCACCTCCCATCTCTATCTCATTAGGCATTGTTTAGTCTTCAGAAGATTAGCATCTTCTGAAATTGTCTTGTTCAAGTAGGTATTTGTTATTTAGTCACCTCTCACTAGCATAGCAGCTCCCTGAGAACAAAACTCTCAGTTTAGTTAAATGTTGATTGTATCCCATGCATAGAACTATGCCTTTCAAAAAACAGAAACATAGAATGGATAAATGAACGAACATGAATTTTAACTATTTCTTGCTTTATATGTGTAGATCATCACACCAACTATCTTAACTCAGGCCTCTATAACAGCTAATATGCTATCCGAGTAAAATAGATAAATGTAAAAATGTTTCTAAGTAGGAATTCAGAAAGAGAATTCAAAATAATCAGTATGTGTCCAAGTGTCCAAACAAATTCAGATTCACAAATCTATACCGCAAATCAATTATCCTTTTCTTTTATATGAATCATAAATTATTTTGCCCAATAATTACAGGTAACTTTGTCTTACAAAATTTTACTTAGTAACAACTGGGAATAATTGTCTCCCATGTTTTTGTTACGCATTTGATAGTTTGTTGATGGTTTGCGACAAATGAAAAACAGCAGAAGCCTGCCTCACTTTCTGAGAAGCAGGATTAAATTGGGTGTTCTGAGAAACCATTTCCTAGTACAATAGGAAACATCAGAACTGCAACCAGCAATGTTTAAATTTCTTTATGGACTGTGATGCCATTAACATTGCAAATTGTTTTTAACTAAAAGAGGCAGAGTCACCAAATTAAGCTTTAAAGTAAAGGTTAACAAGACCTCCATCATATTCATTGGCTTCAATGCTTAAGAAATACCTAGGTCACAGGCATCAGAGATCCTACTGTATAAAAAAAAATGGTGCCCACTAAACATAATTTGTAAGCCTCTCTATGGCTATTTTTAGGAAAATAAGACGTTCCATTTAGATCCAATGCAAAAAAAAATATGTGAACTCTAAATTCATCTAATAACTATGCTTCTCCTTTCTCACCTATTTTGGCCTGCCCTGCTTGGAAATCTGTTTAGGCATCCTGACCACTCCGTTACCCTGTTGGGAACACACACGACACCACAGACCCATGGTGTAGTGACTCCTGGGTTAACAGGACAAAACCTTACTAAGGAATCCCCTCCACATCTAGAAGATAAATAAGGTACCTCTGCCCTCTAGGTTAACCCCAGAATGTCTACATGGACACAAACCTGTGCCTCTTTATTCACAAATTTCAGAATCTGCTTTCCTAGTACTATTCATAGCACACTGGTGCAGAAACCACACGATGTTCAAAGAAAAAGAAGTTAATTTTATTGGATCTGTCACTGAAATCAAATGTTTTCAAATCACCCTTTATTGCATATAAATAATAGTGACAGGAAAGGAGAATGTTTTATTGTCCCAATGGGAACATGTCCTGTTTTAGCAATTATGAGTTCTTGATGAATTCCCTTCTTCCTCTAAGGAAGTGTTAGCGAAATAATAAGAACAGATGCATAACTGTAGAAGAGGAACTTTACAATAGCCAATATGTTGAGACCTTAAAATGGAAAATTTAAGAATTAAGGCCGGGTGCGGTGGCTCAAGCCTGTAATCCCAGCACTTTGGGAGGCCAAGACGGGCGGATCACGAGGTTAGGAGATCCAGACCATCCTGGCTAACACGGTGAAACCCCATCTCTACTAAAAAATACAAAAAAACTAGCCGGGCGAGGTGGCGGGCGCCTGTAGTCCCAGCTACTCGGGAGGCTGAGGCAGGAGAATGGCGTAAACCCGGGAGGCGGAGCTTGCAGTGAGCTGAGATCCGGCCACTGCACTCCAGCCTGGGCGACAGAGCCAGACTCTGTCTCAAAAAAAAAAAAAAAAAAAAAAAAAAAAAAAAAAAAAAAAAAAAAGGTTTAAAGACTTTTTTCCTTAAAATGTGCTTCACCTTAATCTGTGTGGTCATGTGATGGGGTCTACTGAGCTCCCCCTCCCTTTCCTCTGTCCTGACATGTACTGCTTTTAAATAAATATTTACTTATTTCCCTAAGCTTTCCTTCACTGCCACATCACCAAAGAACATATTACACATTATACTTCTACAAGCTCCTGGTAAATTTCATTCCTCAGGTACTTCTAAAAAGAATACAAACTTTTTAACTTAGCAGTCCACAAATATCAGCACTTTCACTCAACATTACTGTAGACTGAGGATACACTAACTAGAACTCTCTTATGTATGTATAACAATAAATCCAAAAGAATCCTAAGTTTTCTTATATAAACTCCATTGAATACTATGCAGCCATAAAAAAAGAATGAGATCATGTTCTCTTTAGGGACATGGATAAAGCTAGAGGCCATTATTCTTAGCAAACTAATGCAGGAACAGAAAACGAAATAACGTGTTCTCACTTTTAAGTGGGAGCTAAATGATTAGAACACATGGTCATATGGAGAGGAATAACACACTAGGGCCTATCAGAGAATGGAAGATAGGCTGAGGGATAGAATCAGGAAAATAACAGGTACTAGGCTTAATACCTGAGCGATAAAATAATCTGTATAACAAACATCCATGACACAAGTTCACCTATGTAACAAACCTGCACATGTACCCCTGAGCTTAAAATAAAAGTTAAATAAATACATGCATACATATATTTTATCCATGAAAGAAAAACAGAAACCCCAGTTTTCTGAGAAACACTTAAAGCAAAACAGAGTGAAATCACATATAGAATAATATCTCTGGACACACATGCTCTCCTAAGTCATCACAGAGAAAAATAAAACAGCTATGTGCAGAGAAACCACCTCTACAAATCAAATAGCGACTATAAGGTGACAAATTAGGACAGAGAGAAAAATCAATTCACAAAATGTAAGTTGTCATGAAAAGAAGATAATCTACAAAGACTAAAAAATAATTGATTCCTCGTACAAATAAGTATGTTTGGCCAGAGATCTAAAAGAAAGAATTTTAACAGTTAAAAAATGTAGATAAAATAAATATATATTTGAAGACATAAGTGTAATGCTAGATATCTGTTCTGTGATGTTTTAATATAAAATTGAAAAGGGAAATATCAAAGAAATATCAACATAATCTTTAACAACGAGAAATATATTCAATGTTCAATTAAATTTTTAAAATCTCACAAGCCAGGGGAAAGAGACACATAAATGAGAGATGAAGCTCATCCTTGTCACGTGAAAACTAATGGATTTGGGGGAAAATAAGCAGTCTGCCCTTTTCAAATAGTGGTTCCAGTGACTAGAAGAAGGCTCAAGAGTCACCATGACTCTTTGCCTAAGGACATCATTAAACAATACCAATACCACTAGAGAGATAACAGAATTTTTTTAAAAAAGAGAGAGAAAGAAAACAAAAAGCCACACATGGTAAATTATGATTCTCCACTTCTGGAATACTGCCCACAGTTCTAACTGACACTTATCAAAGTCTTAACTAAGCAGAATGTATGTCTGCAAAGGACAACTCAAAGAGGCAAGGGACACTATAACTGCCAAGGAACAGATTAAAAAACAAAACTACTGGGAAGAAAAAGACCCAAGATACACATGATCATAGATTATAAAAACAAAGAGTTGAATGATAATTAATTCTAGATGTGATCGTATCATCCCATTCTCTCACTGGTAAGAATATTACCTAACCTATGTGGATATTTAATAAATGATAAAATAGGCATGAAGGAGACCATTGACCATGCCTATGAGTTCAGAGCAGACTCCAGTTGAATGGCTGAAAGGAGCCACCTTTCATTTCCCAGAAGTCTCTTTTGCAATGTCACAGGTTCTATTCCTCACTATTTTACTTATTAAAAGATTGAGCCATTTGGACCAAAGGACCACAAGGAAATATAAACTTGTGTTGTTCATCTTCAAATTCCAAACTTCACTTTAAAAGAATCACACCATCACTTTCACAATCCTAACTAAGTATCATAAAGGAATTGACACCTTCTAGAAAGTAATCATTAAACTTTATCTGCTACTAACCATTAGAGAAAATTGTCAAAATTAAAGCAACTGCATGACACCATAAGGAATGAACTCAGAAAGGTAGCAGAGGGCAAGAAAATTGTGTAATTTCAAATGATGCCCCAAAAAAACATTTTTCTTAATTAACATTCACCCCAAAAGGAAGCCATAGCCAATAACAGAAGAGCCATTTAATTTTTTTTTTAAAGGGAAAAAGGAAGGTAAGGATGGGGGAGGGAAGAGAAAGAGAGGGGAAGAGAAGGTAGCAGAATGGAAGGGGGCAGGAAGAGGAAGGAAGAAAGAAGCACACGTCTGTAAGTCCTAACCTGAGAGCAAAACCATGGCTGTCAATTTAAGAACTTTTACTTCTATACTACCAGATGTGTCTAGAATCTTCTTACATGCCTGTCCAAAGCATTATTTTTACCATAATCATACTTTTAGTCCAGACATTAATATGTCATTGGTTAAATTTTACCATGATCCACCGGCTAAGAGAACTATTGTTGGTACCTGCAGGTATAGATTTTTACAAATGCATTTTAGGTAAAAACTTCCTCCTTTTCGGTTGATCCATTAATTATTTTGCTTGCTGTTCATGTGGAAGCAGGACTGAAAGGCAGATCCCACTCACATGCTGGCCTTTCTATCACTAAAGATCCAGGTTCCACCCTCAAAAGAACACAAAGCAAAGCACTATCGTTGAAGAAATTTTAAAAATTAGAAGGGTTGAGAGAAGAAAACAGCATGTCCTAGGACAACTCTGACAGGCTCCACTTAATGCAGTTTTGAACACTGTGAAATCAGAGGTATCTCAAAAACATCATAAATCTGAGAGGGAAGCTTTCTACTAGAAGGAACTCAATATTGTGGTTTAGCTCCATGTTCCATGTCTTTAAAAATGTGTTGTATCAGTTTGTCTGTGTTGCCTATCAAAACATGTGAATTCAAAACGGCCCATGTCATGAAGATTCTTAGAGCTACTTTTACCACAGACAGTCACTGTGTGAGGTTCCCTATGACCCACCCTACCCTTCCCCACCATCACGAGGGGACTCATGAGTCAGAACCCCACTGTATGAAGTCCTCTGTGTCAAAGCCCTTGAAGACTATAGTTTTAAACAAGACTTAGAAAATTCTCTGATGTCTATGAAGAGAAATCATGAATGTTTGAGGTTATGAATACCCCAGTCACCCAGAGTTAATCATTGCACACTGTATGCTTGGATCAAAATATCACATGTACACCATAAATATGTAACACTATTGTGTATTCATAAATTTTAAAATAAATATTTTTAGTAAGAAAAAAAATGTTACTAAATCATCCCCTAACAGTGGTGATTGAAAAATGGAGGCAGCAAAATGGCATGCATACATGATCCCATATGTGTAAAATCTCGTGTGGAAAGATGTGTATGTGTGTATGTTCACACACACCCGCCTCGGTATATCCATATATGCTTATAGGTCTAACGAGAGGTTTGCTTTCTTCTTTCTACCTTCCTGTATTACTTGAATTTTGTGCAACAAAAAACTATTACTACTTTGTGAATGCTAGCAAGCAAGAAAAGATAAAAGTCCTATAATCCCGCAGGTAGCGCATTAATTTAGTGTGTCTTTGCAACTATTTCCCCTTGCCTCCCCTCTTGCCTTCCCTGATTTACCTCACCTAGTCATGCCCCAGCATGAGGCATGCCCAGTCACACAGATTTTAGCAAAATATTTTATTTGCCCTTTTGTGTCCTTATAATTGTGCTCAGTTTACCATGAGTAAATGTTCTGCCTTCGCATCTACAGACCTGCTGTGTCTTCAGCTGCTCATCTTTGGTAGTACAGCACAGAGCACAAAGACGCCTTAAGCAGTGTTTACTGGGTTTACAATCCAGCAGCAGTTTAAAATTAAGGAAGCATGTCCTTGATGCCCTTGATGCACAGATCATAAATCTGATTTGGTTTGTAGGGTTGGGTAAAACAGGAGCCTGGGGTGAAAAAAACACCACCCAATAGCATCACTTCTAAAGAGACCATTTGGTACTGTGGAAAGAAGCGTCAGCGCCACCTGAAGAGAAGCTCTGCAATTCTAACGTTTCCTGTGCCACTTTCAGCATCTCAAGCTGAAACAGGCAGAGTGCTCTTTGGTTAAACAGTATGTGCCTCAATTTACTCATCTGTAAAACGGTGCTCATGAAGAAAAACCTGTTTCCTAACAAAGCAAGACAGAAGATTTATCAAAGTACCTCTAGGATGCAGACTTGAACTAAATATTTATTGGGTATCTAATATGGCTAGACATGTGTTGTACACATTCCTGTATAACTGTGTAACAGGAAAGCACTGGAGATGGAGTTATCAAGAAGAATCTGGTTAAGGTGCCATTTGTTTCTTTTTGAACTGCAAGGCACTTAATCTGTCTGTCCCTCGGTTTCTCCATTTTACAAATATGAATTACTACATATGTGCCTAAGGGATGTGAGAATTAAGTAATATAATTTACTTTAAAGTGTAAAATGATATATAAATATATGATAAAAATACACAAACATGGAATATACAACTCTCAGAATTTTAGAGCTATTACTATAATTAATATTGACAGAACTACACTGGTCCAACCTCACTCTAATACTGGCTATTTGACTGAGCTCTACATTTAAGTCTTGTTTTCAGCTTAGACTAAATAAATTTTTTGCCAAAAAATATTTTGAAATATATGAAAATTTACATGCAGAATAATTTCCCTCCTTCTCAAATAACCATCCCATCTATCAAATAATATTCTAGTCATTATTTTGAAATAATATTCCTTTTCAATCACATCAGTTTGAGTGATATTTTATTGATATATACCACTCATATGGCATTTTTCTCATTTTGTATCCAATATTAACTTGTTAATCTTCATATGTTCTTCAAAGATAAAATTTTCTGACAGACTACTTTCAAGTTTTATAATAAAAACCTAATTATTAATAAATAGATCACGAAAATGTCTCAATTGCTACTCGATGTAGTTATACAAGAAAAAGCATTTTGCAAGCCAGCATGAACATATGGGCAGAGAGTGAAAGCAAGAATGATTTATTCCTCTAAGAAAGTAGCACGTGGGGGAGTCCTACGAAAATTGGAAATTGACACGGTTTTCTTTAAGACTTCTATATCCCATTTGGTAGCCCAGTTCCCTCTTGGAACTCTCACCTTTGGAGCACTGACATTTAAGTAGCATCTAGTTAATCTGGTAAAATAATTCAAGCTACTAGGTTAATGTACATCCAAGAAGGTTACGCATGGCACTGCTTTAAAGTGCTTTTTTCCAGAGATTAACCCAAAGGACATAAAGTATTTATGGGATGTTTAGACATTTTGCAGGCTATTTTTATGTTCCTAAAATCTATAATTAAGTACAAAAAGTTTTATGAGAAGAGTAAAACCACTGGTAAGAAAAGAAAGCCTTTTTAGATGCTTTCTGGACAGCATGTTATCTGTCCATAAATAAAAAACAATTATACTCTAAGACTGAGGTCAAATATCTAATATACCTGAGTGCTTACACAAATCAGAATGACAGGCACCAAATCATTGTATTAGGTTGGTACAAAAGTAATTGCAGTTTTTGCCATTGAAAGTAATGACAAAAACCACATTTGCACCAACCATATATATATACACACACACACGTATGTGGATATTTATATATATGTATACACAAGAATATATTTATATATATGTGTGTGTATATATATATAAAATAATGTTTCTTTTAAGTGGCCCTTAAAGGAAAATAATAAAATAAAATCTTTGTAGGTCTAGGGGCATAGAGTGATACAGTTTCCTAAAATGAGAGAAATATCCTTGAAATCTTTTGGATTCTAGTCCTTACAGATTGCTACATGTTGAAGTGCTCCTGGAATCACATTAGAATCTCTGTTCATTTCAACCTACACTCATTCCCCAGATGTTTTTATCCAGTGTCTTGATTTTAAATAGCTCCTATATAATGATGACTTCCAAATGTGTATCTTCAGCCTGGCCCCTCCCCCAAACTCCAAACTCATATTTGCAGCTTCCTACTCAACGTCTCCACTTGGATGTCCTAATAATCAACTCAAATTTCACATGGCTGTGCTGACCTGAAATCAGTCTGAGCTGTTTTGCCTAAATACAGCACCGTCCCTTGGTAAAGGCATGAGACACGATAACCAAGAGTATCACTTTATAGCCATGGTCTGAGGAGATTCAGGGAAGTTGGCACCAGCTTGTCAGCATTGCTTATTAGTAACAGTGCAATGCATGATTTGCACCTGGTCTTGGTGAGACTCCGGGGAACTATGTCGCTGGGGCTGGTTACATGGGAAACATAGCCCTGTATGACCAGCAAGATATAAGAAGCCCTGGCTGACACCTCTTTTTAGGCTATTTGGTTCCAAAATGTTCCATGCACACATCAGTGGTTCTTGATTCAAGAGAGGAGTGTCCTGGTATGGCCTTGCAGAGGAAGTATCGCTGGAGCTGGCACTGGCCTCTGCAGACCCCTTGCTGTCATGCAGCCTTTGCCTCTGATGCATGGCTTTACTTGGGTACTGTTGCTATATATCTATCATTTTCCTGCAAATAACCTGTGGATCTGTAAGCCCTGCTATGTGGCATCCCATAAATTTTCCTCAATAACTAAAACATGTCTAACTGACACAATTAGTGCAATGTCCAAAGCTAAGCTCCTGACATTATGCCCAAAACCAGCTCTTTTTCACTCTTCCCCATCTCAGGAAAGTGGGAGCCCCATTCTGTTCATTCCCTGAGACAAAAACCTTGGGGTTGTCCTTGATTCCTCTCCCTTGCACTGCACCTCTGGTCAATCAGCAAACCCCACTGGCTTTCCTTCCAAAATATATCCAGAATCTGATCACATCTCACAACCCCTTAGTTCAAGCCTCCCTCATTTCTTACCAGGATTATTACAACAGCTTCCTGCCCGCCTCCCCTGTTGCTACCCACAGCCTTGTGCAGTCTATTCTCAACATCACAGCCAGGGAAATTCTGTTGAAATGTAAGCCAAGCTGGATATTTATCTGCACCAAAAAGCCAAACTCCTTATGATGATGACTTCCAGGGCCCTACATGACCTCGCCCCCATTACCCGCCTGACACCACCTTCTACCTCTCCATCCCAGCATCCTTGCAGTTATTCTACATGCCAGAAACTCTCTCCTCGGTGAGAACCTCTGTATGTGATGAGTATTCTGCCTAAGTGTTATTCCCCAGACAGCTACTTGGCTATTTCCCTCACTCTTCACTTAAAAGTCACCTTATTAGTGAAGCCTCCCTAGTGACCATATCTGGAATTAATCACCAACACCATCCAACACTTTCTAGCCCTCTCCACTGCTTTATTTTTTCTCCTGAAACTTACTTTATCAAACATATTACCTTCCCCAGCAAATGTAAACTCACTGATGGTACAAATTTTCATCTGATTTTATTCTCCACTGCTTTCAGCACTTAGGACAATGTACACAGTAGGCATTCAACAAATGTTTTTGAATGAATGAACGATTATAGAATTAATATAAAACAATGTTTTGTTTGGTTTTTGAAGGCCACTATCACTGGTATTCTAGAGAAGGCATGTTTATTTATCCTGTAGCTCCAAGTATCCTCTGCTACACAGCCAAGTGCCCACAAAACTGACACCAGGTGGAGGAGTAGACCTAGGATAAAGCCCACCTCCCTGGTATGGAACAATGCTCCGCGGTCTACTTTGTTAAACCTGCTCATGCCCCTGCCCCTCACACCCAGATATTCAGTTACTGGAGCATACCATACCCATTCTGCTTAGAATGTCCACTAGTCCCCTCGTCTTCCCCTAGAGCACTCTGAAGCACCTTAAAATCAAGTTTCCTTTCACATCTTTTGTACCTTCCTCTCACTAAACGCTTAATTTCTTCCTCAGGGTCCCAATATTTAGGGATTCCAGCTCCAGTCTGTAAGTATTTCTATGGTAATGCTATTGTGCCTATGTTGATAGCTATCTCCTTTGATTGACATGTAGAAAGGAGAGCTTGAGAGAAGCCATATTTTTTTTCCATCATCTTAAATGGCTCAACACCCACCATTGAGGTAAACACATTGGAGGTCCTCAATAAATGCCACTGGATGAACCATAATGAGATGCCTAGTGTAAAGAGAAGATAATCCCTTCAGCAGGAAGACTGAAGATCTAGACCTGAGGCCACCAGATGACCTTGTCCAAACATGTGAGTTTCTTCACCCCAAAACAGACAATATCTTCCCAACCTAGCTCAAGAAGGAGTGGGGTTCAAGTTAGAAAACAAAAAGGTCAAGTGTCCTATAAGATATTTATATTGTCAACATATAGATCATAGATTTCACTCTATTTTTTAACCCTATGATTTATTCAGCTCACATGGAAATAAATGAAGACCAGATATGTCTAATGTGACCATCCTCTACTGCTTTGCCACATTTAAATGGGAAAATACTGATATAATCCTGTCATCCAGAAAGAATTTTAAGATTCCAGTTTATATACTTTTCAATTTGGAAAGAAAGATATGCTATATGTACAGAGAACTATAATATCCATTATACCTTAACATATGGAGTAACAGGAAAGTTTACATCAAATGTTTACTAAATTATTTTTAAAAGCAGTCAATACCAGAACTAAGTGCTAGATTTTATCCAAAGATTTGAATGACAGTTCTTCCACCACGCACTCTTGGAAACTGAAGTGCCCCTTGCTTCAGTGTCCCTATAAGGTAAAAGCAGATAATAAGGCACCTACCACTTAGGATTGTTTAAGAGAGTTATATGAGATAATATAGGTAAACAGTTAGAATAATGCCTTGCACAAAGTAAGTGCTAATTAAATTTTGGCTATTGTTAATGGTATCCATGGCTCTTAAAATTTAAACAGGTGGGGCGCAGTGGCTCACGTCTGTAATCTCAGCACTTTGGGAGGCTGAGGCAGGTAGATCACCTGAGGTCGGGAGTTCGGGACCAGCCTGACCAACACAGAGAAACCCCATCTCTACTAAAAATATTAAATTAGCTGGGCGTGGTGGCACATGCCTGCAATCCCAGCTACTTGGGAGGCTGAGGTAGGAGAATCACTTGAACCTACGAGGCAGAGGTTGCAGTGAGCTGAGATCACGCCATTGCACTCCAGCCTGTGCAACAAGAGGGAAACATTGTCTCAAAAAGAAAAAAGAAAGAAACTTAAACAATTTGCCATATATGTTTCTGTACTGACATCACATAAGTTTAAATGTAATGGGAGTTGAAAATCATATGCTCAAAACACGTCAGGCTGGCAAGGTATCTGTTTTGATATCTTTGCCCCTCCCCAACCTTGTCTTGAAAGTCCAGTGCCAAAAACAACACTTAGTACATACACACATGTTTCTATAACAAAAGCAGTTGATCTCATCTGCCTTAATGCTCCATTACCTATATCTTCCCTCACCTCCCCAACCTCACCCTGAGACACAACTACAGCATGAAATCAAGTTGCTATAGTCCAACCAGAGGAGTAATTAATAACCTAGTGCCTGAGACCAGACTAGACTAACTGCACCTGATATTGGCCCACTGTCAGAACACTCACTTCCTCCTCTGTCTTCACTCTCCATAATATGTAGCAGAATTTCTTCAACAACACTAGAACTGAAATGCTAACTACTCCAACTGTTTCTGCCCTCAGCACTGAAAGTAGATGAGCTCCAAAAGAGCAAAGACTCCTAGGAAAAATGCCTGACCAAAAGATTCTGAAGACCTGAACTCTCATCCGAATGATGCTGTCTAATCCTTAATGTTGGGGTATTGCTGCCCAATAGACACACTCATGAGGTTTTAAGCGATGATTAAATGGGAAAATAAATGTGAAAAAAAAGATTGGAAAATTTATAAGAATCATATGAAGGAAGTATAATTCTAATATATGATTACTGGCTTATTTAATTTCCTCCCTGTTTACACACTAATCTTGATCCTTGAAGCCATGGCATTGTAAAGATTTCTTTTATCAAAATAAATTATGTTGAAAAAGAAAAAATGATTATTAAAACCAATGGGTTATAAAGGTGAACAGTATAAGAGTAAATAATAGGTAATTTCTGCGTTGAAAAATATTGAATCAGCATAAAAAAGATTTTTACAAAGCAAAAATAATCAGCAGAGAAAATTAATAAAGTTAAAATGGATTGCCCATGCAGAGCATAGAGAAAAATCTTAGGTCATATTTTGATTTCTGCTTGTTTCCATTTCAAAGACGATGTAGCAAAAAGTGGTCAGTATTCACCACCAGATTGCTCCTACCCGCCATGACCTTCAAGTTATCTTTAGAATTCTTAATAAATCTGGGTAATACTGGATAGTGAGACCATTTTCAAATTCACACAAAATTTCTTCCAGTGTTGTCCTGAAACGCTGGTCATGTCTTTTTTTTTTTTCCCCCGTCCTGTCCAATCAGCAAATCATTCCAGGTGATAAGAATGCAACTACATGAATCAGAGGCTACAATCCAATGAAGGGACAAGAGAGGAAAACAATAACCACAGAAAACAAATCTAACACTTTCTGAGCACCAAAACACTTTACATGGATTATCTCTTTACCTCCCAACAACCCTACTTGATAGATACTCTTTCCTCATTCCAGATAGATCATTTAAGGATTAAAGAGGAAAACTACTTGTTTAAGATGACACTTCCAATAAACCACTCAACTGCAGTTCAACACACATCCTGTCTGCTCCCAAAGTTGAAGCTTTTACTACTGCACCATGCTGCCTCCACCAAGATATCCAAGAGCTCTTCTTCAGAAACCAAGGGAAGTGAGGATTCTTCAAAGATTTTTAGTACCTCATAGGACTATGTGGCCCAACGAGAGAATGAAGTGAAAGTGACCTTACATGGGACCAGGGAAGGGGGCAGTTGGGACAATAATGTTAGCTGGTACTTTCACTGTCAATACTGAAAAGGTCACCATCATCTAAAAATCCTAGAGAATTCAGTATATAAGTGAACAGCATTTTCAAAACTGAAATCAAATTTTCAGATGCAGAAATTTCTGAATGTGGTAGAAACTAAATAGGTGCTAGAGAACACTAGTTTTGATATCTTTCAATAAAATTTGAATAAGAACATGTATGCATATGCTGTAAATTGAGAGGACTATGAAGGACAGAGATAGCATCTTGAGATCCAAGGCAAGAGGAAATGAGAGAAAGGGTCCTCAAACAAAAAGCAGGATTAAAGTCAACAATAATTTCTCCCCTCAATCCACTATTCCAACTCATTCAAACAATGTAAAACCAAATATGAAACAAGAAAGAACATGCTCAGATGATGTCTCACAGATAATTTCCATTCCAATTTGAATTAAATCAGGTAAGAAAAGTAGGCTCTATAGGAAAACAAATGTGTATACAATTAAAACATTTTTAACAACCAGTCAAGTCACTCCTTGTGAGAAAATTCTAAAGCTTTCTTCTTGACTAAGATCCTGATTTGATCAATGAATTGTTTTATGCAAAAGAAATCTACAAAAAACAAAATACTGTCATCTCTAAAGAGCCTAACTGAAACTTATTGGGATTAATTTTTAAAACAAAATGTTTTTCTGTAAGGATATTGTTCGCTATTATAGGGTAAATTAGAACTAAATTAGTTTTATTCAAAAACTCTTTTTCTGTGTAGTAGTAAATTTATCTTAGCTGGGAGTTAGAGAAGTAATAATCACTTATCTGCAGATACTTTAAAAAGGTAGTCGTCAAAGTTACACCTTGGCTAAAGAGGTAAGCTACAACTTGTTGACCTGAGGGGTACTCATCTCAAGAGGGTCACATCATGAATTCATCTTTTCTATCTTATGATGGCCACTGCCAAGATTAAAGCACATTTCTGTATATTTTGTTTCCCTCTCCTTTGCCACAGCAGTGTTTCTCAGTTGACAAAGATCATCCTAACCATGAGGACCTTCGGCATGGTAACCCCAACCCTATGGGTGTCCACTGGTACTTCTAAGACAGGGGAAAGGGAAAGAAAGCGGAAAGACAACAGGAAAGAAATACAGAAGAACAGAAGCAGAAGAGGATGTGAAGGAACACTGGGAGAGAGAACTAAAAGAGGAAGAGAAGAAAAGATGACAGAAGTGAGAGTATAGGCAGAAGAAGTGGAAATGAGACAAAGAAACTGGGGGAAAGAGCTATATGTTAAGGCAAACGAGGTGGGATAGGGCTCCCACCAGCACACCCGTAATACACTGGGCTACAAGTTGTCTCCTATCACTTTCTTTCCCATTTGGGGGAACGGAGTAACAACTCCTCCCATGCCATTACCTGAATGAGTTCGTCCAGCTCTGTCGAATTGACACAGGAATGTTGGGATATGAATGTTTGCTTCTGGATCACAATGGTGGTCCTCTGTGAAATCTCATGAGGCTGCTCCAATGCTTTGAACACGGTGGCTCCGATGATCAGGTAGAGGACAACCACCAGGAATATCGTGGAGACTGTCTTCCATTTCATAACATTAATGGTCGTGTCACTCTCCACCCGGGAAGCAAGCACTGTGGGTTTCGTGGAAAACGAGAGCCTCGGTTTGGAGTTCTGAGCGGCAGATTTAGGATCCAGCAAGTCAGGTGCCGCCACTGACAACAACAGAGAATGAGGGTTAGGTTGGAGGAGATGAGAAGGGAATTGGTCGGGCTTCTTCTTTAAGGGGTCAGAGAAGGTTGACTGAATTCCGCTGGCTCTCCTGGTGGAAGCTCTGGAACCCAAACCAGGAGTGCTGTCACTAGATCTCAGGACCACATATATTGGTTCAAGGAAAAGGGGCTGGATCTGTGCTCTCTGCTGCTACTAGAGTTTCAAATAAAAGGGAAAAAACTGGAGTCGAACCAAGAAACTTCAAAAAAAGAAAAGAATGCCTCAGGGCTTCTTAATAAATTTCTAAATTTACATCTGTCCACTGTGCCAGTCCACAAAGAGATACTGAACTCCTAAAAGTTGATGGAATATTCAGGAAGACGGCTCACGGTTATTCCCGTTCTCAAGAAATTTATCCAGTATCTATAACTAGATATTGGAATATTCAGGAAGATGGCTCACGGTTATTCTCGTTCTCAAGAAATTTATACCACAAGCAAGCAATATAAAGAACATTCTCTATTTAATTTATTACAATAAATGAATTGCATTATAAGAGAATTTGTGATCCAAACATTGTTGCTCAAAATAAATCATTCATCATTTTCTGGTAAAACATGGTGGTAAATAAACCACTCGATGGTCAAATCTTGTCTTTTTGCCCATCCTCCAAAGTGGGCTCGTGATGAAACATTCTCTGTATTTTGTTTTTCAATCTCTGACCTGTTTTACAAATAAAAGTTACTGCTAATCATTGTGTCAATCCTAGACACAACCAAGAGAAGACAAGTACCTTCCTTTTCAAATGTGAACAGTATCAAGGAAAAAAAAAAAAAAACCGTGGCTCACAGCTTAGACTCTCTACATGCTCTGTCCAAAGCTAATTGCTCCATTAGAGTGGATTTATATGGTTCTCTTACAAATTGCCATATACTCTGAGGTGACTATAAATCTATTTATTATTTATCACAGATGTTCAAAAATATCATTAATGGATTTCTTTTTCAAAAATATAAGAGATACTAGACTTCTACTTGCTAAGAGGAAAATAAACCACCTACTACAGGACATTTTACTGAAAGACAACATTCAACTAAAAAGGGTTAATAGAATGGCCGAAAAATAAGACTTCTAAAAACCATCAACTCAAACAGAATAATCAACTTAAAGTCCATAATTGTTACAGATTTCAGTTAACTTGCTATCATGTATATAATAAAAATTATAAAATGATAATCTTATCTAAAACACACTTTCAGGTAAGTATATAAGAAATCTCCATGGAATTGCACTCAAATACCCTACAGCCACCTGAAATTACTTCAGTATGAGAAACTAATAAAAAATGCCAATTTTCACATGGCTGCCTACCCTGCCCTCTTACCTAACACTGTGAGTTAAATGTAGGCTACCATAGTTTTAATTTATAAAATACATCTCTAATTGCCCATCAAAAAGAAGCTTTGCAAACAAAGCTATTTAAAACACTAGACCTAAGTAGTGTTGTAAAATGATGGCAGAAGGCAGGATCCTCAATCAGCAAAGCTCTGAATGGATCTGATTTGGAAGAAATGAAATTAGAGCTGTGATGAGGTTTCTGTACCCATGGCTCCAAGTGGAGACTCCATGTACATATAGTTTATTACAGCAATTTCCTAAGGTTCAACCTACTACACAGAAGAATGCACATGTTTCTCTCCTGATACATTCACCTGTTCCAAATAAAGCCACAGCTAGTAGACACCTTTAAAATATTTATAAAGACACCTTCACTCAAAATTAGCACTGGACATGTGTTAAATACTGTAATTTTAAAAAAACTGTTAAAATAGAAGTGCTGATAATAGCTAAAATCACTACAATCTGCAGACTCCCCACAACATCCTAGCTGCTTAGTGAGTCTGAGTGAAAAACAAAAGTCATAATTTAAAATTTAGCCATCTTTGGAATAAAAACAACAAAAAATTACATACAAGTTCCACAGTATCACTCTAAATGAAGCTTTCCAAGCCTCTCCTCTTCAGATCTCTGTGCTCTCCTATTTGTGATTTTTCACATCAGTGGTTTCCACTCTGCAGAACCAGAAAGCACTAAGACTGTTTACCTTGATGTCACCAAATCCCAATCTGAAATTCCTTTAAGACATTGCCACATTGCCATTATATGCTTTTGGGAGAAAGCGGCAGGTATTTTTTAAATATTATGTGTGTGTGTGTGTGTGTGTGTGTGTGTGTGTGTGTGTGTGTGTGTGTGTGTCTGTGCATTAACCTAATACATTTCCAGAAGGAGTTTAATTCTTTTAAGCTGTTGCCTTATTTTTTAATTAGCAGAAATATATGTAATGTACATTTGGCAGACAGAATGGACAAAAACTGATGAAATACCGAAATAATATTTAAAAAAATAAAAGCAGACTTTTCTCTTTAATACAGGGAACCTCTCGGTTTCCACCTCCACGCCATTTGATGTATGATCAGGGAGAGAAGCTGCCCCTTCCACGCACACTCAACACCGTCACTACCCACTCCCCTCCCCCAGCTCATCACAGTCTTCTGTTAATCCCGGTCTTCTGTTCTCACCCAGATATGTCTTCGCTCCAGCTGTGACTGACCACTGAATAGCAGGGGAAACAAGCTTTTTTCAGCACCACTGCCTGTCCCACCAGGCAATGGGCAACAAGTGTGACCAGGGTCACCATGAGTCCTGCCTGTCGGCTACTCCCAAGGGCTGACCCTCCTTCTCCATGGGAAACTCCCCCAAGGTGTTCCAAACCCATACCTCAGGCAGATGCAAAAACCCCGGGCACCGGCGGGAGAGGGGGGAGAAGCGGCGAGGAGAGGATCTGGCAAGGGTTTGCCTCCAAATCCAGATTATGACCCAACACTTTGGACACGAAGCGAAGATGGGAAACGGCCGCTTGCTGAGAGGGGGCATTTGCAGTCCTCCCAGAACAGGCTGGGGCAGGAGAGCTTGCGGCCAGAAGGGTGGGGGTACCGGAGGGGGGGTCTCACCTCCTGCTCTATAGCCGGGTCTCTCCCGCGAGGCGCTGGGAAGCATGAGGCATGCAGCATTCAAAATGTTTTTTGAAAAAGACGGACTTGAAGCTTTTTTTTACAAACACGCCATTGTACTCACTTCTTATTCAGAGACGGGCTGCGCGCTCCGAGCTGCACGGGCAGGCATTTTCCCCGGCTTTGTTTTACAAGGTGGGGAGAGCGGGGCTGGACGCGGGAGGGGGCGGGGGGGGGAGCGTGAGAAGAAACGAAATCGCGGGAAGGAGGGGACACCGGCGGGCTGGGCAGAGGGCGAGGCGGAGGCCAAGTTGGGCTTGGGCGCCGCCGCCCCCGCGCGCGCCTGCTGCCGGGCCCGGGTCACCCGGAGAGCGCGGGCGACCCGGGTCCCGCGCCTCCCCGCCGCCGCCGCCGCCGCCGCCAAGCGCTCAGCCCGGGGCTCTTCGCTGGCCCGGCCCCGGCACGGCGCGGCGCGGGGGCGGTGGGTGCAGCCCGAGCTGCCGTGCGCCCCGGCGTCTTTGTGCGCGAGCCTTGCTCAACCCCTCTTCGCATGTCTTTGTGTGTCTCCCCCGGCAATGCCCTCCGTGCCCCGCGGGGGGTGTGTGGCACGGTCCGGGCGCCCGCAGCTCTGCAGCCCTCCGCAGCTCTGCAGCCCTCCGCTGTTCTCCCTTCCCGGCTAGCTCCTGTCGCCCCTCGCCGACTCGTTTCCCTCCTTTAGGAACTCCCTCCTCTTCGCCTCCTCCCCCTCCTGTCTCACCGCCAGGGCTTGCTTCCCCGCACCTCCTCCTAGCCCTACCCTTGCCTGCGTCGCCCCTGCAAGATGCTCCCTTCTAAAGACCCCCTCTTCCCTCCTCCTAGGGGCACAACCCCTTGGCTCACCTGCTGCCTCTTCCCCTCTCAGTCCCTTCCACTAACCCCCGTCCCCACCCCCCAAAAAATCCTCAATCTCGCTATCTGGCATCCACATCACACTGCGCTTCATCCTATCTCCTTCCCGGCCAGCGTTCGGGGTGTGGGACCGAGTGTGGGTCCAAGCTCTGGGACGCAAGTCCTTGAACCCTTGCATTTGGGGGTCCTCCTCGCCCTCGTGGCCCCCCAGACTTGTACAGGGAAGTGTCCCCATTGGCGCCTTGAGATCCCTGGAGTAGGGGAGGTAATGAAGACCCTGGCTTCTTCCACCTTGGGGAAGGGTTAAGGAGTCACCAGGTCGCCCCACTTCACCTCCGGCGGTGCTGGACTTAAGCAGGGCGCTATAATCAGCAGAATGCCCCGGACCGAAAAGGATGGGGAACGCACCTGGAGCCAGGGCGAAGACACCTCGAGATGCAAAGGGAATGGAAGAAAACCCGGTTAGGTTCTCTCAGAGCAAGACCCCTTTGCTGGAGACATAGGTTTCTAAGCGTGGCGGGTGGGAGCTGCAAGGTGGGAGAACTCCGACCCCAGCCTGAACTCAGCGCTACCAGACCTCTTCCCCATCAAGATCCCTATTTGGCAGGTACCAGACCCCGCCCAAACTCCAAGACCCCGGCGCAGGGACAGCCAAACTCTAGGCGACAGGGGGACGGAACGGAACCCGCCAAGGAGGGGAAGAAAGCCAGGAGATCAGACGTTGCCGTCGTCGTAATAGGCGAATTCTCTCACAACACACGTGATGTAGCGGAACTTCGATCCGTTTCTAAACTCTCTTCCTTCCCACTTTCTCAGCGGGAATCCCCTGATGACCTCCACCCTCCCACCGCAACTGCTGTTTGCGAGAGTTTTTCTTCCATGACTGCTGCTCGGCCAGATTGGAGTATTTTCCCAGTTACAAGAACTTCTTAGTGAAAAATACAGACGTAATTGTAGGAAACAAAAACAAACAAACAAACAAAAAAAAGCTTTTGCAAAACTGTTACCGTCAATGATAAAAATGCAATTTTTTCTAGATTCCAGAATACATTCAGCACCTCTTTCCCCATTTAAAAAAAAAAAAAAAAATCTTCCTAATATCCTTCCTGTTGGAATTCAAACACATTTTTCTCAACTTACGTGCTCAAAAGTAATACAATCAGATGTCCTTTTTAAAATGTGCATCTGATCCTCTCACAATCTTTACAAAGTCTCTAGGTCACCTATAATGTGCTTCCTGATCTGGCTACTCTTTATCACTCTAAGTCTTCCTGGGAAGTCACCTTGCCTGAGTGCACACCCCCACACACACCAACTTTACATGACTAAGGTACCTTATCAGTAAGGTTCTCTAGAGAAATGGAACATGTGCACACACATACACACACACACACACACCTTTATGTGTACGTGTGGGGGGTAACAGATTTATTTTAAGGACTTGGCTCAGGATGATGGGGGCTGGCAAGTCCCTCTGAAATCTACAGGGCAGGTCTGGCAGGCTGGAAACTCAAGCAAGAGTCGATGCTTCAATCTTAAGGCAGAATTTCTTCTTTTCCAGGAAATCTCATTTTTGGCTCACAATTGCTTGTGATATAGGCCCACCAATATTACCTAGAGCAATCCCATTTTGAAGTTTGACTGTAGATGCTGAACACATTTACGAAACACCTTCACAGCAACACTTAGATTCTAGATTCGTGTTTGATTAAATAACTGAACACTGTAGCCTAGTCAAGTTGATATTGACATAAAACGAACCATCGCAGGTGTTATCCTCCAAATCTCCATGCTGTCCAGAAATTTTCCTGCAATCATGGCCAGTCAGGTGTTTTACTATTTGCTTCCCAGGTCAACTTGTCTTTCATCTATCTTTATACTTGTCACATTATGTTTTGCTTATTTAAACTAGATTGTATGCTCAGTGAGGGCATAAACCATATCTCTGTTCACCATAATATCTGCAGTAACTAGCATCTGCTGCTAAATACCTGTTTGATAAACACCTGAGTGAAATCGTTATTCCTAAGAAATAGCTGACATTTTCTTATATTTACCCAGTCTCCCTCCAGGTATTTGGAACCAGGGTATATCCTACATACATGAGAAATGAGATGAATTCACTATCTTCTGAATCATTTTTTACCCTGTCCCATAGGTTCTTTGTTCTCCAGATGAAATTTCCTCAAATTTTTTTTGAATATTCTTTTCACTTTTTCCATTTTGTTCTGCAACTTGATGATTCTTTTTTATTCCCCCCTCTGAGTTTTCTGCAAATTTAACCACATCTTGCCCAGCACCGGTTCTGTCAAAGTGGCTAATGCTTACTAGACTGGGAGATTAATAGTTTAAATATACCTGTTTAATAGATTAAATATGTTTTGATATATGCTTGCATAGTGCTTCTGTTTTTCCAGACTCATGGGACTTAGGTCTTATCATGAATCCCAAATGCTGGATTGCCATTTTCTCCACTTTTTGCTATCAGTTCATACATAGCAGTTTTCCTCCACATTCCCCTTTGTATTATTTTCATATTAGGCCCCACATTCATATAGGGTGCTTGGGGGTTGGGGGAGAAGTGATGTACATTACAGAGATGTTAAGATAAAAGGATAAAATTTCAGACTGTAACATTAGCAGGAATCATCCTAACAAGTCAAAGGCTCAGCCTCACAAATAATTTGAAATAATCAAGAAACCACCCAGTCCTCCCATTCCCCTTCTTTAAACACATCTGCCCACGTTAAAATCCCTCTTGTTCCAAATGTAGACTTACTCATGCTGTTTGAAGTAAGAGGGGAAAAAATGTAGTAGACTAGTTTGTATGTCATTGCAACTGGAGGAACAAGGAAATAGGATGGTTTATCCTGTTTAGCTTTATTCCTGCATTACTCAGTGATATGGTTTGGATTTCTGTCCCTGCCCAAATCTCAAGTCAAATTGTAATCCTCAGTGTTGGAGGATTGCCCTTGTGGGAGGTGATGGGGATCAGGGGTGCAGACGTTCCCCTTGCTGTTCTGATAATGAGTTCTCCTGAGATCTGGTTGTTTAAAAATGTGTAAGCACTTTTCATATCTGCATTAACTGGCATCTGGTACTAAATATGTGTTTGATAAACATCTGAGTGAAATCATTCCCTCACTGTCTTCTTCCTGCTCCAGTCATATAAGATGTGCCTGGTTCCCCTTCACCTCCTGCCATGATTGTAAGTTTCCTGAGGTCTTTCCAACCATGCTGCCTGTACAGCCTAAAAAACTGTGAATCACTTCAACCTCTTTTCTTTGTAAATTACCCAGTCTCAGCTAGTCCTTTATAACAATGCAAGAACGGACTAATTCACTCAATATATATAAACCTCATCAAAATATAATAAAAAGAAAAGATGGAATATATTTCTTTCATGCTGCAGGACTACTCAACACCTCTTTAAATTAATGAATAAGAAACCTGAAAAATAAATAATTAAAAAATTTAGCTCTCCAAAATTCCATATTGCCCTTATTCTGGTGCTTTCAGATCTATTGTTCTGCTCCAACTAGCAGCATGAAATCTACAGGACTTCTCTTTTATGTTTATTTTGATTTTTGACCTTGGCCTATTCAAAATGTCATAGTGAAAATTAAAATTAAAAAATGAGCGTGTCACTGCCTTTTCTTGTAATTCCAACCGTATGTGGGATTTTGGAGTCAAAGAGATGTCTGTGGGTATTCTGCCTCTACCATATCTGAGCCATGTGAATTTGAAGAAGTCACTTTTGCTTTCTGAACATCAGCTTTCTCATCTATAAAATGGAGATAATACACAGAACTCACAAGAGATTGTTGTAAGAATCAAAGTGAGACAGCATTTATGTGTACAGTATGTCCATTCCTGATATGGTTTGACTCTGTGTCCCCACCCAAATCTCACCTTGAATGGTAATCCTCATAATCCTCACATGTCAAGGGTGGGAACAGGTGGAGGTAAATGAATCATGGGGGCAGTTTCCCCATGCTGTTCCCATGGGAGTCAGTTAGTTTCACAAGATCTGATGGTTTTATAAGCACCTGGCATTTCCCCTACTGGCACTCATTCTCTCTGCTGCTGCCCAGGAAGAGGTGCTTTCTGTCATGACAGTGAGTTTCCTAAGGCCTTCCCAGCCATGCAGAACTATGAATTAATTAAACCTCTTTTTTATATAAATTACCCAATCTCAGATATTTATTCATAGCATTGGGAGAACAGCCCAAAACAGTTCTCAAAAGAGTTTTATTATCTCCTGCATTTGATCTAACCTTGTGAACCAGGGGAGCTCCTAACCAAGCAAGACCACCAATGAATTCCAACTCTATAATACAATCTTGTCCAATCCACAGCCTGAGAGCTGCATGTGACCCAGGATGGCTTTGAATATGGCCCAACACAAATTCATAAACTTTCTTAAAACATTATGAGGTTTTTTAAATGATTTTTTTAGCTCATCAGCTAACATTAGTGTTAGTGTATTTTACGTGGGCCCAAGACAATTCTTCTTCTTCCAATGTGGTCCAAGGAAGACAAAAATTTGGACATCCTTGCAATGAATCTTGCTATTTATTTAATCTTCTGAGTAACACAACTGCACAGGTATGAGAAGATGAAAAATAAATCACATTAATCAGATATTTACTGAGTGCTTAAAATTCTGATAAGCCATAAGAAGAAGGCACAAGGTAACATAAGAGTATTTACTTCTAGAGGGTCAGGGAAGGTGGGTCTAAAGAAGTAATATAAAAATTAGGTTCTGAAGATGAGATGAGCAAGGGTGGAAAGGGAGAAGCGTATTGGAAGGAAAGGTCTTCCCCAACAGAGAGAAGAGCTTGTAAGAAGACTGCAGTTGGAAGAAGCTGGGAGAATTTGAAAAGTTTAGAGTGTGAGGCTTGGTGGGGGACAGTAATCAAGCTGAAGAGGCAGATAGAAATCAGGTTAGGTGGCATCTGGGTTTTAATTAATGAAACGTGGATGAATTTTCACCCCAGAAGAAATCTCATCAAATGCATTTTTTAAAAATCCCTCTGGTTGCTATGTGCAGAACAGGTATAAGGTGAACAAAGAATGTAAGCATGTAGACAAGTGAATCTGGACATTATTGCTTTAGCCCAGGTGAGGGCTTCATAGTGACATTATTAGGAGTGGAAGATTGAAGAGGTGCTAGTAGATCAACAGGACTCTGCATCCCATTGGATGTGGGGAGTGGGTGGTGACAGAGAGGGTGGGCATATTCCTAGAAGTTCCAGTTGACTGAAAACTCAGGGAGAGACAACAGTTTAGGCAGTACTTCAATGAAAGGTCTGTCTGATGTCATTCCCAAGACACTTACCAACCCTTCTCGTAGCTGTTGTGTTTTATATGAGACTCATCCCTGATTGTGAATGAAGTGTGTGTCTTGGGCCTCAACCAATACAGTCAGAATTTCTCAGCTTCTCAACTGGTTCAGGCATGGGCCTGTGACACACACAGAAAAGCAACTTTCGCTCTGTACCACTGACCTTGAGCCTGAAAGCCTTGGAGGCTACTATGCTAAGAGGAGAGAAGCTACCTGAGAGTGAAGCAATACAGAGCAAACAGAACCAGGATGACCAAGTCCAGGTGACATTTGATCAATCCTTCATGTCAAACCACACCTTAAGCCACATACATATTCTTTTGGTGTAAGCCAGTTCGTGCTGAGATTTCTGACACTTGATATCAAGAGCCTTAATTGAAACAGTGCAATACAAGAAATAGGAGAAAATGACAAATAACTCAGCTCTGAGGAGGGTCCCTACGTTGACCCCCCCATGATTCCTGCCTCATAGTATTCAGACCCTTGTGTTTCCCCCCTCCCATCGAGTGTGGGCTGGATTTACTGACTCCCTTCTGATAAAAAGAATATGGCACAAGTGATGGAATATCCCTTTCAGTATTAGGTTACAAAAAGTCTGGGGTTTCTCTTTTGTGCCCTCTCGAGCTCTCTCTTCGTTCTCTTTCTCTGGTAGAAGCCAGTTTCACCATCATAAATTAACCCTCTAGAGAGGTTCATGTGAGTAAGCCTACAGGTGGATTTCCTGATGTCTTCCAACAGTCATGTAAGTGAGCTTGAAAGCAGATCCTTCTCCAGTCAAGTCTAGAGAGGATGATAACCTCAGGCAACACCTTAATTTCAGCAATTATATTACAACTAATATAACCTCTAACAGTCAAATTCCAAGTCAGACTATAAAGTTTCAGACCTGATACACAAATTATTTTAAGAAGATAATTTTTCAAAGGCCAAAATTTATTCACTTTGAAGAATTCATATTCCTAAAATTAGAACATGTTAATGAGAAGGGAGTTGGACATCACTGGAAGAATGGAAAAGGGAGCAAAGAGGTAAATGTTAGCAATGTCCATACAAGCATTGTCTACAGTTATATGTCTCAAACTTGAATGTGCATCAGAATTACCTCAAGGGATCGTTAGAGCACAGATTATGGGCCCACCCCCACAGTACCTGATGCATCATGTCAAGGGTGGGCCTTGAATAACAAGTTCCCCAGTTATTCTGCTGATGCTGCTAGGGCAGGGACCACACTTTGAGAACCACTGGATGAGAGGCAGGATTCTAATTCATTCTGCCCTGATAGCTCAGTGGTGAGAAACTGGCAGTTGTGAGAAACTGGGCAGTGGTGAGAACCTGGGCTACATGGCAACTCAGGTCCTCTACCAACACGACTGGCTAGAAATTTGTGGCAGACACTAGCACATAGCAGTATCCACTTTCAAGCTTAAAAATGTGAAGTTCAAAAGTTCTTTTTATTTGCAACAGTACTACAAATTTTTTGCCATTTATGCCAATAAATATATTTATTCATTCAGTAAACCAGTACTTATCAAGTACCTATTATGCAGCAGAAAGGAATTTTCCAGTATTTGGGGACATAGTGGTCAAAAAGATGCAACAAATCCTTGTCATCATGGAGTAAACATACTAAGGAAAGAATGACACTAGTGAAACTGTGTCCATATCTATTCAGTAAAACACCATTGAGTTCCTGAGTGGGTTTCAAATTAAAGTGCCTCACCCTGAAAATTGTTTTAAATGTTACTTTACCATAAAACTTTGCAAGATTCATTAAAATTTGCTGGTTCATTTTATAAAAATAAAAATTCCTAACATATATGACATTCAACAATATCTTTTTAACAGCTTTGTATATTTGCTTACATTAAAACAAACATATACACCCAAATATATGAAGAAAGGTAAAGTTTTGAAAATTCATGCAGGTCAAAACACCCATGTTTTGCATATAAAGATTAGTACTTTAATCAGTGTACATACAGCATATGTTAATTATTTAAAATAAGCTAACATTAATATTTAACTTTGACCAACAGGGAATAAGATATTGAATAGGGCATTGTAAAATAAAAATAAATCTTTATTTAAAGATACTCTGTTATAACAGAATAAATTCAGAAAACATTAGAATTTACTCCATTTTCGGGAGGAAATTCTGCTGTGGGATTTCTTTTTCCCTTTCAAAACTGAGTGACATAATAAAGTATCACTAGGAAATGAAAGCAGCATATCACATTTAGACTTCAACATTTCCTACCTCTGGCATCACAGGTAAATCCTCCACTGACAATCCTCCACCAACGAATTTGTCAGATAATTTTTTAAGTGTGCCAATACTAGGCAAAGCAATTATATCAAAAGTGATGCTTTTTAAAAGAATCAGCCATAAATCCAGAATGAACCACAGCATTCTCAGTTTTCTTGATGGCTTTAATTATCTAATGAATTCCTAGCACATCCAGTACTTTGTTTAAAACTTATATTTGTTGTGAACATTTGCCAGTCCAGCATTTTGCCTTCACCTGAGATCACAAATTCTGTTAGCACTGAATTTGGCTTTACGAAGAGCAAATCAATACAATTTCCCTTCTAAAATGAATTCACAAGACATAAATGGAATAAAAAAGAAAATAGAATATGTATTTGGAATCTCCTAAAGACATTTTTTAATGTGTTCATTAACCAAAGATGTTGACTTCACCCTATATATAGAATCTAATTTTCCCTTTTACCTTTTTGCATCATGATTAAATGAGCCATATGAGGCTTGCTCAAGGCCACTTGTTAAGTTTATGGAAGGATTGAGATTAAAAATCCATGCATCACCCTGTGGCATATTTGTTCTAGAAGAAAACCCTTAAACATAGAAGAAAGTGTCCTTTGCAGAATTTCAAAATCTGTTAAGACAGTTGTGTGATCTCCTCAAATTATACAAAGAGATCAAGGTAGGACTGCCACCACGACCACCTCAGTCACTTCTCAGGCCTCTACTCCATCGATCTCCAGTCCATTTTCCACACTCAGTCATGTGGAACTTTTACAAACAAAATCTAGCTTGAAGTGTTGAAGTTCTCATTAAAATCCCGCACTAGCTTCCCATTGCCTTCAGGATAAGGACTACATCAATAAGGGCATCCCAGGCCATAAACATCCCTGTCCTGTCAATAATAATAACAAAAACAGGAATCATAATATTAAGTAACATCTATCAAGGGCTTACCATGTCCAGCCATTTCACTCAGTATCTCATGTAATCCTAATAAGACCCATGTGAGGTAAACACTGTTGTTATCCTCAGAGAAGTTAAGTAACTTCCCCAAAATAGCACAGCAAGTAAGTCAATACATCCTGCTATATAGGGTCCACCCCTACAGGCTCCAAGATTTTCTCCTTGTGGTTTAGTCACTGGCTGGATTCCAATTTCTTGAATATACCTTACTCTTCCTTCTTTCCTTAGAGCCTCCCCACAAACAAGTCCTTCCAGCCTAGACTCTACCTGTCTCCCTGATTACCAGAAAAATAAGTTCTATTTATCCTTCAGACCTCGGTAAAAACACATCTTCCTCAGAAAAGCTCCCCTGACCTCCAAACAAGATCAACCAACGCATCCCAACATGTACTCTCACAGCACTCTGCACCCTCCATTTATTACCCCTTTGCAAGAATTATTAGTGCTTGTTCCAACTGTTATTTAGTAACTTCCTGTGTTTCCTAGGGCTGCTCTAACAAAGTGCCAAAAACTCATATAGCTAAAGTAATAGAAACATATGGTCTGAGGGGTAGAAGTCAGAAATTCAGGTGTCTGCAAACCCTTGCTCTCTGTGGCAGCTCTAAGGAAGAATACTTCCTTGCTTCTTTGGGGTTTTGGGGCTTACCAGAAATCATTGGTATTCCTTGGCTTGTAGACACAGCACTCCAGTCCCATGGCCACCCTCTCTCTGTGTATCTTCACATCATTTTCCCTTTGTGTGCATCTGTCTCTGTGTCCGAATTTCCCCCTTTTTAAAGGACACCAGTCATATTGGATTAAGGTCTATTCTAATGACTTCATTTTAATTTCATTACCTCTGTAAAGACCTTATTTCATAATAAGCTCACGTTCTACTAGGACTTCAGCATATCTTTTCTATTTATTGTGGTGGGGGGACAAAACTCAGCCCATAACATTGCCTATAAGACCAAAACAAATTCCAAGAGATGGGGACCTTGTCGTCTTGTTCCTCAGCACAATATTTTACACATAGTATGCATAAAAATCATTATTTATTAAATGAATGCAAGACCATCTTTAGGAGGTATATCGTAAGGATGCTGGAGTTAAGCAGAATTCAGAATCTCTGAATTTCCAACACCTACAGCACCAGACAGGTAATATGCCCACATGAAGTGGGCCCAGAGAACTGGAGAAAATATTCTCATCAGCTTTAGTTGATTCCTGCTGTGACAGAACATAAATCCAGTGTTAGACCTTCCAACTTTTCAAGAGAAGCCTGACATCCACATTGTTTTTAGAAGAAATTTTCCAATTTTTAAGAGAGGCAACTAATTCAATTTTTAAAATAAACATTGTTTAAGGCAAATAAAATGTGTCTGCAGGCTAAACATGGTCTTAAGTTCTCCTGGTTGCAGCTTCTGCACAAGCTCTCTTGCCTGACACCATGTAAGAGGTAACTTTGCTCCTCATTCACCTTCAGCCCTTCAGCCATGATTGTGAGGCCTCCCCAGCCATGTGGAACTGTAAGTCAATTAAACCTCTTTCCTATATAAATTACCCATTCTCGAGTATGTCTTTATTAGCAGCATGAGAACAGACTAATACAGGTAACATCAGATATCCTATGAGATCAAACCGACAATAAAATGCAATGGTTCTATTTACTCATATAGTGTAAGTGTTAAAATATCTCACTTAAATTGCAGTCATGCAGGGCCAGCACTAAGGAGATACTTTCCTCTGGAGTAAAATGTAAATGGTGTCAAAAAACACAGTAATCAAGATAAATAACATTTTAATGCAATATTTTAAAAATCAACATTAATACAAAAAATTCATGATGACCCAAAGATCACAATTCTAGACAAAGGCAGGATCTAACCTTGCACTTGCACAAGTTGGCCTCTCTCGCCTTACCCTAATCCTTGCCTGCTTGCCTGTTTCACTGACATTTACCCTCCCTGCTGGATCACTGTTTCCGGGACCTATCTTCTATGGCATTGATTCCCGCTTCCTGGAGCTCCAGTTACTGCAGTACATTACAGAAGAAGCAACTCCTCATCCACCCAAAATGTTATGCTCAAACATGCATTGCACTGAAATTTTGATGATGCGATTTATGCCTTCTGCAGATTCTTCTGTTCATCTCCTTTCTCTGAAAGAATAAATCATTTATTTTCCTACAAGGTGGTACCACTCACTTCTGACAGAATTGCTATAATTATAGCTTTCTCCTAGGCTTCTGCTTATTACCTGCTGACTTCTGCAACACTACTAGATGCTTCAGATGGGGATGTGTTTCTAGTCCTGCAACAGCCTGCTACTGGAGCATAACAGATGCAGCCTAGTTACCATGGAATGCTCTTATATTGATTCAGGTCTCAGTTCGGAAATCACATCTGAAGTGTTTTAAGGCTTGATATTATAGAAAGCACTTCTGACCTTTCCTAAGCCATCACTCAAAATATAGACACTCTCATCTATCATCCCTGATAACCCCTTGATGTGATAATGTGCATGATTAGGTAATAACTGAGGACAAAATGTTGGTTCAGGGTTGTCATAAGCTTCTCTCAGACCTTTAGAATCACAAAACATGTCAAAATCACATGAGAACTAACATAGCCAATTATGCAAATATATTTATGGAGTGTCAAAACACATATTGGGAGAACAATTGGAACCAGCATGGAAACTCCGCTAGTTCAGAATTCTGATAACTATAATTTAAATAAAAATGAGATATGGTGAGGAAAATTAAGCTTGGCCCCAGGTTCCTGTGTAATCTGTTTCTTCATACATTAGAAAATAAATAAATTAGAAAAATTTAATTAGATTAATAATTGATTTCATTAATTTAATTTGCTTAGGACAATTGCCTGATCATATATTCTGTGTATATTCCTCTGTGAATCTTTCCCTCTTCTTTACCTCTGATGAATTTGATCGTAATTGCATGTGTCTTGATGTATGCTCATAGCATCTTTCATGCCGTGTGTCTTTTTGTCTATATGTCTGGCTTCCTCTACTAAACTGAAAGCTGATAGAGCAGCTGAAGGAATGCATCTGACATGGTTTGTCTGTGTCTCTACCCAAATCTCATCTTCAATTGTAGCTCCCATAATTCCCATGTGTCATGGGAGGGACCCAGTGGGAGATAATTGAATCATAGGGTCAGATCTTTCCAGTGCTGTTCTCGTGATAGTGAAAACGTTTCACAAAACCTGATGGTAAAGGGGAGCTCTCCTGCACAAGCTCTCTTGCCTGTCACCATGTAAGACGTGACTTTGCTCCTCATTCACCTTCAGCCATGATTGTGAGGCCTCCCCAGCCATGTGGAAGTGTAAGTCAATTAAACCTCTTTCCTTTCTTTTTTTTTTTTTTTTTTTTTTTTGAGACGGAGTCTCGCTCTGTCGCCCACGCTGGGGTACAGTGGCGCGATCTCTGCTCACTACAAGCTCCGCCTCTCGGGTTCGCGCCATTCTCCTGCCTCACCCTCCCGTGTAGCTGGGACTACAGGCGTCTGCCACCACGCCCAGCTAATTTCTTTTTGTATGTTTTTTTAACAGAGACGGGGTTTCACCGTGTTAGCCAGGATGGCTACGATCTCCTGACCTCGTGATCTGCCTACCTCGGCCTCCCAAAGTGCTGGGATTACAAGAGTGAGCCACTGAGCCTGGCCTAACTCTTTCCTACATAAATTACCCAGCCTCAAGCATGTCTTTATTAGCAGCATGAGAACAGACTAATACAGCATCTCATCTGAATTCTTCTTTGATTTCTTAGTGCATATGATGAGTATTCAAATATTTTTTGAATGGGTGTAAGTAACCACCATTACTCCAATACACACAAAATCATCAGTTCTTACGAACTCCAAGAAGGATTTCATCATAACCATTGACTTTTATCATCAAAAAGCACTTTAATTCACACCAAGGGACTTTGGGTACGTTGAAAATCATTGTGTTCCTTCTATGACCTTCATTATCCCAAGTAATTCTATTACGACATAGATTCACATGAATATCAGCATTGTTTACAGATAAAGACTGTGAACTACCTAGATTTGATTCAGGCCCAGCCAATTGTTAGTTGTGCCTTGGTTTCCTCAGCTGCAAAATAGGGTTGAAAATTATATAAACCCCAACTTGTTAATGAGACCCAAAAGAGTTAATATTTGAAAATATGTTTAGAATAGTACCCAAATATATTCAGAACTCAATAAACATTAGTCACTATTAATACTAATATTACCACTGACAACACTGAACCACGGAAAGAGGGAAGGAAGATAGGTCTGGGAAGAGAACACATAAAGGAGGAGGCCAATTATCCTCTGGGGCTTGGCTCAGAAAACACTGGAAGCTGGCTTTTAGGAATCAAATGAGCAATTGCAATTCAGGAAGAAATCAGGTAATTCAGGTTGCGAAAGAGGGAGTCAAATTCCAGGCCCTCTGTTCCAGAAAGGAGAGGACCCTGCAACTAAGACAGCTCCTTCCTAGGGCAGGGAGCTTTTGCTAGACAATTCGCTGTGGGAGTAGTCCTTACCAGGATGCAGCCAACAAAGGGCAGATAGGTGAGAGCCAGTTCAGTTAGAAAGAGAGACATAGGGGTGTTCACAAGGCTACACTGGGTGTCTACACATCTATCCTCACTGTTAAAGATGTGAGGATGCCACCTTCTTTACCTTGGACATACTCAGATTTCCCTGAGTACATTTGCACTGCTGCTATCTGAAACTGTCCATTAAATTGTGTTGACTTTATTTTCCATCTCCTTAGAAACCATGATTGCTTTAAATGCTTTGGGTTTGCTTGATTTTTGTTTCCTTTCATTGTTATCAATGTTGTTTTCTGGACACTGATAAAACTTTTCCACAAACAGGATTTCGGTTAAAGTAAAACTTTTGTAACCCCAATTAGTCAGTTGCTAAGGGGCTCAAAGTGTGAAAATAACATATAAACACAATAAGGGCTCCAGGAAGGGATTTTTCTATTAAGCCAACAGGTATAATATGTATATACTACTAGGACTCATATGTTATACCTGTCTCTTCTTTACAGATTTACCAGGCATGTCCCTTATCCCTATCACCCCAGTATCACATTATGCTCATCTTAATTAAGACTGAGATGTCAAATGTTTACTGTTCCATTTTGAACAATTGCCAGTGAAAATCTATAAGCCACCAACTGCAGCTATTAATAGAATAAATTATATTTTTGTTTGTTTATTTTTGTATCTACCCCAACAATGGAATGCTAAGTTTTTTTATTTTTGTTTGTTGAGTGAAAAACAAAAACAAAACAAAAAAACTTGTTTAGTGTTTAGCGTTTCCCACTGAGACCCAGTAGTGCATTGTTCAGATTCCAGAATGCCTTGCCAACCTTCTTGATAATCAACTATAGTGTTTCTTTCGCCTGAAGTGATGGATGTTCCCTGTACCATTTTCATATGTGGCATTATATTCTTCATATATTGTACCTGTGTATTTCTGGCAATGTGGATCTTAACTCCACATGCCTTATCTGGTGACAGTGGCCCCAAAAATTCAGTTTGGGGTTGAGTACCCCTTTACTATGTTCTCATAACACATACTAGGAATTACATAAGAATTGAACTATTATTATCATTTATATAGTACTACGCCAAACGCTCCAGAGAGTGGGTGATTAATATATGAAAAACAGATAGCCCTCACTGAAAAGTTGGATATCTAGCTGGGAAGATACATTTCCAAGAAATTTAAAAAAAAAAAAAAAAGGAAAAGAAACATAAAGACAACAGACTTGGAAGAGACCATACAGAAACATATGCTAAGTTACATAACATTTCTTGAAATAAATTACATGGGAGCATTTCCTAGCTGTATTTTGAGGATCTCTCACTACCAATATTTTGTTTGCAATTAGTTTGAAATATTAAATATGAAAGTAATTTTTTTTTTTTGAGATGGAGTCTCACTCTGTCACCGAGGCTGGAGTACAGTGGCACTGTGTCGGCTCACTGCAACCTCCATTTCCTGGGTTCAAGCAATTCTCCTGCCTCAGCCTCCCAAGTAGCTGGGATTACAGGCACCCACCACCACACCCGGCTAGTTTTTACATTTTTTTTTAGTAGAGACAGGGTTTCATCATGTTGGCCAGGCTGGTCTTGAACTCCTGACCTCAGGTGATCCACCCGCCTTGGCCTCCCAAGAAAGTAAATTTTTAAAAATTTGACAGATGTGATTATGTTTTTGCCATGACTCTGACCTAGATTTCCTTAAAGTTTTCTAGGAAAGGGTCATTATAAAGTCAATCATTTTATTTAAAAGCCATTACATATAACACGATTGTGATCATCACGTTTTGTTGGGAGTATTTGCTATATCCCTCTCCCCTCTTGACAATGAGGTCCTTCAGGTAGAGTCCCCATAACCCTAATATTTGTGTTCTCAATGTCTAATGCATGGTAGATTCTCAAACTATTTCAGCAGCCTCACAGACTTTTTAAAAAAATTATATATATCATGTAATTTTTAAAATTGATAAATAATAATTGTACCTGCTTAATGGGATACATGTGATATTTTGATACATGAATTATGTAAATGTCTAATTAGTAAATATTTCAAAGTACAAAAAAAGAACTGAAAATAGTATCAACCTGGATGTTAAAAGTACTAACAGTTGGCAGATTTGCTTTAGATAGATTTCCTCCTTTTTTGAGGAAAAACAGTTACAGCCATAGTCCCAGTTCAGCCCAGCCCACCCCGTTTATTTTTTATTTCCCCCTCTCCACAAAATAAACCACTCTCCTGGAATTGGTTTTATTCTTTCTTGTGGGAATAAATGTATTTTTCTGATGTATGTATGCGACCTTAAAAATATAAAGTGTTTTAAAATTTACAAAAATTACATCATATGAATTCTTTTCAACTTTCTTTTTTTCATTGAAAATGTATGTTGTCAAGATTGACTCATGTTGAGGCACACAGAGCTTTTTCTGAATGATACATTTTCCCTAATCAAATTTAGAGTAAAAATCTTTATCCTTCAAAATCTACTACTTGGCCTGAAGTTATAAAAAATAAAAGAAGATTCCAAGGCAAAGAAAAAGGGGCAAAGAGTCTTTTTCACACATTTTCACACTTTCAGACTACCTTGGTCAGCCCTCTCTACTGACTACTGCATGGAAGCAAAAAATCCTGAGTTTAGAGCCAGGAATCAGAAATGACAGGCAGGCTTGAACCACCTGGCAGGCTGGCCCAAAGAGCTACACCAAAAACAGCCCCACAGTCACCAGATTCACACTCACTTTTGAGCACTGGCAAGGAAAAGAGGTGGATTCTCTTTCTTTGATTTTTTTTTTTTAACAGTCTAATTTATGTCTTTATTAAATAGTATTTCTCAGTATCCATACTGATTTTGGCTACATTCAGTAGCCAAAATAAACAGGAATACAGGAGTAAATTTGGTAGCCTTTTAAATACTTGTATCATGTTTTTATCAATTATTTTTGCACTTATTCTTTTATTCAAACAGACAATTATTGAACATCAGTTATATATTTTTTCAATTACACTTTAAGTTCTGGGGTACATGTGCAGAATGTGCAGTTTTGTTACATAGGTATACAGGTGGCATGGTGGTGTGCTGCACCCATCAACCCATCACCTGCATTAGGTATTTCTCCTAATGCTGTCCCTCCCCTAGACCCCACCTCCCGACAGGCCCTGGTGTGTGATGTTCCCCTCCCTGCATCCATGTGTTCTTATTGTTCAACTCCCACTTACGAGTGAGGACATACAGTGTTTGGTTTTCTGTTCTTGTGATAGTTTGCTGAGAATAATGGCTTCCAGCTTCATCAAATTTTTAGAGACAGAGTCTTACCATGTTGTCCAGGCTGGACTCAAGCTTCTGGCTCAAGAAATCCTCCCAGTTTAGCTTCCTGAGAAGGTGGGACTAAAGACCCATGTCATTACCTCTGGCTTTCTTTGCAATTTTAGAAGAGAGATCCTTGCTTTCTTTTGTCCCACTTTTCTTTCAAAAACATATATCTTATCAATAGCCAGACCAAGTCAAAGCATGGGTTACTGATGCAAGGTGTCCAAATTTTGCCATCTAATAAAGATATATAACATTTGTAAAAACAAAGTAGTGACTTAGAGAGACTTGGTAGGTAATCACATTAACAAGTTCCTAAAATCTTTTGCCTTCACAAAGTTCCTTTTACCATGTGGCTCCTGGGCGCCTAATTCTCATTTAACGTGAAACTGAGACATTAAGAAGTCATAATTTACCTCTAGTCAGTAACCAGATAATCACTGCTAAGGAAAGAACTTTGGTTTTGAGGTCCTAAATGATCCAATAAATATATTTCATATCTTAATTCATGAATTTGATGCTTAACTTCACTTCCTCCTTTTCTTTATTTTTCTGAATATTTGGGTAAGGCTAACGACCAAGTCTAAGTCATTTGGGGAAATTTAAAGAGCATATAAGTTTCTCCACAACTTCTGGTTCACAAGTAGACATATTTAAAGATACCCATGTACAAAATCAAACTTTGGAAACAGATAAAACAGATGACAGGCACTGATTTTGGAAGATTTATCTCAGGGCTTCTACAACTTAGGAGTGCCCCTAAAAATCTTGTTCCATTTTCAAAGTTCTGTTTACAAGACATTTTTAAAATATTTTCTGAGAGTATTTAGATAGATATGTGAGAGTAAGAAAACAAAGCCTTGATTATATACCATCTAATTTTCCAACTTAGAACTACTTTAAATAAACACTATATTGAAATACCTAAGATGTTTAAATCCTGTATTGCTTTCCAAGATTCCCCAAATCAAATGACAAATGAATCTGTTTGACAAAACACAGTTAATGTCTAAACACTTTAATACAATACTGTGACATCCCACAAACATAAGAAATAAAGAGGGCATATAGGAGCAAGAAATTGGGAGGAAGAGAAAGAACCTTTTCTGTTTGGAATGGCAAAGGAATGTAATAATATAATATAATGACAAGATATGGACTTCAGACTGGACATTTCAATATAAAACAACTGTGCTGTCAATGAAGCTTGGCCTTGATGTTTAAGAAAAACAGAGTGGCCCCTATTTCTCAGCTCTCTCAAAACCATACTCTTAGATGGTATCATCCTCTTCTTCCCTGACCCAGGTGCCAGCTATGCGTATAGCAAGCCGTGGTTTTCTGTGTTACCTGCATTTCTTTATGGATCAGCTCTATGTCTGAGTAGTGAGCTCCCTGGAAAATACTGAGGAAGTCCAGGCCTGTTGGAATCACCCCAAGAAGCAAATGGTGCCTTTTATGGAATCCAGGCAGTGGATACTGCAGCCTCATCATCAAGGTGATGCAGTCAAACATCCTGTCTAGGACTTGGGCAGTTTCTAAATTTTCTGAATTACATGAAATTCAATTGTATTTATTTTTATTTTTTTGGTTGGATTCATATTACACACACACACACACACACACACACACACACACATATCCCTGAGGCATTATAGCACAAAATATTGTTGAAAATGCAAAACTGACACATTTCGTCTCAGTTATCAAGATATTTTAGATGTTACAGGAAAAAGCGGTACTTTAGTGTAAATGTTTCACATGGAATCTCCTTTCTGTAATTTTCTTTGCACCACCACAAGTGAATCAACATAGCTTCTTTCTATTACAATCAAAAAATGCTAAAAACCTGGTAGCTAACAGTGATTTATTTTTCCTCAGTCTCGTCACACACACATTCCCCTCATACACACATCACAGTACTTTTCCTACGTTTGAACTCTGCTCAAGCGATTTCATCCATAAAATCTTTCCAGACATGCTCTGTATGCCTCTTGCCCCTCTGGTGACACTTTATCTATGACCTTTACAAATCTAACCAGCTGTTAATTTTGGTTTCCCTTTGAAAATATTGTGAAGGGAGCTCTGTTTCTTTGCTTTCTTTTTCCATTTGCATTTGCCACCCTATCCCTCCGGTTCTAATGCATGCCAGGACCCTCAGTGTGACACTCTTTTAAGGAAAAGAAGGCTAATGTACCATGTATTCTACCTCTCCTCTATTCTCATCCCAATCACAAGTGACCTGCTCTGCATGCCATTCTTTCAGAGGAGTCTGAGCAAGAGAGGACTAGCTAACATGGTATATTAATTTATGATCATTGCTTCTTTCAGACGCTATAGGTGCATTTCAAGGAGGTCTTCCTTAGAGAATGTAATGGTATTATTATTGCTAGCACAGTTCCTCCCTGAACAAGCAGGAGAAAGTAGCTTTCAGGTACTCATGATATGTTGAGTAGAAAATCCAAAAGGCAAGAATTTATGGAGATGTGGATGGGGACAGGTGAGTAAAATGGACCTATTACCCCATCCTGTTCACCTGGGTGACTGCAGTAGTCTCCACGTTGGTGCCCCTGCCACCACCGTATCTGTTTCTAATCTTTTCTCCTTGCTGTGGTCAGACTACAGCTCTGACAATAGTACAATCCAGCTGAAAATCTGCTAGTGGCTTCTCACAATCTTAGGGATAAAATTCAAGCTACTGGCAAGAAATAGGAGGTTCTTCAATCGCACGTTTCTCCAGCTTTGTATTCCACCTTGCTGCTGCAGTACCCTAGTTCCCAGCTTTATTATTGTTTATTGCTTACTGTTCCCACAAACAGACCACTCTCTCGTTCTTCATTCTCTCACTCCTTGATCCAAATCCGTCAGGCTAACTTGCACTCAACCTTCAAAATTCCTTCCAAGATTGATCATTGCTTTCCCTGTTTTTTCTTCACTCACAGGAACCTTTCTGGAATCCTTCTTCTAGACCCAAGTTTATCCTTTCTATTCTCATCCCACTATATTGTATGTAGTCATGGTTTTCTGGTGTGTTCATTCTCCTATAAAATCAGGGTCTCTATCTTTTCCTTCTTGTATTTCAAAATTTCTGACCGGCAGCCAACAGCTAGTTGAGTTAGTGTTGTAATACATGTTTAAAGAGTGAATAAATGAGTTTGGAATCAGCAAAAATTAAAAATACCAAAGAAATTTAAAAGCAGGCCTTTAATTTAAACAAATCTTCTGTGGTCTTATTTGCACAGTTCTGTAGCCAACTCTCTCTCAATAGTGATGAAATTAACTTTAGCCCATCCCACATCTAATTATCGTGAATAAAACTCTAAGCCTAAAACAAGAACTCTACGCCTGAAATGATTCAGATACTATCTAAATCACTTCAGGCGTAGAGTTCTTGTTTCTATGTTCATCTCACCTTCCCCTTAGAGGTTGCCCTGTTTTGAAGCCTGATACCATATTCATTTTCCCAGGGTGTTCCACCTGTGTGTAAATATCTGATGTTGTAGACTAGCTAAAGTACTAGCCATAGGATTAAACAAGTTTCGCTCATGAGCTGAGCACATGCCTTCTTCATATCTGAAATGGTTTAAACTGATCCAAAGTGGTACATTAAAAAAAAAAGTTCAAACCAGTACTGACTGCCTTTGTTTGCTGCCCAGCATTCATCTCCTCTCTTCAAATAAAAGCCCAGACTCTTATCTTGTCTTTGGTTTTCAGTATAATGTTTTTTATTCCCAGAGAGCAATTTTTGGCCTTTTGAACAGGCTTAGACAATTAACTCTGTCAGAGACCTGTCTGGTATTTAATGAAAGCTGTGTGTTGGTTAGAGCAGAAAGGGAGAGTGTTACCATTATAATCATAATATTGTGTTGAAGATTGTTAGCATTTATTATTATATTGTAAATTACTTCAAACTGTTGTATAATTTATTAATAATTTTTAGAATTTACAGTCTGTGTTTAATTAATCAATCTATAATTCCAAGATGATTTCCTTTTAAAAATAAAATAAATGAAATCCACTAATTATTCCTTCTTTATTCCTCCTACCCCTAGACAATTTCCTACATAATTTGCTCTAAGAAGCATCCTGAGCCATGGCATCTCAGTCTTACCCTTTATTATTAAAACTAGCAACAAGGACGATCATCTTTTATTCTGAATTGTTTTTTAAAAAATTTACTTCCCTTTTAAATCTGTCGAATTATCCAAACTACAAAATTAACTCTAAAATATTTTTATATGAAGGCCCCAAGAGTTGCTGCTAGTGAATTAACTTTTAATCCGTAAGACTATTTGCATATTTGACAGACTATCAGAAGTTTCTTTTTTAAGTTTTATAAATGATTTTTGAATCACAAAAATCCCATGCCAATAAAGCAATTAAAATACTTGTTCTTTGCTTGGAGATTTTTTTTCTTTTAACTTTTAAACCTAGAAACATGTGATAGTCTTATTTCTGAACCCCTTCCTCCCAAAAAAACCAAAGTTCCTTTAAGAGGAACATTGAAACTCAATTTGAAAAAGAAATAAACCATATAAATACTGGGAAACTCACACTTCTAACTAATTTCAAAATTTAAAGAATGACAAACTTGATTTTTTTTTTACATGAAAGCTGAAAGCAAATGCTTCAAAACATTTTGAGAATTAAACGTAGGCCATATTGTTTGATGTTGATACTTGGTGGTAACGGCAAATCCATTAATACTGAACTTTCATTCTCGTATAAGCTAGTTAACATGTTACCATTTCCTGACTGATTAGATAAAATTGCAAAGTTTTATGTATACACAGAAGTATTTCTAATAGGAAAAATGGTGTAGTAAGTTTATGTTTATCATTAGAGCAATGGTCAAAAAATCGTAATATCTATACGTTGTTGTATATTATATACACATTAAATACTACTTTTGAAGGTATATATTTCTATTAATATACAGTTGTGTGATCCAAGTTTTCCTAACATTCATGTCTTCTGTAATCAGAAAACTTAATTAGAAATTTTAAAAATATATAATCTTCTAGTTGTACAATCATAATATTTAGCTTAAATAGTTCATTGTGTTCCCAAATTTATTCTTTCATATTTTTATAGTGATGTACCTAAGAAACCAGATTCTGTGCTAATATTACTAGTCTCATATTTTATAGAGAAGGTAATTTATATTCAATGAACACCCAAATCATCAGAACAAAAGTGAGTTTCAGGTGAACACTGTGAACTAGATGATACAAAAGTAACTCACACCGCTCTCGGGCATGTAGATAAATATAGATTCATAATTTTTTTCTACAGCTCCTCTGATCTTCCTCAAAGCCCTCACCTCCTACATGGCATGAACATTTCTTAAAAGGAAGCTGTATCCAATTAAGTTTAAAAGTATATTTTTGAGCCAATAATGTATACCCCGCATCTACATGTTACTCAGTCCTTTGGGAGTATTTGCACTGGCATTCAGACTCTTTTCTTCTTTTGATCATTTCAAAGACAGTGTCTAGGCTATAAGAAAATGTTTACCTCATCTCTTGGTAGTAGGAGGATAGAAACAATTGGTCACACCACGCCTTCGTTGTGCATTAGCTGATGCCTCTGAAGTATCAGCTTGGTCTTTCCTGTAGCCTGCTGCTAGCATCTCCCCTTGACTCCTCTGGCCAATACATCTAGACTCATTTTTCTCTGATTAGTTGTGGATGAGGTCCTGCCTGCTCATTTAGCCTCCTCTCAGCGCTTTCTGGCTGGCACTGCAGACTGAATCTCTGCCAAGTCTACAGGTCCAGGGCAGGCCTGTTGGCTCTCACCTCAGTACCTGGGCCACAGGGAAAGTGAAGGGAGCAAATATCACAAATAAGAGGAGAGAGTACCTCTACTTTCTACCGAAACCTGGACACTCCATGTCCCTGGCCCTGCTGACTTGCCATCAACTGCATCAGAAGCCTCACGCCCATCTGTCTACATTGCCTCAGCACCTCCCTGCTGGAGGGTCTCCTGGCTAAAAGGGAACAGAAGCCAGAGAACTTCAGCCATGGGTGTTCCCCAGGCTTGTGTAACACACACATCTGAAGTCCTGGGGTTCAGACCAGAGGAGAGAAGAGGATGCATTTCTGGGTTCTGACCTTCTACCTCCCAGTTCTTCTTTTCTATCTTTCTCCCCTTGTCTAGGCCCAGATAACACAGCCTTTTCTTTTTTTCTTTTTTTTTTTTTTTTTTTTTGTTGAGACAGAGTCTCGCTTTGTCGCCCAGACTGGAGTGCAGTGGCCGGATCTCAGCTCACTGCAAGCTCCGCCTCCCAGGTTCACGCCATTCTCCTGCCTCAGCCTCCCGAGTAGCTGGGACTACAGGCGTCCGCCACCTCGCCCGGCTAGTTTTTGTATTTTTTAGTAGAGACGGGGTTTCACCGTGGTAGCCAGGATGGTCTCGATCTCCTGACCTTGTGATCCGCCCGTCTCGGCCTCCCAAAGTGCTGGGATTACAGGCTTGAGCCACTGCGCCCGGCCAACACAGCCTTTTCTTTTACTTCCTCTTCTTGTTGCCCATAAATAAAATTCTGTGATCTAGTTGGGCCATGCCTTTTGAACCATGAAATGGGAACTATAGAATTTTAGAAAATCCTTTCTCTTTCAACAGTCTCCAAACATTTCTAATCCCAATTACACCCCAAGGCAGATGGATACCTTGAGCTGACTTGGGAGAACTGTGTGTACATTGAAAATAGAAAATATCTTGTTAATATTTTTCTCTATCTAGTATATCATGTTATTTTTATGACTATTGACTTAGCAAATTTTACTTATTACTAATTTACCAAATTAAGGGAGCACTCGGAAGGCTTTCAGACTTATTGGCTTAAATATAGTGTTGATTACCTATAAATTTCAAATACTGGCAAGGATTCTGTGTTCAGAAGTTAGATCATTAATTCAGTGGCATTCACTAAAGTAATAATTAGGTTCAGATTATACGCTGGACACATCTCTTGGCACTGGGGAAAGATTCTGTGAACTAGATGGGCAAGGCCTCTGCTCTCCTGGAGCTAAATTCTAGGGACAGGGAGAAATACATACACACACACACACACACACACACACACACGTACATACACACAACAGAAAAACAAGTGAGAAGAGCTCATGTAAAGAAACAAAATAGTGGAGTGTGACTCAAAAGATTGAGTGACTTTCACATGGAGTGGTAATCTAAAGCCCCTCAGAGATAAAATCAGGATGACAAGAAGGAGTCTGGCTATGAAGATAAGAAAGAAAAGAAACAGGCATTCAAAAGGCCCTAAAGGGGAAAAGAACAACACTTGGCAAGTTCAAGAACCATAGAGAAAAACATCTTCACTGTGGCTCCAGGGTAGATTGAAAGGAGAAAAGTGGAATGAAATTGGAAAGGTCAGGGGGCGATTATGTAGGGCTTTATAAACAAGGAGAAAGGGTTCTGATTTTAAACATAGTACAAAGGGAAGTCATTGCAAAGGTTTAATTGGAAGTGGGGGGTGACTTTATCTTTGAAGAAAGATTGAAGGAGCCAAAAATGGAAACAAAGGTCGTTATAGAAATCCTTGTGGTAGTGAGATAGTAGTAGAAACAGAAAGCAGATGCATTTAGCACAGCTCGAATACTATTGGTGCGGCTCAAAAATTACAGACTTGTATCTTATGGTGTCTATGATATCATTTATTTAAGGTGAAAACCCATTTTGATTAACTGAGAAAACACAGCTTTAAAATCCTCAATACACTCAAAGCACAACAGTCAGGGATTGCACTTTGTTTTTTTGAGATGGAGTCTTGCTCTGTCGCCCAGGCTGGAGTGCAGGGGTACGGTCTTGGCTCACTGCAACCTCCACCTCCCAGGCTCCAGAGGTTCTCCTGCCTCAGTCTCCCAAGTAACTGGGATTTGGAAGTAAAAATAACAGGATTTAGAATTTATTGATGGGTGAGGGAAAGAGGAATCAGGAATGATTTATTTTCTTTTGGAATTATCTGAAAAGATGTATAGAGGAGGAAAAGCATGTATCCATCTCCAATCTGCGTAACTAACGGCCCTGGATTCCGTCATCAATTAACTCTCAGCTCCTGCTGCTAAAAGACACAAGTGCAAGATGTAATCCTGTATCTCCTAAAAGGAAAAGAGGAAGGGGGAAAAGGTCGCAAACATGAGGAGTGAGGACCTCTGCCAACCAGTCAATAGGTGAATCGCAAGTATTTGTCTAGTGAAGGCACATGGCCATGAGAAGGATAAAGAGATGGCACCCTTTGAAGAGAGCTTGAGGCAAAGCTTCAGTTAGGTCCACCAGCATTCAAAAATAAATTTCTCATGTTCTCCTTTTCCAGTTTAATTCTTCATAGTCTACTTTCCCACTCCCTACTCCTGGGGCTGCTTCTCCATCTCTTTATTGTTCTCACTTTTGCCCTTCATCATCCTCATCATCATATTGTCAGCATCCCCTTCACCATCACCCTCACTGCCACTATTTTTCACTGAGCACTAAACTGTACACATTTATTGTCTGAATTATTTCTTGCAACTTCCTTGTAAGGAAGATATGATTAACCCCCTTGATAGGTACCTTTGGGCTTGGTGAGATGAAGCAGCTTGCCCAAAGTTGCCAGGCCAGGGAGCAGAGCCAAAATGTGCAAACAGGTCTGTCTGACTCTGAAGCCAGTGTTCTCATCCTGTCCTCCACTGCTGTACAGCACCCTTCTCCTTCCTGCACTGCCCTTTCTCTCCCTGACACAGCCCCCCAACTTTCTTCTCTTACCTTTGTTTCTCCCATCTTGCCATTGTTAATATGGAATTTTCTATTATAAACAGAAAATAGAAGCTATAGACTATTCGAGCAGAAAGAACTTCAGTGGCGGAGTCAACATAAAAGCAGATCACTGTAGCTTCCACTTCACAAAATCACCGTTCCTAATGTACAGAGACAGATTGAGGCAGAAACCATATATTTCACTGTCACCCATGTGGGTCCTGCCTCAGCTGTCACACTGAAAGCCATGCTGCTTGCAGAGAGTCTACTCCTCCTGCCCTGACCTCCAGTTCAGTTCCTCTGCATTTATGGGACATTTGTCACATGCTCCACCAGACTTATAAGCACAAGATCATTTTGCATCTTTTTAAAAAAATGATTATCCTACAACTCTTTTATGCTTAAATATACATATCTCAACTTCACTCCCCCCCAAAAAAAAAACAAAAACAAATTTGTACCTCTGGTTTGCTATTGTCCTAAGCGTGGGCTTAATCCAACTTTTGGTTAATAGGGAACACAATGAACACAGCTAGGAAATGGCTAGGGGCAGGTTTAGGAAAGGAGTAACAATGTATACATTTAAAGAAGAATGAAAGGGAAATTAATAAACTTACACAAACTCACTCTTAGCTAGAGAGATGTTAAGTCATTCACATGAAGTTCTTAAATAAACATTTTAGATAAATACTCATACTATTCCTATTCTACCTATAAAGCAGTTCAGTTTCTGGGATAGTAAACGGGGTTTGAATGTGGTTCTGTGGTCTCCGCAGCCTGACTGAACTTTTTACCTCGTGTACATCCTGCCTTGAAAATAGAGTGGATGACTGAATGTGATGGCTCATGCCTGTAATCCCAACACTTCAGGAGGCTGAGGCAGGAGGATCATTTGAACCCAGGAGTGTAAGACCAGTCTGGGCAACATAAGGAGACCCCATCACTACCAAAAAAAAAAAAAAGAGTGGATATTATCCTTTACAAATGTTTTACACATTAAAACATTTAGATGACTATGGCATTATTGTATTAACTCATTTCTCTTCTTTTTTTTTTTTTAGACAGACTCTCGCTCTGTTCCCTGGAGTGTAGTGGTACAATCTTGGCTCCCTGAAACCTCCGCCTCCCAGTTCATATATACAACAAACTACTCTAGATAACCTTATGCCTCTAGTTTTCTTTTATTTTTAGTGTCTTTATAAGTCACTCCTTCAGGTAATATGAATTTCTTTTTTTTTCTTTTTTTCTTTTTTTTTTTTTTTTGAGACGGAGTTTCACTCTTGTTGCCCAGGCTGTAGTGCAATGGTGCGATCTCGGCTCCACCGTAACCTCCGTCTCCTGGGTTCGAGCAATTCTCCTGCCTCAGCCTCCTGAATAGCTGGGATTACAAGCATGTGCCACCACGCCGGGCTAATTTTGTATTTTTAGTAGAAACGGGGTTTCTCCATCTTGGTCAGGCTGGTCTCGAATTCCTGACCTCAGGTGATCTGCCCACCTCGACCTCCCAAAGTGCTGGGATTACAGGTGTGAGCCACCGCTCCCGGATGACATATTTTTAAAAATGAAACACAGATGAATTTATCTTTGAGGTGGCCTTAGGCTCTAAATGTGTACTTTAGAATTTGCAGCCCACGAGCCATTGTACATAACAGATAAATCTCCAGGAGTTTTCCGTGCCACAAGGGAGGAATCCATCAAGGACGATGCCATGTATGATCACTGAATTTAAATTTCCACGTTCATTGGTTGTAGCCATTTCTCAAGTACATCAAAAGGTCAATGGCAGGTGCCAAGCATTCCTCTGCTAGACCTAACAAACATTCCTACCAGATACAGAAATCCAACCAGGACGCAAAAGGTTTGAACTGCAATGAATGGAGGGTGGGAAGAAAGCATGGAAAGAAGAAAGAGTAGGAAACTTTCTGTCTCTATTCAAGCGGAAAAAAGTGAGACCTTAAAGAGTATAGGAAGCCGTAAAGGGCATCCTGGGGCCTGTTTTACTTCCTCATAATAAAATGAAAGCTTTTCAACCAGTAACCAAAAAAGCAGGTTCCTTTCCTCTGTTACCTACATGAGCTCCTGAGAATGTACCTGAAGCTACAGAAGCAGTTCTGTGGGGATGCCGTATTGCATCTTGTTTAAAACGAGTGAGCAGTGCAACATTCCTTTGTGAGTTCTTTTTCATAGCTTACTTTGTATTCATGAAGAACTGACATGTGGCATAGCCTCTGTGAAATGGGGACACATTCTGAGCATGTAGTGAGAATTTCTAATTGCAAACAGTGATTGGGACATAAAAGACATTTGTGTAAAGGTGTCATAAACAGACTCAAAGAGTGATAAATCTTAAGTCTTTCTTTGCTGTGTACCCAGGTATACTGGTAGTATATTTTAAGAGACAAAGCACCATAGATACTTTTAAAATAACACAAACTAGTTATTTAAAAGGTCAAAACTTTCAGAATTTCCATGTATTTTAGATTTAATAATAAGTTATGATATTCATATAATGTGCTTAAATAAGCAATTCATCTGATCCAATTACCACAGAATTTTAATTCTATGTTCATTATTCAAATTAGTGATTTAACACTTGAATTGTGTGCTCAACGTTCAAATTAGTGATTTAATGATATGGTTTCATGAACATTCATAGTATTTGGTAAAGACAAGTAGAAACAATCCTTGTGGGAAGAATACATTAGAAAAAATGAAAAACAATTTAAAGTACACATGCACTGAGAAGAGTCTTTTTGAACAAGCCTTCATTGGCTTGTGTAGAAAAATGCTAAATATTTCCCCCTTATAACTCAAAACCTGTCTCCATTCAGGTCATATTTTCATTGTCTCCACAGATTTATATGGTTTGCATTATCACTTATTATTTATAGAAAAACACACCAGCTACCTTGACACAGAACTTGCAAACTTTTCCCTCTGCACAGTAACTCATGGTTGGTGCTTTCCTGTCCCCAGCAAAGCTGGGTAGAACAGTAGTGGGTGTGCAGTGCAGCCTACAGGAGAATCAAAAATCTCAAATATGCATTTGATATATGTGTGAAGAAGCTAAGTTCCCTGTACACTGAACAGAATATAGCACCTTTTATACTCATGTGATGAATTATGTGTTCCTGGTGCAGGGATGGTCCTGAAAACAAAGCAGCCTTTGAAAAACTCTCAACAGTTTTCCAAATTGGCCTGGGGGTTTCTGCAGTCAGAGCTAATGTTTAAAAGGAGCTGGTGTAAGTAACTCTTTCAGACTTGGTGGAGAAAGACTCAAAACTCCCTTTAACAGTCTTCTAACTACCAAATTCCTCTCCACCAAAGAACATGACATTGACAACTCTGCATTAAGGGAAATCTCGGCAATCATAGGTTTCTTTAATCATGAATTAATACCTACAGAAATAGCACAGCTCGAGTAATATAGCTGCGGCTCAAAAATTACAGACTTGTGTCTTATGGTGTCTATGCTATCATTTATTTAAGGTGAAAACCCATTTTGATTAACTGAGAAAACACAGCTTTAAAATCCTCAATACACTCAAAGCACAACAGTCAGGAATTGTAGTTTGTTTTTTTGAGATGGAGCCTTGCTCTGTCGCCCAGGCTGGAGTGCGGGGGTATGGTCTTAGCTCACTGCAAACTCTACCTCCCCGGCTCCAGAGGTTCTCCTGCCTCAGCCTCTCAAGTAGCTGGGATTACAGGCATGTGTCAACATGCTCAGCTAATTTTTGTATTTTTAGTAGAGACAGGGTTTTGCCATGTTGGCCAGGCTGGTCTCGAACTCCTGGCCTTAAGTGATCCGCCTGCCTCAGCCAGGGATTGTACTGCGTTCAAAAATATCTATCTAATGCTTTTGCTCTACCTTTGTAAGCTAGAAACACAATGCAAAAGAGAGGAAGCATTCATTTATTTTTCAATTTTTCATTTTCTAGAATTTCCTGGTTGCAGTTGTGATTTGAGTTCAAGCATAGAAATATCACTTTTCCAGAGGAATTCTCTCTTCAAAAAAACTTTCAATATCTTGTACATTTAACATCTTCCACAATCTGTTTTAATTTGCCTTGTCCACTTTATCTCTTATCACCCACTTGTCTTTTCATTTGTTCATTTACTGCTTAGTCAACAAAGTTCCCAATGGCTAAACCCAGGTTCACCAGGCTCACACTAGGGCTTCAAACATTTGTCAGCTGACTAATTCATTTCTGCTATCTCTCTGCCCACCACCCAGAATACCTAGGGAAGATGTATCAGTCACTGTCACTCTTATCCCAGGAGAATTTCCAGGAGACGTGTAGCATTCTCTTCTGAAAGTTTGGTTTTCATGTCTTTCCATGGATTTGTTCATCTTGCCTGCATTTTACAGATGGAAGCCACAATCTTCTCGTTAAATGGCTGAACTAACCTGCATGTTCTGCACGTGGATCCTGGAACTTAAAATTTAATTTAATTTAATTTAAAAAAAGAAAAGAAAAGAAACCAAAAAAACCTGCAGGTGAGAACATGAGAAGTTTGCATCCTCTGACTTTGGAGAAAATGAGTAACTTATTGCTCATCTCCTGCATCCAACCATCCAACTTTGACATAACTACTGTTTACAGAACAGAAAAAAGAGGAATCTGGTACTCTGGCAAAAACTCAAGAGAAATATCCACAATTATGCTCATCTATCATATGCTATTTAATTCTACCCAATAGTCATGATGCAAAACTGTTCCTCCTCCATTCTTCCTCATCACAAAAATAAATGACTAATAAATACTATTCTCTCATTGCTGATGTCCCAAACCTAGGAATCTACAATCCTTTCCCACGACTTCTAATCCAAGGTTTCTCAACCTTGGCACTCTTGACATTTTAGGGGGCTAGTAATTCCTGTTGTAGGGGGCTATCCTGTTCACTTTAGGATATTTAGCAACATCTCTGGCCTCTGTATGCTAGTAGCACCTCCACAGTTATCACCAAAAAATGTCAGCGTACATTTTTCAAATATCCACTGGGGTTGAAAATCACCCCCTGTTGAGAACCACTGAATCTAATAACAAGTCCTGAAAGCTGAAATTCCAAAGTTTATCCTGAATCTGAATGTCTCCCACAGAATCCATCATGTGAACTAGATCTAAGCCCCAGCTTCTCTCACTTGGACACCACAGTCATTTTCCATCACATCCTGTCAGTCCATCCTCTGCTCTGTAGGCAGTGTGATATTTTTAAAACTGCAATCAAGTTATGTCCTTTCTCTTCTTAAAAACTTCCAATGGTTTCTTGCTACATTGGAAAGTGCTCACTCTATCACCACCTAGAACCAACCTCCTGCCATCCATGATCCTCTAGTTTCACTGGTTTCACCCCGTGTTAATTTTTGGTGTGATTACATTCATCATCTCTATTTGAAATTATGTTACTTGTTCATTTTTCACCTGTCTCACCTGCTGTGCTGTAAGCTCCATGACAGGAAATATCATATCCATATTATTTACTGCAATATTACCCATGGGCTAGGGCAGTCACCTGGCACATAGTAGGTACTTAATGAGTATTTGCTGGATGAATAAATTATTAAATGTTAGAAATAATAATAAATGTTATCTGTTTGCAGGAGAGCATATTGTTTACTTAAAATAATATCTTGTTTTTATATTACCAAATCTATTCAAAATAATCCAAAGTTTTCTTATCTCACCTCGAATTAAAGCATAAGCTGTTTCAATCACCTGCAAGACCCGCCCTGAGCTGGACAACTACTACCATCCTGACATGGTTTTCTAACCCTCCCATGCCACACACTTCACTCTAGCCATATGCAGATCTTCTTTTGTTCCTAAACATGCTACATTCCCATTTCAGAACCTTGCATCTGCTGCTTCCCAAGCCTGAATGTCGTGCCCCAGATATCCTAGAATTCATTCTTTCATGTCCTCCGGGTTTCTGGTCAAGCATCTTCTTGTCATAAGGACTGTCATCAATTACTTTATAGACAGTAATAAGAAAGAAAAAGCAACTCCTGGCTACTGTCAGCTTGGAGCTGCCCTGGCTCTAGTGGCTAGGTATGGCATTCCCCTTTTGAATATAAACAATTTTATACAACAACAACATTTGACAAATTTTCTCTGTAATATGATAGATCAAGACAAAAACAAGACAGCTCTGTAATTGTGTCTGAGCAAAGAAAAATGAATGAAACACTCAAATATTTTCCTTGTTCCTGCTAATATGAGTGACTGCTTTATCTTTATCAATTTTAGCTTCAGTACACTTTGTTCCTTCCATCTTCCACATAAAATTATTAATATTAAGGTCCATGCATGGTGGTGCACATCTGTAATCCCAGCTACTCAGGAGGCTGAAGCAGGAGGATTGCTTGAATCTAGGAGTTCGAGGTGGCAGTATAAAATGATTGCGCTTGTGAATGGCCACTGTCCTCTAGCATGGGCAACAACAAGACCCTGTCTTTACAAAATAAAAATAAATAAGTTTTAAAAAGATAATTAAGGCAACCATAGAATTGCTTTGACTCTCTGACAGTACTCAATCAAGAGCAAAACCACACTTCCTTGAAACATACCCCAAATTCACCTCATACAAACTCAAATCCAATAATAAGCCCCTGTTAACAACCTATTACTGTGACATCCCACAGTTCCCCATAGTGTAATGATGAAAGGACCTAATAAACTCAACTTTGTTCAAATACAAGTTTGTTTACAGTGGAGTTGTTTGGAGGACATTGGCGATAGCAACCCCCAACTCCAATGAGCACTTAACATGGCCTTAAGTAAGATGATCATATATCTCAGTTTTCTGGGGAGAGTCCAAGATTACACCTCTTGATTATGTATGTCATTTGGTTACTGACAGCTCTCATCCTCAAAAATGTCCCAGTTTGAAAGATAAATTGGCCGTACCTTTAATCTGCACTATTTTTTTCAGTGGCATCAATCACCATCTGGTACATCAAACATTTTTTATTTGTTCTATCTCTTTTTTTCACTCTCTGTATCCTCCCTTTCCTCCTATTCCTCTACTAAAATATGAATGCACGAAGTACAGCAACTTTATCTATTTCTTTTTATTGTACTGTCCCCATCACCTATAATACTTCTTGGAACAGAGAAGTCTCCCAGCAAATGTCTGTTGAATGACTCAACTAATGAATAGTTACAACATAACACTACAAGAGATCTTTGAGTTCGGAAAACATTTTGAAAAATCATTCAAACCCCCAAATCAGTCATTTTTCTATATACTAACATGTAGAAACTGACATTAAAATACAGTACCATTTATGATTGCTCCAAATAAAGTGAGTTACTTAGATATACCCTTAACAAAATATGTATAGAATCTGTATGCTGAAAATTACAGTGTTAATTAAAAAAATCAAAGGAGACAAAAAATAGAATATCATGGGTTAAAAGACTCAACATAACAAAAAATCTCAATTCTCCCCATGTTGATCTATAGGTTTAATACAACTCCTATCAAAATCTCAGCAAGGCTTTTTATAGACATAGACAAGCTTATTATAAAATTTAGGGGGGAAGGCATAGCTCTAGAATAACTGAAACAATCTTGACAAATAAGAATAAAGTGGTAGGAATCACTCTACCTGATATGAAGACCTATTGTAAAGCTATAGTAATTAAAGTAATGTGATATTGATGGAAGGATAAACACACAGATTCTGAGAACATAATAGAGAACCCACAAATAAATCCACACAAATAGCCCCAACTAATTTTTTACAAAGATGTAAAAGTAACTTCACGGAAAGAGGAAAGACTTTCACCAAATGGTAGGGAAGCAAGTGGACTTTCATTGGCTAAAAAAATAAACAAATAAATAACCTAAATCTAAATCTCATATTTTATTCAAAAATTCACTCAAAATGAAATATGTGCCTCACTGTAAAATGTATAGGTGTAAAACTTTTAGAGAAAAATAAGAGAAAGGGTCTAAGACCTAGAGCTATGAAAAGGGTTCTTTGACTTGACACAAAAAGCACAATCCATAAAAGAAAATAATTAATAAATTGGACCCCATCAAAATTATCAACTTTTGTTCAGTGAAAGATCCTGTTAAGAGAATAAAAAGACAAGTTACAGACTGGGAGGAAATATTTGTAAACCAAATATCTGACAGTGGACTAGTATCTATAATATATAAAGATCTTTCAAAACAATGTAAACAAAATCTAGTTAGAAAATGAGCAAAAGACAGGAAAAACACATTTCACTGAAGTGGATGTAAGATGGTAAGTAAGCACATGAAAATATGTTTAACTTCATTCAGCCATTAGGATAATGCAAATTAAAGCACAATACAATATCTGATAGCTATCACTATATATCTATCAGATAGGCTAAAATAAAATTTAGTGACAATACCAAATGCTGACAAAAATGTGAAAAAACTGGATCACTCATATAATGCTGATGGGAATGTAAAATATTATACCTACTATGGAAAATAATCTGACAGTTTCTTACAAAAACGTGATCCTAAGACCCAGCAATTGTGTTCTTCTACATCAAGGAAATGAAAACTTACGTGCCCACAAAAACCTACAAACAATGTCCATTGTGGATTTATTTGTAATAACCAAATACAGGAAGTGCCCCAGATGCTCTTGATGGATGAGTGGTTAAACAGTTTGGTACATCGTGTCATGGGATACCACTCTGCGATTAAAACAAAATATAAGCTATTGATACATGCAAATTCAGATGCATGTCCAGGCTGGGATGAAATCTTCTAGGCTGACGCAGCCCGAGCACGCAACAGAGCTTTATGAATTAGTAGGGCTGGATTTTAATCCTGACTGTCCTCTTGGTTGAGCACTCAATGGTAAGACATACTCCTAGCAAAAAAGGGCATACAATTTACTCTGGATATTATTTGTGTAAAACACTTGTGGCCCATTTGACTTGAATAAAATTTAAGTCAACATTCATATAAGCCTTTTTAAAAACAGAAATGTGAGAGAGGTTTTGTTTTATTTGTTGTTGTTTTATGTGTTTGTTTGTTGCTAAAGTATGATTCTCAGCAACACGTAAAATCAGCTGATGTTAGACATATATTCAGAAAACCACAAAGGCTCTGAAAATTTCGCATGAAATTTTCCCTTTAATCACTAAGCATTTATTTTTTAATCTCACACCACTGGAGTTCTCATGAAAGCTTTTAGTCTGAATGCTACTCACACCTTGCTTAGAGAGAAAACAAAAAATAATTTTCACAATATTTCTTCTTCAATTCTATGGTTAAGTGCTGAACTGATGACCTAGAGTCAATACCAAATTCATAATTGATAAAAGAAAAAAATACAACTTTTTTTTTTTGTAATTAGTAGTGATGTATCTGTTGATGAGGGATTGTACGCAGCTATGTGTTCATTCAAGTATGGGAAAAATAAAGACTGTTTTCTTAAGCCAAGGGAGCCACTATTAAAACCCAGGAATATCTTTGAAGGCCTGTCCAAGTTATTTAAAGTCAATAAACTTAATTGGAAATAATATTATCAGAATGTTCATTGACATTACTCCATAAATTCTGAGTTTCTGATCAATATTGTTGGTAAAATTCCATGAAGAAAACAATATTGTGAGGGAATTCTCTGCATTTTCATCCACACACACTGACTTCCAAACTCTGCACAGTGTGTGAAACACCAGCTTATTTGCCTCCCTTGATACAGATCTAACCACTATTCACAGAGTTCTATTTATAGACATAGAATATATCTGTATCGAAATATTTCATTCCTGCCGGGCGCGGTGGCTCACGCCTGTAATCCCAGCACTTTGGAAGGCCGAGGCGGGCGGATCACAAGGTCAGGAGATCGAGACCACGGTGAAACCCCGTCTCTACTAAAAAAATACAAAAATTAGCCGGGCGTGATGGCGGGCGCCTGTAGTCCCAGCTACTGAGGAGGCTGAGGCAGGAGAATGGCGTGAACCCGGGAGGCGGAGCTTGCAGTGAGCCGAGATCGCGCCACTGCACTCCAGCCTGGGCGACAGAGCGAGACTCCGTCTCAATTTAAAAAAAAAAAAAAAAAAAAGGAATATTTCATTCCATGTAAAAATTGTTAAGGGAAAATATGATTGATTAGATCTGCAAGATAAGAACTGAGTTGTATGCATTATTAAAACAAGAGGAAAAGTTCAATCACCTAACGTAAAAAGTAATTTTCAGAAGCTTGGCAAATTTTCTAGGATATTTGAAGTTTTAATGTACTAATAGAGGGAGCAAACATCAATATCATTGTTTACATTGCTTAAAAGGATTGATGTATATTCTGAAGTTATGATTAAGATTAAGATTAAAGACTTAACAATCAAAGAAATCTAGGTTCAAGTTTAGATTCTGTTATTTGCTTGATGTGTGACCTTGGGCAAGTTACTTAATGTCTGGAAACTTCAGTTACTAAACCTTACTATGCCTCAACTCTAAAATGAAGATAATGTTAACTCTTTATTCAGTTGTTTTGAGAATTAAATTAGAAAATTCAAAGATGTTAAAGTTCTGTATCTTTTAAAACTAATGCAAAATGCTTAGCACAATGGCCACATGGCAAGTATTTAATTAAGACATTATTTTTATTAGTATTGTCCAAAACTCACTATTATCATGAAAATTTATGCTAATGTAGCTGTCCATCTTCTGTGTTAAATCTTTTCAAGGAGAACATTATATCATATTTAATTTTCTGTAAGTTAAAATCAGGCAATAGTTTCCCATTATGATGCTGAAATTTCCAATTTTGAATTTAAAATGGAGCCACATTCTTAATGATTTTCAATCTTTTCCAGACTCTAAGAAGTTATGAAATTAACTTTGACTTGATCATCTTAGATAATTTCTAGAACATCACTATAGAGATATTTTTAACCCCTGAAACATGGGATATATAAAGTCACTATTTCATTTTCAGAAATATTAGTTTCTCTTTTTACAACAAGCTTAACACTGAAAGTGATCCATAATCTGCTCAAACTTCAATACTTCCTTGGATCAAAAGCTTGTGACAAGCAAGCAAATCCAAAGCTCAAACTCATATCCCAAGGTAAAGTCAAGAAGTATATCTTTTGATGTAATTTTTTTACCATTACCTTGGTCTTTAAGTCATGTTATTTCTGTTTTTCTAAATTTTACATAAGAGGAAGACATATTTTATTTACACAAAGTAATACAGATTTTAAAAGCTGAGAAAACTTATCTGAACCTATGAATACGGTGATAATCCACAAAAACCTGTATCTGTTTATTCTAACAATATCCTTCTCCTAACTATGCTATATGTAGTTTTTGGCCTGTGAGCTTTCAAAGCTGAAAGCACAGGCAACACAATGAGTATTTTATATCAGAAAATGAAGTCTCCCCAAGTTCTATATGCTTAAATACTAAGAACAAACTTGACATTAGTCAAATATAGTCCCCAACCATATTCACAACACCTGGAAAATATTAAACTGATAAAGCATTGAAAACCAAAATACATATATATTTGTGTATGTGTATATATTCTTTAAGGACTTTTCCCAGATACATACCTTTTTATGTCAATGCCATCTCTATTAAATGTAGAGCTGCTGTATTTCTCAAATCATATTTTCCAAATCAAAACCATTTGGTAACAGATATTTCTATTCACTCTGGAGGACAATTCCATTAGGCCTATTTTCCTGGCAATGACCTAGAATTTACAAGTCTGAATACAACTTAAGATCTAAATATTTGTAAATCACTCCCGTATTGTGAACAATTCTTGTTATACCAGATTTTTCCATGATTACATGAACCATTAATATGTGTATTTCAACCAAGAGAAAGCTGTAGAATTCTATGTGTTACATTCTGGAGGTATTTTTACAATATAACGTGTGTCTGTGTTTTGCTAGTTATGAATTCTTCAACAGAGTAATTACTGCAAATTGACTGTACTGATATTAGCATCAAGGGACACATTCATAAAACACACGTCAGCACTTTTACAGAAGTCACACATTTGTTAGCACAGCAAATCCAAGGACAGCAGAATGGAAAATTTATTTATAGGTGAGAGCCCAGGAAAACCTATTGTGAACACATAAAGCATCTTGAATAACTATTAAGGGGCATTATTTTATTTAAAAAAAATTATTCAAGACCATATTTTACACAAATTAAAGAGGGCTTTTAGAAAAATTCAAGGACAAGCTTTTCATATGCTATCAAAGCAAACAAGGGTTATGTGGATATTTTGAGTCATTTCATATGCATTTAGGAATAACCCAAGATATGCGTAATCCTTAAAAATCATTATCTCAAATATTATTCACAAGGTCATCTTTTGATGAACAGCAACAAGCAGGATTACAGTTCTCTTTGAATTTTAGTTTGCAAAGGAAAATTGTCACATTCAGAAATGAAATTAGATTCCTCCAGCAGCTCATACAGGGACATAATTAGTAGTACAAAGACCGAGACAAATTACACCCCAATGGCAGTATTGGGTTTCATATTGGACTACCAAGGGTTATATTATTGATGAGAATAGTTGCTGCCTCACAATTTGGGTAATCCCAAAGTTGCCTTTAACTCTGTTCATCTTTTAAGAAATTCTTGCCAACTCATCATCAACACACATATGCTGCACACACACACACAAATTTATCCCTAAGTACCTAGTTATAGAAAACCACCACAGCCCATCAAGATCCCTAATTATGGTCCAACTTTCATATGTTCCTATCAAATGGTATCAATTTGTAGTTCCATTTTTTCAGAATTTCACTTTTTACTGCATGGTATTATAACCGTGATAATTGGTTAATCTATTAATTAAATCAATTAATGGGTTACTTTGCCAAGCAACCACAACTTCTAATATGTACCCTAGTAGGAAATATCTACCTTTAATATAGGTATTATTGTTACTATTCCCATTTGATATGAGAAAACTGAAAGACTCAGAGAACTAACATGCAAATCCAGGTGCTGATTCAAAAATCCCATGTACTTTCATCAATTACATCATTCTTCCCAAAGGGAGTATTGAGACATTACTAGGTGTTTTGTTCAGCTAAACCAGGGAAATTCTGGGCTAAATAAAGATTAACAGATTTCTTCACCACTGGAATTCCTAGATCTGATGTGTTGTACAAAGTAAGAAGGGTATAATATTTATAATACTTCCGAAAACTGTTAACATGTGGTTGCCCTTTCTCTCCCTGCTCAGACTATCACGTAGGACTAGTATTTTCCTAAACATACTTTGGAAAAAAAACACATTAAAGTTTATGGTTTTTTCCCATATTCATTAATTTATTTTATTTAAAGGACCTGTACATTTTTGTAACCCTGTGTCCTTCAACTCAGCAAAATTTCTCTATTTTCTTGCAATATTCTTTTTTTTGAGACTCCATCTCACTCTGTCACCCGGGCTGGAGTGCAGTGGCGCGATCTCGGCTCACTGCAAGCTCCGCCTCCCAGATTCATGCCATTCTCCATTTGTTATCTTTGTTTGATCCTCTTATTTTCTATATCTTTTGGAGATTCTTATTATATATCTATCTTTTCTCTCATCTTTTTTATTGTGTTAATATTTTTGGCATCATCTACAGATTTCTTGCATTTGTCATTAATGTTGCTAAGTCAATTTGAGGGAAGAATCTAACTTTTTGCTTACTACCTCAAGATTTCTTTAAATTTCTTATTGTGGTAAAATATATATAACAAATAACATTTTAGCATTTCATCCAATTATAAGTGTACAGTATATGGCATTAAATACATTCAGATGGTTGTGCAAGCATCTACCATCATACATCTACAGAATTTTTTCATCTTCTTCAACTGAAACTCTGTACCTGTTGACCACTAACTCTGTTCCTCCTTCTCCCAAACCCATGGCAACCACCATTCTACTTTCTGTCTCTATGATTTTGACTACTCAAGGTATCTCATATAAGTGCAGTTGTATTTGTCCTTTGGTGAATGACTTGTTTCACTTAGCATAATGTTCTTATGATTCATCAATGTCATAGTATGTGTCAGAATTTCCTTCCTTTTGAAGGCTGAATAATATTCCATTGTATGCATATACCACATTTTGTTTATCACCCATCTGCTGATGGACATTTCGGTTGGTTTCACCTTTTGGCTATTGTGAATAATGCTGTTATGAACATGGTGTACAAATATCTGTTTGAGTCCCTGCTTTCAAACCTTTTGGCTGTATACCTAGAAATGAAATTGCTGGATCAATGGCAATCCTATGTTTAATTTTTTGAGGAACTACCATACTGTTTTTCACAGCAGCTATATTTTACAGTTTCACTAGCAATGCACAAGCATTCCAGCTTCTCCACATCTTCTCAAACACTTCTTATTTTTTGCTTTTTTTCCCTCTAATAACTATCCAAGAAGTCACTTGCATTGTAAGAGGTGATTTGAATATTGAGTGCTAGACCTGTGAGGGCACATACTGGTTTATCACACACTCATGGGCACCTGGAGAGTAGGGAATACATAGTAGTTGCATAGCAATAAACATAGTAAATTTTTGTTATACAGTATCATAAGAGATAACATTAAATTCAATAAGAGAGCCTAGAATGAAAGGATACACTGGCATTTTGTCTTGTGGGTAAGTAGGAGCCATTGTGAATTTGGAAAAAGTTAATTAGGCTAAAACACAGGTATTTGCAGAAATTTTTCTGGAAGTAAGCCCACTTAGGAAATGGCAAGATAAGTCATGATTTTATGAGAGAATAAAGTAGGTACATCAACCCAAGAGGGTTTGTAAAATGAGAGGCAGGATGTGATAAAAGAGGGAGAAGTAAAAGGTGACGCTAAGTTTAGTGTCTTGGATAAGCATCAAGCAATAGTGCCAGTGACTGAATTTTTAAAACGTGATTCTAAAAACAGAGTGTTTGTTCTTTCTACTCTTCTACTCTTATTCTTAGACAAATTAATTCAGTGCTTCCTTTGTCTACTCATTTTACTTCTGCTGATGCCCTTTCTCAATGTTTTATTTGGACCAGAATATGTTCTTTGTTTCCACAAATCATCAGGCCATTTTGACTTTATCACTGACCCATCCTATGACACTCTACTTCCTCCATGAACCTTACCAAGTTTCTTTTCCTACCCCTTGTTTTCTTAACCAGGGTCTCCAATGGCAACACCTTGTTTAGGCAACCCACAACTACAAAATGCAACTGAATGATTTATTCAGTACTTGTGCCCTTGATCTTATGTCCTATCTACGTCTTTCTGCATTTGCTTAGCATACATCTTATAGCATCTGATAGGGCTTGGCTGTGTCCCCACCCAAATCTCACCTTGAATTGTAGCTCCCTTGATTCCCACGAGTTATGGGAGGGAACCAGTGGGAGGTCACTGAATCATGCGGGCAGGTTTTTCCTGTGTTATTTTTGTGATAGTTAATAAGTATCATGAGATCTGATAGTTTTATAAGGGAGAGTTCCCCTGCAAATGCTCTCTTGGCTGCCACCATGTAAGACGTGACTTTGCTCCTCCTTCACCTTTTGCCATGATTGTGAGGCCTTCCTGGCCATTTGGAACTGTGTGTGTCCATTAAACCTCTTTTTCTTTATAAATTACCCAGTCTCAGGTATTTCTTCATAGCAGTATTAAAATGGACTAATACAGTATCCAACCTGATGGTCTATGACAAAATTATGTGTAACAGGTTGTGCCCTTTCCTTAAGTTACACATCTGAAAATATAGCTTGTAATCTCATTGGCTCACCTGAAAATCATCAATGGTAGAAATGATGTCTTAATTTTGTGCATAATTCAGGCACATATAAATGAAATAATTCAACACATATTTTAAGGACAAATATCTGAGTTTAAAATTCAACATTTTCAGCAAGCTAATATCAAGATCTGAGTACATATGATTTTCTTGAGTGTCACATTAAGGTAGAGATATATGAATCCCAGAAAGTTTCCCAACCTCATTTTAAGAAAAAGTTAAGTTGTCCTTTCCTATCACTGTGGATCAGAATTGCTCACAAGAAACAAAACTTACCAACACTTGATTTTTACCTCATTTTATACCTCTGAGCTCCTCTCACCAGCTAACTATGGGTTAGCACATACTATGTACCAGGCACTCTGTTATGAACTTTATGTGTACTATTATATTTAATTTTTACTGCAACTTCTGGAAGCGGCTTCTATTATCCTCAGTTTATAGACAGGAAAACTGAGGCTTAGTGAAGAAAATTTACTTACTCTAAATAAATTGCTAAGAAGTGGCAGAGCTGCTTACTTAATCTCAAAAAAAAAAAAAAAGAAAAGGAAAAAGGAAATGAGGCATAGTCTTCTAAGAAAGAGTTTGGTTTCTGACACATTGAGTGCTGATGCTGGACATCTAATGGTTTTCCTTATTTTAGCCAGAAATAAGATGGTAGATGAAGAGGAGAAGAGTGAAACATAAGAATGCAAAAGTTTAAAAGGCAGTGAAGCCTTGGGTCTGAAGTCCCATGCTGTGGCCTGAAGTTCCCATTCAGACCTTCTTTGCTTGGCTAGCTCAAGCTAGGGAGCGACTAAAGAGTACTCCACACAGAGCATGGTTCCTTCACATTTGCCAGACACAGAAGTTGCCCAATCAGCGGTTTCCTGTCAAATGTTGGATTTGAGTCTCAAACAGCCTTCAGAATTTGACATGTCTGTTGCATAATGCTTTCGGGCATTGAAAGCTGATAGCTGGCTGAGTCTCAGATACAGATGTGAGAACTGGTTTGCTCAAGACCTCATAGCTAGCAAGTGGCCACACTGTATCTAAACTCACAAAGCACTTCCTACTCTATCATGCCGGTTCACAGAGGTAGTCTTCATTTCTAATGATAGCCACTTACCTGCTTCATAAGCAGTTACTTCCATTAACTGGAAGTAACTCTGTTTCTATTAAGCCCCAGGATCCCCATTAGTCACGCAGTTACATAAATTGAGGCTCTGAAGGAATAATTATCTTTCCTAATATCACACGGTTACTTAGAAGCTAAGCCACATCTGGTGTAATCCTAATGAATAATGTCTTTAAAGTCCAACTGGCCTAGGCTCAGATTCCATCTTGCCATTGAACTAGGAGTGTGACCTTGGGCAAGTTATGTAACCTCTCTAATCATCTGTTTTGTCATCTGTAAAGTGGAAACAATAGTATTATTTGTCTTATGGACATATTTTAAGAATTAATGGTAAGAGCAGATGTTACATAACACTGTGCTTTACAACAAGCTTCTAAGGTTGATAGAAAATTATGTTCTTATTAGATAAGGGTACAAAGCAGAGATAACTCATCTAACATCCCATAATGCTAAGTGGGGAGTTCACATCCAACCCAGACTACCTGGCTCAAAAGCCTGTGACCATGGTCTCACTGTAATATAATGTAAAGTACTTAGCACAGGAACTGAAATACATTAAAACCTCAATCCAGAGCTCCTTCTCTTATACCATGCTTATCCCTCCCCACTTGTAAAAATGTCCAAAGAATGGCATTCCATAATATTCTGCAAAGTGGCACTTCCAGATTGCTCAGTCTCCAGTTAATTGTAATTCACTGTAGAAATTCCACTCTCCTGGAAGGCAATAAACAATGATAGAAAAAGCCTTCATTCATCCCTCCTCTGTCCCAAGCACCTAGATTTTAGGATGTTCAGGGAAGATGAGTTCTCCAGGATGTAAATAAAAATTTATTAGAAAGCAAATTGTATGCGATGGCAAAGATCCATATCCACAGTCTAAATTGAGAAAAGTACTTGTAGAAAAACAATTTAAAGAGAAAAAATGTTTAAATAGTGCATTTAAAAAATTGTGTTTGGTTCTGAGGATAATGTTAATGGTATTCTGAAGTTATAAAGTGTTATCTTCCCTGCCTCCTCTCTAAGTTTTGTGATTACCCTTATATTTCAATTGAGTTCCTCTATCAAATTACAAAATAGCTTACCTTCAAGTTACTTGTCTTCAATATCCAATACTATGTTATTTGGCAATGATTCTTCTCTAGTTTGGAATATAATGGAAACATAACTGTAGATAGGGTTTAGTGCAAAACTAGAAAAAAGATTCTCCCAAGTGGAGGTGCTGAGGAAATTATTATATAACTCAGTGACTTCTGTGATAAGTGGCTGATCGAGCTACCCTTCATCTTTCAAGATTAATTTTGTTTTTCAAGATTAGCTTGTTAAAAGAGGAATATATTCAAGTTGGAGTAATTTTTTTTAAGTCAATGTAATTGATAAAGACCAATCAGGTCACCAAATGGCACTCTCTTGTTAGCTTTAGTATATGGCTTTAGTATACAGGCAAGACTTACAAAATGATTCCAAATTTCATTTTGCATTCTTATAGATAGTCTTAAAACAAAGTGAATAATTACTATCTAATTCATATCTTCTTTTCCTTCAGGCACAAATAGTAGGCAACTTTTCATTTCTCCGACATTGTCAGTCCAACCTAAATTCTACCCGAACTGAAATCTTCATTCTTTTCTTTTTGATAGCATAATTGCTTCCATGGCAACACCAAATGTGAGTATTCTCTGCTGCAGGTAAAAATGATCATAACGTATTGATAAACCACCTTAAGATTCAATTTTTATGTAAATGACCTTATAATAGAAGACAGAGAGAGGAGAAATAGAAGCAAATAAAGTGGCATCCAAAAACCAGAAGTGCTGGGAATAAAATGTTTTTCAGTGGTTTCAGTGATGTTTAAAGAAGGATCAAACTGAGAGAAAATTTCAGATAATCATACACATTTACCATTAATGAAGAACATTTATTTAAAATATACCAAAAAGGCCGGGCGCGGTGGCTCACACCTGTAATCCCAGCACTTTGGGAGGCCGAGACGGGCGGACCACGAGGTCAGGAGATGGAGACCATCCTGGCTAACCTGGTGAAACCCCATCTCTACTAAAAATACAAAAAACTAGCTGGGCGTGGTGGTGGGCACCTGTGGTCCCAGCTACTTGGGAGGCTGAGGCAGGAGAATGGCGTGAACCCAGGAGGCGGAGCTTGCAGTGAGCTGAGATCCGGCCACTGCACTCCAGCCTGGGCGACAGAGCAAGACTCCGTCTCAAAAAAAAAAAAAAAAAAAAAAATATATATATATATATATATATATATATATATACCAAAGAACAAAGGAAAAGGATTCCCTGTTCTAGAAGTACAATCTATTGGTTCTGTTTTTACGACCCTTTGCAAATTCATTAGGGACAAAGTTAGATATATAGATTAAAAACAAGGAGTGATTCCAGAGCTTGACTTCAATGCTGGAAATGTTGGGTGAATCTTTAGACAGAACTTTCTAGACAGTGTTCACAAATTTAAATTTAAAGAATAAAGTTTGAGCCCAGAAAATCGAAGGGGCTATTCCCTGAACATACTATCTCCATTCACTCTCAACTCTTATCAAAAGTCTCTATCTCCTGAAAACCCAGCAGCTGCTGCAAACAGCAGGTAAGACATTCGTAGATGATATAAACAAAAGAGTTGTGAACTTCCTTCCTGTGGGACCTGACTAAAGCTCAGAGGACAATACTGATGAGCCCTAAGGCAAGGAACTGAAGGAGGACTATTATAGTGGAGGCTTACTTGCTGAGATTCTGAAAGCCCTGGAGGGGATTGGTGGGTCTACAATGTTCCTAATGAGATTCAGGGTCTCTAATCTCTAAAGAGTTGAAGATAAAAATAAAGATGAAGAGGTAGACTGAATTTTCTGCTCCTGCCTTCAGATTGGGAGAACATAAGGAGACTGAAGAGCTAGAAGCTTCTTCCTTGTATCTTGGAAGAAGACTGACAACCTGCATCACTGAACACACCAGCTGCCTTCTACCACCTAAGGTATATCTCAAGAAAAATAGAAAATATAAATAACCATAATTATGAATAAACGAGATTATTATAGATTCTACAAGTCTTAAAAAGATAATAAGGGCATATTTTAAAAAGCAATGCCAATCAATTTGATAGAACTGGCAAATTCTCTCAATAACACAAATTATTAAGACTTATAGGAAAAAACTAGATAATCTTAATATTAATTACTATCTTAATATTCATTATTAATTGTTAAATAATTAAATTCACAATTTAAAACCTCCCACAAGGAAAAGTCTAAGCTCAGGTAACTTCACTGGTGAATTCTGTCAAACAATTAGTAAGAAATAATACAACTCTTTCAGAAAATAGTGGAGAAGGGAATTTTAACATATTCTATGAGGTCAAGATAACCCTTATCAAAATCTTGCAATGACGTTATAAAAAAGAAGACGTGAAATCAATATCCCTAATAAACTTAGACCTATAAATCCTTAACAAAATATTAATAACTCAAACCCAGAAATATATAATAAAGTCAATCCATCACAACCAATCAGAGTTTATTTCAGGAGCATAAGATTGGCTTAATATCTGAAAATCTATCAGTATAACTCACCTCATTGAAATAATAAAGGATAAAATAAAATTATATGATCATTGGAATAGATATAGAAAAATCTTTTCACCAATCATTCATAATTACAAAGAAAAAGCTCTCAGCAATTTTCTGAACCAGATAAGTAATTGACTATGAAAAGGAAACAAACAAGAAACACCAAAACCTTATGGCTCATAGCACACTTAATGATGAAATATTGAATAATAAGTGCTTTGCCCTTCTAAGATCAGGAGCAAGATGAGGATATTCATTCTTACCACTTCAATATTGGACTGGGATTTTAGCAAGTGCAATAAGGCAAGAAAAGGAATAAAAGGCATTAAGAACTAAAAGGAAGAAGTAAAATAAATCTACAGATGGCATCATTTAGTACATTCTAAGACATCTACAAAGCAAATATTAGAACAAATAAGTGAATATATCAAGGTTGCAGGATACAAGCTCAAAACATAAAATCAGTGTACTTTCTATATACTAGTACAAACAATTGGAAAATCAAATTAACTAAACAATACCATACACAAAAACATCAAAATATATAAAATACCAAGGGAAAATCTAATGAAATGTTTGTAAAATCTGTACATGGAATACTAAAAAACATTGTTGATAGGCATTAAAGATTTAAGTAAATGAAGAGTTATAATATATTCAAAGATTAGACGATTCAATTCTGTTGACATAAATAATCTCCCTAAATTGATCTACAGATTTAACACATGTCAATTCAAAATCTAAACAGGCATACTGAAGAAATTGACAAGCTGATTCTAAAATATATTTTAAAATCCAAAATATATAGAATAGCTATAACAAGTTTTAAAAAAGAACAAAGTTGGAGAATTTAAAACTAATGTTAAAACTTTTTATGAAGTGAATGTTAAGATGGTGCCATGCTGATGTAAAGATAGAAAAAATAGATCAATGGAACAGAATAGAAAGTTCAAATATAGAATTACACATAGATAGATGACTGGTTTCACCAAAGGCATCAAAGAATTTCAATGAAGGAAGGGAATGTCTTTTCACCAAATAGTGCTGGAACAACTGGATATCCATATAGAAAAGAAATGAATCATGACATTTATCTCACCATACACACACACACAAAAATCAGTTTGAGGGGTATTACAGACCTAAAAGTAAAAGCTAAAATTATAAATTTTCTTGGAAAAACAAAAAAAACACACATGAGAGTGTCTTCATAAACTTGAAGTAGGCAAAGATTTTTTACACAGTAAACGGAGAGCACTAACCATAAAAAAATTATAAATTGAAATTCATGAAAATTAAAACCTTCTGCAAATCAAAAGACATTGGTGAGAAAATGAATAGACAAACAGCAGACTAGTAAAATGTGTTTACTATGCATATATCTGACAAAGGACAAATACCCAGAATATATTTAAAAAAAAAAAACTCCTGAAAACCAATCAAAATCTGCAATACCAAATGCTGATGAAGATGCAGAGCAATAGAAACTCTCACTCACTGCTGTTGGAAATGTGAAATGCACAGCTGGGTTCAAAAGTAACTTAATATTTTCTTATAAATTTAAACCTATATTTACCATGGAAACAAGCAATCTCATTTCTATTTTCGCAAGTGAACTGAAAACTTATGTTCATACAAAAACGTGCCCACCAATGTTTATGGCAGCTTCATTCAAATATCAAAAAACTGGAAACAACCAAGATTTCATTCAACAGGTGAATGTATAAACAAACTATGGTATAGCTATACAATGGGTTACTACTCAGGTGATTTGTGCAACAACGCGGATGAACCTTAAGTATATTTTGCCAGGGAAAAGAAGGCAGACCAAAAGAATACATATGTAAGATTCAATCATATGACATTATGAAAAGGGCAAAACTATAGGAAAGGAGAACAGATCAGTAGTTTCCGGGAATTGGGAGATGAAAAAGAAGACAACGAAGGAGCTACATACAGGAGTTTGTAGAGTGATTGAACTATTCTGTATGGCACAGAGGTGGTAGATTCATAACTCTATGCACTTGTCAAATTCCCATTGAACTGTACAGTACCAAAAGTAAACTCTGCAAACTTATAAAAATTAACCAGGATGTCAGGGGTTGACAGGATAGTATGTGGACTGTAACAAACAAGTCTTACAAATGTTTGAATTATATCACTGAAAGGTAAAAAAGTTTTTGACTTAACTTTGGGAAACTGATTTTACTGGATACTATAAGTACAAAGACAAAATTCTGTGCATACAAACACTAACTCGAGTTGGTAAATTTGTTTCTCACAGGGGTAGGAGTTAGCAAATTTGAAATTATTTGTATACTAGAATTGAACAAATAAGTAAATAAACTGTAGATAATGGAAGCCAGGATTTTCACTGTAAGAGAAAAAATGTTATAAATAAGCAATAGGTGAGGGCAATTAGAATCCGTGACACTGGATTGGGATAATCAATACAAACATGAATGCATACATATTTTAAAATATTACAGATAAGGAGATACAAAAAAGTAGATATTTGTATGTAAATGGGTTAGTAAACATTCATACATTCCCTTGTTCTGTCCAAAGATAAAGAAATATTAATGTAAAAATAAAAAATAGATCAATGAAACAGAATAGAGAGTTCAAATACAAACTTACATAGACAGATGACTGGTTTCAACAAAGACATCAAAGAATTTCAGTTGAGGAAGGAAATGTCTTTTCAACAAATGGTGCTGGAACAACTAGACATTAGAATGACTTGAACTACAGAGACTGACAGCACAAAATATTGGCATGCATGTGAAGCAACCAGAACTTTCAAGCCCTCTGGTGTTACTGTAAAATGATAAAAACACCTTCAACAAAACAAACAGTTATTTATAAAGTTAAATATATGCTTACATTAGGATTCAACAACTCCATTCTTCATATTGAATTATGAGAAATCAATAAATAAGGCCACAAAAAACTTGTACAAAACAGTAACTGCATTCACACTAGAAAAAAAAATGGAAACAACATAAATGTCCATCAATGGGGGAGAGTATAAACAAATTTTGGTATATAGATACAATAGAATACCACTCATCAATGAAAAGTATTGAATTACTGAGCGATTTTAAAACATGAACTTCCAGTTTCTATTCTTGGCACATATGAAACTTGGAAGTCACTACTCCATTCTAACCAGTAAAAAGCTGAACAAACTAAAAATATCAACAACTCTTTTTAGATCCATCAAAGAATTGAGATCATGGAACAAACCAATTCCCCCTAAATTGGAGAGAACAACAGGAGAATACAAAGAAAGGCAACTCACTGGATCAGAAACCACCAAGGAAACCATGTAGGGAAACCTGAAATGTAATTGATGAATTCCTGAAGACATAGTGTAGCCAAGCCCAAGAGATACAACTTGCAAAGGGACCCAGTTACTGGAGGTCCCCACAGTTTTGTGAAGGTAGTCACAACAGTGAATACTCTTGTGAGTATCCGGGGCTCACAACAGTGAATACTGGGAGAAATTCCCTCATGCTTCAGACAGGGAAAAGGTAAATAGGGAATCATATTGAAATATATCAGAGCATTCTATTCTTACTAGGGAAGATCTGCCTTCAGGAGAAATTATTTAACCAGAGCCTACCTGCTGGGGTTTTATCAGAGTCAAACTCATCTGGGATGGGAAATATTCAACTCCAGTCCCCTCTATCCTTCCACATGGAAGAAGAGGAGTAAGCAACTCCAGACCTCTAGACATCCTGTCCCACCTAATGGGGTGGGTAGTTACTGAGGTCCTGAGAAGGAGGTGTGAAGTTCACGGTCACAGTTGGAAGCACAGGCTCTCACTAAAAGACTGAAATGGAATCATGGCAATGTAAAATACTTCTCCTCCACTCATACCTTACCACCACATTACTAAAAGCCTATTTACAACAGCTATTTGTACCCAGTACATTATGTCTGGCTTTCAAGAAAAAAATCACATACAAAAAGGCCAAAAAAAAAAATTAAAAAATAAACACAGTTAAAAGAGACAGAGTAAGCATCAGAATCAAACTCAAGTATTGCAGGGATGCTGAAATGATCAAATTGGGAATTTGAACAACTATGACTAATATGCTGAGGACTCTAATTGACGAAGTAGACACCATGTAAGAACAGAGGCAATGTAAGCAGAGAGATGAAAATTTTTAGAAAGAACCACAAAAAAAAGAAAGAAAGAAAAGAAAAGAAACTGCTAGAGATCAAAACCACTGTGACAGAAGTGAAGAATGCCTTTGACTGGATTATTAATAGACTGGACATGTCTGAGGAAGGAATTTCTGAGCTTGAGAGTATGTTAATAAAAACCTAGAAAACCAAAAAGTTAAGATAAAAAAAAAAGTCTTAAAAGCAGAACAGAAAATTCAAGAATTGTGGGATGACTGCAAAAAGTGTAACCTACATATAATGGGAATACTGGAAGAATAAAGAAAGAAAGAAAATGGAGACATATATGAAACAATAATGACAGAGGATTTCTTCAAACTAATGGAATCGCAGAGAACACCATTCAAGATAAATGTCAAAAAAACCTAGACCTAGGCATATTATTTTCAAACTACAAAAAAATTAAGGTAAAGAAAAAATTCTTAGAGCGGATAGAGGGAGAAAGAACACCTTACCTACAGAGGAACAAAAATAATAATTACATTCAACTTCTCGAAAACCGTGCAAACAAGAAGAAAGTGGAGTGAAATATTTAAAATACTGAGAGAAAAAAACCCCACCAACCTCAATTTCATACCCTGGGAAATTATTCTTCAAAGGTAAAAGAGAAATATTTTTCTGACAAACAAAAATTGAAGAAATCTGTTGTTAGTTGGCCTTCCTTGCAAGTGTTAAAAGAAGTTTCATAGAGAGAAGAAAAACGATATGGATCAGAAACTAGAATCTACTTACAGAAAGGCAGAGTTTAAGTGAAAGAATAAGTGAAGGTAAAATTATTTTTAAATTTTTTACTGTTTTTTGTTTTTGTTTTGAGACACGATCTCACTCTGTCACCCAGGCTGGAGTACAGTGGCTTGATCACAGCTCACTGCAGCCTTGAACTACTGAGCCCAACTGATTCTCCACCTCTGCCTTCCTAGTAGCTGGGACCACAGACATGTGCCACCATACCCACCTAATTTTTAAACATTTTTTGTAGACACAAGGTCTCCCTATGCTGCCCAGGCTGGTTTCAAATTCCTGGGCTCAAGTGATCCTCCTGCCTCTGCCTCCCAATGTGCTAGGATTATAGGCATGAACCACTGTACCTGTCCAAAAAAAAAAAAAAATCCTTAATTGATCTAACAGATAAGAGTTTGTTCCAAATAATAATAGCATCAATATACTGTACTTGATTGTGTATGCTTACGTGCAATTGAAATGATTGACAGTAATGATACAAAAACAGGAGGGAAAATTTAGAATTATGTTTTATTATTATAAGGTACTGGCACTACCAGTGAAGTAGTATAATGTTATTTGAAAGTTGACTTGGATTAACTGTAAACATATATTGGAAACTCTAGGACAAGCATTTTGAAAAGTACAATAAAAATGTAATAAGAAATGTAATAAAAGAATCCAAAAGAATTAACAAAGTAATTCCTGGAACTACTGAACAATCATAGCAAGGTTGCAGAATATAAGTTAATACACAAAAATCAATTGGCGTCCTATATACCAGTAATGAACAAGTGGAATTTGAAATTAAAAACACAATGCAGGTTGAATATCCTTTATTTTAAATCCTTGGACTGAAATATTTAGGATTTCATATTGTTTCAGATTTTGTAGAATTTGCATTATGCCAACTCAGCACCCTAATCCAAAATTAAGAAGCAAGCATCTTGGTGCTCAAAACGTTTTGGATTTTAGAACATTTTGGATTTCAGCTTTTCAGATTACGGTTACTCAACCTGTACTATTTATATTAGCACCACAAAATATTTAGGTATAAGCCTAAAACACAGTATGAGATATCTAGGAAATATCTAGATATCTAGATATCTAGGCAAAACTTGTGAAAGAAATCAAAATGCTAAATAAATGGAAAGATATTTCATGTTCATGGCTAGGAAGACTTGATATTGTCAAGATGTCAGTCCTTCACGGCTTCTTAATTTATAGATTCAATGCCATTCTGACCAAAATCCCAGCAAATTATTACGTGGCTATCAACAAATTGATACTAAAGTTTATATGGCGATGCAAAAGACCTAGAATAGTCAACATAATATTGCAGGGAAAAAAGTCAGAGGACTGATAATACCTCACTTCAAGACTTACTATAAAGCTACAGTAATCAAGACAATGTGGAGAAAGAATAGACAAATCAATCAATGGAACAGGAAAGAAAGTCCAGAAACAGACCCCTACAAATATGGTCAACTGTTCTTTGACAATGAAGCAAAGGAAATACAATGGAGAAAAAAAAAAAAAAGGTCTTTTCAACAAATGATGCTGGACAACTGAGTATCCACATGTAAAAAAAACGAATCTGGATACAGATCTCACATCCTTCATAAAAACCCAAAAAATCACAGAACTGAATGTAAAACACAAAACTACAAAACTTGTAAAGGATAACACAAGAGGCCAGATGTAGTCACTCATGCCTATAATCCCAGCACTTTGGGAGGCTGAGGTGGACAGATCACTTGAGCCCAGGAGTTTGAGGTCAGCCTGGGCAACATGACAAAACCCAGACTCTACAAAAAAAAAAAAAAACAAATACAAAAATACAAAAATTAGCTTGATATGGTGGTGAACACATGTAGTCCCAGCTACTCGGGAGGCTGAGGTGGGAGGATCACTTGAGCCTGGGAGGTCAAGGCTGCAGTGATCCATGATCACACCACTACACTCCAGCCTGGGTCACAGAGTGAAACTCTGCCTCAAAAAAATATATATACAGATAACAGAAAATTTGTCATTATTATCATTAAAACACTAAGCAGGCTGGCTGTGGCTTTGGTGATGACTTTTTAGATACAATTCCAAAGGCACAGTCCATAATAGAAAGTATTTATAAGCAATAAAGTTTATTCAAATAAAATTTTCTGCTTGGCAAAAGGGACTGTCAAGAGAAGGGAAAGACAGGCCACAAGCTGGGAGAAAATATTTGCAATGGACATATCTGATAAAGGACTGTATTCCAAAATACAAAAAGAACTCTTAAAACTCAGCAATGAGAAAACAAACAACCCAATTAAAAAATGGGTCAAAGACCATAACAGACACCTCATCAAAGAAGATATACAAATGACAAATAAGCTTATGAAAAGATGCTTCACATCACATGTCATCAGGAAAATGCAAATTAAGATAATGATAAGATACTACCTCTTAGAATGGCCCAAATCCAGAACACTGACAGCACCAAATGCTGGCAAGGATGTGAAATAATAAGAACTCTTGCTCATTTCTGGCGTGAAAAACTGTACAGCCACTTTGGAAGACAGTTTGGCAATTTCTCACAAAGCTAAACATACTCCTACCATATGATCCAGTAATTGTGCTCCTTCTTATTATCCAAAAGAATCAAAAACATGTCCAAACAAAAACCTACACAGAGGTTTATAAAGGTTTTATTTGTTATTGTCAAAACTTGCAAGCAACCAAGATGTCCTTCATGAGGTGAATGGAAATACAGTGTGGAATCATACAGTCTGGAGTTTATTTAGATTGGCTTCTTTCACTTAATGATATTACATTAAGTTTTATATTAATAATCATATTAAGTGCCAGTAATTTAATTTTTAAAATAATATTCTGTTACTGAAATTTAAATATATTAAATATATTAAATGTATCAAATATTTATATTTACATGTTATATATTTTTAATGTATTGATATATTTTGATATATTTATATTTAAATATCTAAGTATATTTTGTTATTTATATAAATATCTAAATAACAGTATATTATTCAGCAATAAGGAGAAATGAGCCATCAAGCCATGAAAAGACATGAGTGACACAGAAATAAATATCACTAAGTGAAAGAAACCAATCCAAATAGACTATATACTATGTGATTCCAAGTATATGACGTCTCGAAAAGGCAAAACTATGGGGATAGGAAAAAGATCAGAGGTTGCCATGAGGTTGGGGAGGGAGGGATGAATAGATGAAATACAGAGAATTTTTAGGGCAGTGAAAATGAAACTCCTCTGTATGATTACTATGCTGGTGGATTTTGTTCAAAGTCGTAGGATGTACAACACCAAAAGTGAACCCTAATTTAAATTATCAACTCTGGGAGATAATGATGTACCAATGTAGGTTTGTCAATTTTAAATAAACTCTGGTGGCAGGGGTAAGGGGTATGTGGGAAATTTCTATACCCTTCAGTCGATTTTGCTGTGAACTTAAAACTGTTCTACAAAAAACGAGCCTGTTTTTAAAACTAAGTGAATTTCAAAAATATTATTCTAAATGAAATAAAGCTTACATTTGAATGAATTATTACATTATTCAATTTATATGAAATTCAAACTCAGCAAGATCTGTCTATGGTATAGAGAAATCAGAACAATGTTGCCTAGGAGGGGGAAGGGATTTCCTAGAAAAGGTCATGAGTGAACTCTTTGAGGTGGTGAAAATTTTCTTTATCTTAAGGGGGTACAAGTCACATCGTAAATGCATTTATCAAAACTGAACTATACATTTGTGATTTGTGCATTTCACTGAATATAATAGGTCAAACATGAAAATTTTATTCAAAGAAATATTCATAGTTTTTAAATGTCTCTGTATTAAAGAGGAAGAACTAAAAGTAATTTAGGTTAGTAGACTTCATAAGAATTAAAATGACAATGACAAAACAAGAGAAAGCAGAAAGAGGAAATTAGGAAAGATGATGCTAAGATTAAAAGTACAAGTATTTTGTAAAAAAAAATAATAATAATAAAATTGAGACAGAATCCCAAAAGTTATTCTTTTATTTTTTTATTTTTTATCTTTTTTGAGATGGAGTTTTGCCCTTGTTGCCCAGGCTGGAGTGCAATGGCATAATCTCAGCTCACTGCAACCTCCGCCTCCCGGGTTCAAGCGATTCTCCTGCCTTAGCCTCCTGAGTAGCTGGGATTACAGACCCGCCACCACACCTGGCTGATTTTTGTATTTTTAGTAGAGACCGGGGTTTCACCTCGTTGGCCAGGGTGGTCTCAAACTCTTGACCTCAGGTGATTCACCCACCTCAGCCTCCCAAAGTGCTGGGATTACAGGCAGGAGCCATCACGCCCAGCCCAAGCTATTTTTAAAGAACATTAAATTAGATAAATATGTTACTCCTAGTTCCAAAAAAAAAAGAAAAAAATATTAATATTTTTAGGAATGAGAAATGAGACAATCACACACAACCCCAGAAAGAATTAAAATAATATAAAGATATATTGTGAACATATCTATGGCATTTAACTTGAAATGCTAGCAGGAAAGGATCACATTTAGTGAAATTCAAAGTTATCAATGTAAACCAAAGAAATTTTGTTGGCCGATTTCTACAGAAGTGACTGGAAGGCAAGTAAGAGCCATCAGATATTCTCATAGATGAGGTCTATCAAACCTCCTTTTAAAAAATGAAATTTATTCTATCTATACTACAGAAAATATGGAAAGCTTCCCAATATTATATAAATCTAGCATAAATTAAGTATCAACATGATTGAAATAGATCAATCACATGTAGGAATGTACATGTGAATATTTTAAGTAAAATATTAACAAATAGAACCCAGCTGTATGTCAACAGAAAACCCCAAACTGACCAAGTAGGGTTTACTCTGGGTGTGCAAGAAGAGGTTCAAATTAGCATCCACATAATTTAGTATTTCAGCAAATTCAAGAATATCTCATATGATCACATTAACAGATGTTGGAATGACATTTGATAATATTTAACAGCTAATCCCAATAAAAATGTTTAGGTAAGACAGAAAAGTTAATAATGGAAATAGTTCCAATATTTACGAAAACCACAAGTCAATGTATTCTCAACATCGAAACAATAGAAAGAATCCAGTAAAACCCAGGAATCAAACAGAAAGCTTGTTATCACTATATTTATTCAATATTAATTTGTAAACTCCAATGAAAACAATGAGATGAGGAAAGGTGTTGTAAGAAATATTGTAAATGAAGAGATAAAATTATCTCTGGGAGATGTACCCAAGATGGCCGAATAGGAACAGCTCCAGCCTCCAGCTCCCAGCATGAGTGACACAGAAGACGGGTGATTTCTGCATTTTCAACTGAGGTACCGGGTTCATCTCACTGGGGAGTGCCGGGCAATGGGTGCTGGTCAGCTGCTGCAGCCTGACCAGCGAGAGCTGAAACAAGGCGAGGCATTGCCTCACCTGGGAAGCACAAGGGGGAAGGGAATCCCTTTTCCTAGCCAAGGGAAACTGAGACACACAACACCTGGAAAATCAGGTAACTCCCACCCTAATACTGTGCTTTACCAAGGGTCTTAGCAAATGGCACACCAGGAGATTATATCCCACACCTGGCCCAGAGGTTCCCATGCCCACGGAGCCTCCCTCATTGCTAGCTCAGCAGTCAGAGATCTAACTGCAAGGTGGTGGCAAGGCTAGGGGAGGGGCGCCTGCCATTGCTGAGGCTTAAGTAGGTAAACAAAGCCTCCAGGAAGCTCGAACTGGATGGAGCACACCACAGCTCAAGGAGGCCTGCCAGCCTCTGTAGACTCCTCCTCTGGGGACAAGGCATAGCTGAACAAAAAGCAGCAGAAACCTTGGCAGAGGTAAATGCCCCTGTCTGATAGCTTTGAAGAGAGCAGTGGATCCCCCAGCATGGAGGTTGAGATCTGAGAACGGACAGACTGCCTGCTCAAGTGGGTCCCTGACCCCTGAGTAGCCTAACTGGGAGACATCACCCACTAAGTGCAGACCTACACCTCACACCTCACACGGCAGGGTACACCCCTGAGACGAAGCTTCCAGAGCAAGAATCACACAGCAACAATAGCTGTTCAGCAATATTCTATCTTCTGCAGCCTCTGCTGCTGATACCCAGGCAAACAGGGTCTGGAGTGGACCTCAAGAAAATTCCAACAGACCTGCAGCTGAGGGTCCTGACTGTTAGAAGGAAAACAAACAGAAATGACACCCACACCAAAACCCCATCAATACGTCACCATCATCAAAGACCAAAGGCAGATAAAACCACAAAGATGTAGAAAAAGCAGTGCAGAAAAGCTGGAAATTAAAAAAATCAGAGCGCATGTCCCCCTCCAAAGGAACGCAGCTCATTGCCAGCAACGGAACAAAGCTGGACGGAGAATGACTTTGACAAATTGAGAGAAGAAGGCTTCAGTCGATCAAACTTCTTAGAGCTAAAGGAGGAACTATGTAACCAGCGCAAAGTAACTAAAAACCTTGAAAAGAATGGAAGAATGGATAACTAGAATAATCAATGCAGAGAAGACCTTAAAAGAACGGATAGAGATGAAAACCATAACATGAGAACTACGTGACAAAAGCACAAGCTTCAGTAACCAACTCGATCAACTGGAAGAAAGAGTATCAGCGATTGAAGATCAAATGAATGAAATGAAGTGAGAAGAGCATGGAGATAAAAGAGTAAAAACAAATGAACAAAGCCTCCAAGAAGTATGGGATTATGCGAAAAGACCAAATCCACATCTGATTGGTGTGCCTGAAAGTAACGGGGAAAATGGAACCAAGTTGGAAAACACTCTGCAGGATATCATCCAGGAGAACTTCCTCAACCTAGTAAGGTAGGCCAACATTCAAATTCAGGAAATACAGAGAACACCACAAAGATACTCCTCGAGAAGAGCAGCTCCAAGACACATAATTGTCAGATTCACCAAAGTTGAAATGAAGGAAAAAATGTTAAGGGCAGCCAGAGAGAAAGGTCACATTACCCACAAAGGGAAGCCAATCAGACTAACAGCAGTTCTCTTGGCAGAAACTCTACAAGCCAGAAGAGAGTGGGGGCCAATATTCAACATTCTTAAAGAAAAGAATTTTAAACCCAGAATTTCATATCCAGCCAAACTAAGTTTCATAAGTGAAGGAGAAATAAAATCCTTTACAGACAAACAAATGCTTAGAGATTTTGTCACCACCAGGCCTGCCCTGCAAGAGATCCTGAAGGAAGCACTAAACATGGAAAGGAACAACAGGTACCAGCCATTGCAAAAACATGTCAAAATGTAAAGTCCATCAATGCTAGGAAGAAACTGCATCAATTAGCAAGCAAAATAACCAGCTAATATCATAATGACAGGATCAAGTTCACACATAACAATATTAACCGGGGGGCGGAGCAAGATGGCCGAATAGGAACAGCTCCAGTCTCCAACTCCCAGCGCGAGTGACACAGAAGACCGGTGATTTCTGCATTTTCAACTGAGGTACTGGGTTCATCTCACTGGAGAGTGCAGGACGATCGGTGCTGGTCAGATGCTGCAGCCCGACCAGCGAGAGCTGAAGCAGGGCGAGGCATTGCCTCACCTGGGAAGCGCAAGGGGGAAGGGAATCCCTTTTCCTAGCCAGGGGAATTGAGACACACAACACCTGGAAAATCAGGTAAATCCCACCCCAATACTGCACTTTAAGCAAACAGGAACACCAGGAGATCATATCCCACATCTGGCCGGGAGGGTCCCACACCCACGGAGCCTCCCTCATTGCTAGCACAGCAGTCTGTGATCTACCAGCAAGGCAGCAGCGAGGCTGGGGGAGGGGCGCCCGCCATTGCTGAGGCTTAAGTAGGTAAACAAAGCCACTGGGAAGCTCGAACTGGGTGGAGCTCACAGCAACTCAAGGAAACCTGCCTGTCTCTGTAGACTCCACCTCTGGGGACAGGGCACAGTAAACAATAACAAACGCAGCAAAAAACTCTGCAGACGCAAATGACTCTGTCTGACAGCTTTGAAGAGAGCAGTGGATCTCCCAACACGGAGGTTGAGATGTGAGAAGGGACAGACTCCCTATTCAAGTGGGTCCCTGACCCCTGAGCAGCCTAACTGGGAGACATCCCCCACTAGGGGCAGTCTGACACCCCACACCTCACAGGGTGGAGTACACCCCTAAGGAAGCTTCCAAAGCAAGAATCAGACAGGTACACTCGCTGTTCAGAAATATTCTATCTTCTGCAGCCTCTGCTGCTGATACCCAGGCAAACAGGGTCTGGAGTGGACCTCAAACAATCTCCAACAGACCTACAGCTGAGGGTCCTGACTGTTAGAAGGAAAACTATCAAACAGGAAGGACACCTACACCAAAACCCCATCAGTACATCACCATCATCAAAGACCAGAGGCAGATAAAACCACAAAGATGGGGAAAAAGCAGGGCAGAAAAGCTGGAAATTCAAAAAATAAGAGCGCATCTCCCCCAGCAAAGGAGCGCAGCTCATCGCCAGCAACAGATCAAAGCTGGACGGAGAATGACTTTGACGAGATGAGAGAAGAAGGCTTCAGTCCATCAGACTTCTCAGAGCTAAAGGAGGAATTACGTACCCAGCGCAAAGAAACTAAAAATCTTGAAAAAAAAGTGGAAGAATTGATGGCTAGAGTAATTAATGCAGAGAAGGTCATAAACGAAATGAAAGAGATGAAAACCATGACACGAGAAATACGTGACAAATGCACAAGCTTCAGTAACCGACTCGATCAACTGGAAGAAAGAGTATCAGCGATTGAGGATCAAATGAATGAAATGAAGCGAGAAGAGAAACCAAAAGAAAAAAGAAGAAAAAGAAATGAACAAAGCCTGCAAGAAGTATGGGATTATGTAAAAAGACCAAATCTATGTCTGATTGGGGTGCCTGAAAGTAAGGGGGAAAATGGAACCAAGTTGGAAAACACTCTGCAGGATATCATCCAGGAGAACTTCCCCAACCTAGTAGGGCAGGCCAACATTCAAATCCAGGAAATACAGAGAACGCCACAAAGATACTCCTCGAGAAGAGCAACTCCAAGACACATAATTGCCAGATTCACCAAAGTTGAAATGAAGGAAAAAATCTTAAGGGCAGCCAGAGAGAAAGGTCGGGTTACCCACAAAGGGAAGCCCATCAGACTAACAGCAGATCTCTCGGCAGAAACTCTCCAAGCCAGAAGAGAGTGGGGGCCAATATTCAACATTCTTAAAGAAAAGAATTTTAAACCCAGAATTTCATATCCAGCCAAACTAAGTTTCATAAGTGAAGGAGAAATAAAATCCTTTACAGATAAGCAAATGCTTAGAGATTTTGTCACCACTAGGCCTGCCTTACAAGAGACCCTGAAGGAAGCACTAAACATGGAAAGGAACAACCGGTACCAGCCATTGCAAAAACATGCCAAAATGTAAAGACCATCGAGGCAAGGAAGAAACTGCATCAACTAACGAGCAAAATAACCAGTTAATATCATAATGGCAGGATCAAGTTCACATATAACAATCTTAACCTTAAATGTAAATGGACTAAATGCTCCAATTAAAAGACACAGATTGGCAAACTGGATAAAGAGTCAAGACCCATCAGTCTGCTGTATTCAGGAGACCCATCTCACACGCAGAGACATACATAGGCTCAAAATAAAGGGATGGAGGAAGATTTACCAAGCAAATGGAGAACAAAAAAAAGCAGGGGTTGCAATACTAGTCTCTGATAAAACAGACTTTAAACCATCAGAGATCAAAAGAGACAAAGAAGGCCATTACATAATGGTAAAGGGATCAATTCAACAGGAAGAGCTAACTATCCTAAATATATATGCACCCAATACAGGAGCACCCAATTTCATCAAGCAAGTCCTTAGAGACTTACAAAGAGACTTAGACTCCCATACAATAATAATGGGAGACTTCAACACTCCACTGTCAACATTAGACAGATCAACGAGACAGAAAGTTAACAAGGATATCCAGGAATTGAACTCATCTCTGCAGCAAGCAGACCTAATAGACATCTATAGAACTCTCCACCCCAAATCAACAGAATATACATTCTTCTCAGCACCACATCACACTTATTCCAAAATTGACCACATAATGGGAAGTAAAGCACTCCTCAGCAAATGTAAAAGAACAGAAATTATAACAAACTGTCTCTCAGACCACAGTGCAATCAAACTAGAACTCAGGACTAAGAAACTCAATCAAAACCACTCAACTACATGGAAACTGAACAACCTGCTCCTGAATGACTGCTGGGTACATAACGAACTGAAGGCAGAAATGAAGATGTTCTTTGAAACCAATGAGAACAAAGATACAACATACCAGAATCTCTGGGACACATTTAAAGCAGTGTGTAGAGGGAAATTTATAGCACTAAATGCCCACAAGAGAAAGCAGGAAAGATCTAAAATTGACACTCTAACATCACAATTAAAAGAACTAGAGAAGCAAGAGCAAACACATTCGAAAGCTAGCAGAAGGCAAGAAATAACTAAGATCAGAGCAGAACTGAAGGAGATAGAGACACAAAAAACCCTCCAAAAAATCAATGAATCCAGGAGTTGGTTTTTTGAAAAGATCAACAAAATTGAAAGACCGCTAGCAAGACTAATAAAGAAGAAAAGAGAGAAGAATCAAATCGATGCAATTAAAAATGATAAAGGGGATATCACCACTGACCCCACAGAAATACAAACTACCATCAGAGAATACTATAAACACCTCTATGCAAATAAACTGGAAAATCTAGAAGAAATGGATAATTTCCTGGACACTTACACTCTTCCAAGACTAAACCAGGAAGAAGTTGAATCCCTGAATAGACCAATAGCAGGCTCTGAAATTGAGGCAATAATTAATAGCCTACCAACCAAAAAAAGTCCAGGACCAGATGGATTCACAGCTGAATTCTACCAGAGGTACAAGGAGGAGTTGGTACCATTCCTTCTGAAACTATTCCAATCAATAGAAAAAGAGGGAATCCTCCCTAACTCATTTTATGAGGCCAACATCATCCTGATACCAAAGCCTGGCAGAGACACAACAAAAAAACAGAATTTTAGACCAATATCCCTGATGAACATCGATGAAAAATCCTCAATAAAGTACTGGCAAACCGGATTCAGCAACACATCAAAAAGCTTATCCACCATGATCAAGTGGGCTTCATCCCTGGGATGCAAGGCTGGTTCAACATTCGCAAATCAATAAACATAATCCAGCATATAAACAGAACCAAAGACAAGAACCACATGATTATCTCAATAGATGCAGAAAAGGCTTTTGACAAAATTCAACAGCCCTTCATGCTAAAAACACTCAATAAATTCGGTATTGATGGAACGTACCTCAAAATAATAAGAGCTATCTATGACAAACCCACAGCCAATATCATACTGAATGGGCAAAAACTGGAAAAATTCCCTTTGAAAACTGGCACAAGACAGGGATGCCCTCTCTCACCACTCCTATTCAACATAGTGTTGGAAGTTCTGGCTAGGGCAATCAGGCAAGAGAAAGAAATCAAGGGTATTCAGTTAGGAAAAGAAGAAGTCAAATTGTCCCTGTTTGCAGATGACATGATTGTATATTTAGAAAATCCCATTGTCTCAGCCCAAAATCTCCTTAAGCTGATAAGCAACTTCAGCAAAGTCTCAGGATACAAAATTAATGTGCAAAAATCACAAGCATTCTTATACACCAGTAACAGACAAACAGAGAGCCAAATCAGGAATGAACTTCCATTCACAATTGCTTCAAAGAGAATGAAATACCTAGGAATCCAACTTACAAGGGATGTAAAGGACCTCTTCAAGGAGAACTACAAACCACTGCTCAGTGAAATAAAAGAGGACACAAACAAATGGAAGAACATTCCATGCTCATGGATAGGAAGAATCAATATCGTGAAAATGGCCATACTGCCCAAGGTAATTTATGGATTCAATGCCATCCCCATCAAGCTACCAACGAGTTTCTCCACAGAATTGGAAAAAACTGCTTTAAAGTTCATATGGAACCAAAAAAGAGCCCGCATCTCCAAGACGATCCTAAGTCAAAAGAACAAAGCTGGAGGCATCACGCTACCTGACTTCAAACTATACTACAAGGCTACAGTAACCAAAACAGCATGGTACTGGTACCAAAACAGAGATATAGACCAATGGAACAGAACAGAGTCCTCAGAAATAATACCACACATCTACAGCCATCTGATCTTTGACAAACCTGAGAGAAACAAGAAATGGGGAAAGGATTCCCTATTTAATAAATGGTGCTGGGAAAATTGGCTAGCCATAAGTAGAAAGCTGAAACTGGATCCTTTCCTTACTCCTTATACAAAAATTAATTCAAGATGGATTAGAGACTTAAATGTTAGACCTAATACCATAAAAATCCTAGAGGAAAACCTAGGTAGTACCATTCAGGACATAGGCATGGGCAAAGACTTCATGTCTAAAACACCAAAAGCAACAGCAGCAAAAGCCAAAATTGACAAATGGGATCTCATTAAACTAAAGAGCTTCTGCACAGCAAAAGAAACTACCATCAGAGTGAACAGGCAACCTACAGAATGGGAGAAAATGTTTGCAATCTACTCATCTGACAAAGGGCTAATATCCAGAACCTACAAAGAACTCAAACAAATTTACAAGAAAAAAACAAACAACCCCATCAAAATGTGGGCAAAGGATATGAACAGACATTTCTCAAAAGAAGACATTCATACAGCCAACAGACACATGAAAAAATGCTCATCATCACTGGCCATCAGAGAAATGCAAATCAAAACCACAATGAGATACCATCTCACACCAGTTAGAATGGCAATCATTAAAAAGTCAGGAAACAACAGGTGCTAGAGAGGATGTGGAGAAATAGGAACACTTTTACACTGTTGGTGGGATTGTAAACTAGTTCAACCATTATGGAAAACAGTATGGCGATTCCTCAAGGATCTAGAACTAGATGTACCATATGACCCAGCCATCCCATTACTGGGTATATACCCAAAGGATTATAAATCATGCTGCTATAAAGACACATGGACACATATGTTTACTGCAGCACTATTCACAATAGCAAAGACTTGGAATCAACCCAAATGTCCATCAGTGACAGATTGGATTAAGAAAATGTGGCACATATACACCATGGAATGCTATGCAGCCATAAAAAAGGATGAGTTTGTGTCCTTTGTAGGGACATGGATGCAGCTGGAAACCATCATTCTTAGCAAACTATCACAAGAACAGAAAACCAAACACCGCATGTTCTCACTCATAGGTGGGAACTGAACAATGAGATCACTTGGACTCAGGAAGGGGAACATCACACACCGGGGCCTATCATGGGGAGGGGGGAGGGGGGAGGGATTGCATTGGGAGTTATACCTGATGTAAATGACGAGTTGATGGGTGCAGCACACCAACAAGGCACAAGTATACATATGTAACAAACCTCCAAGTTATGCACATGTACCCTACAACTTAAAGTATAATAATAATAAAAAAATTTAAAAAAAAATTAACTAGATGCAACATTAAAGGTAAAAAAAAAAAAAAAAAAAAAAAAAAAACAATATTAACCTTAAATGTAAATGGACTAAATGGTCCAATTAAAAGACACAGATTGGCAAATTGGATAAAGAGTCAAGACCCATCAGTTTGCTGTATTCAGGAGACCGATCTCACATGCAAAGACACACACAGGCTCAAAATAAAGGGATGGAGGAAGATCTACCAAGCAAATGGAAAACAAAAAAAAGCAGGGGTCGCAATACTAGTCTTTGATAAAACAGACTTTAAACCATCAAAGATCAAAAGTGACAAAGAAGGCCATTACATAATGGTAAAGGGATCAATTCAACAAGAAGAGCTAACTATCCTAAATATATACGCACCCAATTCAGGAGTACCCAGATTCATAAAGAAAGTCCTTAGAGACTTACAAAGAGACTTAGACTCCCATACAATAATAATGGGAGACTTTAACACCCCACTGTCAACATTAGACAGATCAACGAGACAGAAAATTAACAAGGATACCCAGGAATTGAACTCAACTTTGCACCAAGCAGACCTAATGGACATCTACAAAACTCTCCACCCCAAATCAGCACAATATACATTCTTCTCAGCACCACATCGCACTTATTCCAAAATTGACCACATAATGGGAAGTAAAGCACTCCTCAGCAAATGTAAAAGAACAGAAATTATAACATACTGTCTCTCAGACCACAGTGCAATTAAACTAGAACTCAGGACCAAGAAACTCAATCAAAACTACTCAACTACATGGAAACTGAACAACCTGCTCCTGAATGACTACTGGGTACATAACGAAATGAAGGAAGAAATAAAGATATTCTTTGAAACCAATGAGAACAAAGATACAACATACCAGAATCTCTGGGACACATTTAAAGCAGTGTGTAGAGGGACATTTATAGCACTAAATGCCCACAAGAGAAAGCAGGAAAGATCTAAAATTGACACTCTCACATCACAATTAAAAGAACTAGAGAAGCAAGAGCAAACACGTTCAAAACTAGCAGAAGGCAAGAAATAACTAAGATCAGAGCAGAACTGAAGGAGATAGAGACACAAAAAACCCTCCAAAAAATCAATGAATCCAGGAGCTGGTTTTTTGAAAAGATCAACAAAATTGGTAGACTGCTAGCAAGACTGATAAAGAAGAAAAGAGAGAAGAATCAAATAGACGCAATAAAAAATGATAAAGGGGATATCACCACTGACCCCACAGAAATACAAACTACTATCAGAGAATACTATAAACACCTCTACAAATAAACTAGAAAACCTAGAAGAAATTGATAATTTCCTGGACACTTACACTCTCCCAAGACTAAACCAGTAAGAAGTTAAATCCTGAATAGACCAATAGCAGGCTCTGAAATTGAGGCAATAATTAATAGCCTACCAACCAAAAAAAGTCCAAGACCAGATGGATTCACAGCTGAATTCTACCAGAGGTACAAGGATGAGTTGGTACCATTCCTTCTGAAACTATTCCAATCAATAGAAAAAGAGGGAATCCTCCCTAACTCATTTTATGAGGCCAACATCATCCTGATACCAAAGCCTGACACAGATACACCAAAAAAAGAGAATTTTAGACCAATATCCCTGATGAACATCGATGCAAAAATCCTCAATAAAATGCTGGCAAACTGAATCCAGTAGCACATCAAAAAGCTTATCCACCATGATCAAGTGGGCTTCATCCCTGGGATGCAAGGCTGGTTCAACATTCGCAAATCAATAAACATAATCCAGCATATAAACAGAACCAAAGACAGAAACCACATGATTATCTCAATAGATGCAGAAAAGGCCTTTGACAAAATTCAACAGCCCTTCATGCTAAAAACTCTCAATAAATTTGGTATTGATGGAACATATCGCAAAATAATAAAAGCTATTTATGACAAACCCACAGCCAATATCATACTGAATGGGCAAAAACTGGAAAAATTCCCTTTGAAAACTGGCACAAGACAGGGATGCCCTCTCTCACCACTCCTATTCAACATAGTGTTGGAAGTTCTGGCTAGGGCAATCAGGCAAGAGAAAGAAATCAAGGGTATTCAGTCAGGAAAAGAAGAAGTCAAATTATCCCTCTTTGCAGATGACATGATTGTATATTTAGAAAACCCCATCGTCTCAGCCCAAAATCTCCTTATGCTGATAAGCAACTTCAGCAAAGTCTCAGAATACAAAATCAATGTGCAAAAATCACAAGCATTTTTATACACCAGTAACAGACAAGCAGAGAGCCAAATCATGAATGAACTCCCATTCACAATCGCTTCAAAGAGAATAAAATACCTAGGAATCCAAATTACAAGGGATGTAAAGGACCTCTTCCAGGAGAACTACAAACCACTGCTCAATGAAATAAAAGAGGACACAAACAAATGGAATAATATACCATGCTCATGGATAGGAGGAATCAATATGTGAAAATGGCCATACGGCCCAAGGTAATTTATAGATTCAATGCCATCCCCATTAAGCTACCAATGACTTTCTTCACAGAATTGGAAAAAAACTGTTTTAAAGTTCATATGGAACCAAAAAAGACCCGCATTGCCAAGACAATCCTAAACCAAAAGAACAAAGCTGGAGACATCACGCTACCTGACTTCAAACTATACTACAAGGCTACAGTAACCAAAACAGCATGGTATTGGTACCAAAACAGAGATATAGATCAATGGAACAGAACAGAGCCTGCAGAAATAATACCACACATCTACAGCCATCTGATCTTCGACAAACCTGAGAGAAACCAGAAATGGGGAAAGGATTCCCTATTTAATAAATGGTGCTGGGAAAATTCGCTAGCCATAAGTAGAAAGCTGAAACTGGATCCTTTCCTTACTCCGTATACGAAAATTAATTCAAGATGGATTAGAGACTTAAATCTTAGACCTAAAACCATAAAAACCCTAGAAGAAAACCTAGGTAATACCATTCAGGACATAGACATGGGCAAGGACTTCATGTCCAAAACACCAAAAGCAAAGGCAACAAAAGACAAAATTGACAAATGGGATCTAATTAAACTAAAGAGCTTCTGCACAGCAAAAGAAACTACCATCAGAGTGAATAGGCAACCTACAGAATGGGAGAAAATTTTTGCAATCTACTCATCTGACAAAGGGCTAATCCCCAGAACCTATAAAGAACGCAATCAAATTTACAAGAAAAAAACAAACAACCCCATCAAAAAGTGTGCAAAGGATATGAACAGACACTTCTCAAAAGAAGACATTCATATGGCCAACAGACACATGAAAAAAATGCTCATCATCACTGGCCATCAGAGAAATGCAAATCAAAACCACAATGAGATACCATCTCACACCAGTTAGGATGGCAATCATTAAAATGTCAGGAAACAACAGGTGCTGGAGAGGATGTGGAGAAATAGGAACACTTTTACACTGTTGCTGGGACTGTAAACTAGTTCAACCATTGTGGAAGACAGTGTGGCTATTCCTCAAGGATCTAGAACTAGAAATACCATTTGACCCAGCCATCCTATTACTGGGGATATACCCAAAGGATTATAAGTCATGCTGCTATAAAGACACATGCACAGGTATGTTTATTGTGGCACTATTCACAATAGCAAAGACTTGGAACCAACCCAAATGTCCATCAGTGACAGACTAGATTAAGAAAATATGGCACATACACACCATGGAATACTATGCAGCCATAAAAGTGGATGAGTTCATGTCCTTTGTAGGGACATGGATGCAGCTGGAAACCATCATTCTCAGCAAACTATTGCAAGAACAGAAAACCAAATACCACATGTTCTCACTCATAGGTGGGAATTGAACAATGAGATCACTTGCACACAGGAAGGGGAGCATTACACACTGGGTCCTATTGTGGGGAGGGGGTTGGGGGGGAGTGATAGCATTAGGAGATATACCTAATGTAAATGACGAGTTAATGGGTGCAGCACACCAACATGGCACATGTATACATATGTAACAAACCTGCATGTTGTGCACATGTACCCTAGAACTTAAAGTATAATAAAAAAATAAAGAAATAAAAATAAAATAAAATAAAATTATCTCTGTTTTGCTGATATGATTATGTACTTGAAAATCCAAGAGATTTACAAAGAGAAAATAACTACTGGCACTGATAAGAATATTTGATAGAATTACTGTGTATGAACAAGGAAAGTAGACTTAATAAATTTTTCCTTCCTAATAATATACTTGGAAAAAGAAAGAGGAGGAAAAAAAATGCCTTGAAAATGATAATGTAAACTAAATAGCATAAGCAAGGGATAGAGCCCATGAAAGCTATAAATCCTGTTGTAAGAATGAAAAATGTTCTGAAAAAATAAAATTACATGCCCTGTTTTCAAATGGAATAAGTTAATATAAAAATTAGTCTTCCTAAGATAAGGATGTATGTATATATTTGTTTACACATACACACACACACACACGATGCCATTCTCAGTAGAATCCCACAGTTCAGTTACACTTCATTTCAACTTGAATTGCATAAAAATTTAAAGTCCATATGGAATGAAAATGCCTATGAATAAACTAAAATTAAAATAAGGGGATATTTACCTAATCAGGTATCAGGATATACCATAAAGCTACTGAAATCAAAACAATATAGGGAAGGCAGACATATGAAAAAGTAAATCAGTGGAACAGAGGGATAATCCAGAAAAGACAGAGTGCATACATTAGAAGTGAATATTGGTCCAGGGGTTATTCATTTTCAGGGAGAAAAAAAAGGCAACCTATTTACAAAATTTGTCCCCAAACCGAGTATTCATTCTAAAAACATTAATAAGCCTATTTCATGTTATTTACAAAAAATCAAATGGATTAAAGGGTTAAATATAAATATGATATTACTGTTTTACTAGGATTTCTGGGGAAGACTAGGACAGAAGCTAATAAAAACCTTGTGTAGCAGAAGATACTATTAACAAAGACAGTAAACAAATGGTAGATTTAGGAAACATGTTTGCAATGCAGATGACAGATAAGAGTTTAAAAGCTATAATTACATGAAGAGAGCTTTAAAAATTGATAAGAAACAACCAACCACCTGACGGGAAAAAATGAGCAAGAGATATAAATAAGCTATTCACAGTTGAGCAAATCCAAAGGGTCAAAAAATAAGTGTATATATATTTTAAATTCACTAACAGGGAAACAGAAACTGAAGTAATAATAAATGATCACTTTAACCCTATGAGGCCAAAACAAATTTTAAATAGTGATAACGCTATTGGTAGGGATTTGTGGAACAAAGCATTTTCTACATTGCTGCTAAAAATGTAAATTGGTACAGCTTTTTAAGAAAGCAATTGGGCAACATTTATTAAAATGTAAAAATACATAAGCCTTTTGACCAAGCAATCCTACTCCTTGGTGTATATTCCGTAGAAATACAGCTGTCAGTAAGTAAGGACATGTGAATTCAGATGTTTATTGCAGCACCCTTTGTAGTGGCAAAAATATGCACATAAAGGAATAAACCATGGTAATCCACAGCACAGAATATTATTCAGCTACACTTTCAGACCTAATGGATTTCCAGAAGTTATTACTGATTCAGAAAAAAGTAAGATGCATGAAAAATTGTGTACAATATGGTTTATTTCTGTAGTGTAAATATTGACAAAAACATACCCACATATACGTGTATATGTATGCACATAAGTATATCACGTGACATAAATTTAGGTAATCATTTGAAATAATACAGAATAATACATATTAGGCCACATTAGTTAAGGAGGTTTACAGTTATCAATATTCATATTACTTAAAGTAAATGGCATGGCAGAGGTAAATATAGGAGAGTGAAGACAGAGAATAAGGTGAAAATAAGGAAACAGAAAAAGGAAAGAAAACGTTATACTGTAAAGAAAGCCTTATAATAGTATCACTTACATAAAAGTATAAAAGTCTGTGTGTATGCATATTTTCTGACCTGAAGGAGCAATGTATAGCACCTTTATTGAGTGTGCTCTTCTAGAGTACTTTATATGTCTAAACTTAGTTAACCGTCACCATAATCCCACAATAATATTCAAAATATTATCCTCATTTAACCAATGAGAAAACTAAGAGGTTAAATAAGTAAATTTATGAAGAGTTACATGATTATTTACCTCCGGGGTTTGGATCTGAACCCAGGCACTATGACCCTAAAACCTTGGTACTTAACCATCGGATAGCTCAGCTTTTAACGAATTTATGTCCAAGAGATATTATAAGGCTAAATTCACAAACTGCAACATAATATGTATAATACAGCTTTATTTCAGTTAAAAAAAAAAAAAAAACTCCTGTGGATATGTAATGAACATACGTTTCATAGACATATGTTTGAGCAAGAGAAAGATGTAGTTTAGTCCATAGGCTATTAAATGTGTTAGTTCTGGTGGGTGGAGATGGATATAAAGACAAGAGTGGGGCAATTGGTTTTGGTTTTATATACCACTAAAACATGTTTGATAAGTACCCAGATAAGACAGATAAGTACTGTCTCCTACACAGTGTATAAAAATTAATTGCTGAGATGTTTCGTTTTGTTTTTCTCATTTAGGGCTCTTTGATATTTAAGCAACATTTGTTCAATGGGAATTTCAGGCATGAAAAGCTTTATAAAGGAGGTGGCACTTAGTACATAGGTAAGATTTTGAGATGTCAGAACAATAACATGAGAAAAAAAAATGGCAAAATATTGCAAGACATATATATATATATATGTTTTTTGTTTTTTTTTTTTTTTTAGACGGAGTCTTGTCCTGTCTCCCAGGCTGGAGTGCAGTGGCGCGATATCGGCTCACTGCAAGCTCCGCCTCCCGGGTTGGCGCCATTCTCCTGACTCAGCCTCCCAAATAGCTGGGACTACAGGCGCCTGCCACCACGCCCGGCTAAGTTTTTGTATTTTTAGTAGAGACGGGATTTCACGGTGTTAGCCAAGATGGTCGCTTTAAGCCTACTCCTTCAATAACCTGAGCTAGAGCAAGTGTTTTTGTATGAAAGCAACGTTAGAAGTCGGAAAGACGGCATAGACTTACACAGCCTTGAATGCTAGGATTAGAAACATAATCACTGCAAAAGTGAACTGGGCTTCTGCAAAACTGGACCTCTTAAAACTGTGCGCTAACCCTGTGAGAGGCTTATACGGATGCAACCTTGACACCTAGGATGCTCCTAGCCTTGACTCCAGCCTGGAAGTCCTTGACCAAATACTGACCCCATTCAAAGATTGTTGTATTCCATGTGTCTCTTGTCACCCTTGTTCCACAGATGCCTACGGAACATCTGGTAGTTCCAGTGAGTCCACAGGGTGTCAGGTGTCAGTGCAGAAGCACTTGCTCCACTCAGATCCCTATACCTGCCTTAGGAAGTTCATGCCACCCTACTCCGCCAGAAGCAAAATAAATGCCCCATCCATAAAGCCTACGTTTCCTTTCTCCTGCCTACTCCTTGGCAGCAGCTTTACTTCTGCACCCTGCTGGATTTTCCTGGCAATGTTTAGGAAAATCCTTAGCTAGGTATGCAGATTTCATTCTTCTCCTCTTTTGTGTCCTAATGACAAGAACATTAAAGGGAGCAAGGTGAAGTGGAGGGGAGACAAAGCAAAACAAATAAAATAGAGCATAATGTAGGATTTAGGTTGGACACATCTCAGATAAAAGCTGTATCTAAACCAACATAGCTTTGAGCCACCTCTCATGCAAATTTCTTCACCTGAAAAGCCAAATGTTTTGCAAACCAAAAATTTTATTTTTAAAATTGTGCAATTGTTCTGCATCATTGCCATTATTGATGAGAATATATATCAAAACAAATTCAGGAATTTGGTGCTTATGCAAAGACGTTCGCCTGGTTGCTGGACTTTAGCTAGAAGAGTCTTCAGTGCCAAATCAGTTTATAACATGGTCAGGCTCACTAACTAGGGCACTCAACTGTTGATTATGATTGTTATCCAGTAATTTAATGTAAAATACTCTTGCCTCTTTCCATGCTTTAACTGCTTTAATGTAACTCAATTCACAGTATAAAATGATGTTGAAGTGACATACTTATGGCTGAGGGGCAGATTTTAAAAGGTGATTCATTAAAGGATTACTGAACTGGCACATTCAGTTATGCACAGCTGGATTATATGGCAGGGTTCTCTTTGTCAAGAAGAGTGCACAGGAAGATACCTTTGTAGTAGAGGGCTGACCGGAGCCCAAAGAGCTTATGTATTTCCAAGAATAAATTTCCTTCTCTCACCATACAGGAAAAAAGATACAAAAAAAATATAATAAGCCTTAGAGAAAGTTCCTAAAATGCAAGAAGGGATTTTTTTGGAAAGGATTTATACAGTTGTTTTACAGTAGCAATAGCTCCATTAAAACAAAAAGCTCGTATTTCAGGGCCACCTACTTCAGTTTCAAAATCTGCAGGCTGTGGAAATCCCATGTGTCAACAGGCATACTGTTCATACTGTTCATATTGTATCACTGAATTGTTTCTTTTCATTTCTAGTAATTCTTTTTTACACATGTGATTCTAACCCCACTAATAAAGTCTCTTTTAGATTCACCCCCTCTGGGAAGGAAAGAAAAAGGAAGGAGTAAATCATTGACTTTCACTTTAAAACTCAAAGTCCTTGCATAAACATTAAAGTGGTGAAATCCAGGGTTTGTTTTTTCTTTTCCATTTTAGATAAGATAAAGATTATCTGGGCTGTAAAAGAAGAGAAAAATCAGGGAGAGGCAGATTAGATGTTCCTGGATTTTTGGGAAAGGGCCATGTACCTTCCCCAAACCCTAAGCCAAGTTAGGCAGAAGGAAGGTTCCACATCTTCAGACAAGTTTAGGGATTTGAATGGAGGCCATGACCTGGAACTTAGTAAGGGAATGCATTTTAAAAAAAAATATCCCATGCCCTCCTTGGCATGATAGCATTTAATAGTAATGGCTCCATAAAGTATTCAGCCAAAAAAAGGCTGAGACAACTTTGAAAATCCCCTGTGGACCTAGAATGGCACAAGAGAAGAGCCACACATGTCTCTTGTCTCACAAGAGAAGCTCATAAATTGCCAAGCAGATTTGAAGAGATCTGATACATAGGGTAAGGAAGACATGGTTACAACCTGTGGAGGACTCAAAAACAAGTGATGTCACAGCAGATACTTCCAAGGCAGATGTCAAAACAGCCACACCAAGCTCTTGGGCCTCTTAAAGCTCTACAACCCAGAAGAAAACGTTAGATTTGGGAAGATCCTGAATTGACTTGGAAAAGACCTTGAAACAATGGAAGAAACTCCAAATTGACTGTATTAGGGTGCTCCAAAGAAAGAGAAACAAGATGATAGTTAGATGGATTAGATAGAGAGATGATAGGTAGATAGATAGATGAGAGGCAGAGAGAGAGAGAGAGAGATACATAGATAGATAGATGATAGGAGGGGATTTATTATGGCAATTGGCTCATGTGATTATGGAGGCCAAGTCCCACAGTGTGTCATCTGCAAGCTGGAGAAGCAAGGAAATTGGTGGTATAATACAGTTGAGTTCAAATGCCTCAAAACCAGTGTAGCCAATGCTGCAAGTCTCAGCCTGAGGCTGAGGCCTAAGAAACTGAGTGCTGCTGGTATAAGCGTCAGAACCCAAAGGTCTAAGACCCTGGAATTCTGATATTCAAGGTCAGATAAAGATGGTTGTCTCAGTTCCAGAACAGAGGGCAAATCCATCATTCCTCTGCCTTTTTGTTCTAGCAAGGACCTCAACAAATAGAATGGTGCCTGCCCACCTTGGGTAAGGGCAGATCTTCCTTACTCAGCCCACTGATTCAGATGCCAACCTCTTCTGGAAACACCCTTACAGATGTGTCCAGAGATAGTGCTTTACCAGATAGCAAAGGGTCTTTTTTGGATGGGTTTCTTTTTTCCATGTTGAGAGAGAATTGCACCCCACAAGTGTTTACCATGTCTAGCCAGCTTCATCTTTCACCTGCAGTGGCCCTGAGCTCTCCCTCTCTATGATTCTGCTCTTGACCCCCTCAATCCATTGACCGCTTAGCAGGCAGGATAATCTTTTAAGAACGCTATCTGGGTAACACTTAACCCAGTCAAGCTGACACCTGTTATCAACCATCACATTAACCAAGACTGAATTTCAACCAGATGAAACGGGGAACTTGAAATATAACTTAAGTTCACTTGTAGGAAAATGAAATCATATTTCTTAAACAGTTGCATTTGTAAGCTGAGAATTGCAGGTACTTAACATGACTACCTGAAGCATAATTTTTCACTGTCTAAACATAGATGAAAATTACTGTAAAGTTAAAAAATATGTTCTTAATATCTAATACCCAACTCTCATCCATCATTGAAAATATAAACTCTGTGTGATTTAAAAACTATTAATCATTTAAAATAATTGAAATTATCATCTTCCCACCACGACTGAATTTTTTTATTATTATACTAGAAGATTAGAGGTAGGCAGACCAGGAGATTTATAAAATGAAATTGAAAGGTGATATCCTATGTATGACATTTTACTTGAAGAGTCTTTGATCACGATAATGTATCTGACAGTATATGGTGAGAACGTAGCATAAAGTATAAAGCAAACTCTAATTTACACAACCAACTAAGCATCGTTTTTCAGTTGTCACACTGGAAAACCATTGAGATCTAAAGGCATTGAGGTTTGGCCCAGCATAGTGTCTCACTCCTGTAATCCTAACACTGAGAGGCTGAGGTGGGTGAATTGCCTGAGCTCAGGAGTTCAAAACCAACCTGGGCAACATGCTGAAATCTCGTGCCTACTAAAATATAAAAAATTAGCTGGACATGGAGGCGCATATCTGTAGTCTCAGCTACTCAAGAGACTGAGGCACAATAATCGCTTGAACCCAGGAGGCAGAGGTTGCAATGAGCCAAGATTGTGCCACTGCACTCCAGCCTAAGCTACAGAGTCAGACCCTGTGTCAAAAAATAAATTAAGTAAAGAAATATACTGAGGCTCAACATATTTTTGGGATTCCTCTTTCAAAGTTTGCTTCTGAGACAGTATATGAGACCCATAAGAAAATAAGGGTTATCACAAATTTAGAAGTCACTGAAGAAGTCTAAACATCTTTGTAGCCAGACTTTATCTTTGATTATTAATAATATTTTTAAGCTTGATACATTTGTTCAATAGATTTGGTCCAAAGCATTATTAACAGAGTTCACAGCACAAAGCCATCCTTAAAGAACATTTGAAAACATCCAAAGCACCGCACCTCTGAAAGAAACCTAATGAATTACCAAAGGTTTGGCAGAAATGTAGAAAATGGACAGTCACCCAACAAGGGAAAAAAGGGATAATTAATGCTATGAACTTTGATGAATAGATCTATAATGACTCAGGGTGAAATAAATTATCTTGTTTATTCTTTTTTTCTCTTAAATACAATATGGTAAAATTAAATACAATGTATATATTGTGGTCCCCCTGCTCGTGTACCCTCTATATCTAAAATACAACTTGAAATTTTTGAAAACTTGTAGTCTCCTTTTTAAAAACAGAACAATAATTTTGTGCCAAAGAAAGGACGAAAAGCATAAGAGCGGCAAGGCAGCTAGAATGTTTCTTCATGGAGAATAACCAAGCATACCAAAAACCAGAGAATGCAAGAGGAGACGATCTATAACATGTCTACAATAAATCTCTTTAACAATCTTTCCTTGCCTCTCCAAAGAAGGGGTTGTATGTGGCACTTCTGAATGTTGTCTATTCTCTGCCTCTAATTCCAATCACATAGAAGGTGAATGAATTGAAATGTATTCCAAATGAAAATAGTAAATATGATCCAATATTCATGAACAGGATGAGTTTTAAATATTTAACAACCATGAGCGCATAGACACTGACCATTAGGAACAGATGGGACAACTAATGGACACTAGCCATTAACTGACATTGTCATGAACAACTGACATTGTCATATCGGATGTCTCAGCTGATTATTGGCCCTGTTCATCGGTGTTTCTCTAGGGGAGAATAACTCCTTTTTACATACAAACAGGTTTTTTTCTTTATGTGTGAACTCAGTAAGAAACACAAAATCTCTATTGCAACATGCTTTTTTTTGAAGGTCTATAGCTTGCATCAGAAAAGGTAAAAACAAAGTATAATAGAAAGCAATTTTATCTGCTCAGAAGACTTTAAAAGCAAAGTGATATCACTCTACTAGAAAGCTGTTCTTTGAAGAGGACCTGCCAATTTTTTATTTTAAGTATAAACATTACATAGAGTCTAGCTTCTGTTGGAGAAAACCGGTTATTGATAACAGTGGAATAAGGACAAGTGGGCTCATTTTATCAGATATGTAGGACATGGCAAGTTATGGTTTTGTTTTTTCCATGTTGAGAGAGAATTGCACCCCACATGTGTTTACCAGGTCTAGACAGCTTCATCTCTCACCTGCAGTGGCCCTGAGCTCTCCCTCTCTATGATTCTGCTCTTGACCCCCTCAATCCACTGGCCACTTAGCAGGCAGGGTAATCTTTTAAGAACACGAATTTGATCATGATCCTTACTTGCAGGAAACTTTCCAGGAAGTTCTCGTTATGTTTATTTTTTTATTTTTTTGAGACAGAGTCTTGCTCTGCTGCCCAGGCTGGAGTACAGTGGCACGATCTCAGCTCACTGCAAGCTCCGCCTCCTGGGTTCATGCCATTCTGCCGCCTCAGCCTCCCGAGTAGCTGGGACTACAGGCTCCCGCCACCACGCCCAGCTACTTTTTTGTATTTTTAGTAGAGATGGGGTTTCACCATTCACGGGATGGTCTCGATCTCCTGACCTCGTGATCCACCCGCCTCGGCCTCCCAAAGTGCTGGGATTACAGGCATGAGCCACTGCGCCCAGCCTCTCATTATGTTTAGAATTGAAAGACCAAATCCTTAGCATGACTAAATGATCCTGAAATGACTGGCCATGCGTAATTCACCAACCTCATTTTGACCCTCTTTCCTGTCCACTCACTTGTCTCTCAACACACAGGACTGAATTCTTTGATCTTCAGACTGTGCACATATACTATCTGTGGCATTCTCACTGGCTCTATCCTACTTACCCTTCATTTCCATTTAACTATCGTTTTAAAGAGGAGTTGCCTGAGTCTCTAGTTAATTATTTTCTTATCATCATGAACTCATGTATTTAAATATTTGACAGATTTCCAGTTATTGCAGTTATCCTGCTCAAATCGTCCCACTAATAGTGGCCTTTTAAAATTGGTTCCATAGGCACGAACCAATCACAAGAACCTATAATTAGTCATGAGAGCTTCTTCACTATCCAATGTAAGGTGTTCCAGGCTGATATTCTACATTTCTTGATCCACAATTGGACCCATGCATTTCTCAAAGATGTTTAGATTCTTTCAGTGGGAAAATGACAAAACCACCACTTTGATGCTAAAGATTCTCATTCGCAATCAAAATCACAATTTTAACACCAAAGATTTATTTTGCTACTGGATGTCTGGTAATTTTTTTCTAGACCTTTATAGTGGACGTAGCTGGGAAATATATCAATATCTACATCATACATATTATTACATACATACTTTATTATATGTGTTCTTAATTGTGCATATGCAATTTATGTAAAATTATTAGCCACTAATTATTTGCAGACTACTTTTCTTTCATTCTCTCCAAATGCACCTCCAATTGAATACTTGATGTGTGTTATTTTTTCATTCTTTACCAGTTTTCCAAGGAGTATTTCACACGTATCTGCTCACCGTTTTTGGCATTTCACGTTATGTCTATTGAACACTATTTATTTACTTCAATTGATGAGTAAAAATTATACATATGTGGTATATAACATAATGTTTTGATGTATGTATACATTGTGGAAGGGCTATTCAGGCTAATTAATATATGCATTACCTCACATACTTGTTTTGTGGTGAGAACACAAAATCTCCTAGTAATTTTCAAGTATACATTATTAGCTATAGTCACCACGTTGTACAATAGATCTCTTGAATTTATTCCACCCGTCTAGCTGAAATTTTGTGTCCTTTGACCAATATCTCTCTAATCTTCCCAAACCCCAGTCTCTGGTAACCATCATTCTATTTTCTGTTTCTATGAGCTCGATGTTTTGAGATTCCACATATAAGTGAAATCATGTAATAGTTACCATCTCTGCCTGGCTTCTTTCATATAACACAATGTCCTTCAGTTTCATCCATGTTGCACAAATGATAGGATTTCCTACTTTTTAACAGCTAAACAGTGTTCTATTGTACATATACCACATTTTCTTTATCCATTCATCTGCTGATGGACACTTATGTTGATTTCGTACCTTGGCGATTATGAATAATGCTGCGATAAACATGGGAATGCAGCTCTTTGATAAAATGATTTTCTTTCTTTGGGGCATACACCCAGCAGTGGGATTGCTGGATCATATGATAGCTCTATTTTTATATTTTTGAGGAACCACAATACTGTTTCCAACAGGGCTGTACTTATACACATTCCCTCCAACAGTGTGTAAGAGTTCCCTTTTCTTCACATCTTCACCAACACTTGTCATTTTTCATCTTTTTTGATAATAGCCATTCTGATAGGGCAAGGTGATATCTCATTGTGGTTTTAACTTGCATTTCCCTAATGATTAGTGGTATTAAGCATATTTTTATATACCTGTCTGTATGTCTTCTTTTGAGAAATGTCTACTCAGATCCTTTGCCTATTTGTTAATTGGGTTATTTGTTTTCTTGCTATTGAGTTCTTTGAGTTCCTTACATATTTTGAATATTAACCCCTTATTAGTGCATGGTTTGCAAATATTTTCTTCTCTTCCTTACATTACCTCTTCATTCTGTTAACTGTTTCCTTTGCCATTCAGAAGCTTTTGGTTTGATGTAATTCCATTTGTCTGTTTTTGCTTTCATTTGCCTGTGCTTTGGGGTTCATATACAAAACATTGTCCAGACCAATGTCATGGAGTTTTCCCATGTTTTATTCCAGGGGTTTTACAATTTCAGGTCTTATATTTAAATCTTTAATCCATTTGAGTTAATTTTTATATATTATGTGAGATGAGGGTCTAACTTCATCCTTCTGTATGTGAATATTCCGTTTTCCCAACATCATTTATCAAAGTAACTGGCCCTTTCCTTGTTGTGCATTCTTGGCATCTGTTTAAAATCAGTTGACCATAAATTGGTAGATTTATTTCTAGGCTTTGTATTCTGTTCCACTAGTGTATGTGTCTCTTTTTATGCCAGTACCATGCTGTTTTATAATTACTATAGCTTTATAGTAGATTCTGAAATCAGGGAGTGTGATGCCTTCAGTTTTGCTCTTTTTGCTCAAGATTGCTTATGTGTTCTTATTGCATCCTCTATATCTCTTAACTCTTGTATTTTTCTTTCTTTTTTTTTTTTTTTTTTTGGTCTCCATATGCTCCATGCTCTGAATAGTTTCTTTAGACACACTTTCCAATTCATTAATCCTCTCTTTAGTGTTCAACCTATGAATTGAGTTTTGTATTTCAACTATTATATTTTAGTTGCTAGATCCCTAATTTGTTGTTCTTTGTTTTTATTGACTTTCAGTCATGCAGCTTGTTGCCTTGGGTATTCAGTAAGTTTTGATTATACATACACATTGATAGTGAAACTTAGTTTCACTTGATTGTGGGGGCCTAACCTGGAAATGCTTTTCTCTAGAAAGAGGCTAGAGGGATTACTGATCTGAAACCACCTTAGCTTCCTTCCAGGGCTTTTACTTAAGGGAGAGATTTCCAATTGAGACAGAGACCAGGCTCATGATTTCTGCAGTGGTATTGGTATTTGCCTCCAAGCTAAGCCTCAATTTTACGTTTGCTCAGTATTATCGTTTCAGTTCACAGTTATTTTTCTTTGCTTTTACTTGTTCCCCTTGGATCTCATCTAGTTTCTGCTAACCCTTCAATACATTAAAGATCCTTTTTGTAACTTTTTCAGCTCTAACACAACAAAGAATCTACAAGTGCTGTCAACTGAGAGGGAGTCAAAGGTGATAAGAAAGAATTGATGCTCCATGGGCAAAATGATGTCGGGAGCACATGTCTCTGTCACTGAGATTTTTAACAGAGAAGAAAAAATTTCCACCCGCTAACCATGGGCTCATCTAGAAATTAATTATCCATCTCAGGTCATGAATGGATACAGAGTTACCTGCCAAAGACCCCAGAGCCTGCATGGTTTATGTGGAAGCCTCAATTTTATGTGGTTCCGACATCTCAAGCTAAAAAGCTGACATGAAAAATGGCTTAGAACCTGCTAATTCAATCAGATATGATCTGGGGTTATCAAAAATCACTCCATAGAGAGGTAACCACAGCCAGTGCACACAACGGACTAGAGAGGAAATTTTTCCTAGCAAAGTGAGGAATTTAAGGCTATAACATGAGGGAGTCTGATATAGAAAAGAAATTCCAAAGACCCAGACCCCAAAAAAACAGAGAATTCACATCTGAGACACTAGAGGTAAGAGAGAAATTGGAAAGGAGCTTTAAAATAGTTATGTTTAAAATGTTCAATATAATGTTTAGTGACTTACCTGATGTCAGCCCGCTCACAAGTTCAAACCAGACAATCTAAGGGCAGAGTTCACCTTCATAACCAGTATGATATGCTTTCCTGACCTCTCACATTGCACCTGGATGAAAGGGGCTGACTTCTACAATACTAGCCTATCTTACTCCAATTTTGGAGTTTAGAGCTCTCTCCCTTTAGCTAATATTCTTATATTTGACATCATAATATCATTAAAACAAATTACGGCTGTATTTTCAACTGGACAGAAAGATAAATATGGGTTTCCACCAACAGTGGAAAATTCATCTCTTTATGGAACTTACCTATTATGCTGCTCAGGATGGATGGAAATGCCAAAGGATCACACCCTTATCAGTTCATGGAAAAATCACCAGATGGACTCCTTGTATAAGTAAAACCTGATTACAGCGGGGTGGGAATGAGCAGTCTTCCTGGCTGGATATGGTTTCTTAATTCACATCACATTTGGATTATCATGATAAACAATCAATTTTTTGAACCCAGTTCATTAAACTTCATCAATTATGTGTTTCACTTGTTTTCCTTTATTACATATTTCTAGACTACTATCCTCTCGATGGAACAGTATTGTTCCACAGCTGATCATTTACTTCTCTCTGTTAATTTAAATTTAACACTGCAATACCATCAGTACATTCTGAGAGCCTTAAATTGAGAATTTTTGACATTTTTGAGGCCATCAATACACTGACACCAAGCAGGAGAAAGGCAGTACAGAAAAAGAAAACTACAGATGAATGCCTCTCATGTACATACATGTAGAATTTCTCAACAAAGTATTAGCAAATTTAATCCAACAGTAGGCAAAAAAGAGAAATGTCTTACAGTTAAGTGGGGTTAATCCTGGAAATGGAAGCCTGGCTCAACATTCAAAATTCAATCAATATCATTCACCATACTAACAAACGATAGGAGAAAAAAAATCACATGATCATATTAAATGAGGCAGGAAAAGCATTTGAAAAAACTGAAACTCATCTATAATAAACACTCTCAGCAAACTAAGAATAAAAGAGAATTTCCTTAACCTGATAAAGAGTATCTATTTAAAAAACTACAGCTAACACATGTAATAATGAAGACTACATCTTTTCCCACCAATATAAGGAAGAACACAAAGACATTTGCTCCCACAACTCCTATTTGGCATAGTACTGAAACCCTAGCCAGTTCAACAAGGTAAGTAAAAGAAATAAAAGGCACACTGACTGGCAATGAAGAAATAAAATTATCCTATTCATAGATGTCATGATTGATATAGAAAAGCTAAATAGTTTTGCAAAAGCCTTCTAGAACTAAGAAATGAGTTTAGCAAATTTATAAGACACATGTCAATATGCAAAAATCCATCCCACATATATGTATATACTAGTAATGAAAATTGGAAACAGACATTTTTCAAAGTTCCATTTATAAGGGCCCATAAAATGACATGCCTAGATGTTAGTCTTAAAAAGTATGCAAAATCTGGTGGTTTTCAAAGGGAAATCAAAGGAGAGCCAAATAAGAGAAATCAAGGAAGAGCTAAATAACGCTCACTATCTTCTGGAAGGCTCAGTATTGTTTAGATATCATTTTTTTCCAAATTTGTCTATAGATTTAACACTTATCCCAGTTAAAATCCCGGCAGGGTTTTCATAAATACTGTCAAGTTGATTCTAAAATTTGTGTGGAAAGATAAATGACACAGAAAACATTTTTTTTAAAGAAGAACAAATTTAGAAGATTCACACTACTTGATTTCATGACCTACTCTGAAGTTATATCAGTCAAGACAATATGGTATTAGTGGTACTAAATTATGGTATACAGGTCAACTGATTTTTAGTACAAGTGCAAAGGCAGTTTTATAGAAAAAGGATAATATTTCCAACAGATTGTGTTAATACAATCGGATATTCATATGCCAAAAAAATACATACCTTGACCCACACCTCATATCTTATACAAAATTAACTTGAAGTGAATCACAGATCTAAATGTAAAACACAAAATTACAAATATTCTGAAAAAAGAAAACACAAAAGAAATTTTTCATAAATTTGAATTAGGAAAAAATTCTTAACTATGACACCAAGAGTATGACCCATAAAAGAAAAAAGTTGATCAATTGTACTTCATCAAAACTAAAATCTTTTTCTCCATAAAAGATGGCTAAGGGAATGAAAAACACAACCTAGTGAAAATACCTGAATCACAAATCTAATAAAGGGCTTAAATCCTTAATTTAAAATGAACTCTCAAAACCAACAATAAGAAAGCAAATGTCCAGTAAAAAAAAATAATAATGATGAACGAAACTGGGCAACATAGCCAGACACTGACTCTACAGAAACAAACAAACAAACTAACTAACTAAAAGATTAGCTGGGTATGGTGGTGTGCATCAGTAGTCCCAGCTACTTGGCAGGCTGAGGCAGGAGGATCACTTGAGCCCAGGAGTTACAGGCTGCTGCTGTGAACTATAATTGTTCACTTCACTCCAACCTGGGTGACAGAGTGAGACCCTGTCTCAAAAAAAAAAAAGAAAGAAAAAGAAAAAAGATTTGAACAGATATTTTACTAAAGAATATAATCAGATTGCAAATAACACATGAAAAGATATTCAACGTGTTAAAACCACAATGAGATTCCACTATACACCTGTTTGAATGGGTAAGAGAAAAAAAAAAAAAAACACATCAATACCAAGCACTGGCAAAAATGTGAAGTAACTAGGACCCTCGCACCCTGCTGGTGGACATACAAAATGGTCAAGCCACTCTGGAAAACAGTTTGGTAGTTTCTTATAAGTTATATGTACATTTATCTTACGATCTTCAATCCCACTCTTAGGTATTTAGAAGAACGAAAACTCGCATTTATACAAAAAAACTATGTTCAGAGCACATTATGTTAAGAGCAGCATTGTTCCTAATCATTAAAAACTGGAAACAGCCTGAACATTCTTCACTGGTGTTTTATTGTACCAGAATTTCTCTGGTACAACAAAATACTTCTCAGCAATAAAAAGAAACCAACTACTGATATACACACAACAACAACAAGGATGAATGTAAATGCATTCCTCTAAGTGAAAAAAAATCAGACTTAAGGCCGGGCATGGTGACTCACGCCTGTAATCCCAGCACTTTAGGAGGCCAAGGCGGGTGGATCATGAGGTCAGGAGATCAAGACGGTCCTGACCAACATGGGGAAATCTGTCTCTACTAAAAATACAAAAAAAAATAGCTGGGCGTGGTAGCACGTGCCTGTAGTCCCAGCTACTTGGGAGGCGGAAGCAGAAGAATCACTTTAACCCAGGAGGCAGAGGTTGCAGTGAGCCGAGATGACGCCACTGCACTCCACTTCTGCCTGGGCAACAGAGTGAGACTCCATCTCAAAAAAAAAAAAAAAAAATTCAGACTCAAGGCCGGGCATGGTGACTCAGGCCTGTAATCCCAGCACTCTGGGAGGCCAAGGCGGGTAGATTGCTTGAGTCCAGGAATTTGAGACCAGCCTGGGCAGCATAGCAAAACCCCATCTCTACTAAAAATGTAACAAATTAGCCAATGTGGTGGTGCGTGCCTGTAATCCCAGCTACTCGGGAAGCTGAGATGGGAGAATCACCTGAGCCCAGGAGGTCGAGGATGCAGTAAGCCAAGGCAGTGCCACTGCACTCCAGCCTGGACAACCAGTGTGAGACCCTGCCTCAACAAAAAAAGAAATCAGACTCAAAAGATTGTAAACGGTATGATTTCATTTATACTAAAATTCTGGAAAAGGCAAAACTATAAAGACAAAAAACAAATAAATTGTCCCAAGAGTTTGAGATAGGAGAGGTTTTGACCACAAAGGGGCAGCACAAAGGAATGTTTTTGGGGTGAAGGAATGGTTCTATATCTTGATCGTGGTTACAAGACTCTATATTAAAACTCATAGAACTATACGCACAAAAAATAGTGAATTTTACTTGATGTAAATTTAAAAGTAACTTAAATATATATTTCATACAATATTATATATATTTTATTATTCTGTTTACATTATGTAATGTATAATGTGTATTAGTTAATATAAAGTAACTTAAATATATATGTATACAAACATACACACACACAAAAACAAAAATCTGTGTCCTATGAACAGAAAATCCTACGCTGAGGGAGTGAGGTTCTTCTACCCTTCTCAAAATTAAAACCAACCTTAAAAACATGAAGGAAAAGAAGTGAGAACTCAGGCTCACACTACTCAGAACTCTTGAAAGCCAAGGTATGAAAAGTTGCTGGTTGCTTTTTACACATTGCAGTTCAATTCACCTTGACCTCTTACCTCGGGTTTCGAAAGAACAAAAACAGCCTAATGGAAACAAAACACTTTGGCGTCAGGATATTTAATGACTTGTAATCGCACCTCTATTAGCTCTGCTGCACTTATCTAACCTTAGAGTCTGTTTCTCTCACAGGAGGGAGGAATAATAAGGATAATACAGTCTGAGCTACGCACATGTCTTCTCTAAGATTCATTCAATGAAATTCAAAATGCGTCTAAGCCCTCTATTCTGTGATTTCCTGTTTAAGCCTACATTCTTATGAAATGCCACCAATCGGAAGCATTGTACAGAATGCGTAATGTTAAGCTTTTAAATGAAAAGAAAATTAAAAACTGAACTAAAAGAATATTGCAAATACATAGCTACTCATGTAAAAAATTCAACGCTTCTCTTCTAAATAACCTGGTGGCTAACTGGTGAAAAACATCTGGACCTGCTGCTTCATAGTTTAATGTTTTTCTCTTGCACCTGGCTGACACTCTCATTCATACCAAGGAAGATATTTGATTACTAGACTCAAATCAGCAGATGTAACTGTGCCCCAAGCTTCAAAATCTATTCCTATTAAGAGGTAGTTTACCAGCTTTTGAGGAACTGTGAAGCATTGTTTTAGCTGATGTTGTCACTGTTAATTTGAGACACACACACATAAAATACAGTTGTCCAAGTCCATGTTATCTCAGCAGCCAGGAAAGGTAGCCAAGAGCACATTTGCAACTGACTCCTTCGTAAAATGAAAAATATAATAGAATAAATATGAATACCTTCATTTCTTGAAGTGTCTGGGATTTACTTATAGTAGAGAAGACAGAGAATTCCAGACACTCAGGTTTTTCTGCGTACCTAATTGGGCCTGTACTCAAGTATACTATATCTTTTTTTGTGCCAGATTGCTTGGTCCTCTGTGGATGACACAATATAAAGTAAGAGTTAATTAGTTCTCAAGTTTAAGACCACTATTAAAGCATTAGAGGAGCAGGTGAATCATATATTTCTGGATAAAAATCAGAGATGGCCATAAGACTCTTAAACAAATTATACTAGATGCAAAGTCTCATTACTCCATGTCCATTTTCATTGGACAACTCTGCTTAATTTCTGGGTTTATTATTCACATTATGCAGCAAATGAAGTAAACATAGCTTCTCTCTCCACTTCAAAGTGAGATAGAATGAATGATGTATACATATGTAAATGGTTTTGTAAAGAAAATGGCACTATATCTGTGCAAGCTATTATTTTCTTTAATAGCTGCTGCTGACACTCTCACAAATACATGATAATTTTCCAGATAGCAAATCTAACAGCTAGATTGTTATTTCATATCTGTGATGTGTACACGCTGCTTAAGCCAGTTTCAGTAGTAGTGTAAAAACAGTGGTTCTGAACACCCAAGTGCTTTGCATATGTGTTTGGAACAAATTGACACAATAAACTAAAACATCAAAATACACTCCTCACCTAAAACTGATTTTTGCAGACACCATAGAAAGCTACCATGGGAGACATTTTAAAGATGAACAGTTTCAGCACTTCAACTTTCAAAAAAAAAAAAAATTTCTTCTGAGAATGACTGTTGGCTACAGTGGCTTTTCTGAGATGATTAGACATGGTTATATACCAAAGATGAAAGGGAAAATCAATTAGCAATGGCCAATCCGGTGTTTCCACTGTCTTAATCATCAAGGACTATAGAATGGCAAATCAAATTGATTTAGATCACCTACACATCTAAAGTATCTAAAGCAAAAAGAACACATTACTTTCTTTTAAAAAAAAATGCATTCTGATTGACTTATCATTTTTTACTGAATGTGTAGATTTGATTTACAGTTTTCTATTAGAAATCCAGTAGGTGGAGAAGATATTTCTGTTGAGTTGCAGCTTTGAATAGTATTGAGCACAAATGAGGAATTTAGGTTACTTTAAACAGCTAGAATTTCTTGGGCCTCAAAGTTAGGAAGGTCCCTAAAGCCCATGTAGTTTAACCATCTTATCGCATGCTTACTATCTACCAAAAAGTTGACATTAATTATCTCATTTAATCTTCACAAAAAGTAGAGGAGGGGAGAACTATTAATCCTGTTTTATATATGGGGAACCACAATCTTGGTAGTTAGGTAATTTGTCCAAGGTCACTCTGTTTATAAGTAGGGGGTCTGGAATTCCATCACTAATTTGACTCAAAATACGTGCTTTTTCCTCCTTGCTGAGCCTCCTTATCTACAACATTTCACTAGTGGCAGGGAACTCATTCCTCCTGGTGCAACACATTTTTAGATAGCTCTGGCTATAGATATTTTGATGTCAAACAAGTAACCAGAAAAAAATATAGCATGCCATAAAAACTAAAGTTATCATTTGTCATCAATAACTACATCCTAATCCTGCTTGTGGGAGGACCTAAACCTACACTTTTCCTTTTGAAGACAATCCTCAAAATCATAATCATTCTACCATACCTTACTTGGCTTTCAATTATAATCAGATGGCTTCCTTTTCCTTAAAAAAAAAAAAAAAAAAAGACTTAGGACTTCTGTAATACTACGTCATTTCTTGATCAAGGTCCCAGAATTTTGCATAATAAATCCAGATGCTTTTAGCCTGAAAAAGTGTTCATGCAGATTACCAACCAACTTCCTAATTCTTAAAAGAACTTCCAAGCTATTCCTATAGAATGCCTTGTTTTAATTAGAATTGCATCTGAAAGATTTGCCTGGATTATTTTACCTGTAAATAGACTGAACAGAACTGTTAATGGGATAATTTAAATTTATCTATTGTTATATGTGATGTTATATACATTTACATAATATAAACGTATCCAACATTAAGCTTATATCCAATGTTATAGATGATTGTCCAAAAGTAGTTTACCTTAATGATAACTGTTGCTTAGTTGAAGTTGAGGTCAGTGTCTACCCAAAGGATTTCACCACTACTTGTAATCAGATGCAATCAAATCACTTATACAGCATTTTTGTTTCCTACTTATGGTAGCAGAAGGACATGTGTTCAGTTTAGCACATGTCTATACTAAGTAACATGAGAAGAAATTAGAGTACTAGAACAGTGTTAGCTGGCACACGATAAGATGGAGATGGCATCTGTAGCTTGACCTACCCTCTCCAGCTCTCTCCATACCTTTTGTTTCTCTTCTGCCACTCTAGAAATTTGGCTCCAAAAGCTACGCAATTTAACTCCAAGAGCCTTTTGATCACTCACCTTCACCTCTGAGTTTATTTTCATGCCCCTTGGACCTAAAAAGTAGTCTTCATCCCATGAGGACTTGGCCAGTGTCTTGTCCAACCCATCAACCTTCAGCAAAGGGGGCTCCAGAAGTGCTGATTCCAAGTCCCAATGCACAAACCAGAATCTGGACATGACATACTAATTGGAAATAAGCATATATATATATATGTAGAATTGTTCCCAAATAATATGTGGAACAAATTCTTGTGATACCCTTCCAAATAATATGTGGAAGAAATTCTTCTGTATTTCAAGAGAAAAACAACCAAGAATAGCAATTAACCAGAAATTTGATTTTTGAGGAAATTACTTATTGAAAAAAAGTGATATAATGTAATGCCATTATTATATAATTCTTGTTAAATAGAATTCAATCACACTCAAAGATAAATTCATAAAATTAAACCCTGCTGTAAAATGATTACTGTACCAACATGAAACGTGTCCTATTACCCAACACCAGCATTTATTCAGCATTCAAAAAATATTTATTTAGTACATACTATATGACAGGCACCCTAAAGATGGACTTTGCTACATTTAATATGTACCTAGGATTATGCTTTTGATGAGTTTTATTCACATTTCTAAGACCACAACAGTATTCTTGTGAGGTGAGAAGTCTTACATAGAGACATCTAAATTATTTCAAATAAAACTACTTGCTAAATAAACTATGGAAATGTAAAAAGAACTTAGGTCTTAGTTCTCAAGATTTAAACTATCGTACCTTTTCTTCCCCATTTCCAAGATTCTAAGCCACCTCTTTCCCACTATATACATGAGATTCCCTCAGGAAATAACTAATATTCTAAGTAAACTACAAATAATATGTGTAAATCTGTATATGAAAAAATTGATTACAGGACTAACCACAGCGTGAAAGCAAAGTAAACATAAATTACCAGAATCTAAATGCAATGGAATTTATAGATACACATGTTGATCAATTTTTACATTGCCAGAAGTAATACATCACAAATAAAAGCCTGATGTAACATGCCTGTTGTATAAAACATGCCCGAATTAACGTGCAATTTATTTTGGTGTTGCAAGGTCATGGAAAAAATTCCAGAAACTAACCCTCTGTTGGAACCACCCAATGAGTTTAATTATAGACTTTTATATAATGAAGACTCCTTACATCAAATACTTGCTTGGAAATCTACTCAGCATAATCTAGAAATTTTGAAAACAAATAAGGTACTTGATTATTGCAAAGATACTCACAGTAGAAATTCCTTTTTGCTCGTGGGTTCATCATTTGGTGATGTTTTCATCAGGAGTCATCATGCTTTTGATCTTTAATGCCGTTCTTCCTCCAAGGTTTCTTGTCCGTAATTTCCAAAACAGAGTCACTTGTACTAACAAGCCATCGTCCCATACTGTTTCCTTTTTGTGTGTGAATGTTACCCTGTAGATCAGTTTCCTGTACAAAAACACTCAAAATGAACAAACTCTGCTGTATGCAAGTGAAATGTGCTACTCAAATCCTCTGTTTTTAGAGTTTGGTTTAGGAAGAAATTCCCTGATTAAAATGAAGAACTATATCCCAGTTGTTCCAGAGAATTTAAAAGACAGAAGTTTCTTCCTTATGAATGAGCATATCAAAGTTGCCAGCGTCACTTATTCTCACAAGTTTGTGGCTCAAGCATTTACACACGAAGCATCCATGTACTGTGTGCAGGCTAAAGACTCCCCCAATTGCTACAGTAACAATATCCCAACTATATTTTCAAATCAGGCTTAGTATGCTTTGAAGTACATAATGTTTTCCATTCCTGAAAGGACAAAGAGATCTGCATTGTCAAAGTTTATTTTTAAGCTCATGTGCTTGCTAAGTGCAGTGGCAAACAGGCTTGGCTTTCCGTGCCTGTAGTACCATTGCTGGAACCTATTAATGCAAACAGATGAATCGTTGGCTGCGTTCCACATAGGCTTTTATTTTTTATCTTACCTTATCTAAATTGCATTGATTATCATTTTTTAAATCAGAAATGTTATCAGTTTTCTGAGCATGCTTGTTTTATCAGTATAGAAGCCATGTAAAAAAGTCAAATAAGAGAAAAGTTTTAAATAGCTTTTGCTGAGATAAGAAAGTTAGTAATTAGAGGTAGATTCTGCCTCTGGAAGAAGTTTGAGGGACATTTTGAGACAGTAAAAACAACAACAAATATTAAATTAAGAAGCGAAAGATGAATAAAAGAGACAGAAGAGAAGAGAAAAAGAGAGACAGCAAAAGTGAGAGCAACACAGAGAGAGAGAGAGGCCTTGACTATTAGCAATAATTTTTCACATATTTTCTTATTGTTGCTCTGGTTTGTATAACCCCCTACCAGTCTGCTCAACCCACCAAATTTAGCCACATGTCATCTAATACCAGACTAAGACTTGTGGAAACACATTATTGCTCTATTAAAGCCATAACAAAATACAGTTGAACATTAGGTAGTGGGGTAGCCCTGAAGTAGTAATACAATCTGTATGATGGAATTTCTAGCCCGAATTTTAAACATCTGGTTTTGATATGCTAATAAATGTGATAATGTACATTAAATACCAGTGTTCAAGTAATATAATCCTTCCATCTGACTGAAATAATGAAGACTTTTCAGATCATATGAGAAATAGACACTTATTTTTGTGCAAATGCAAAAAATTACTCTCCTATGGGCACACACTCATGTGCACACACACACACACACACGCACACAGACACAGCAATAGCACATAAACTGTCAGCTGTCTTTTTCCAATAATAGGTTTTTACTAGACCCTTCCTGTGCCTTCTTTTCTGGACACTCCTTTACTCAATTGTACTAATTTGTGGGAAATTTGGCTGAGATTGAGAGGAATGGAAAGAGAATTGAAAAATAATAATAAGACCTGGACCAGAGATATGAACCCCTGACCTTTGCCTCATCAGTACTATCTCACACTATAATCTGAAGTACTCAGTCACTGGCATCCTGAAAAGGAAACTAAATCAAATTATCCTTCTCCTGTTGTAACTTAATGGGAAAGAGTTTCTGTATCGTAAATCCAAATATTACCATAATATAAGACATCAAGTAATGCAGCGCTATAAATGGTGCTACAGTCCGGAAGTTAAGATCGCTTTAAATTAGCACCTTAGAATTGGGCCAACTGATGGAAAAGTACTATTCCATGAGCATTTGCTGACTTTTTATATTTGTACATGAGAAGGTTGACAGAGGGACTTGAAGGACTGAGAAAGTGTGTGGAAGCTGCTGAGACGACAGTCATGTCGGGAATGACAAATGGTAGATTAGTATTAGGTTGAGAGATAAGGATGAGGCTAATGTTGACTGAGGGCTCCTGTGTTACAGAAAGGGAAAAGTTTTTATGGTAGTGTATTGCGCAATCCATCTCTATTTATAAACATCTACTATGCCCCAGGCACTGTGTAAAGAATGCAATGTTGTGTGTTAAATGCAATAATATAAATACATACAAAGTATGGAAGTAGCAAAGATGAGAGAGGAGTTCATTACATTTGACAAGATTAAGGATGAGTCTTAGCTGGGCTTGGGAGAGAAACTGGCATTTTCCAAGCAGACAACAGGTGGTAGAATGTTACAGGCTATGGAGTTAGCGTATGCAATAGTGAGATGAGTGAAATGGCAAAATTATTCTCAAAACCACAAATAATGTGCATTACTGGATTCTAAAATTCCAAAGCGGGTCCTGGTGCAGTGGCTCAAGCTTATAATCCCAGCACTTTGGAAGGCTGAAGTCGGTGGATCACCTGAGGTCAGGAGTTCGAGACCAGCATGGCCAACGAGGTAAAACCCTGTCTCTACTAAAAATATATTTTTTAAAAAAATTAGCCAGGTATGGTGGCGCAGGCCTGTAGTCACAGTGACTCGGGGGACTGAGGCAGGAGAATCTCTTGAACCCAGGAGGCAGAGATTGCAGTGAGTCGAGATTGTACCACCGCACTCCAGCCTGGGCAACAAGAGCAAAACTCCATCTCAAAAACAGCAAAACAAAACAAAAACAAAAACAAACAAAAAAACAATAAAATTCCAGAGGAATTCTGAAAATGGCAGGATAATCCAGGTTAGTCCCTCTTACTCATGTGATCTATCTAAAGGGAAAAACTAAGTCTTGTCTGCTTTGATCTCACCTCTATTACTGGTACATAATGAGTTCACTGATAGAGAAATTGCATTGTCACTCTGACCCCCAGCAAGTGGGGGATGAACACATTTTGCTCCAACGGTATTCTGTTCTTTCTCCCAGCAAGGAGTCTTGTTCCAAGTATGCTTAAACCTCAAGAATATTGAAAATGTATTCACTCCCTTGTTTCTTCCTGATGTTCAAAGCTTCATGAGTCAGGTAAATGGTATTTGAAAAAGCTGGCACAAAATAAAAACCCCAAGTGCTTTTTCTTCATTTGAGCCAAACCCAAACCTTTTCAAAGGCGTGAAAACATGCAGCCACATTGGTTTGGTTTTCCTTTCCTGGGCTGCTCTCCTTCCTGGTGCTGGCCAGCACCACACACAAGTCTTGTGACATGAGCCATTTCCACGGAATTTTAAATTCTGCCAAAAACAAGAGGGATTGGAAATTTCGTGAGAATGGTTATTCTTAGGAGATTTCCATCCCAGATTCCTAACTCGTGTGGCTCAGATAAGCATCGAAAATGGACTGCCAAACCTTCTGAGGTCCCCCAATGCACTTATTTCCATTCGCATTTCTACATAAAGACCTCAAAGTAACAGGACATGCAATGGTTTGTCGGAAATATCTTCTGTATGCCAGCCCACAATCCTTCTACCTTTGTGGAAATGGGTTTGGAATGCCACTTACAACACAAACATTGGGTTTGAATATCCCCAGAATATGTTCAGCTTTTAGATGAGACATGTTTACATTCTCCAGAATCTAAACAACCTACCCCAAAGCAACCTTCAATTATTTTCTGTTCTTTTTCTTCTGGGTGACTTCAAAATATAATGAGAATTATTTTTGGCATATTGTTAAGTGTGTAACTGCACAAGCTCTTCCAATAGGCTCATTTCTCACGAGAAAATTATGTCATAAACATAACCAAAATCTCACTAATTGGGACACTGTATCAGACATTGCTATGCAACACACCTACTCCAAAATGGAAAAGCTTAGAACAGTAGGCATTTATTGTTGTTCACTGTTCTGCAGGTCAACATGACAATTCTGGTATCATCTGGGCTCATTCGGGCAGTGAGCTGCAGTTTGTGTAGATGATTGCTGATCTTGGCCAAACTCATTAACATGAAACTGAGCTGACTGCAGGTTGATATAACATGGCCTCAGCTGAGACCAGTGAGATCTTCTGTTTGTGTCCCTCATTTGTACAGGTCTTTCATTTTCCTTGAACAGACAAGCCCAAGCATGTTCTTAACCTAACTTAAGTATGATTTCAAGGCAACCAGAGCCAAGAGGGGAAGTGAAAATGTACATTTCAAAAAGTCTGTTTGGGTCAATTTGTTAAGGTCATATTGGCCAAAGCAAGATCCAAGGTCAAACTCAGAGTCAGTGTGGGAAGGTACTCACTACCAAAGAATGTGGGCATATATGGAGGCATGGAGAGTTAGAGCTATTCATGCAACCAATTAACCACAGGCACGCTGATGGTAGGAAGCGAGTCATATTCAGTCAGTTGGATGGACCCAGGACAGTATCAAATGCCTCAACATGTGAAACTAGAGTTAGCTTTCAGTACCAGGGCAGAAAAGAGAAACCAAACCCCAGATTGGAGTGGGTGGGATGTGTCCCAAGAAAGCACAGACAAAACACCAATCTATGGCACCTGTGTCAGAAGCTGAGTTAGAGATATGGCCAGAGACCACAATGAAGAACATATAATTAGAGCCAAATAAAACCACTCAGAATGGTGGAAGCAAAGTTGACAAACACTAACAAGCAGTTAAAAGATGACATTTCTCTGGGGTAATTTTAAGCAGCACGGTTGTTTGGGTAAAAGAGCAGTAGCAATATCAATTGCCTACAGGAGACAAGAATGATTGAATGGATTTGATTCAATATAAAAGAGTGGTGAGAATAAGGTCACTGGAGAGCATTGTATTAAGGGCAGTCTGGCTACTCAACTCCAGCCAATGGTTTCCCTGAAGGACTTGAGTACATAGAATGGCCAGATCTTACGTTTTTTTAAAGAAGCCTGAAATTTTATGTAGTATTTCCTGATTTTTAAAACACTTTGAAAAACACCTGTAGGCATGGTTTATCCCATAGGCCACCAGTCTGGAACTCCAGACTGCAGAGGTTTCATTTCCATGGGGCAACCTCTATCCATCTTAAACTGGCTCTCCAAATTCCTGTTCTAAGACTGACATCAATAAATAAAAACAGTGATCGCGGCATTCTTGAGTACCAAACACACAATTAAAGACTTCTAAAAGTACTTTTATCTCCCCAAAGCTTTTGCATTTCAAGAGTTTGCATTCTTCCATTCTCTATATGAAACTTGTTTGGGTCTTTCCGGAACTCCACCCCAAACCTAATTGCCCTTTATTTTAAAAATCAACTTACTTTTGACATTTGCTCACATATTAAGTTTCTGTTTGTAAGTGTATTGGTCTAACAATTTTTTTTGATCTCTTACAGTTTTAATTTCCAGAATGCAAACTTTTTCCTACATAGATCTCTTCCTATAGCATCTGGAAAATATACTTATAATTAAGTATTCACAATTCTTGGTCTTGTATACCAAAAGTCTATTGTCTACGTTGCAGTTTTCTGGATTTTAAGTTTATTGATTCAGCTTCTCCACTTGCGTGGTTGGCTCCTTGGTTCTTTTTGTTTATTCTCTAGGCAACCTGGAAGGAAGCTCTTAAAATCCAAAGATCTATTTCTTCTGCTCTGGGAAGAAATCTCATCCTAGGCATTTTATTCTTGGCATTTTGGGGAAGACCATCCTGCCTATTTCCAGGAAAACATGATTTTACTGCAAGTGGTTAACCGAAGGGCAAAAATAGGGAGGTAAAGATAGCTTTCGTTAGCTTCCTAAACCAGGTCATCTAAATACATCTTTATTATTCTGTATTTAGGCTTTTGTTTGGATCTCAGTAATAACAAACACAAATTTCAAAGCTTGATATATTTTATATTCTATTATATACAAGCTCATATACAGCTCTTTCTTCACCATTAACGCAGATATTTGAAAATACATATTATGTTGATACTATAGTTATTGCTGTGTCTAGATACATACATTTGTGTTGTGTCAAACACAGCTTATGGTCCTATATATTCTCTTGACCTCACCTACTTCTCAGACCCTCAGCAACTTCCTCCATCTCAGCCACTGACCTGACACCTACCTTTGAGACTGGCTGCATGGTTTTATGCCTGAGGCCAAACAAGCAACATTTCTGGAGTCCCTGGTTCCTCCAATCCCTTCCAAACTTAGATTTCACAAATACACACCACATGGAGTAGGATCTGCCTTCCCCAAAGCTGCCAAAGGACAAAGTAATGCAACTTCTTAAGTGTTGGGGAGACAACTTCCAGGCACACTTTCACCCACAGCAAGCGGAAGATGGAATAGAGATGGCATACAAGTGTCATCTCACTTCTTCCCCTAGATAGCTGTTTAGATGCAGTTTTGCCACACCATTTGTACAAACAATGCCACACAGGTCAAGCAGGGATGCGGCTGACGATGGCAGGACTGTGTCTCTCTCTGGATCTTTGTGAAGTGATGGTCAGCATGTTAACAAACTGTCTTGTATTTGCCTCCCACTTTTCTCTGCCTCATTTTCCTTTCCCTTACTCTAGTCATCTTGGAATTCTTTTCCCAATAAAGCATTAGCACTTAACTCTCATCTCAAGCTCAATTTTCGAGGGAGTCCAGGTAAGACATCTGTGTGTATATATGCATGTGTATAATTCTATACATATGGTTAGACATTAAGTACTTTTATATGAAGAGATGTATGTATTTGTATGTAATATATAGATTTATATATAGGTACATGATGTTTTATATGTATAATCATTTATTTCCCTTTGCTATTGTAAACGAAATTTATACCATGTAAAATTGTTAAGTACTGTATGGTGATGTTATGAAGTAAGACATTAAAATGAAGAATTTATGAACTACTAAAGCTACAGAGTTTGGGTTTTTACTTTTTTTGTTGTTGTTTGTTTGTTTTTTGTTTTTTTGTTTTTCGTTTTTTGTTTTGACAGAGTCTTGCTCTGTTGCTCAGGCTGGAGTGCAGTAGTACAATCTTGGCTCACCGCAACCTCCGCCTCCGAGGTTCAAGCGATTCTCCTGCTTCAGCCTCCTGAGTAGCTGGGACTACAGGCACATGGCACCATGCCTGGCTAATTTTTGTATTTTTAGTAGAGATAGGGTTTCACAATGTTGCTCAGGCGGGTCTGGAACTCCTGACCTCAAGTGATCTGTCCGCCTTGGCCTTCCAAAGTGCTGGGATTACAGGCATGAGCCACCATGCCTGGCCAGTGATTTGATTTTCATCCTTCTTATTTCTCATTTCTAAAAAAGGGCATACATATTAGTTTGCCGGCTGGCAGTTCAGTATTATTGATCCAAATCAGGATCATTTACTTAAATTTTATGCCACATTTATGGATCATTTTTAGGAACTGGACCACTTGTACTTGGTTGTTCCCTGTCTATGGTTTAAGAATAACTTAATAGTCATTCATAACCTACAGTAGAGTCAACACACTTCAAAACAATTAGGCCTGTAATCCCAGCTACTTGGGAGGCTGAGGCAGGAGAATCGCATGAACCCGGGAGGCAGAGGTTGCAGTGAGCTGAGATCACACCATTGCACTCCAGCCTGGGCAGCAAGAGTGAAACTCCATCCCCCACAGAAAACAAAAACAAAAAAACAGTTAGGAGTGAACTATGATCTACACACCTTGAGATAAATTCCATCATCTAATTTCAATCACAACATTTTAACACTTACCATCCAGAGGAATTAGAAAAGGAAAGCTACCAAGATAACCTTTTTGATGAGGAGTCTTTTTAGAATTGTTGATCCTAGGCTGTCAACCTGAGGGTACCTTAAAGAGTAAAATCAAGGCAAAAGCAAAGCCACCCCTGAAGTAAAGGAAGAAGGAATTGGGTCTCTGGCCCTCTGAGGACAGAAGCATCACTGGGAAGATGGCACCCTGAGTGTCCTAACAATTAGTGCTTCTAGGGTCTGGAGCCTTCTGAGCCCAGTGTGTCCCTTTTTTTCTGGACTTGGTCTAGGGCAGCCCAATGAAAGAAGAGAACCTATGACATAGAGAGAGAGAGTCCAGGGGAAAGAGATAGCGTCTGCAGCTAGATCAGGGCCTGGCACATAATAGGCATGTCATGAAAGTTGCATTGAATGGATTACCTAATCTTAGGTCTATGTGGGCAAATTCCACGTGCCGTTGAGCAAGTCACATGTCACTTTCTCACTTTGAGCCTTCGTTTCTCCATCTGTACAGTGAGGATAATAATAATTCTTACTCAGGATGATTTCAAGGATGAAATGCAATAATAATATGACATCGCCTTGTGAATTCCAAAGGACTTAACAAATTCAGAGGTCAAAAGATCGAAAGCTGCATCCAGGTTGCTTTCTTCCAAATAATGCATAGATTTTATTATTTGTCATACTTTGGCTTTCTCCCCAGAGCAAATCCTGAGATAAGGACTTGTCTGTAGATAGTCAATTTGAGGAGTAATTCCAAGGAGCAGGAGAGAAGGCATGGAAAGAATCATGAAAAAGGGAAAACCTAATTTTTTAGTAAGTCACTGCTATGGGTAAAGAACACTTGGTCTTGCTGGAGGCCTTATGAAAAATGTATTATTGCCTCTTAGAATGGTTCACCTGAGGATCAGCTTGGGAAGTTATTCATATGTTCCCACATTCCACCAGGGATGCCCCGAGGTGTTCATCTGCTCACTTCTAGGTACAAACAAATGTTTGATAAGTGAGCAGTCCTCTACCTGTGAAAAGAAATGTACACGTAAGAGAAAATACTATTGTCATTGAGGTGTGTTGAAGTCCACATTGAAGTAAAGCCGAGAGGATGGGAATACAGGCATCAGGGAAAGCAGATACCATTTCAGTACTTAAAAACCAGGGTCGATTTTCTCTTTATCACCCTTCTACTTAATATGGCATTTTATTTATTTATTTTTCTTTGTTCGAGATGGAGTTTCGCTCTAGTTGCCCAGACTGGAGTGCAATGGTGCAATCTTGGCTCACTGTAACCTCCACCTCCCAGGTTCAAGTGATTCTCCTGCCTCAGCCTCCCAAGTAGCTGGGATTACAGGCGCGCAGCACTACTCCCAGCTAATTTTTTGTATTTAATAGAGATGGAGTTTCATCATGTTGGTCAGGCTGGTCTCGAACTACTGACCTCCGGTGATCCACCTGCCTCAGCCTCCTAAAATGCTGAGATTACAGGCATGAGCCACCACGTCGGACCATATAATTTAAATTATGGTATAATTCAGATGTTTTCTGGACCCACTTCCCTACAGAAATTTTACTGAACTTTACCTCAAATCTAATGCTATACTTTTGTGAAAGCCCAAAGACACACAGCCTTGATTTGTGGGAGTTAGTAGCTCTAACGCCTAAAGGATCAGAAGACGGGCACATCTCACATTGCTTCACCAACTGTCATCTCAGCCACTCCCCTCCAGACATTGCCTCTCCTTATCCTACATCTTCAGTGCTGTGAAGAAATGTGCCCCATTTTCTCTCTCATCTATACGTAGGCTTTGAGAGTTTGATTTTTCCTAATGAAATTGTATTTTTACCTATAAGAAGTTCAGTTCTTATATATGCTATTAAAACATTTGTTCTCCCTATTATGAAATAAGAACATAAATTTTATTCTATGAAATTTAGCAAAACTATTTTTGAGTGAAAAAATATGATCATAAACACTTTATTTTTCTGAAATTATCCCTTGCACAAAATCTAACACCCATGGTAGACTAGCTCAATTTCCCCTTTTATTAATAGATACTTTCAGAGCCCAAAGCATTTTCCCCCTTTGAAGTTATTACATTTATAACATTCCTTTCAAATGATGTTTGATTAATGTAAGTCTTTCCTCACTAAATTCTAAACTCTAGCTTGCTCCTAGTTGTCACTGAATTATCAGCACCTGGTCATAGCCTGGTACCAAAGTAGATGATCAATATACATTTATTTGTTCAGCAAATGGATGAATGAAATTATATCTGCGAACTTATTAATTTCATCTTACACATATGTGAGAAAAAATTATAAAGGGAAGAAAAACTCCACAAAACTCCAAGTCCCAGAAAAGAGAAACATGTTGACCAAGGCCACATAACAAATTTATAGCAGAGCGATTTTAGCAAGTTTACCTCAGCCCTCTTACAGCCTGTAACTTAGGACTGCAATCTGTTTTGATATTGCCTAACAGAACCGCTGTTGTAAATCTCTTGCTTTTTCTTAGAGCCATACTCTTAGTTGAAGAAATATCCAAGAAACCTGGTCTCACCATTCCCTGGATCTTACTTTCCTGCTGAGAGATGCTAAGTTAGTTTACATCTTACATTGAAAAACGGCACAGTGGGCCTATGTTCCTCTTTTGAAATCATTGCTTTAAAATGTGTCTACTTCCACGGGAGCTTTTAGTGACTCTGGACAAGAATCATTCCCTGCATCTAGCAAAAATCAACAAATCTGACTTTCACTTCCCAAGAACACATGGCAAAAAATTGGTGCTGGTGGGTAAGCACCCACAGAGTCTTGTAAAAACCACCAAGCACTGTGTCAATCCCCTGGACTCCCAAAGAGCACTAGAAATTCATGTAAAAATGAAAGGGGAGTAAAGAAAATCTGACTTTATTTTAACACATGTTAAAATAAGTTAGATTAAAATACAAACTTTCACTTGGAGACCAAGGTTGGAAACGCTCTCTTTTATATTCTTGTTATTATTTTCTTATTTTCTTTTTTTTTTTTTTTTTTCTAGTGCAAATACATAGGTGGAACTGCCAGTGTGGATAGTTTTGGCACCAGGAGGGTGAGCCTGTGGCTTCAGGTCCAAGTTGAATATACATCTGCAGGCAAGGTTTGGGAAGGGTCAGGAAATGGAATCAAAAGCTTTTGCTGAAGACCTGGAATTCAAATTGATGTGACTACTCAAGTAGTTTGCCACTTGTTTCAAAATATAGACTTCAAATAGGAAAGTCCTCCCACATTTGTTTATCCTTAATGTGTTTCTGTAAGACTTGTATCTGTTATCACCCAACATTCAAGAAATGCAATAAAACTTCACTATTTCATGCACAGCAAGGGAGGCCATGCTCTGATAAGGGTATAGAGATTATATTAGATTAAATACGCTAATGTTACTTCCTAAAAACTTGCTTACACATTTTGAATGGTACGTCTTCTATAGGATAATAAACCTCAGCAGAACCTCTGTAGCACAAATTCCAAGTTAGTGTGGCTAAAGTCAATGGCATTTGCTATGAATAGACTGGTAAATAATCTCTAGCAAGTGATCTCCACCTGTGATCTCACCATTTATATACAAAACCATTTAGAGCATAGTGAGGTGCTTGCATTCCCCTATGGATGCCATAAATAATTTCTCACTGGGAAAGATAGCTTAAGGCAGAGGTCTCCAACTTTTTTGGCACCAGGGACTGGTTTTATGGAAGACTGTTTTTCCACCGACCATTTGAGTGGGGGGTGGTTTTGGATTGATTCAAGCACATTATATTTATTGTGCACGTTAGTTCTATTATTATTACATTGTAATATAAAATGAAAGAATTATACAACTCACCATAATGTAAAATCAGTGGGAGCCCTGAGCTTGTTTTCCTGCAACTATACGGTCCCATCTGGGGGTGATGGGAGACAGTGACAGATCATCAGGCATTAGATTCTCATAAGGAGTGTGCAACCTAGAACCCTCACATGCACAGTTTACAATAAGGCTCACACTCTTATGAGAATCTAACGCCACAGCTGATCTGACAGGAATGCAGAGCTCAGGCAGTAACACAAGTGATGGGGAGCAGCTGTAAATATAGATATCAATGAAGTATATATAGATATAAATATAGTAATATAGATATAGTAAATATAGATATAGTAAATATAGTAAATATAGATATAGATGAAGTAAATATTGATGAAGCTCACTCACCTACTGCTCACCTTCTGCTTTGTGGCCCAGTTCTTAACAGGCAATGGACCAATGTTGGTCCATGGCCCAGGGGGTTGAGAACCCCTGGTTTAAAATTTATAATGAAAAAAAGAAAATCAGAGCAACCTCTGTCTGCCACTACAGAGGATAGGATAATTTCTCTTTCCTTCATTTTTTTTTTTCTTTTTCTGTACTATACCTTGGCTCTTGAAGCCAATGGTACTTAAAAAACAAAATAAAGCAAAACAACTATAATGGCCCTACTTTGTAATTTCTTCCATATGTTTGACATGCTTCATAAAATAATTCCACGTTAGTTTCTCTAGCCTAGTGTTTGGATCATGACATCTGCTTTTTCCTATGTTTTCATGATTTATTTTGGTGTCTGTACAAACTTGCTGTATAATGTTAAAAGTAATTTGCTTAGATTTCCTTTTCTTGGAATGTCTCCTGGTGTCTTGCAGACCCATCAGGTTTCCTATCCACAGAAGACTTGACAATGCTACTACCAAGTCTAGCTCTGACACTTACTAGCGTATGAACTCACACAAGTTGTTTTATCTCTCTGGACCTTAGTTTCTGTATCTGTAAAATGGGGATGCTAATAATAATAACTATTTATAGGGTTTGGGGAGGGTTTACATAAGTTGTCATATGTGTATGACACTTTGATCGGGGCCTGAGCCATAGTCAGTGTCACTTGCTCTAGTTATTAAAGTCAAAGCACAAGAGATATCCTCTTACCCTACTGCACTTTTGCTGGGTTTATTTATTCATTCAGCAAATGATTATCAGGTGCCAATGGATACAATCAACACCAAACAGAGTCATATTGGGATTTGAGGTGAAGGAAATTGGTAATACTGATCCAGTTTTACTCAAAATTTGGGTATGATGTTATCACAGATTTTTGCATGAATTTTGACTTTTTAAAAATCCTTCATTAAAATTATAACCTATCTTGATTACAGAGTCCTTTGCGCTTTTCTTCTATGCATCGGCAACCCTAAATTTATTTTTATGCCCAAAGCAAGCACTTTGCTTCCCTCACTTAGTCCTGACCCTAGACAGTTGTAAGCAAAACAGACCCAGTTGCAGTCCTCATGTTGCTAAGAAACAAGAGGGAGGCATAATTTTTAACAAAGTTATCACAAAAACATGTAAATTCTTTGTTAAAAGTACAAGAATTTTATATTATTCCTTAGACCTGTACATGAGTGGAAATACTTTTTTTGAAATGAAGAGTTCACATTTTTCATTTTTGTTTTCCAATAAATACGTGTGAAGTCCCTACCATGTGCCAGGCACTGCTGTAGATGCTGGGATACAGCAAAAGTGACACAATTTCCGTATTCCTCAATTTTATATTCTAGTAAGGAAGAGAGACAATGAGCAACACAAGTAGATAAAATGAACTGAATGTTGTATAGTGCTGAGTTGTAAGGCAAGAAGAAAATAAATGAAAGGCAGTAGGCTGGGCACGGTGGCTCACACCTTTAATCCCAGCACATTGGTAGGCTAGAGCAGGCAGATCACTTGAGACCAGTAGTTCGAGACCAGCCTGGCCAATATGGTGAAACCCTGTCTCTACTAAAAATGCAAAAATTAGCCAGGCGTGGTGGTGGGCGCCTGTAATCTCAGCTACCTGGGAGGCTGAGGCAGGAGAATCCCTTGAGCCTGGGAGGGTAGAGGTTGCAGTGAGCCAAGATTGCACTACTGCACTCCAGCCTAGGTGACAGAGTAACTCAGTCTCAAAAAAAAAATAAAAAAGAAAAGAAATGAAAAGGAGAGTGAAACTGCAGGGGAGAGAATTATAATGCAAGATAACATGCCACCAGAATTGTGATCTTTGAGTAACAACTTCAGGGACTTCAAGACTTCAGTGTGAATACCTGGAGGAAAACACTCCAGGCAAAGAGCGCAGCAAGTGTAGGGAAAACCACCTGGAGTGAAACTATATGCCTGGAGTGTTTAAGCAAATGGCAAAGAAGTTAGTGTGGCAAGAACAGAGTGAGTAGGAATTTATATCCAAAAGATGATCATAGGCTCATCATGGAAGAGTTTTTAAATCATTATAAGAACTCTGTTTTGTACTCTGAGCTAGAGAGGAAATCGCTGGAAGGATTTGAGTGGAGGAGTGATGAGATCAAACTAAGGTGTAGCAGGATCAGTCTCAAATAAACTCCATGGGCCAAGAGAAGAGGCAAAATCAGCTAGGAGGCTCCTACATGATCCAGGCGACATTGATAATGGCGTGGAGCAGAGTAATTGCAGTGGAGAGGATGTTAAGTGGTCAAATTCTGGATGTGTTCTGATGTAGAGCCAACAGAGTTTGCTGTCAGCTTGGATGTGGTGTGAAAGAGAAAAAACAGCCAATGGTAACTCAAGGTTTCTGGCCATTGCTCATGGAAGAATGAGGTTACCATCAACTCAAATAGGAATGACCATAAAGAAGTAGGTATGGGTTAGAATATACAGGAGCTCCATTTTGGATGCCTATTAATCATCAGAATGAATATGGTGAGTAACTATTTGAGTATCTGTTTGAACTCTAGAATTCAGCGTGCCAGTTGGGTCTAGGGACAGAAATTTGGGAGTCATCAACATATAGATGGCATTTAAAGCCATGGTAGTAAACAAAACCATGTAGGAATGGGCATAGAATGAAATATAACATGTTTAGTACTGAAATACATGAGAGGGTACTAGCAAAAATGACTGAATTGAAGAAAAATCGAGAGAGTGTGGTGACTTGAAGTTATAAGAGAAAGAAAGTGTGATAAATTATCAGATGCTGCTGGCAGTTCAGGTAGGATGAAGGGCAAACATTGCTCACTGGATTTAACAAAGTGAAGTGATGGTAAAAGCAGTTTTAGGAAACAAGTATCAGTAAAAGTCTAATTTAGCAGGTTAACAAAAAAAAAAAACAACAAGGGAGAATTAGGGAGAATTTTTGGAGAATGTCTTAGAGTTCTGCTGCAAAAGGAAGGGGAGAAATGGGATGGTGAGTAGAAGGAAAAGGAAGTTCAAGAGAGGGATTTTTTTTTTTGAATTTTTGTTTTGTGTTTTAAGATGAGGAAAATATTACTTTGTATAGGGAGCAGAGAATAATGGATAATGGTAAATAAGAAGATGTGATGGGCAGTAAGACTGGTCCAGTAATGATGACGATGATGGTGATGATGATGATGATGTGTGTGTGTATACATTATGAGGAGAGAGAAAAAAATATCTACAAGAGGCAATGATGAGTAAGAACAACACTAAACACCCACCAAGCCAGTGGTTCAAGAAATGCAAGTGAGACACTCCCAGAGTTTCTGACACAGCAGATTGGAGTGTGGCCTGAGAACTAGCATTTCTAGCAAACTTCCAGGTGATGTTCAAGCTCATCTTCCTTGAGACCAAATCCACTGCACTGATACAAAAAAAAAAAAAAAAAGCCAAAGTACAATTCACAGAAAAGATTCTTTAAGTTTGTGGCTTTTACAATTTGGAATCCGCTAAACTCTGGTCCATGTAAACGTAACTCCAATTTTCATTGACTTTTAAAACAATGTTTAAAAATTAATGTCTAGAGGATGGGTACAGTGGCTCCCATCATCTATAATCCCAGGGGGCTGAAGTAGGTAGATCACTTGAGCCCAAGAGTTTGAGACCAACCTAGGCAACATAATGATAACCTGTCTCTACAAAAAAATAAAATAAAATAAAAAATGAGCCAGGCACGGTGGCATGAGCTTGTGGTCCCAGTTACTCGAGATGATAAAATGGGAGGATAACTTGAGCCCAGGAGGTTGAGGTTACAGTGAGCTGTGATCATGCCACTACACTCCAGCCTGGATGACAGGGTGAGACCCTGTCTCTTTTAAAAAAAAAAAAAATCACGAAACAAAATTGTTTTTATTTTTCCATGTTCCTTTATACTACTTGTTTGTAAGAATGTTCACTACATAGTGTAGATATAACTATATGTTATTTCAAATTGAGAGAAGAAATACATGCCTTTTTAACCATATTCCTAATATTCTTCAGCACTTCACTTGTTTTATTCATTTCTTTTAATCTATTCCATTCATATTGAACATTTTACTTGAAGCCAATGTATTTGTTCAACAATTTATTCAGCAGATATTTACTGAGCACCTATTAAGTATCAGCAACCATTCTAAAGCTTAGGGTGCAGCAACAAACAAAAACTTCTGGCCTTTGGAAGACTACATCTCAGTTTGGGTAGGAAGAGACAATAAGCCAATACATAAGTAAATTTATATAGTAATTCAGGTAGTGATAATATTGACAAAGGTTTAAAAAAAAACGAGGGAAGGGGGATAGGGATGCAAGGAAAACTAAGATGGGTGGTCAGGGAAGGCTTCACCAAGAAGGTGATATTTCAGCAAGAACAGGAAGGAGGTAGGGAGGTGATATACTCAGGGAAAGAGAATCCAGGCAGAAAATACAAAGCCTCAGAGCTGGGAGCATACCTCCCTCACATGCTTGAAGAAAAGCAGGGCGTCTACAGGAATGGACATAGGAGAGGGGGAGGAATAGGCAAGATCAGAGAGGCAATGGAGGTCACCTCAAGGGATCATGTAAAGTTTTGCTGGCCATTGAGATGGTTTTGGCTGCCACACTCTGGGTGACTTAGGAAGCCGGTGGAGGGTTTTAAGCATAACATGATCTGGTTTGCCTTTTAAGATGATCCCTCTGGCAGTTGCCTTGTGAATAGAACATGAGAAGCAAAGTGCACACACAGGGTGACTGTGAGGAGAAGGCTGTGGTAATTCCAGCAGGAGATGATAGTGGCTTGGAGGGTAATAGCAGTGAAGATGCTGAGAAATATTCAGACCCTGGATAGTTTTCGAGGGTACAGTCAGCAAGATTTGCTAAGGAATTAGATGTGAGATGTGGAAGAAAGAGTCAGGGATGACTGCACATTTTAAAGCCTTGCTGAGTGAGGTTGTCATTTACTGAAAGGTTCTGTAGTTGCATTTTGGATGTGTCAAGAGGGTGCTAACTAATATGCCCACCAAACAAACAGGAGGCAGGCAGTTGGATAAACAAATCTGAAATTTGGGGAACATTCTGAAATGAAAATATTAATTTTAGATTAATCTGTATTGAGATGGTATCAACAGCCACGAGATGAGATGAAATCACCCAGGGAGTGAGTATAGAGTGATGAGTACAGACAGAGAAAAGAAGCAATATAAGAATTGTGTCCTGGATCTTCCATCATTTTAGAGAATGAAACAACAAGAAGGAACCAGCAAAGGAGTCTGAGAAGGAGTGGCTACGAGGTACTAGGACAACCAGGAAGGCATGGTGCTCTTGAAGCAAAGTCAAAATTATGCTTCAGTGGTAAGCGAGTAATAGGCTGCCAATAAGAATACGAATCATTTTGAGAACACATGGACACAAAGAGGGGAAAAACAAACAAAGGCCCACCTGAGGGTGGAGGTTGGGAGGAGGGAGAGGATCAGAAAAAATAATCTATTGGGTACGAAATAATCAGTACAACAAATGAAATAATCTGTACAACAAACCCCTGTGACATGAGTTTATTTATATAACAAACCTGCACAGGTACCCTTGATCCTAAAATAAAAGTCTAAAAAACTGTTGAATCATTTGCTTTTTACATGTATCGCACATAATGTTTTTTTCTGGGCTACACAGAAAACACACCATTACTCGATGACTGGGATCCAAAAAAACGCAATCGCATAAAATATAGGATTGCATTATTCTATGGTAAATGAAAAATACTCCATATTAATTTGTGTGTACTTTCACAAAATGCACAAGAGTTAACATAGTATAATTTGCCTGCTATGGAATTGACTAAACACAGAACTCAAGAAGTCCCTGAAGATCTAGAGGTTTCACTTCCTAACTGTTCCTCTTTCTCACATTAAGAGAAGGAATATACCTGCCCACATTTAGGGGTGGGGAATCTAGAGCCAATCCCCAATGTCATTATCATAGAAATGTACTTTATTTTCATTGAGTCCCTGAGTTAGATCCACTGATTCTTGTTCCCACTTTTAATTTTTGGTTTTTTTTTAGTTATTTGTTTGGTTTTTCTGGAGAACATTCTCAGTGAAGTCTCCAGGATAAAAACTTTCTGAGTACTTACCTGTATGTCTGAAAAGGACACCTGCTTATTAATTTGTCATACCTGATTTCTTATTTTATAGGCCATCACATTTTAAATTTCAAATAATTCTTCAGAAACTGAAGGACTGCTGCTGCCAGTGAGAAAGATGAGGTACTTTTTGTTTTAAGTGATGTTTCACTTTCCTGGTCCTCTTTAAATTGTCCTCTTTCAAATTAAAAATTCATGTCATTCTTGAGTCTTGAGAAACTGTCTTCTATTATTTCCTCAAAAATTTTCTCTCTTTGCTTTTCTCTATTCCATTCTTCTGGAATTCCTATGAATTGGATATTGAAGTTCAATACTGATCCTCTGTACCTCATATCTTTACCCATTATAATATTTTCTATTTCTCTATGCTTCTTACTTTGTGGGTGATTTTTGTGCTTTTTATGCAAATAAGCTCAATATAGCATTTTGGGTAGATTGTCTTCATTGAGGTAGATATGATTTTACACAATTGAGACAAATTATTGTCAATCCCAAATGATAATCTAACTCATTTCTCTGTGAACACATTTTGTAGATATTTGGTGAACTCCCAGGGAGAAAACATGACTCTATACATACTTAATGTGGTTTTCAGATATGCCACTGTTTTGCTCATATTTCATCATATCAACAAAACATATGTCTTCTTTAAAAATATTTAAAGTAAAGCTAAAAAATGGCAAACAATTGACTCTCACCTTGAAGTGGAGGGTGAAAAAAAAAGACATAAAATACCTACTAAATAGATAATGGCCGAGAACACACTTTAATAAATTCTAATTATACCCTAAATCTTGGCATCCATTTCTCCTCAAGAGAACCTAGAAGATTCCATGTCTATTTCCAAGGCTCTGAGAAATTTGTGTTTCTGCAAGGACAACGTGATATACATACACACACATGCACACACATTCCATCTCATTCTGCTGCTCCACTGAAGTTTCAGCAGGGTTTTCCAGTTTCCTGCAAAGTCTTCTACATGAAGGTATCTTCGTGTCTTTTTGGTAATTATTTGTAGATTGTTTGTAGTGTCAACCAGAGTTTTTGCATCAGACAATAGTCAACATTCAAATATAGAAACAATTGTCCCACTTGTGGAGAAATGTGTCCCATCTCCTTCTCTGAAGGTCCTGAGGCTCCTTTACGTAAGCGACCAGTGAGCTCAGGAAAAGGCACTTTCATCTCCAGGGCATCCTGCAGCTGTTTGTCACCAGCCTTCCAAAGTCCCAATGCCACTGACAGTATCATGCTGCTTATGGTTTGTATTTGTCACAACTCATTTTTTTAAATTCATCTCTAGTGCCAATTAGCTAGAGTAAGAATTCTGTCTTCTTTCCTCTGTAAATTAAGAGAAGAGAATTGAAAGCAGGGCCCCCTGAGCCTGAACATTTTAGTTACTTATAGTGAGGCCATGGATGCACAGCTTAGCTCCATATAGTGAGGCCATGAATCCACAGCTAGAAGAAGAAAGAAACGTCATTTATTTCCCAAGCACATGTCAGAGAGAATCCTGAATGGCAGGACTGTTCCTGTTCAGTACTAAAAACAAAGCAAATGGGCTTTGTCTTGTTTTTTAATGATAGTGTATTAGTCCATCTTCACACTGCTGATAAAGACATACCTGAGACTGGGAAGAAAAAGAGATTTAATTGGACTTACAGTTCCACATGGCAGGGGAGACCTCAGAATCACGGCGGGACGTGAAAGGCACTTCTTACATGACAGCAGCAAGAGAAAATGAGGAGGATGCAAAAGTGGAAACCCTTGATATAACCATCAGGTCTCGTGAGACTTATTTACTACCACAAGAACAGTATGCGGGAAACTGCTCCATGATTCAAATTACCTCCTACCAGGTCCTTCCCACAACACATGCGAATTATGGGAGTAAAATTCAAGATGAGATTTGGGTGGGGACACAGAGCCAAACCATTGCATTCCACCCCGAATCTCATGTCCTTACATTTCAAAACCAATCATGCCTTCCCAACAGTCCTTCAAAGTCTTAACTCTTTTCAGCATTAACCCAAAAGTCCACAGTCCAAAATCTCATCTGAGACAAGGCAAGTCCCTTCCACCTATGAGCCAGTAAAATCAAAAGCAAGCTATTACTTCCTGGATAAAATTAGGGTACAGGTATTGGGTAAATACAGCCATTCTAAATGGGAAAAACTGGCCAAAACAAAGGAGTTACAGGGCCCATGCGAGTCTGAAATCCAACGGGCTGTCAAATTCTAAAGTTCCAAAATGATCTTCTTTGACTCCAGATCTCACACCCAGGTCATGCTGATGCAAGAGGTGAGTTCCCATGGTTTGGGGCAGCTCCGCCCCTGTGGCTTTGCAGGGTATAATCCCCCTCCTGGGTGCTTTGACAGGCTGGCATTGAGTGTCTATGGCTTTGACAGTGCAGGCTGTCAGTGGAGCTACCATTTGGGGGTGTAGAGGACAGTGACCCTCTTCTCACGGCTCCACTAGGCAGTGCCCCATTTGGGACTCTGTGCATGGGCTCTGACTCCACATTTCCCTTTTGCACTGCCCTAGCAGAGATTCTCCATGAGGGTCCCACCCCTGCAGCAAACTTTTACCTGGGCATCCATACATCTTCTGAAATCTAGGTGAAGGTTCTAAACCTCAGTTCTTGATTTCTGTGCACCCTCAGACTCAACACCATGTGGAAGCGCCAAGGCTTAGGGCTTCCACCCTCTGAAGCAACAGTCTGAGCTGTACCTTGGCCCCTTTTAGTCATGGCTAGAGTGGCTAGGATGCAGGGCACTAAGTCGCTAGATTGCACACAGCACAGGGATTCTGGGCCCAACCCACACAACCATTTTCTCCTAGGCCTCCAGGCCTGTGATGGGAGGGGCTGCCAGGAAGATTTCTGACATGCCCTGGAGATATTTTCCCTATTGTCTTGGGGATTAACATTCGACTGAACGTTACTCATGCAAATTTCTGCAGCTGACTTGAATTTCTTCTCAGAAAAATGGATTTTTATTTTCTATCACATTGCCAGGCTGCAAATTTCCTGAACTGTTATGCTCTACTTCCCTTTTAAAACGGAATGCTCTTAACAGCACCCAAGTCACTTCTTGAATGTTTTGCTGCTTAGAAATTTCTTCTGCCAGATACCTAAATTGTCTCTCTCAAGTTCAAAGTTCCACATATCTCTAGGGCAGAGGCAAAATCCCACCAGTCTCTTCGCTAAAACATAATAAGAGTCATCTTTGCTCTAGCTCCCAACAAGTTCCTCATCTCCATCTGAGACCACCTCATCCTGGACCTTATGGTCCATATCACTTATCAGCAATTTTGTCAAAACCATTCAACAAGTCTCTAGGAAGTCCCAAATTTCCTCCACATTTTCCTGTCTTCTTCTGAGCCCTCTAAACTGTTCCAACCTCTGCCTGTTACCCAGTTCCAAAGTCGCTTCCACAAGTTTATGTATCTTTTCAGCAATGCCCCACTCTACAGTAGAGTCTCAAATTTGAGTGTGCATCAGAATCCCCAGGAAGTCTTATTAAACACGAACATTTCTGGGCTTTATCCCTAGAGTTTCTAATTCAGTAAGTCTGATGGAGAGCCTGAGAATTTGCATTTCTAATAAGTTCCCTGGTGACACTGATGCTGCTGACCCAGGGACCACACATTGAGAACCACTATATTAAAACACTGTGTACTCCAGGAGTGATGAAAACCTAGGGAAGGAGAAAGGACAAGCCTTCCCTCAACATTCCCTTCATGATTTCTAGTGTGGTATAAGGAGAGCTCAGGCCAGTACAAGAAAGAAAGAACAGAAAAAGAAAGGGATGCAGAATAGGTAAAAGAAGGACTGGATAAATCAGGAGACACGCACCTATTTCCACTTAGGTGTACTTAACATGAAGGCCAGTGTATTAATTTGTTATGGTGGCCATAACCAAGTAGCACAGACTGGGTGGTTACTGGAGCCACCAACCACAGACTGGGTGGAGGCTGGAACCACCAACCACAGGCTGGGTGGTTAAATGAGAGTAGTCTATTGGCTCTCAGTTCTGGAGGCTGGAAGTCTGAGATCAAGCTGTCAGTGGGGTTGGTTCCCTCTGAGGCCTCTCTCCTTTGCTTATACATGGTGATCTTCTCCCTGTGTCTCCACATGGTCTTCTCTCTGTGTTTGTGTCCTAATCCCCTCTTCTTGTAAGGACAACAATCATATTGATTAGGGCCCACCTATCTGGCCTCATTTTAACTTAATTATGTCTTGAAAGACCCTGGCTCCAAATACCAAGGTACTAGGGGTTAGGACTCCAACATATGAATTGCAGGGGGATTGGAAATTCAGCCCATAATAGACCAGTAAACTGAGGGTGGTGAGTAAACTCTTCCAACAAACTGACACCATAATTACAGCAAGCCAGGAGCCAGAAAGCAGATCCCACATGAGCAGACACCCTATACATCACACCATGGAGAGTGTCCAAGGATGAACACTGGTATGAGGAGATATTCTGCAGGATTTTGTGAGACCATAAGAAGATCTGAGGAATATCATGGCTCTTTGAATCACTAAAATAGAGTTGTTACAGAACATATAAAATTAAACCTTAGTTCCACCTAATTTTAAGAGATTAAAGCCCAAATCATTTTTACATGGGGAGCACTGGTTGGCTGGTGGCTTCCTAAAGAGGGCTTTACTTAAATAGAATGAGGCTGCAAACTTTCTAGAAATCAAACCCATGAGCTTCTGCACAGGGCTAGAGCAGGAGTGGTCTCCAGCAGGGTTTCTCAGCCTCAGCACTACTAACGTTTGAGCTAGACACCTCTTTCTTATGAGGAGGTGACCTGTGCATTGTAGGATGTTGAGCAGCATCTCTAGTCTCTACCTTCTAGATGCCAGCAGCACCCACCTCCAGTTCTGACAGACAAAAATGTCTCTAGACATTGCCAAAAACCCCCAGAGTGAGGTGTTACAAAATTGTTCCAGCTGAGAACCACTGCTCTATGAGATCCATTTCATAAACTCCAGTCTTGTTACCTCCAGTCTCACAACAATTCTGTGAAACAAGTGTCATACACACTTCTTATTGACAGACTCATGAATGCATTGATATTTGCTTACTTTCACACACCTAAAAGTGTCTTTCTGATTCTCAAATCTATATCTCTTTCAGTAGGCTGTCTCCAGGCAGTAGAATTTAAGGACAGGCAAGTTTCTCTCACTGCAACTGACTTTAAATCCCAGAGACCCACCTTTCTAACAAATTGGGATAATGAAAATATCTCAGGTTTCAGACCCAGAAAAAAACATCGTATCATTGTGAAAGCAAGGCCAATTTTCATACCCAGCCGGGCTTTCGGGAGCAGCACTGGGTCTCCCTGGGGCCCGTTCTTGCTGCAGCTTGACAGACAGCTGTCAGATAGAAGCTTAAAACTGGCAGGGTATGAAAAACACCCGCAGTCCTCTGTGATTTATCAGGCAAAGCACGGCTTGTTAGCCTGTCAATTATTGTCACTAAGGTGCCAGACTGATTTTGATTCTCTCCTCACACACATGAAACACTTTTTGTTAGTAGAGAAATCCTTTTGGGAATCAAAATCTTGTGACTTTGTATTTCCTTTTTTTTTTCTTTTTTTTTTTTTTAATGTTTCTTGGATTTCAGAGGTAATTCACTCATTGAGGGGACATAAAAGAATAAACAGACTGTCTAAAGAGTACTCAAGGAAGTGGGCTGAAAGCGTGATTGGTCAGGCAAAGGGACACTCAGTTATTCATTCACATGACAAGTTTTGCAGAACACCTAATTCATGCCCAGTCTTGAGCCAGGCACAGGACACCCAACATGACATGTTTCGTGCCCTCAAAGTTCTCACTGGAAAGCTGAAATGAGATGCTTAATCAATTTACTATAATACAATGGTGCTCAACATCAGAAAAAAAACAAGGCTAAGAAGCCATAATAGGAACATAAATAAAAATTTATGTTTTTTTTTTTTATGTTTTTAGGCAGGAAATAAAAATTCAGTGATGCCTTGGCTAATTAAATCATCTGAGCTCTTCTATCTGCTGGTAATTCAAAATAAAAGTAACCCACCGGAATTCGTAATTCCATTTGATTCTTCCTCCTATAATCAATCCCTTCGACTCAATGGCTTCTATCTCATTTAGTTCAGAAAAGACATTCCCCAATATTGGTGTACCATTGTCCTTGCAATAATTCTTTACGATTTGTCTTATTTTTGGACTATTCACCTGTCATGAATGATTCTTCTATCCTACTTTTTGTTTTTGTTCTTTTATTTTACAGAATACGTTCACTTTCGTCCTGGCTTTGGTTATTTCTATTACAACCATCAAGTGTCTGACTCCAACTGATAATTCTGGGCTTTTCTTTCTTAGATTTTTCTGGGATAAGTTTGCATTATTTCAGCAAAGAGACATTAAGAACTAAACAGAACCAGATATATTATTTCCGGTTCTGATCCTGCTAATATCACTTTATCTTATCTCCAACAGCAACTTGGATGAGATTTCAACAAGGACTTGTTTGAAGCATGTGTATGAAGAATTTAAATTAAAGAGAAATGCAGGTGTTGATCTGTTTTGTCCTTTCCGTGTAAAATGTCATCACTTTGAAGTTGTCATTTATGTGGCACTACAATTGATTTTTAGTTTAAAGTGATTGGAATGAAACTGATTAGAAGCCAACAGTAGGATTGAGCAAGTTCAGTTGGTCAGTAAAATTTATTTTTCTACAAATAAATGGTTAAGACAAAATTGGAGCAAATAAAGCAGAGTGTTTAGAAATTGGTGTTTTAAGAGGGGAAGGAGAAACATAGAGCCCTATTTATTAATAGCTTTTTAAATTCAAGTGACTAAACTTGATATTCTCACATGACAGTGATATGGTCAGATCACCTTAAAATCTACAATAGTCCACCCTCCTCAGTGCCCCCAGCTTTGCTAGGCAAGGAAAGAGCATTGGGAGAAAAGGAGTCTCCTCCCCCAGCCTCCAGCTTGTCCAGGATGTGTCTTGTTCTGTGCACAAACAGAATCAGCCTCAGTAATTCAAGTTCTTAACACATGAGAGGTTGAAAGAAGTTAAAGAAAATAGTCCATTTCCCTCATTTATTTTTTCATCTGACATTATTTTCTCCTCTTGTGGGAAACAAAGCAGAGAGTGTTTCTTAGTCATTTTCACCCACTCAACAGCAATGGGTAAACTCTGAAAAAAGAAATACAAAATGAGTAATACTTCTTTTGCCCTACATGCATCATCTGCTCCACCAAACTGGCAATACCCATAAGGTTTTGAGCACTTACTGCATGCTAGACACTATTATTTGTGTTTTATTTCTATTTATAGACTTTGTACTCAGAATCCTTGTGAAAACCCATGAAGTAGGTCTTGATATCCATATTTTGCAGATGAGGAAATTGAAGCTCAGAGAATTTAATGAACCAGCTTAAGGTTATGCATCCATACAGGTGACCAAACTAAGATGTGAATCAAGGTCAGTGTGACTCCATATGTCCTGAGCATCCTTCCCGACGTGCATGTGGGCTATATGGTGTCTCTCTTCTTGGACCTGCCATATGCATTTTTCTGAGAATGCCATTCCTTTCCAGTCATCTAGTCTTCTCTTTCCCTCAAGTTTCAATTCTCTTCTCCTTCATAGAATGTAGTCCAGCCTTTCCAGTAATCGACTGTTTCTCTACAATCCTATGACACCTCTTTCTTTGGCTTTTAACAAATGCAACCTTCTGTTGTTCGTCTATTCTGCAGCAGAGGTTAGAAGCCAACATAAGCTGTTTATCCACTAAATATGCAGACATTTGGAGCTGTAACCTTTCCTGCTAAGATACATGATGTCAGAAACTGAGACTCTTTCATCACCACCATATCCCCAAGCCCTAGCATGGTAACTGATATGCAGTAGGTACTTGATATAATTTTATTGAATAAATAGATGTGTAGAGAGTCATTGAGGTAAGAGAGCAGGAGACCTATGTGCCTAAAAGGAAAAGAAGCAGCTTATGAAAGTAATTTATTATTAACAAAGATTCATTCAAGCACAGTGGGTCCATGTGGGAGAGGAGGGTAGTTTTAAGTGCCACCTGAAATATGTTATTTTCATTGTCCCCGGGCCCAGCTGTCCAATAACTAGCAGAACTTACTCAAAAGTTTGGGGGACTTAGAGTTTACAAAGTAAATAAATAAAAGTGCTGCTCCATTAGGATCTCTGTAACACACAGAGTATACAAAGCACTGCTTCTTTTTAGCCCAGGCAATAAACCATAACAACAAGCAGGCATGGAAAGCATTTTCCTCTCTTAAGCAGGAGGCAGGGATCCATGAGACATCAAAAGAGAGAGAATCATAGAAGCCTGATTAGGAAGCCAGATTGACCTACACATGGAAAGAAGAAGAGAGGATGACATTTCAGATAAATGCTGGCAGGACATCCAGGAAAAACCAAAAGCAAAAGAGAGAACATGTTAGGCTTTCCAACTCGCCAGAAGACCTTCCCCAGTGAAGCATGATGAGACCCTTGGACTCTACTAAATGAACAAAAAGTCGATGTTGATTATTACAAGTGCGATCCTTTCTCGGGGATTCCTAAACTAGTTGCGAGAAATTCAAGGTGGAAATAGTAAACCACTATCCATAGTAGATGAGCTAGAGTAAATATTGCTAGTTCTGGTATTTGCTTTTCACTGTTATTGTGACCTTTTTTCCTGTGTAGCCTGGGGATGCTCTGGTTATACCAAACTGTGTCCTGATTTCTGTATAGGACTGTAATTCCCTAGAAGTTGAGAAATATATTCATTTTGGTGTCCCCAAATCTTGGCAAAATGTTCTTTATTAGACCCTACTAAATCAATGTTTGATGCAAATGATGATAATATAAATCTTAAGAGATCATTGAAAGACATCCTAGTGTTCTTGCACGGATTTATTAATGCTGGATTATTTTTAATGTTTTGCATCTACTTCAAAATGTTTCAGTAATAGTATATTCATTCTGGCAAATAATTACCCTTTAGCCAATCAAGGGCCTCCTGAAAACTTTTTGTTTTTGAAAGAATCTTCAGTACATACTCTGTTGCTTCAGAGAACGACACTTTGAGGAATTCAGGGTCAAGCAAACTTGCCAAAAATCACATAAACACAGTACCCCTAGACATCACAAAACAAAGTAGAGGGTTCAACCTTTTCCAAAGGAAAACAGATAAAACATGAAAACAATCTGGCCACCACAGGGGTCCTTTTGTCCCCTTGTAGAATGTCAGATGCACCTAAAGCAACAAGAGCCTATTGGAACCCAAGTTGCCAGGAAACAGATTCTCTTTTCTACACTCTGAAGCCTTTTTTTTTTTTTAACCACACTGAGAAAGCTGATATTCAGACCCAGTGCGAGAAAATGACTCTTAATGACACTACATTTCTAGAAGTTGAGGAATTGGTGCCCTAACGTAGACCATCCTAACAATGGTTGGGCATTCTTTTGAATCAGAGACATTGATAATAATAGAAAGTAAGAACTGATTAGCCCTCATTTTAGTCTCCTGACAGTGTAAAGTCCCTTTTATCATTCTGTGAATCTTAAGTCATTCAACTACCCAGGTCAGCTTCTGCTGCAAATGACAGAAACCCAACTGAACCTTGCATAGCAAAAGGGAGAATTTTTTGGCCAAGAAGTCTGCTGTGGATAGCGCCAGGCATCAGCTGGATTTAAAGTAAGTAGGTGGGGCTCATTACCTTCAGAATGAGCATGACCAGGATGCTCTGCAATCTCTCACGTCTTCTTTCTGGAGTTTCAGCTTCTTTCGTTCAGACTGCCCTTGTTTAGAGGGTCAGAAACAGGTCCGTTTACTGCTCCTCACTTCTTATCTCAGAGCTTCACACATCACCAAAAGCTATTACCTCTCTTCTCTTAGTACATTTTGGAAAGACTCTGGAATGAACTGATCCAGCTTGGGTCCCATGTCCACCCCTATGTCCAGACAAGGGATCACTAATATTCAAATCTTCCAGCAGGAACGCAAGGTACAAATGGGGATTGGAGAGGCTTTCAAAAGGAAGGGGAATGCTGTTCTGAAAGCAAGGAGGGCAGTTCAGGAGACATTAATGATGGTTCACTGTACCAGCTTATACCAAAATTCTGCTTTAAAACAAGAAACATTATGCATTTAAAATTAATTTAACGTAATGTCCAAGAGATTCTATCTGAACTTTAATTTTTTTTTCCTTTTTCTCCTACCGCCTGCCATTAATCCAGGCAATCAAGAAATTGCTGACCAAGTACCTTATAAGCACAAAATAGATCTTTAAAAACTAAATATAAGCAAGCACAAATATAAGCATTTGTAAATATTAAATGTTCTCTTAACTACCTATAGTCTCACCAATTTGTTTCTCATGCCCTAAGCATAATTCTGACCTCTGCATACGAACTGCTTTTCATGGGATGTTTTTCTCCCTGCTTTGACTTGTCATTTTTCACCTGTCTCTCTTTGAAACTCCAGCTTGAAGCGTACCTTCTCCATGAAGCTTTCTATGACCAATCTGACTGCTTTACTCCACTCCTCAGTGCTTTTGCCACCATATTTGCTCTATTATGTTAAGTTTGTTCTTATCATCAAGTAGCTTACCCCTCTACAAATATCAGAATCCCACACCTTGGAAATGCTAAGTATAGAGTCTAGATGATTAGCATGAATAAATAAATTACACATAGCTTTCACCTGTGGTTCAAAAGGAAAGAAGCTATTAAGGCAAAAATCTAAAGGTGCACTAAGGAGAAATAACAACTATATTATTTGTCAGTAACAAATGCCACTTATTATGCATTTGTTACATAATTTACAATGCACATTGTGTATTGAATATCCCTCAATAACAAATATATCTCCCAACTTTAGATTATTTCAGGGAAAATTAGGTATAATGTTCTAATTCAGTCAAGGGTTGCTGTGTGCCACCATGTGCCAGAACTGTGTTAGGAAATGCTGGGAATACAAAGATGAGAAAGAAGAATCTGCTAATCAAGAAGTTCACAGTCTAGCAGATGTAAAAGAACATGCACGTGGAGCAGCTGAATTAAAGCACACATTGGAGAAGGAAAGTAAGTAGTAGGGGAAGATAAGCCTTTCCCAATTTTCTTGGAAGAATTTGTCCAACATTTCCACTGTATCTTTTGCATTATTCCATATATCTTTCCCTTCTGCCTATTTCTCACTTATGCCCCCACTCCCACCTGGACTGAAACTGTATCCATTTATATTTGTCTATATTTCCATAAAGCATTGAATAAATATCTATTGAATGAATGAATACATATCTACATGCTGACACAGGTTGGACACAAAAAGAAAACTGCTTGCACACTCTGCTCAGAGATTGGCGTTTTACTCTGTAAATGGCAGAGAATGATCACAGTTTCTAAAGGGGGGAGTAAATATCAGATTTGTATTTTACGAAGAATATCTGATATAAGCAGAGGGTGGACTGGGTGAAGCAGGAAAAGTCAGGTGACCACTATAATATTCTAAGCAAGTGATGATGAAGGTCTAAACTAAGGTAGCATTAATGTGGATTGAAAAGCCAGGACAAATATTTGGAGATAGGATTTGGTTTCTGCTTGAATGTGGAAATGAGAGAAGAGTCCAGGATAAGACCATTTAAAAAAGGACAAAAGAATCTGGACAATTCCTTGAGGATCACGTAACAGGGGTTTTTCTTGTGCATACAGGGATGATTGATGGTATACGTTGCACAAGCCTACATAATCAGCATCCTTTGTCAATGCTAACTTTTTCTTACCCTTGAATTCCCAACACCTGCACTAAGACAGACTTAGTTCAGGTATTTCATGAACTGCCACAGTACTTGTTAATTTTATAACTTACATAACTATTCCCTTTTATTTGCCTCAAATGTCAAGGTTCCTGAATAGCAGAGCAGTACATTAAGTAACTTTTGCTAAATTTATAATGTCCTAAGTATTTAGGCAAATTTTCAACATCAGCAACTTCTATAAAATATTATGAATTCTTGGTAATTCCCCCCCAAAAGTATGTCTCTAACATGGTGTAATTATTTCACTTAAATTGGAAAATGATATGCAAGCACTAACTGTACTGTTCTGTCCCTATCCCTTGCGGAAGTGGCCCTCCCCTACTTAGGCTGGGATCCCAGAGGCCATTTTGCCCTAAGGGATGAGTCTTACAAAGAAACAACTGGGCAAGGAATTTCAAAAGTTTTTATATCCACAAATAAGACGAAAGGATTAGGAAGCAGATGTTGTCAGACTGATTCTCCACCCCCACCCCAGTCTAGATAGAGAATGCTGTGAGAGTTAACAATTCATGAGAGGGGTTGGGGGCAAGGAGGCTGTTTCCTAATTCCTTGCGTCCTCAGGCTCAGGTCCCTTGGGGAGCCAAAAATGCCTTCAGCCCTTCAATTAAATGTTTGTATCCAAAGTTAAGAGGACCAGGGCATCCATTTTCAGGCGAAGTCTTTGGAAAGCAGTTGGCTCTGCCAATGGGATGTGGCCATCACAGAGTAGAAAAGGGGACATCTGGGGACACCTAGCCCCAGAAGCAGTAGGAAACCATGCAGAGGTTGCTGAAGTTCCCTAGACTGGGCATAGCAGTTTTCTGAAAGACAGAAAGCTAGTGGGTTGCAGGAAATGACAACAGGAGTGCTGATGCAGGGCCTGCAAGGTGGCCCGTGCTGTAGGGGTTCAGTTGAAAATGCTGTCAAAATGTCACAGGCACCATTACGGTAGAAACAAGCCTTAGGGCCAAATGAATGGGCCCCAGCAGGCCACCAAGACAAGTCCAAATCATGAAATCAACATCTATCTCTTCACCGTTTGCATAGCCTTCTGAGTACAGCATTAATTCCAGGGAAAACAAAGGTGCCGTCGAACAACTTCAAACATGAAATGACAGACAACCAGCATAAACGTGACTGAGATTCCCTGACGATGACTAAATTAAAATGTTTGTATCAGAAACGAGGGCTTGAGATAGAAATGAAGTTTTTATAGAAAAACGAATGAATTTACATATTTGCTCAGCTGAGTAAAAGTAACTAATATTTGTACATAAATTAATAACATAGAGATCAAGGGAAGGAGCTCTCGTGTAGGACAGATACATATTTGAGACCAGCTCTGCCAATTACTAGCTATGTGGCCAATGACACATAAGTTATGTTCTCAAAGCTTCAGTTTCCTCATCTGATGTCCCGATCTGACTCACATTTTAGATGTTTATTGGTTTACGAAACTTAATTCCTTGCCCATGTATCCAACTGTGCTTGGCAAACAGATCCTATTTTATGCTTCTGATCTCTTTTCCTGTTATTTTCCAATTTCCAGTTCTAATTTCCAATTGCTCCTTCTCTAGGCCTTCCTAACCCAGAGCCATGCTTTCACAGCAATTAACCCAGGCAAGCCAGCTCAGCCAAGTCCTATACCTAAAAATGCATTCCTTGACATCACTGCTGAGTATCCTTCTTGGAGAGGATAGACTTTCAATTTAGTTGATTCTGCTCTGATTCTGAGAATAGAATCCACAAAGAATTTAGGAGGAGAAAATAAAGATATTTAAGTAGTGATTGAATTAGATGATGCTTGTAAAGCATTTGGTGTTAACAACTTTAGATGTCAAAGCTGTTAATAGAACCTTTGTATGTACAGAGAGTTCCCAGAATATAAAATAATGACAGAAAATATTCATACCAGCAAGGAACATTAGCACTATCAGAAGATTCAAGCTGAAGCACAGAGAACAAATCACACATGCAGAAGCCAACTGTGCTTCAGAGTCCTCATCACCTTTGGATTGATAATATTAGTATTGTTAGTCAACCTCTACACCAACTCTCCCAGGATCATGCAAAGTGAAGATCGTGTCATTTTATCCAAGCCTACACTCCACTGATTTCCCCATATCCACTCAAAACATTACCAAGATAGCTAAAGTCCTCTGGATTCTCTTTCCCAAATTCCCTTTTCTTCCCCCAGGAAGAAATCAGCATCCTGAATTTGCTATTTTTCATCGACATGAATTTCTTTATTCTTTGATGCCACAAGCATATATTCTTCCCCCCAATCCTGCCCCCCGAGACAAAGTCTTGGTCTGTCACCCAGGCTGGAGTGCAGTAGCAAAATCTTGGCTTGATGCAAACTCTGCCTCCCAGATTCAAGTGATTCTCCTGCCTTGGCCTCCTGAGTAGCTGGGAAACAGGCACCTGCAACCACACCCTGCTAATTTTTGTATTTTTACTAGAGATGGGGTTTCACCATGTTAGCCAGGCTGGTCTTGAACTCCTCACTTCAGATGATCCACCCACCTCAGCCTCCCGAAGTGCTGGGATTACAGGCATCAGCCACCACTCCTGGCTGCATATATGCTTAAACAATATGTATAACTATGTCTTACAAGTTTTTAAACTATGTATATTTCATTTATTTGTTTATATCCTAACTTGTTTCATAAAGGATTTTAGACAACTTATAAGACCAGGAAATACAAAGTCATAGTAAAATATAAATTAGAAACTGAAAAATCAGTAACAGAAAGAATACAAATAAAGCTAGAAAATTAAAAGTCAGGAAAACAAGAAAAATGAGCACATCAATTATACATAATGAAATATTATAAAACTAAATTCCTATTAGAATATTTTAATTGAGGCATGTCAGGTTTTTCAGATTTTAGTTGAAACCATGGAGGACTTACTGTAACATAGAAAATGTAAAATAGCCCATACCTTCTCATAGACTCATGAGAATCTCTTCTCTCCCAGATCCACCTCCCCAGTGACCCATGACTAGCACTCACCTATTGAAGATGTGTGGCCAAAGTGAGGAGGACATAGACTGTAGGGCTCATAACAATAATTACAAAGACTTAGTGAACTATGAATCAGGCGCTGCACTGAGCTCACTACTTACAATCTTGAACCCTAGAGCTGCTCCACTTTATAGAAGGAGAAACTGAGGCTTGGAAAGTTTAGGCACTTGTCTGAAATGAAACAGTTATGTACACCCTGAATTTCAAGGTGTGTTGGGTTTCTGGTGTTGACTGATATCCAAGTACATCTGTTAAGTCATTGTGCCACCCTGCCTGGAATTTCTGAATTCCCTCCTGGCCTATCTCAGGTCATTTGTAGCCTCTGTCTTGGCAGTCAAATCCTAGCATCATCATGCCAACATATTTCATTAATATTTTTCAATTCTAGATTTTCCCAACTTCTAAATGAAACCAGATGGCTCATAAAAGGGGACAAAGTGCATTCAGGCCTGAACCACTAGTGGCAAAGCTCTGGCAGTGATTTTTCTCAATCTCCCCCAGATCCCCAAGACAAACTTTCCAGAGAGAAACTAGAACCCCTTCTGTGGCTTTACACCCAATTATACTAGGTTTAGGATACATTTTTCTAAAGATCTGGACCTCAAAATCCAATCACTTGCCCCTGCAAACAAAATGTATCCTTTAAAAATCCTTCTGAGCTTTTGCTTCTTTTGCTTTTTTATTTAAGCTTAAAAATATTAAGAACCTATCCATTTTACTAGAAAATATTTAACATTGAAAGCGCCTCAGGAGGCACATCTGAAAAAATCCAGAAATAGATGCTTTATATTTCATATTCAGCCTATTTTCCTGTAGCTAATTTATTCCATTATTCATGTTTCCACACCCAAAATCTTACTGATTTTTTCTTAGTGCTTATGCACTTCAAGAATGCATAGTTATTAATCAAAGGATCTATGTTCTCCACTTAGTCAAGCTATCCATGTTAAAAATCTTTTCATCTTCCCTCATAAATCAGTTTTTCCACCTCCTTCATCATTTTCATCACTCAGGTCTAAGTTCTTTTCAATTTATCTGAGTTGTTCTTGTCAAAAATTTCACGAAAAGGGATGCCTCACTTCCAAAGTAACATCATTATGATTCTCTGATTAAAGTTACAGTGACATGGACATTTTTTGCTTTCTGTTGATCAACTGACATTTAATTTGCTAGCTTTCAAGATGGCAGCTTTTCAGGTTTGATTTCATCAGTAAGAGTCTCTTTCTGGTTACTCATTGTCTACCTGAATTAGAATGATGAAACCTTAGTGATAAGATTCTAGCTGGATAGTTAAGAGCCAAAAAGAGCTAGAGATCTGAAAGATTTGATTAAACTTATTCACCATAGTCTACTTGAATACAAGAGCAGTAACTCTAGAACATCCAGATCCAGGCCTTTTCAGCACAAATGTGTAAACAAGTCACAAGATTGTTTTCAGACTGCATTAATTCAGGCATCCTTGTACCGTCATGTTCTCATCTCCAGTTATTTTCAAGATACCTAGGCCCAAATGACTTTTATAGGTTTCAAGGGTTGGCGGCAAAGGTAGTTTTATATGAAAGGCTAGTAGAATATCCTTGGCAAAATTTGGCTAGCAGTGCCAAAATGTATATAATTGTTAGTTAGTTCTCCACTATTTAGACATTGATTGTTCAGTGGATGTACCATCCTGATTATTTTCTCCTTCTTGTTCTTCTTTCCTTGGCCTGGTGTATAGACATTATTATCTGAACCAAAGGATGGGGGTGAGAAATAAAAGGTATTGAAACAGGAAATCACTCTTTCTCGAGTTTCTACTCTGTTTCTGAACCCTATGCCAATAGATAGTATCCTTCATTATCAGTCGTGGTTCTCAAATATTGAAGCCAGCTTTCTTTGCTTCAGCATCTAACACAAGGCACTCTGCAAAGTACAAAGAAAACTCTGTAAGTGACAACCAAACAAACTACAGTTTGATGTCAGTTGTATATTTTATCTGCCAAAGTTAGTATGACAGTGCTCAACTATGTACAATCAAGAGTGAACTATAAAGTGGCAGGATAGAGAATTAAGTATCATCTTCTAGAATCAACCTAAGAAAAGAACCACAGTGGCTTAGTAATAAAGAATGTTGTCTTAATTCATTTTGTGCTGCTATAAAATACCTGAGATTGAGTAATTTATAATGAACAGAAATTTACTGGCTCACAGTTCTAGAGACTGGGAAGTCTGAGAACAAGATGATGTCATCTTATAAAGGCCTTCTTGCTCCTTCATGACCTGATAGAAGGCAGAAAGGTAAGGGTAAAGAAGAGCAAACCCACTCCCAAGAACCCTTTTTATAATGGTATTAACATATTCATGAGCACTCTGCCTTCATGACCGAAACACCTCCCATGAGGCCCCACCTCCCAACACTGTCACACGAGGAATTAAGCTGCCATTGCATAAATTTTGAGGGACACATTCAAATCATAGCAGGCGTTTTCTACTGATATTTCATATACAAGTCTAATTGCTACTAAATATGCTAAATTTTGAGGCAGAACTTTGGTCTCTTATTGATAAATTTGCCAATCCATTGAAAATCATTATAGATATACCCTGATGAAATCCTGCCATCTCAGAAAATATAAGACTTAGTATTATAATTTTTTAATAAATTGACTCTCCACTGAATTGGAAATAATATAGCAATGCATCAGTGATCATGCAGGCATAGTTTTGCCTTGTCATCTATTATATTACTGTTTCTTATATTTTAACACTAAATTACTAAAAATTATAGCCAAATTACTAACACTTATATTTAAATCAGAAAGATATTTAAATGAAGCTGAATTTTCTAATGGGATCTTGGGTGTAATTAGCTGTTACTCTCTTACTAGAAACTTCTGGATTTTTTTTTATCGTGGCCTTGAAATTAGTTATATGAGAGTCATTATCCACTTCTGGCAACCAATCTTCATCTCTAAGTGAAGCAGTGGTTGCTAGTGCTAATTGGACGTTTATTTAACCAAACCTTAGTTAACTGGAAGTTCAAGAATTTGGAATCCTCTGATCGTCAGAATCATGTAGGCCAATCAAATATGAGAGTGAATAATGAATGTGATGTTTATTTGGTAATTAGGAATCTAAATGTGTTCAGAGTCAATACTCAAAACATTCTCCGGTGACCCCAGTACAATACTATGCATACAACTGAGATCATTCCAAACACAAGCTCTCAGTGTGCACCTTAAAATTCCGTTTTCATTTCAGCTGATATGACAATCATTTGCTAATCACTTTTATTTGTTTTGTTCTACAAAAGCATGGGGCTGAAAAAAATCTAGTTAATTAACAGGTCTTATTAGTTTTTTACTGGACAACACTGCTAAATTGTTCAGTATGTAATTCAGCACCACCTCCCCTAGCATGACACATACAGAAAACAGATGGTGGAGTCATTCCTAAGGGGGACAAATTGTAATCATTCTAAACATGAAGAGAAGGGAACTCACATTTCTTGGGTGCCTAAGACATGTCAAGTGATTTCAAACCATTATTTTATGTAATCTTCAAAGCAATCCTGTGAGATAGAAGACATTATCCCCATTTTTGAGATGCTAAAACTGAGGCTTGGGGAAACTGATTAAGCCCCAAGTTCACAAAGCTTGTAAGAAGCAGAATTGGGAATCAAATCTGGGACTGCATAATTCCAAAGCTATTCATTACTTCAAGTGGTCTCTTTGGGGGAACCTCAATATAACTTGAAGGAGAAGATGGATAACATTACCTGCAGATAAATGAGAATCAGTATCAGCTTGTAAAAATGCTTCAAATGCCCAGTTAGATGTTGTATCCTATATGAAGGCAGATCTCCTGATGAAAGCAAGGAAATCTGGTTGAAGTGGGGAAATACAAGTAGTCCAGGAGGGGAAGAGAAGGTGGGCAGCTCAGTGGTGTAGCCATAAGAAAGGAGCATCTCTGTCCCTGAATGAGCTCTTCAAGTAGCTGCCTTGCCCCTGACTGAACATTCAGATAGTTAGAAATCTCAGGTAGGGATCTGAATACCTGAAGCCTTTCTGAGATGGCTAACTCAGAGGAACTCCAGAATAACGCCAAGGAAGCCCCCTCCTTCACAGGCAAGAGAAGCCACTTGAGCCAGGCACATCTACTGCTGTGGTTTAAATGTGTTCCCTAAAGTTCAAGCGTTGGAAACTTAGTCCTCATGCAACAATGTTGACAGGTGGAACCTTTAAGAAGTGATTAGGCCATGAGAGCTCTGTCCTCCTGAATGGATTAATGTTGTTATCCTAAGAGCAGGTTTGTTATAAAAGTGAGGTTGCCGGGGGGAGGAGGGGAAGCATAAACAAAAACTGAGATTTAAAATAAAGTGAGTTTGGCTTCCTCTTGCTGCCCCTCTCTCACTCTCTCAACTTCTTGCCTTCCACCATGAGATGACACTGCAAGAAGGCCCTCACCAGATGCCAGCACTTGATATGGGACTTCCCAGCCTCCAGAACGGTGGGAAATACATTTTTTTTCTTTGTAAATTACTCAGTCTGTGGTATTCTGTAATAGCAGCCCCAAACAGACCAAGATATCCATGCTAGTGGAGTTGAAGCTCTGTGAACAGCAAATACTCTCACTCTCAGAACTAATGAGATACCTGAAGGTTTGTGCCTGATGCTGTGGAGCAAGACTTCCCTTGCTATTCTTCAACAACTTTTGTTTTATTAGAATTCCAGGCAGAAGATAAAGAATCTCATCCCCCAACAAAACAGTTCTCACAAGAGATTGTCAAGAAAACTGAAATAGCATGAGCAAGACTGTACTAAGAAAAAGTAATAACTTAAGAGTGCAATGAAGCACTGCTGTGACAAACCTGTCTCAGAATGCTGGGAGACAGCACTAACAATAGCAGTCTGGCAGGAGGAGCTAGGAGCTGGCCCTGGTCAAGCAAAGGCTTCAAGCCAGCATTACACAATGAGAAGCCCTAGGAATAACTCTGGCCACACAACAAAGCACAAGCAAATACCCTTCTCGAAGACAGTTCATGTAACACGCACATCTATCAACCATTCAAACTGAAAGGGGTTTCTCAAGATAATACCAGCTCTTCAAGGTGCTCAGCTCTTTAATGCTTTCAACTTGTAACTGCTATTCCTTCTTGATGCACGTGCAGGTTTAGATTCAGTAATTGCAAGCTGTAGGACAGTAGCAAATTGTTCCTGTGCTTTGGGAGAGAAGATAGGAAGGGAGTGCTGATCCATACTGCATGTGTAGTGTTGCTGCTCAGAAGCAGAAAACAAAGACACAAATACAAGATTACTCCTCCTTTTAGGCTACCCCTCACTTCCCATGCCACCTTCCCTCCAACCCCTAAGAAACAAATTTAGGCCTATGTAGTCCCAATTCTTTATAATCTGAATCTTGTCTCCCTGGAGCCCCAGTCCCTCTATTCCCATAGCAGGAATAGCTATAGGATTCGGCTCCCTTATAATAAAGACTTAGAACAATAGGTTTGTGTTCATTTGTTAAGATTAAGAGAAAATACAACTAGCAAAAAGAACATTTTTTTTTTGAAAATCTACGTTAATTGCAATACAGAAGAACTTTACATTTATCCCTTGTACTATATAAAATCTTTGGTCTATTACTCACCATCAATGATTTCAGAATAGTTTCAGAATCAAAATCAACTCATCCTCTCAAGAGAATGAAAGGACAATCCACAAACTAGGAGAGAATATTTGCAAAAGACATCTGGTAAAGGACTATTATCCAAAGTGTACAGAGAACTTATAAGACTCAACAACAAGAAAATGAAAGATCCAAATAAAAAATAGACTAAAGTTCTGAACATGTATGTCATCAAAATAGACATACAGATGGCAAATAAGAAAAGATGTTTAACATCAAAGTGTCATTAGGGAATTGCAAATTAAAATAGCGAATGAGATATCAACACACACCTATTTGAATGGCTAAAATAGAAAATGCTAAAAATACCAAACACTGGCAAGGATGTGGAAAAACAGGAACTCTCATTCGTTGCTAGTGGGAATGCAAAATGGTACAGCCACTGTGGAAAATTGTCAGTTTCTCATAAAAGTAGGCAAGCTTTTAATATATGATCCAGCCATCACTCCTTGGTACTTACTCAAGTGAGTTGAAAACTTAGGTCCACACAAAATCTATACATGGATGTTTATAGCAGCTTTATTTCTAATTGCCAAAACTCGGAAGCAACCAGTATGTTCTTCGGTTGGTGAACTGATCAATAAAATGTGGTACATCCAGACAATGGAATATTATTCAGTGCTAAAAGTGAGCTATCAAGACATAAATACACATGGGCGGATCTTAAAAGCATATCACTAGAGGAAAGAAGCTAATCTGAAAAGGCAACATGTTATATGATTCCAACTATACGACCTTCTGGAAAAGGCAAAACAATAGAGACAGTAAAACGGCCAATGGCCACCAGGAGTTAGTCAGGAGGGAGGGATGAACAGGCAGAGCACAGAGGACTTTTAGGGCAGTGAAACTACTCTGTATGACACTAAAATGGTGGATATGTGTCATGATACATTTGTCCAAACCTATAGAATTTACAACACCAAGAGTGAAGCCTAATGTGAACTGTGGAATTGGGTGATAATGATGTGTCAATGTAGGTTCATCAATTGTAACAAATGTGCCACTCTGGCACTGGAAATTGACACTGGGAGGGGTCGTGCATGTGTGGGGAAGGAAGTAAACAGGAATTTTATGTGCTTTCTCCTCCATTTTACTGTGAAATTAATCTCCATTTTACTGTAAACTGAAAATTAAAGTCTATTTAAAATAAATAAATCAACTTAGGCTGGGCGCAGTGGCTCACACTATAATCCCAGCACTTTGGGAGGCCGAGGAGGATCACCTGAGGTCAGGAGTTTGAGATGAGCCTGACCAACATGCAGAAACCCTGTCTCTACTAAAAATACAAAATTAGCCGGGCGTGGTGGCGCATGCCTATAATCCCAGCTACTCGGGAGGCTGAGGCAGGAGAATCACTTGAACCTGGGAGGTGGAGGTTGTGGTGAGCCGAGATCGTGCCACTGCACTCCAGGCTGGGCAACAAGAGCAAAACTCCCTCTCAAAAAAAAAAAAAATCAACTTACTCTCTTTGAAAACCTCCTGTATCAATCCCCATGCAGGGCTTATCATAAACATGATCTCAGGTATCATATCCTCACAACCCTATGAAGTAGGTATTGTTACCCACTCTCACAGATGGGGAAACTGAGGCAAGGAAGGTACAAGCATCCTCCTATCTATCGTAGAGCTAGGGAGTAGGCGAGTTAGGGGAGAAGAAATCAGAGACTCATGTGCCTAAGTCCAGGGCTCTAAAAGACTCCTTGTCTCTCATTTTTACACTCCAATTTCTCTAAAGCTGAATTGTGTAGATTTTTTATAGTTTGTTATTTTTTGTAGTGTTAGAGAATTTAGAAAGTCTTTAAAAGCAAAATTAAAAGCTAACTCTGCACATAAAGTTTTATACTTATGATCAGGGAACCTAAACACTTCTACCCCAAAATGCATAGTTTGGTGCAAATGTTGGGCAATTTGAGAACTTTTGTAAGTGCTTCCATTTCAGTGGAGTTACTGATGTGTCCCCCAAACTGGCTGCCCCTTCCTGTTTAGACGGCAGCATTTCGTACTTACTGGACATCCTTTGTCCACACTTCCCTGGCAAATGAACGGTACCTTTGATTCTCAGCATTAAGTCAGACCAAATGCTAGAAGAAACAAAGTCAAAAGAAAGAACATATGTGTTTGCCTGAATCATAGAAGACTGCCCCATTCTCATCTTTCTGAACCAAATAATTGTGTGCAATGCTTATAATATTAGCCATTTAAGGCCCCAGGTTTGCGGGAAGCTTCCTAACCCAGCTTTAACCTAATCCTGTGAGCCTGACTTTCACTTGCCAAACCCATTGGACCTACATAAACTGGAGTGATGCATCTGCTGAGTACTGTACCACTCGAGGTTTTCAAAAGAAGCTGACTTGGACTCAGTAGGCAGAAAACGAAATTCAAGGTATCAAGTAGCTCTCAGAATCAGCAGGAGTGTAGAGAACCAAGCTGAATGTGTTTCCAGAAATGATCACCAAAACTGTGCTGCAGGACTGGTGAGGAAAGGGTTGCTGCCACCATCAAGCATTGGACACTATCCTGTCACTTCTGTGCCGAGTCCTATGCCTCATAATCATGGCTACTGACTACTTCAACAGAAAGAGGAACAGAGAGGAAGCACGTTGTGTCACTAGTGACTATATTGTGTCACTAATTACAGAGTCAAAAACTGGAGTGGGTGAACCTGCCTGGCAGATCCTCTGTTACATCCCTGTGCCTTAGTATAAAGGTGATCTCCAACTTTCTAGGGGAAGGAGGTCTCCACCACTCCCAAAACACAAGGTAAAGAATTTCCCCAATGTTAAACCAAAGGATGTTGTGTTTCCCAAACAAATGACAAATGCTCATTTCCTGGCACAATAAAACAAGTATAATATTCCTATTTTTGAGTTGAAGAAAACAAGAGGTACAGCTTATCTGAATTCACAATGACCAAGGCAAAATTGAAATCCTAGTGTTTCCAATCCAAAGCCCATTCACTTTCAACAAAGCTATGATGCCACACATTAAAATCAAAACAGTTTGAGCTAAATATTTTAAACAGTGGAGTAATAAATAAAACAAATAATTTAAAAATGTCAGATACATTAAAAAAAAATTAAAAACTAAGCTATTGGTCACATTTACTTGATTTGATAATCTCAAGTCAAACAGTTGCTGCTATCCAAATAAGGTAGCTGCTTTTCCACTTTCAGTTAAGTATGCATGAAACACCGAATCAAAGTGACATAATTTTAGATTTTTTTATTCATTTATCTCTTTTCTTACAGGACATTAGGAAATGAGCTGCAAAAGTAGTTTACTGTCTTAAGACTGCTTTTGGAGAAGTGCAGTTTTATCCATAATTTGGATAAAACTATGGAGTTTTAGATCTGTATTAATAAAAATACACATTCACTAAGCTGCTACTCTGTACAAGGGCATTGTTTTAGCCACTGGGAAAGAAATGATGACTCTGCTGTGGAGAAGCTTCAAATCTGGTAGACGATTCAGAGAAGTAAAGACATTGCAATTGTGCAGGGATTATAATGCTAGGAGGTCTCCCAAAGGAGGGTCTAAGCCATTAGGGAGGCCTCAATCATATTCCCCCCTAATTCAACAAGCTTCTATGGTACAGCTCAGATAGACTTTGCAAAGAGTTATGTGTTTATGACACAAAATAAATATGGTCTCTATTGGCAAGTAATTTAGGACCTAGTGAGGAAGATAGAAATAAAACAAATAATTACATTAACACTTTCCTACATATAATTGTAGAAAGCGCTATCAAGAAATAAACAGTTTTGTAAAAGTTTATTACAAGGTAAACCTACTGTAATATAGACAGTGTAGTGGAGAGGTGTTGGAAGACTGTCTTGTGGGGGTCTTTTACGTTTGCGCACATCCTGTCTCACCTTTTGTTCAAAACTTTCTTTTTAAGGATGTTTGTATAATAAACAGCCTTGGACGACAATGATGATGCCTCTTTCTGAAGAACAAGGAAGATTTATTTCCTGACTAGTACAGTAAAGACAATGTCTCCTTCCAGGGAAAAGATTGGACAGATTTGCCGGTATTCCCCTCCAGAATATCAGGGTTTCTTAAGCTCAAGTTTCCTCAACTTTGATGCAACCCCACTTGTGTGCAGCATTGACCTGGGCTGCTCTACATCACCCTAATGAGACTTCAGGGACAAGGGGAACTGACGAGAACATGCAGCTCGGCTGCCTGCTGTATGGTGAGTAATAAAGTTATATCTGACCCAGGAGGCTCATGTCTTCTGCTAGCATCTATGAACTAGCAGAGTAACTTGTTAGCTTACACATAAGGTAAAAGTTCAAATAATTCAAGGCACCAAGTGTTGGTGGGAAGTCAGAAATTTTCCTAAAGAACTTAGGTTGAAGCTGGGACCTGAAGAATAAGGAGCCGAGGGTGGAGGTTGATTGCTTCTGGACAGAGAAAACCCTGTGGCAGACGTCTGAAGGAATGGAGCATGGCACAGCTCAATAGCTTAAAAAAGGACTGGAGTGCCCAGAGCACAGCAAGTGCTGCTGGAAGGATCTCTAAAGGAGGTTGCAGAGGTAAGGAACAGCTTGATTATGTAAATATGTACGGAATTGAGACTATATTCTCAGACAATCCTCCATGAATTGTCTTTGAGTTGCAAGTACACACCTTGCAAGCTGCCTAACTGCCCTTTGTTCTGGACTATCATTTCAAGGATGTTTGTAAGTAAACAATTTTGGAAGATAAAGATAGTGTCTCCCTCTGGAGCAAAGAGCAGGCATGCTTACTGACCACTATAAAAGATTTGGGTAATCCTGGGTTCAGGGTTCCCCTTCTACAATGCAACCCATTACATGTGCAGTTGTTATCTGGCCCTCTTGGCAGCGCTCTGTAAGAATTGAGGCTCAGGGAAATAGCGTGAGAAATGCTGATGCTTTGGCTACTGCTACTGTTCTAAGGAATCTGTGTCTTCTACCAGCCTCCAGGAAGCTGTGATAGACTAACTTGATAGCTTACAAGTAGGATGAAATCTCGGGCCCTTCACAGTTCTTGACAGTACTTTATTCAAAGAACACGAGATGTTAGACAGTGGGTTTTTATAGTTTCGTATTTTGACTTTTTTTGGTATAGTAACCTACAAATCCCTAGAAAGTAGTGTCATAAATTGAGGAAATCAAACCATCCACTCCCAGAGTGGTATTTGGCACAAAATGAAACATAAATGTTAAAAATAATCATTGTTTTCAAGGAGCCTAGAATATTCCTGGCACAACCATAGACTGGTAGAATGGAAACCACATGGAGTTAGTATATTCATTCCTGGTTCTGCCCCCATGCCAGCTGTCGGAGATTGTACAAACTACCTGATCTCATTTGCTCTTAAATCCATCATTCACTAAACAAGGGTAATAGAACCTTTGCCACATAATTCACATAGAGGTGGAATGAGATGATAACACTTTAATACAAATAATATATTTATCTACCAAACACCCTTTAAATCAGCCAACAGTGGCTCCCTTTGAGAAACTTAGCTATTGATGGGCACTGATAAAAATATTCAAGATAAATTTGCTCTTGATCTAAAACTTTTTATTGCGGGGTCACTGGCAAGACATCTGTCTATTTGTGACAACTTTGGTTTTCTCTTTCTAAAAGCTTTGACAAACTCAGGAAAAATGGTAACACCAGATGCATTAGATGTATAAAAACATGACCCACTTCCCAATTTCAGGTACTCGATACTTGAAAAACTATTTCAGTAAAGCCACAGGGACTGTCTACATCTCCAGAGGCACAAATACTGAAATGTTGAACATGAAGCCATCTGTCAATTCCCCCAAAACATGTTGAATGCCAGTTTCTTAAAAACGCAAGGAGCAGGTCAGTTTTTTGTTTCTGTTTTTAAAAGTAGTGAAACATCCTCATTCTCAAATTGATGAAACCTAAGTACTCACCAAAGCCAGGTCTAAGTTGCCTCTTTGTGGATTTCAATCTTCTACGAATTCTGAGCAAAGAAATTTGCTTTCCATTCTACTATGATGTTTTCTGACATTTGCTTAAGATTATAATAATTTGTAAAGACCTGATTAATTAAAGCCTCAATCTGGAGATAACAGAACACTTTGGAAGTGATTGTTTCTTTGCTGTTTTGTGAATCAGAATGATAAATCCAAGAGAAGATAAAGGCCTTTGTTAAGGGAGGCAAGTCTGGCCTGACACCAGTGTTGGAGCCAATACAAAACGAGCATTGAAATTGACTTACAGGACTTTCATAACTCACCCAAAAGTCATTGCAACTATGGTACCTGATCCTTCTCTCTTTTGCCTCCACTTTATCCTATACATATTTTTGTCACAGCCTCTGTATCACTTTATGCCACTTAGTGATTCATCTGTTGGTTTTCCTCCTTAAAACTAGGGATTGAATTGTATTTTACTATTTACCCTCAACAATTAGCATAGTTGTTTAACAAACGTTTTTGTTTTTAAATTGAATTACTCGATGACTAAAACATAATAACTAGACTGATACATAATAACTAGACTGATACATCAGAGTCCAAAATAGAAGTAAAGAAATTGTTATAAGAAAGCCATAGGATAGTGTTCAGAAAGGAAACTAAGGCAATATTGCAGCAAGTTGGGGTTGCGTTTTAAAACTCTAATTAAAATTCCTTTCTCTTTCTTCCAAAAAAGGGAGTGTGGCCCCCAACGCTATTTAGGAGAGGGAAGAACAAAAAGCTAAAGCTTTTATGAATGAATTAACAGCATTTGCAGTGACCTGGGTGAGACTGGAGACTATTATTCTAAATGATGTAACTCAGGAATGGAAAACCAAATATCATATGTCCTTACTGATATGTGGGAGCTGAACTACGAGGAAGCAAAGGCATAAGAATGATACAATGGACTTTGGAGACTTGCAGAGAAGAGTGGGAGGGGGCAAGGGATAAAAGACTACAAATATGGGGCAGTTTATACTGCTCGGATGAAGAGTGCACCAAAATCTCACAAATCACCACTAAAGAACTTACTCATGTAACCAAATACCACCTGTACCCAATACCCCAATAACTTATGGAAAAGTAAAAATTAAAAATAAAATAAAATAATAAAACAAACAAAGCTAAAGCTTCTTCCTTCTACCTCTAATTATGAGGAGCACAACACGGCTTTACAATTGCAGAAGGCCAGAGAACCCGCAAGGGTTTCAAGGCAGGTTCCAGTAAGGCAGAGTTACTGGACTCTAGACAAATAGAAAATGGCAGATTTGTTCCTCACAGAATTCCAAGAGGTTTTCTCAAAGTATTTGCTTATTCCTCTGAGAGCCGCAGCTGGCCTGTGGGTCCACAGTCAGAGTTTGGGTCTGGGCTGAGCATCACACGCTCTTTGTGTGCCCCTGTGCCCGACTGTCCTCGTCTTCTCAGTGTTCTGGAGCCCCCTCCCTTGACAGGTGGTTGTTACTCCCGATTTATTCTCAAGCTTGTCAACTAGTATTCTTTTCTTCTATCATCTTAGACGGTCCAAGAGGTGATCTTAGCAAATGTGTTATCTGATCAATACAATCACTTCCAACTTTATGATTTGCATACACAGTGATCCTTATTCCTAGTTAATATTTCTACAACCCCACTGCTATGTTCTGAATGTTTATGACCCCCAAAAATTCATATGTTGAAATTCTGACCCCCAGTGTAATGGTATTAGGAGGTGGGGGCTTTGGGAGGTGAGTAGATCATAGGCCTGGAGCCCTCATGAATAGGAGGCTGAGAGAGACCCCCATCCCTTCTATGTGAGGTTAGAGTGAGACGATGGCTGTCTATGAGGAAGGGCCCTCACTAGACACCAAATCTGCAGGCATCTTGATCTTGAACTCCCCAGACTTCAGAACAGTGAGAAACAAATGCCTATTGTTGTAAGCCACCCAGTCTATGGTAGTTCATAATAGCAGCCTAAACTGACTGTGACAGCCACAGAACCAGAATTAGCATGATTACAAGCTGAATACAAATGAGATAAGGTCGCTGATGAGTCAAGAATTATCCCCCAAATCCTTCTTTACCAAACAAGGGCTGAAATGTAGGCAGCATTCCATATTAGTGAGCAGAGTAGGATGTCAAGGGGTTGTTCCGACATACAAAAAACCCACAGCTGAGAGGCAGTGAGCATCGGGGAACCTCATGGCAGGAAATAATGGCCAGTTATGGGAAGTGGTTCAAAGGGGATAGGAGGAAACAGTCCCAGGAGCAAGCTAGGATCCAATGAACTGAAATACTAGACACGTGTTAAGTCCAGAGTCTCATTACAAGTAAGGGTTTGGACACAAGAGACAAGGAAGGGGAAGGAGCCTATTTAACAAAAAAGACATGGGTAAGAGCTCACTTTTCTCTAAGCAGGAAGCCTGGGTTTGGAGACGGGAGTTCGACTCAGTCTGCAACTGAGTATGAAGAAGGTGCAGCAGGAGACATTTGAGCTCTTGCAGAGACAGGATGTTGCACAACTTGCCACATGATATTCAAAATATGCATCACTATCTTGCCAAGGGCCAAACACCACAGGCAAATGAAAAACATATACCCATCTGTCTTAGTCTGTTCATGCTGCTATCACAAAATACCTGAGACTGAATAATTTATAAGGAATAGAACTTTATTGCTCACAGTTCTGGAAGCTGGGAAGCCCCAGATCAAGACACCAGTAGATGCTGCATCTGATGAAGACTTGCTCTCTGCTCTCAGAAGGGCACTTTGGTGCTGTGTCCTCAAATGGCCAAGGTGGAAGGTCAAAGGGCCTAACTAGTTCCCTTGACCTTTTTTTATAAGGGCACTAATCTTCAGACTTAATCACCTCCTAAAGACCCTCCTCTTAATACTTCATATTGGGTCTTAGGTTCCAGCATATGATTTTCAGGGGGAAACATATATTTAAACCATAACACTATCTGTTTTCAGCATACACGCCCACAGACACCACCCATGCACCTCTGCATAGAACCTCTACCTCATTGATCCTTTACCTCTCCCTTAAGCTTTGATGCATTTTACTCTGTTATTCCCTTTTTCAGACCTGTGCCCCTCCTCAGCATACTGGCACTCAGTACATAAGAAATGGACCCTCTACCTAAACCAACACTGAAAGCGAGATGTTTTTCTCACCTCTGATGTACCTCCATAAACTCTTTCTTAAAACTTCCTGAAATTTTAAGGCGGAGAAAACAGGAATGTTGTCCACACTTGCCAATGGGATTGGAGAAAATGCTTCTCCTTTTCCACACTTCAAAATAGTAGCAAATCTCAGAGAACAGGGGAAACTCCCTGCTGAATTTAATGAGATAAAGCCTCAGAATTTGGAAGTAGCAATTTAATTGGGTACCTCTGTCTATTTATTAGAATATTCACGAAGATGAAAAAGTTTCTGAAAATCTATAAGATAAATAAAGCCAATGACAGTCTCAATCTTATCAATAGAAGCATACCCAGTGCCCACACAGTACCTCATACACAATATATACTTAACAAATAATAGTTAAATTAATTAAATGGTTAAATGAGCCAATGAACGATATATCTTTATTAACCTTTTCCTGGATTTTGCAACTTTAAAGTTGGGAAATTCTTTACAACTAATTAAAACCTGCAATTTAAACACATAGCTAATTCATCTATGTTGGGAGCGAGGAAATCTTATTCCTTCATAACACTATTTTTACACAGCTCTCTTTTCTTTCACTGTTGGGCAAGTAAGCCAAAACCTTCATGTTCTTCTTAAGAATCTTGAGACCGGGCAGGGTTGCTCATGCCTGTAATTCCAGCACTTTGGGAGGCCGAGGCGGGCAGATCACGAGGTCAGGAGATTGAGACCATCCCGGCTAACACGGTGAAACCCCGTCTCTACTAAAAATACAAAAAATTAGCCAGGCATGGTGGCAGACGCCTACAGTTGCAGCTACTAGGGAGGCTGAGGCAGGAGAATGGCAAGAACCCAGGAGGCAGAGCCTGCAATGAGCCGAGATCGTGCCACTGCACTCCAATCTGGGCAACAGAGCGAGACTCCGTCTCCAAAAAAAAAAAAAAGACTCTTGAAATACTGAGCTCCTAGTACCGAATCCCAAGCCTCAAATCATTTCCACATTCTCTCCCATTTCATCTCTCATAATTTTCTTTACTTTCATTTTATACCTTCATCCCCATAGTCTTTGCTCAAGTATGTAAATCATTGCATTAATGTGTACTTTTCAAATTCCTGATTAAAATTTAACTACTAATAAGATAATAGTAAAGTGGCAACAGGTATTTTCTGCATTGCTTTTAAAGAAAGATGAAGTAATTTATGGGACTTGGAGTTCACATGAATAGCTTACTTTGTTATAAATAAAGTTAATTATTCATCTTTTTTAAAATAAAATCTAAAAATAAAATATGCCAGGAATAATGACAAATTGATTTGATTAATTTTGTAATTTATTCCATTTCAATGGGTCTGTCAAGACCTTTTTTTATTTTTTGCTCACTAATGCAATTATATCCAAAGCCCAAACCATAGCACATGGAATTAATTTCCACCATTTCACTGTCATTATGATTATCATCATCAAAATTATTAGATTGGCCATTTTCCTTTCTGGAAAGGAAAACAATCCTTAAATGTGGAAAAAAGTCTACGTCCACTGAAATTCTTTCCTATCCCGGTAGCTTATATGCCCACTGGCTCTGTCATTTATTGGTATTGTTTTGTAAGGAGTATAAACAAGGGGCAAGGGACGTTGAAGTACAAAGTAAGTGATACTCATCTCCAAGAAGTGGAACAAACCTCAGAAATAAGAATGGCCTAGTCTCTGCTCCATTTAGTGTGAGGAAGAGAAACTTTCTCTTTCATCTTGCCCTATGCTTAAAAGCCTTAGGACCAAAAGCAGTAATATAAGGTTTGTTACTTCTTCATTGAGTACCATATGGCAACAAGAGGACTCTACATGGATGTCAGCAATTATTTCCATGCCAATTCAGGCCACCACGTTACTCTTTTGGTATTCTTCTTCCATTAACTATAAGCAATATAAATCATTAATACCATATAATACACTTAAACACTTTTGCCCAATTTAAATTGAAGATAGTCACTGTTATAATTAGGGCTTGGGTCTTAAGGACAGACATTCCTGCCTTCTATTCTTGTCATGACTACCAATGGCCAAGTGACCTTATGCACCTGATCTATACTTTGCAGGTCAGTTTCCTCTTGCATACAGTGACACAGTCAGTGCCTATTTAATCAAGGTCATTAATTTTAGGAAGTGCCAAGCACAAGTGTATGAGAGTAAAAGACTGTCTTAAAATAGTAACACGTGTGCCTTTCTTTATATATAATCTTACCAATTAATCATTTCCTCAAGGAAAATTAGTTTTTTTCTATAGCAAGGACGAAGAAGGAGAAACAATAAATGTGCTGGTTTTCAACAACTCACAAATAGGCTCTTAAAGCTCAAAGAACTAAGATATAGAGTGTTGTGGGCTGATTTATGCCCCAACACCTCCAATTCATTTGTTAAAGTCCTAACTCCCAGTACACCAGAATGTGATGATATGTGGAGATAGGATCTCTAAAGAGATAATTTTAGGCTAAATGAGGTCATTAAAGTGGATCCAGTACAACTGACATCCTTATAAAAAGGAGAGATTAGGACATAGACAAGCCCAGAGGAAAGATCATGTGAAAAAACAGAGGGAGAAAATGACCATCTACAAACCAAGAAGAGGGGCCTTAGAAGAAATCCACCCTACTGACACCTTGATCTTAGACTTCCAGCCTCCAGAATTATGAGGAAATATATTTCTGTTGTTTAAGCCACTTAGTCGGTGCTGTTTTCTTATGGCATCCCTAACAAACTAATACGTATTACAAGATTTACAAGAATGGAGAAAGCCTCAGATTTCTTTGCCTCCAGAAGAAGGGTTGAGGGCCGTTCATTCAGGAGGGGACTGGAAGTGTGAGGCAGAACATACTGGAGCCTGGGAGGAGTCTGAAATGAGGAGGCCAGATCTAAGGGAACCACATGGAAGACAGTTCCTTTACAGAGATATTCAACAGAAGCTGACCCTTTTCACCCTCTCTCACCATCACTGCTCCCTCCACAAGCATTCATTTTAATGCCAGCAAAGAACAATTTCTATCAAGGAAGTTCTCCAGATTTGACTTAATATTTATTTTATCATAAATAGCAAGAAAAGCTTTTGAGTAAAAATTGCAAACAACTCTTAATCAAGAAGAGGAAGAAATAGGCCCTGTCTAGGCAGATGAATTGTGTAGTAAGAAGATCCTGGAAGGAAGTGGAAGTTTCATTTAAAGACTGAAAAGAATAATTCCTAAGGAAAAGTAAGTTTATTACAGCAGATTCTGCTAAACAGACATCCAGAGGAAAGCTCAAGAGATTAAGCTGCTGTTCAAATATGGAAGATTTAATGTGCTTTTCTGAGAGGAAATCCTCGGAGAGGGCCTGTTTGAGAAGTAAAATCTCTAAACACTTTAAGATCATTCAATTAAAACAAAAATTGTAGAAACAGTTGAAATTTGAATGGGAACATTAAACCTCTCTGAAAATCAAAAGTCACTCTGCTGGTTTTAAGATATGAAAACACAATATGTGCTTCTTCGTGATTAATAAATTGTATCAGAAATATTATATTTTAACGTGCTTTTAATGGCATTCCATTTTAAAATATTCAGACTAAAATTACCACTTCATTAACTGATTTTTCAAATATTTTTCATACAGCTTCATGGCAGATCTTCCTTTTCATGTGTTCTACATTAAAATTATCTAGTATGTGGAAATTTTTTTAAAATGAGAAACACTCTACACTTTCCTTTTAATTTATGTTCGGGTAGAAAATAAAGGAGAAACGTGCCTAAAAGATCCATCTGTAATGAGAAATACTGTGTGCAGTATGAGGCAAACACTACAGATTCCGAGTCAGCCACCAGGTGGTCAGAACTAGAGAGAATAATTCAGAGTAGGCTTCCTCCTATCTTGGGTTTTAGATTATGCTGGAAAAGCAAAATATTTTAACAAAGATAGTGGAGGTGGGATGGGGGCAGAGAATCACACTCCAAGAAGGATAACAGGAATAGAGGAAGACCTGAAAGAGGGAGCTAGAGGACAATGACAGGCAGATGATCAAGTGGGGCTGCCCTCTTAAGACAGAAGCCACAATCTCTTCTGAGGAGGAGTAGAAGGAGCATGCTCTTCACTGTCACGTAGACATTGTCTACTCTACTGTCTCCAGACCACTGAACAAGGCAAAGCAGGAGAGGGGGAGTAGTGAGAAAGACCTACTTACACTGACTTCATCTGAGGGGTACCAAGAGTATCAAACCACAGACTTTCCCTTGCTTTTCTCAGGAGACGGGAGCAAATTAGGAACCTGATCCTGCCATATTGCTGGTCCTCAGAGCTGAACTCTGCAAGACTACACTCTTTGCTCAGGGAATTAGGTGGCTTACACTGATTTGATAGGAAGAATTGAAAATAACCTCTCTCAAAATTTTTATGAAAATAAAATGGGATTGTGTGCATTCATATAGCATCATAATGTAAATGAGCATAATTATCATTTGAGTACAACTAAGAGTAATGAACTGAAACACCCGTTTTCCTTTTGGTTAATTCTCAACAGAAAATAGAGCCATCACTGTTTGTCTTAATCCATCAGGCTGATGTAACAAAGTACCATAGACAGGATGGCTCATAAACAACAGACATTTATTTCTCACAGATCTGGAGACTGGAATGTCCAAGAGCAAGGCACTAGGAGATCCATGTCTAGTGAGGACCCATTTCCTCATAGACAGCCGTCTAACTTCACATGATGGAAGAAGCAAAGGGGGATCTCTGGGGTCTCTTTTATAAGGACACTAATTCCATTCATGGACTCCCCATGACTTAATCACCCCCGATTGCCCCAGCTCCTAAGTGCCATCACCTTGGGGATGAGGATTTCAACATATGAATTTGCCAGTGACATAAATTTTCAGATCGTAGCACTGTTTTACATGAGCCTTGAATTTATTACCCTGGTATCTAGATTATCCAATTTCTTGTGCCTTTTCTTTATCTGATAACAGCCTCCTTCAGTTTCTTGATTTCTATTTATTTCACTGATTATTGGTTTTCTCCTTTTTTGATGTCAATCACATGTTATTAGTTCCTGGACTTGGGAGTTAAATTATCCATATAAAAATATTTTTAAAATAGCTTATTTAGAACTTCCTTTTTTTCTTTTTTGTGACACAGTCTCACTCTATCACCCAGGCTGGAGTGCAGGGGTGCAATCTGGACTCACTGCAACCTCTGCTTCCTGGGTTCAAGTACTTCTTGTGCCTCAGCCTCCCAAGTAGTTGGGATTACAGGGGTGTACCACCACAACTGGCTAATTTTTGTATTTTTAGTAGAAGATGGAATTTCACCATGTTGGCCAGGGTAGCCTTGAACACTTGACCTCAGGTGATCCGTCCACTGTGGTATCCCAAAATGCTAGTGGCTCACAGGCATGAGCCACTGTGTCCAGCCTTAGAATTTGCATTTTTTACAAGGTCAACAATTGATGTGTACAGAGGTTAAATGTCTGGGAAGACTTTTATCACATATGACAGGACATAAGCAAGCCCAGTTAAGGTCTACTCTCAGAATTGATATGTGCATTTGAGATAGAGTGGCTTCCTTTTCCCTTTAGATCTCAAGACATAAGGATTTAAGCCTGGGATTGCCAGTGCCATCTTATCTACCACATGGAAGAAAGCCAGCCAGAAAATCATATCCAAGCCACGTAAAAAGGAAGGGTAAAAAGACATAAAAGGGTTAAGAGACAGAGTCAGATAGAACCCAAACAACATTACTTGAGTCCCTGCTATGCCTGGAGTCAGAACACCCTTGAAATTCCAAGTTAAATAAGTCAATAATTTCCCTTCTTTGCTTAAAGTATTGGAGTTGGGTGATTGTCATTTGAAACAGTCACCCTGAAATATAAAATACCAGTCTGTTATGCCAGCATCAACCATCAAACACCAAAAGACACATTTACAATTCTGGAGCTTTCAGGAAGTACATTTAATTTACTTTCCAGTCTATTTCTAGCTGCAAGCTTCTTGGAGGAAGTAATCATTAGGCAAATGGATAAATATCATATCTCATTGTCAGGAAGTTCTCTTGTGTTCTTTCATATCATGATAGTTTCCCCTTCTGTTCTTTTCCAAGTATCTCCCAACCCCAAGATTTCTAATTAGTTAATAAACTGGCTCCAGCTGTTTCTCCTATTGTGCAAAATTCAATAGAAGGAAGAAAATCAATTAGCATGCACCTGAACACATTTAGACAAATTTTCAAGTGGCTTCTTACTATGAAAATCTGGGCAGCCCTATAAAAATAAATCAAGAAGCTTTGGGAATACAATGAGATCAGAAAGGAGAGACTTTCATTTTTACCTGGGTTAACAATATTGCATGTCATATCCCCCTGACATTATGCAAATGATCAGAGTAATGCACAACTGCTAAAGAAAGAGGGGAAGTTCTCTATATAAATTAGACCATATCATTGTATAGTGTTAAGAATAGGTTTTATTTTCCATAAAGACAAGCATAAGAAGGTCCCTTTGCTACATGATCATGTGAGGCAGAAGAAAATGACTGTTTTTAATCTTCTTGAAGGGTGTTCTTCCAGAAGTATCCTCTTGAAGAACCAATTAATTTTCAGTGGGTGCCACACTGTTTTATCTCTAGTACTTTATCCAGCTTCATGTAGGAATTACTGGGAAGGATATGTTTACTCTTGCGGTCTTATCAAAAATGTAAGTCTGGTAAGACAAAGTAGAGAATTCGACAATAATTCAATGTTCACGGGTCTTCAAAAATCTTATCTATCTTAATCTGACCTGTAAATATACCTTAGAATAAATAAGATATTTTAATTACTTAAAATCCAAATTAGAACACACTTTCCACAAACAAAATAAAATGCAACTATTGCATTAAACAAGCTTTATGTTTCTTCATATCTGTGCCTTGGCCATTGTTGGAGATCACAATGTCCTTCCTCTTATTTATGAACCATACAAAATAAATCTTGCCTTATTATCTAAGCATCCAAAATGCACACCACTGATTAGAATTTGCCATTCCACTTAAAGAATAATCCTAGTAGCAAACATTTATGTAGTCCCAAGCTTTGTTGTGATTGCTTTACCCAAATTAATTCACTTAATCATCAGAAAAACCTGATAATGCAGGTCCTCACTATTTTGTGGGTATTTACAGGTATTTTTCATCATCCCTATTTTACAGGTGAGGAAACAGAGGCATAGTAATTTAACCAAGATCACATAGTGACTAAGCAGCAGACCAGTGGTTCACACTACTACACTGACTCTCTAGCCTAGTGAGGTATTTTTCTCAATAAAGACGAATCTATTTTTCAGAGAAAATTTGGCAAAGTTGTTACATAATAAACAGATTGACACCAACACACACACATACACACTTTATTCTTCCCACAAAACTTAATTTGAAAGCCCCCTCTTCATAATCCTTCTCAGATTTCCCTCATCTATCTCTAATCCTCACTTAGAAATAACCTATAAATTCCTATATAATTCTAAAATTTTACATAAATCTTATGTATTTTATAAAAATCTTATATGATATAATTTTAAGAGTACTTTTCTCAGAAGTCCTTGGATTATAATTGTCTATATGATTTATTGGCCCAACTAAATAAACTACAGATACTTGAAAGTTGGAGCATTTTAAAATTCTTATTACAAGGCATTTAATGCAGCAATTTACATGGAATAGATGCTTAGTAATCACTGGTTTGCTGAATTAATTAATACTTCAGCCCAAAATTAACTTTTGCCTGAGGTATCGGGTGCAGGCAGTTTTCTCAAATCTTTTGAAAAAATAAAACAAAGATGATGATAATCAGGATAACGATGAATCATAGGCAAGCAGAAAGAAAAAGGGAATCTGAATACTGGGTACTTTATAGAAAGTAACTGTTTTCCAAAAGAATTTTGATAATTAACTCAATTATCTGCAAATATTGACCACCAGTAATTGTGTAACCACCTCAATATTCCCTACTTCCACTACAAGGACAATTTTGACTTCTTGAAATCTCTTACTGAGAAAATTTGAGGTAAAATAATGAGATGATATATTCATTGCCTCCCAAGCTCAATAGAAAAACAAGTCACCTGTGCATTAATTCCTAATGCATTATTTCTTATTGTACCTTTAGAATAATAAGAGCAAGAAGGAAACATGATGATAATGATCTCAACAGCAATGCTTATCTCTTTAATTTTTTTGACAACTTGCCAATGATATTTTCTGGTACATTTCTCAGAGATGGCACAATGGTGAGAAACATGATCTCTAGCATTAAATGCTCTGGCTGAGATCCTGACCCAGCTTTCTGGGCAGCCGCAGGTAAAGCACTTTACCCTCCGGTTCCTGTCCTGTAAGATTGAAACCATCCTTATAAAAATTATAACTGAGAAAATTACGATGGTAAAAGAAATCTGACCTAACTGATTCCATCTTGCTTCTGTAACCTCCAAGCTGTCCTTGTTCATTTCTGGGTGAAGGCCAAACTAACTTTGGGAGGAACTTAGTTTATAGTTTAACTGTGAAACAAAGATAACAACCCTTTCCCAAAACAAACCCCCTTCCTGCTTGGGGGACTAGACTGCCTTTACAGGTCTAACAAATTTGCTCAAATTAGAAATTATGGCTTAGGAGTCATGCAGCTGGAAGCTGTAAGATTCTAAACCTCCCAAATTGCTCCTCAGGATAATGTCGCTATTGTAAAGCCTAAGATCAGTGCTTGAGATATTTTGCAGACCCTGCACTCGATGGATCAACTGGCACCATCCAGGTTGATAAACTGGCTTCCCTGGTCGTGTGGAACGCACCCAGGAACTGACTCAGCCCAAGAGGACAGCTTCAACTCCCTATGATTTCATCTCTGACCCAACCAATCAGCACTGCCCACTTTCCGACCCCCTACCCACCAAATTATCTTTTAAAATCCCAATCCCCAAACTTTCAGGGAGACTGATTTGAGTAATAATAAAACTCCAGTCTTCCACACAGTTGGGCTTTGCATGAATTACTCTTTCTCTATTGCAATTCCCCTGCGTTGATATATTGGCTCTGTCTAGACAGCCGGCAAGGAGAGCCCGTTGGGCAGTTACAAGATTGCAATGACTGTCCCAATCTCACAGAGTCATTGTGAGGCTCAGATGACATGCTAAGGGCCTAGAATAGCAAATTGTATATAGAAAGCACTCAGTGAGTCTTAGACACTATTTAAAAGTTATTTTATTGGCAATATTCATATCTCCCTGACATTATGCAGTCATTGGAGAAACCCATTTAAAACCTAACTGTAACACAGAATTTACTTGCATGAGTAAAGAGGTTGTCTGTTTAGTAATGTTCTCAAAATGACCTTAGTCCTTTATTTCCCTGTGAACATTTCTAAGAAGGAAATGGCAATGAAAATTGTTTACTTTTTGATGTAATTATTCTGTTACAAATTCATATTTATGTATATGGTTATTTGCCTCATCAGGTCTTTTGTCAATATGGCTATCATGTTTAATATCCTTCTATTAGTACCCTGATGTAATGCATTTAAGACAGGCATGGTCATTTGTTTTGGTACTTCTAGGCAAGGAGATAATAAAATGAACCATAGAAGAAAAATCAAATGAAGTTTGAAAATCCGTAGATGGAAAAACAGTATCTTTCTTAATTTCTGAAGGGCTGTATTTTTCAATTTAATTCATTCCTCCTGAGATTCTTAATGTGATATAATTTGCATATTAATTGTTGCATCTCAAAGGATTAATTGGTTACTTCAAATAAATTCGGTTGGATTTTCTAATGAATTGTCCTAAGTGATGCAGTGGTGGCGGGGAGAAAAACACAGTAATGAAAATGAGCTACACCCACACAAGAAACTTTCTAAAGAACTCTTGCATGCTTAATGGAAATTAATCCATGGTTTTAAAAGAAATGAGCCTTATTTAGGAGCAGACTCTCGACACAGTCCAGGATATTTAATACTTCTCTGTGTCAACTCAGATGCTGAGGGAAGTCTCAAAGGCTGGCAGGGTCTCACTAAAGGTCTGGATCAAGCTGTTAGAAGATTCAGATCTTGACCTTAGTTGTCATCTGGTTAGACACAGATTTGTAATTTGGATTACAGCCACATACAAGGCTATATTCCAAAACTATGTGAAAAATTGCTAACGTGGATCCTTTCTCCCTAGTAGCTTCATGTGTCCTGTTAAATCAAAGTTTTCCTTCTTGAAAACCCTAATTTTTTTCTACATTTCATTGAGTGTGTTACCAGCAAAGCTTAAATTCATCTTTCTAATCTGGCCTTCCTTACCCAAACTGCAACAGGTTTCTACAAATCTCAAATCACCTTGCATTCATCAAGCAAACAAGTGTATATCTGAATTGAGACTCTTCGTAATTTTGTTAATTAATGGATAATACTCATTTTCTTTCTTATTAATCAAGAAACAAGATGTAATTGCTTTTGCTGCCATTACCAATATGCCACATTTCCAAGCTTTTTGACAAATGATTCTATAAAGTAAAAACTGATTTTGCCTTTATAATTGGTGACATAAACACTTGACCAAAATAATTACCTCCGTATTTCTGGCATTTTCATGTTTCTTCCTTGCAAAAACAAAATTTTTCCTAGTTAAGTCCTTCCTAAAAATGTGGAATCACTGAGTGAACAGATTTTTGCTCTAAAACACCTGCAAAAATAGTTATACTTGTGGTCGTCTTCCAAAGAATTTTCATCCTGTGCAGCACTATTTGGCATTTAACACATCAAAGTCATGTCAAATTTTCCAATCTTCTAATCTTCCTTTTACCAGAGGTAGGTGGAATATTGAGTGGCATCATTACAATTCTTTCCTAAATCGGAGGTTCTAAAATCTGCAAATGCCATACGTATATAATAACTCTTTCTTTTTCACCCTTTTCTTTAGTAAAAGGCTAAAATTGCATCTGCACAGGCAAAGCTAAATCCCAAAAGGATGAAAAGCTTTTAAAAAAAAAAAAACAGAAAAAAACCTGTGGCCAGGCACAGTGGCTCACGCCTGTAATCCCAACACTTAGGGAGGCCAAGGCAGGCAGATCACGAGGTCAGAGATTGAGACCATTCTGGCCAACATGGTAAAACCCCGTCTCCACTAGAAATACAAAAATTAGCTGGGCATGGTGGTGTGCGATTGTACAGCTACTTGGGAAGCTGAGGCAAAAGAATTGCTTGAACCCAGGAGACGGAGCTTGCAGTGAGCCAAGATCATGCCACTGCACTCCTGCCTGGTGACAGAGTGAGACTCTATCTCAAAAAAAAAGACAAGAAAAGAAAAAAACAAAAACAAACAAACAAAAAACCTGCATATTAAAAAAAATAAGAAAAACTGCATATTTAAAAAAAAGAAAAACACATGGTTTTTGGAACCAAACGAGCATGGATTCTTTGTCAAAAGTCATAGCTTAACTTTTTGAGCCCACTTTTAAACTATGAAATGTGAAATATTAATATGAATTTATAATACCTAACTTCCAGGACTATCGAGAAGATTAAAACAATAGAAGATAGGTGCCTTATAAACATTCAGTAAATGGCAGCTGTTTCTATTAAAGTATTTCATGGACAGAATCCATCAGTTTCTTTAAGGCCATTTAATTTGGACTGTATACACAAAAACAGGACCCCAAGTGACAAAAATAAAATAGCCTCATCTCAGCTGGACCAGATCTCACAAAACAGGAAGGGACTATTCAGAGGAAGGAAATAGATAGTGGAGCTGATTACTCTCCGGATTGAATCCTACAGACAGTCATTTGGATAATTATTTGTTATATTCATACGTCACCGAGTCAGCAATTCAGCCAATCCACTTAGCCACTTGCCTTTCTTCTATCACTTCCTATATTTTTCAGCTCCATAGGTATGTTTACAGGAAAGCCAGTCAACATCGTAGGAAATATCTTGTGATGTTATGTCAGTTATTTTGAATTAGGCTGGTTTAAAATCAAGTAAAAGAATGTGGTTTGCAAATAACCACTGAAAGCCATACCTATAGTGTAAATCTTAGATTTCTTGACTTTTGTATTGTTTAATTTCATAGATGGCTTCTTATGTTAGGTTTTTTCTTCATCTCATTCTATTTACGTTTTCTACTTCTCTCATGTTATTTTCTTTCCCCAGCTCTAGCAATAATGGCTTTCATTCTATTTCTTTCTAAATGTTTCACTTCTTTGCCAATCTTTACCAACTTTTCTTATCTTCTTGAGACAGTTTATTGAAACTACTGGTATTTTAGAGATACTATTTTCTATGCAGCTTTAATTTAAACAGAATTTTTATATTTTCTATAGCCAAATATTAATTTGGATGATAAATATTGATGTGATTCAGGACATACTATCCCCAAAATATGAAACCTTGGCATATTGAATATTTTATGGTGAAGGAATTTGAGAAAAAGGCAGAAGCAGGAAAGTCTCTCTGAGCATCCTTGCCTGAGGTCTCCCCTTTATCAAGCAGGTCATAAACCTAGGAAGAATTTTCCGACCTTCCTCTGAAGCAGACCACAAGAATCTCAAGGGCAAAGTGCCCTCCGTATACCTGGAGGAAAAGAACATCCTAAAGGAAAAGTCATCTCCAAAGACACAGGGGCACAGAGAGGAATCTGAATGAATAGGCTTTGCTGAGTTTCCCCCAGTTTATTACCGTTAGAGCAGACACTTTCCACCCAGCCCTGTTCCTCCACAACTCTCCACTTGTCATCAAACCTACCATAAAAAATTAACTCAGGTTTAACTCTTCCTCCGAGTCTTCATTTCCTTATGAAATCTCACATGTTATAGGAAACTTACATTAAGTAAATGAGTACACTTTTCTCCTGTTAATCTGTCCTTTATTACATGGTCCAGCCAATTAACCCAGTCAATTAATCCAAAATGAAAGAACAAAAGATATCTTTTCCTCCTCTAAAATAACACGTTCTTCAAATATTTTTTTTCTGAAGATAGACATAGTAGTTATATTTAATCCTTTAAAATTAAGCAAAAGAGGGAGAAAATTAAGTACATTTTTCCTGAATTCACCAGGTAATGAGTGTGAAGATCAGAACCAGATCCTGAAGTATCCAGATTGCCAGCTTATAGTGCCTGCCTAAGCCAATGCCAAAATACTTGCTCAAATACTTAATCAGGAAATAGTTACTTCCTACTTGATTGCAAAACTTATGCAGGAGATCAAATGGATGATAATCCTAAACCCATCTGCTTTGGTTATTTAGAAGAGAGTTCATGTAAGAACTCTTCCTATCAGAACTCTGCATTGTTAAACATGGGACCAGGCTTATTAGATTGACTGCAGTATCTGAATGGTGATGGCATGACTGGGCTGGAAGTAATTACAAGGATCTTCAGCAATCTGAGGACAACTGGAACATTTCGCAGAGGCAAATATCGTCAATAGGATATCAACTCCTTCTATTAAACCTAGAGTGCCATCCACCACTGTTGACTCAACCATGACCAGGTTCACGTTTTGCTGCCAAGTGGCCACTGTCTTCACACACTGAGTTTCACAGAGACTTAAGGTCTACTTTCTCTCTAATTTAAACCAAAGTGCCATCATGCATGGAAAACAGTCCTCTCCAATTTGAAAGCTACTGCCCAACTGTGATGCTCTGGTTTTAATAGATACCAAATTTCTTTGTATTCTGTGGCTTCCTCTCCCTTGTTAATTCTGCAAACCTCTGATTACTTGAAAGATAACACCACATATCAGACTTACAGTGAAGGCCTCGCCATAGTCATCCATCCATGATCACCCAAGAGAACTCTTACACTACTTTATTTAGGTTGTGCCAACACCTGAATTAATCATTTTTAATATTCCCACAAAGACTTCAAAATTAGATGTAATGACTACATAATATTCCATAGAAGCTGAGAAACAACCACTCCTCTACAGCTAGTCATTTAGATTGCTTTAGCTTTTCCCCTACGTTAAATAAGGCAATCATGATTTTCTAATATAAAATATTATGTGTTTCCAAAATTTTCTTCTTACAAATAATCAGAGAAAGGATTTCTGAATCAAAGGTAGTAACTATTAAAGTTTTGATGCCTAACACTAACATTTTTTCTAACAGTGTTGAGCAAGTTTAAACTACCAAGAAGAATTTAAAGTATCAGTTTCACTTTGTATTCTACAACATTGGATTCATTTAAATATTTTGCTAATAAGCAAGATATGCTACACAATAATTTTAAATATCTATTTTACTTTCATTGTTAATAATGCTCTTTTTCTTCTTTTATTTATTAATCCTACTGCCTTAAGTGAGGGATAATCGTTGTTCAATGAATGATTTAAATCTAGAATTTGAAACACAAAAATAAAAATCACAAACAAAAGCCTAGGGAAAAAGATTTTCAGCCTATATGACAGGTGAAAAGTGTTAGTCTTTTTAAAATATGAAGATCTGTATAATTGATAGGAAAACCATTAAGACTCCAACGAATAAATGAAAAAAAATGGCCTCACTGTTTACTAAAAGGACTGAGAGTGGAAAGAGTAGAGAAATCAAGAGTTCAGTTTATGTTAAAATTAAAGCTTCTATGAAATGAAGCAATCAAGTAAGTAGTGTGGAATATAAACCACAACTCAAAGGAAAAATCTAAACCTATAGATGTGGCAATCAGCAGAATATAGATGACATTTAAAGGCATGAATATCAATAAGATCATATATAGAGAAAGTATGCAAACAAAAATAGAAGACAAGGGAATAAAAATATTTAGCAATGAAAAGAAGGAAGCAAAGAAATGAGATGGAGAGTGATGTAGGAGAAAAGCTAGGAGATTCTGGTGTCCTGGGAGTCACAAGTAGAGTGTTTTCAAAAAAAGGAAGAGACAGCTCTTTACAAAGCCCATGGAAAATAAAGCAAGATGAGAATAAAAATAGATCAATTGGATTTGTATATTTTTTCTGAATAGCCTAGTGATATCAATCCTATCTTCCTACTGTAATTAGATTATATATGCCTTGAGGACAAAGGCAACGTCCAATTGTCAATGAAGTGTATCAGAGGACTAGCCCAATAAATGCATAGAGGCACAGATCACAGCAGTGATAGAAGCCTTAGAAGCTACCTGATTAAATCACCTCAATTCTACAAACCCACACCAAAAAGTTGTTATGCAACTTTTCCATAGTCACCCTACTCATTAGTGGCTACTTGTAAGGAAACCCAAAATTAGGACCTATACCACCAATACACAATCTAGGATATTTTTCACTATATTATATGCTAGATTTCATTTTCAAACATGGACATGGAAGAATATGAAAACACTTTCTTTTCTATAGCCAAACCCATTTTCCTACAGCTAAGCCAAAGTTTTAGGTCTAAATTAGAGGGAAAATGAAGAGAAAGGAAACATTAACAGTGGATATATCTGTATGGAATCCATGTTGATCTAGATAAAACATATTTCTATACAACAAAACATAGATGGCTCAGTAATAATGATCGGAGAAAGTGACAGAGAAAGAGAGAAAGAGAGAGAGAGAGAAAAATATAGTCCTTGTTTCAGTCACACTGTCTAGTAAATTAAACTACTTACTACTTGTTTGCTTCCCAGTCAACCTAAGCCAGTTCAAGAGCTATCTAAATCTGAAGACTTTACTAAGACAACTTTAGTATCTTACCTTGATGTGGTTTCACACATCCCTGCTACCAGTCATAAGAGATACCAAAGAAGAAATTGTTCACAAGTTAATGCAACACTATTGTGAAGTAAATGCCACAGTTAATAGTTTGTGATTTCAGCTTTATATGTGAAACAATGTTTCTTTGTGTTTTGCCAATATTTCAATTGCTGACCCTAAAATGATAAGCTACTTGTGAGCAAGTCCTTTTTTTTTTTTTTTTTTTTGAGATGGAGTCTCGCTCTGTCACCCAGGCTGGAGTACAGTGGCAGGATCTCGGCTCACTGAAACCTCTGCCTCCCGGGTTCAAGTGATTCTTCTGCCTCAGCCTCCCAAGTAGTTGGGACTACAGGCGATTGCCACCACGCCCAGCTAACTTTTGTATTTTTAGTAGAGACGGGGTTTCACCGTGTTGGCCAGCCTGGTCTTGAACTCCCGACCTCGTGATCCACCTGCCTTGGCCTCCGGAAGTTCTGGGATTACAGCCGTGAGTCACTACACCTGGCCTACAGTATTTCTTATAATCTTAATGTCTAGTGCCTCCTAACCTCCTCCTGTGTAACCCAGTGCCATGTTCCCTGTACATAGTAAGTCAAATTGACAATTCACAGTAAATCTTTCATGAGTCACATAATAAATTCTTAGATTGTTTCTTAGCAAGGTCTCTTCACAAGAGATTAATGTTTTTATCTGATTTTCTTTTGCCCTGGGTGTTCACATTCTTGAGACATTATTGAAAAATATGTTCCATAATTATATATACTGTTATTTGAATTATAAAATGTACTATACAATCTATGTTGGTTTTCAAATTTTCTCATTAGTTAGAAATTAAATAACTTAAAATGCTTAAAATTTTCTCATTAGTTAGAAATTAAATAACTTAAAAGGCATACCATTGTCTGACGATGAAGACACAAAAGGGCAGATGGTTCCGGGATAATTATCATGATCCCTCAGGTAGACATATGTTTAAGTTGTGTAAACAGAACCAAGCAGAGAAATTAATCACAATGGAAATTAATAATACCTAAATGCAGCATATCATGAGGATATTTTAAGAAATGTATATTGTTATTTCTAGTTAAATTTATTCTATTTCTAGCCAGTGAACACTTCTTGAACATACTTTCATAAGTTATTTTTTGAAAAACTTCCACTTTGAGAAAGACAATTGACACATAATTTTGAAAGCTTTTCCAGTTGATTTTGTTGTCTCCGGGGAGTTCATTAGCTTTGATAGAATTGGATGTCACCTGTCTTTCAGCCACAAAAGACAAACTTACTAGCACAATATCTCAAAGAAGGAGCACAATATAGATAAGAAATATGAAGCACAATTTTCCCAGGCAATACTAACACATTTTGCCAATTTTAGTCCTTAGTTAAAAAGAACTTTATCCAGCCGGGTGCGGAGGCTCACACGTGTATTCCCAACACTCTAGGAGGCCGAGATGGGTGGATCAGCTGAGGTCAGGACTTCTAGGCCAGCCTGGCCGACATGGCGAAACCCTATCTCTACCAAAAAATACAAAAATTAGCTGGACATTGTGGCAAGTGCCTGTAATTCCAGCTATTCAGGAGCCTGAGGCTGGAGAATCGCTTGAACCTGGGAGCTGAAGATTGCAGTGAGCCGAGATTGTGCCACTGTAGTCCAGCCTGGGAGACAGAGTGAGACTCTCTCAAAAAAAGAAGGGAGGGAGGGAGGGAGGGAGGGAGGGAAAGAAAGAAAGAAAGAAAGAAAGAAAGAAAGAAAGAAAGAAAGAAAGAAAGAAAGAAAGAAAGAAAGAAAGAAAGAAAGAAAGAAGGAAGGAAGGAAGGAAGGAAGGAAGGAAGGAAGGAAGGAAGGAAGGAAGGAAGGAAGGAAGGAAGGAAGGAAGGAAGGAAGGAAGGAAGGAGAAAGAAAGAAAGAAAGAAAGAAAGAAAGAAAGAAAGAAAGAAAGAAAGAAAGAAAGAAAGAAAGAAAGAAAGAAAGAAAGAAAGAAAGAAAGAGAGAAAGAGAGAAAGAGAGAGAGAAAGAAAGAACCTTATCCATGGAGAGTAAACTCTTTTGTAATATGTAACTATGTTCTATGTAGGACTAGTTATTGTTATATTGCATTTCCACCTTCTCAGTGTTAGAGATAAATTATTGCTTTGTTTTACTGATGTCATGACAAACTCAGATAATAATGTTTTCTTAGATGGCTCTGGACTCTAGATTAGCTGCCAATAATGATTTGACTATTATCAGCTCACTCAGGGAGGAAAGGTCTACATGTACCTTGCTGTCACTCCTGGTACTGGACATGTCATATAACACAGGCCCTGAGACCTCTGCTATATTGGGCCAGCTCTATCATTTGTAGCAAATGCTAAGTATGTAGCCATAGTGCTTTGGTAATAACATAAAAAGAGCAGCCTCTGTGTTATCTTCTCTTTTATTTCCTAAATCTTTGAGTCATCTACACAGAGAAAACTGAACAATATTTGAATTCAGTTGTCTCCAAATATACCCAGAGTCCTGCAAGAAAGAAATCTAATCTCTTAAGCAGATGGTGAAGGACCATATCATGGGTCTGATATACAAGACATATCAGTATGTTTTATGAAAAATCATGCAATATACTGTATGCACAAAATCATAATGTCAAAAGAAATGAGACACCTCTATCATAGGCTCAGGAATACACTTACCAGACTAATGGTCCTGATGTTGAAATTTAAATCCCTAGACAATGACAGAAATAAGATCTTTTCAATAGTTGAGAGGTCTTTTTTATTATTGTTTGTTTGTTTGTTTTTGTTTTGGGATGGAGTCTAATCTGTCGCCTAGGCTGGAGTGCAGTGGCATGATCTCGGCTCACTGCAACCTTTGCCTCCCGGGTTCAAGCAACTCTCTGCTTCAGCCTCCTGAGCAGCTGGGACTACAGGCATGCACCACCGTGCCCAGCTAATTTTTATGTGTTTAGTAGAGACAGGGCTTCACCATGTTGGCCAGGCTGATCTTAAACTCCTGACCTCAGGTGATCCACCTGCCTTGGCCTCCCAAAGTGCCGGGATTACAGGCATGAGCCACTGAGTCCGGCCAACAGTTGAGAGTTTATCAAACTTTTAATTCTTGAGTAAAAGGTAATTTAGCGGATACATGTTTCTGCTACAGAGTCAGAATGCCTGGACTCAAACCATGGTTCTACTGCAGAGCTTCATAAAATTAGGTGTCTTTGGGCAACGGCTCAATCTCTGGGAAATTTGTTTCTTCATCTGCAAAATGGGACTTACACTGAAGGCTCACTAGGAGAATTAAAGAAGAAAACATAGGTAAAGTATTTGCCACAGTGCTTAATGCATAACGAACATGTGGAAAGTTATTAGTAGAGGCAAAAATGAGCTACTGATTAATTGCATGTTTGGGCTCCACAGCTAATTAATGTCAGGATTAGAGCATGTCTCTGTTTAATATTCTCTCCTTTGTTTGATTTCCTGCAAATGAAAACTCAAGAAACAGACAGCTGACATGATTAAATTCTTCAGTGTGTACCAGAACAGCCAGGATAGGAATAGTATAGATATAAGTTCATATTCAGGGCTACATTCAGTTACCGGCAGAAGTTCATAAGAACAAAAATTACAATACTTGTTATCATCCAACTTTCTGTTTGTCAAACCACATTTCGTCCTTGTGATCAGAAAATGTAGAATTTAAGGTGAAGTAACAAAAAGGGTTATTTTGTTTTCAGATGTTTTCTAGTTTAAAACAAAAATGTTAATGTCCCAAAACCCACATTTATTTTCCGTGTATAAATGTAGATATCCAAAAAGCACAGACTAAAGCACTGCAAAAAACCAAAGCTGAAACCCAACAACCCACAGTAAGAACAATAGGAGTGTACTTTAAATATAACATAGGCCAGGTGGGGATGCTCACACCTATAATTCCAGCACTTTGAGAGGCCGAAGTGGGGTGATCACTTGAGCCCAGGAGTTTGGGACCAGCCTGGGCAACACAGGGAAAACCTATCTCTACAAAAATAATAAAAAATTGGGAGGCCGAGGTGGGAGGATCATGAGGTCAGGAACTCGAGACCCAAGACCAGCCTGGCCAACATGGTGAAACCCCGCCTCTACTAAAAAATAAATAAATAAATAAAATAAAAATTTATTTAAAAATACAATGCATATATATATGTGTATACATATATATCATGTATAACAGGTATATATATTTATATACCTTATAAATTCATGTTTTATAATTCAAACTGTTTTAAATGTTATAAAAATATAGATAGGATTAGAAGAAAGTTCAGAAAAATAAAAAGCTTCATTTATTGAAAGAGAAGATTGCAAGTAAATAGAGTGATTTTTTTAAATGTTCCACTGTTAATTATAATGTTGTTTAGATGGTATTTTAAGCTGCGCATAAACCATAACGACTTAAACGCTTTTAAAAAGCTAGCTATTTGACTGTGAAAAGTTGCTAATTATTTTTTGTCATACAACAAAAAAAACAGATAAGTAATCTCATTCTCCAAAGAATTCCTCTGTAATAGTTTACAAAACCCCATTAATAACAAATTCTCAAATAGCTAAAAATGCCTATTACTAGGATTACTAGTGGCAGATAAATGATTGTTTATTAAATGTTGTGAAGAGTCAATGCAAAAGCAATCATAAAAATAATATAAACTAAGCCAATTAGAATGCTTAGTTTTTCTAAAGAGGTCTACAACACACATGGGTATACTCACACACTTAAGATTATCTGTTGTTAGCAATGTTAAGTCATATGAATCTCTAATGTAGAATATTTACTAAACACTAAAAGTGATAGTCTCATTAAGAAGCTATTTTTAATGTAACTATTTGTATTGAAATTTTTATCAATATGGGTTACATTTTTATAAGTGGACATTAAGCATGTTTGAGAAATTACCTATTACAATTTACTGAACTTTTAAAATGCACTTATACCTAGTTATTTATAAGAATAAAGCCAAAAGCATCTTTGGCATTGAAAACTACAATTAAATACAACATTCAATACTATCAAAGACATGCAAGAGACATTCAAATAGAGATACAAATTAACATTGGTACCTAATAATCTAAGTACATTAGCTGCATGATCAGTAATATTATTTAGGAGAATGTAGACACTTTTGTTTTCATTCCCTGCTTCATCTCAACTCTGCCATGAATTTTGATTCACGTATGCAAAGCTATCTAAAGAAAAAGAGTACAAAAATGATTGGCTGAAGAGAGATTCAGCCATGTGGTCCTCCCCTCTGCATGGTAAGGTGTGATGTGCTGAACATTTTCCAATGGGTGCCACAGTGTCACGTGACTCTCTGGATAGCTACTTTTATACAGATTTGGACTTACACTAAGCATTTGGTGAAGAAAATTACAGTGATAAATCAAGGAACAAAAACTGTTCTCTTCCAATGTCCTGCCTATTTTAGGTGAAAGTTTTTTAGACCTAGGTTATTCAGAAAAGCATCTTAAATCTGCACTTCACTTTGCATCTTTAGTTAATAACTTCTTTAGCTAAGACTCTTTATGCTATCTTTCTACAAAAAAAAAAAAACACTTTAAACATTGGTGTGTAAACTATACTCTAAATTAGGTATATTTTTAAAACCTACTTTTGACCTCTGGGGACAGGGCATGGCTAAGAAAAAAGCAGCAGAAACCTCGGCAGAGGTAAATGTACCTGTCTGACAGCTTTGAAGAGAGCAGTGGTTCGCCCAGCATGGAGGTTGATACCTGAGAACAGACAGACTGCCTGCTAAAGTGGGTCCCTGACCCATGAGTAGCCTAACTTGGAGACATCCCCCACTAGGTGCAGACTAACACCTCACACCTTGCATGACTGGGTACACCTCTGAGACAAAGCTTCCAGAGCAAGAATCAGACAGCAACACTTGCTGTTCAGCAATATTCTATCTTCTGCAGCCACTGCTGCTGATAACCAGGCAAACAGGGTCTGGAGTGGACCTCAAGCAAACTCCAACAGACCTGCAGCTGAGGGTCCTGACTGTTAGAAGGAAAACTAACAAAGAGAAAGGACACCCACACCAAAACCCCATCTGTATGTCACCATCATCAAAGACCAAAGGCAGATAAAACAACAAAGATAGGGAAAAAGCAGTGCAGAAAAGCTGGAATATCAAAGAATCAGGGCGCATCTCCCCCTCCAAAGGAACACAGCTCATTGTCAGCAACGGAACAAAGCTGGACAGAGAATGACTCCAAGGAGTTGAGAGAAGAAGGCTTCAGTCGATCAAACTTCTCAGAGCTAAAGGAGTAACTACATGCCCAGCACAAAGAAACTAAAAACCTTGAAAAAAGAATGGAAGAATGGATAACTAGAATAACCAAGGCAGAGAAGTCCATAAACGAACTGACAGAGATGAAAACCATAACATGAGAACTACGTGACAAATGCACAAGCTTCAGTAACTGACTCGATCAACTGGAAGAAAGAGTATCAGCGATTGAAGATCAAATGAATGAAATGAAGTGAGAAGAGAAGTTTAGAGAAAAAAGAGTAAAAAGAAATGAACAAAGCCTCCAAGAAATATGAGATTATGTGAAAAGACCAAATCTACGTCTGATCTGTGTGCCTGAAAGTGACGGGGAGAATGGAACCAAGTTGGAAAACACTCTGCAGGATATTATCCAGGAGAACTTCCCCAACCTAGCAAGGCAGGCCAACATTCAAATTCAGGAAATACAGAGAACGCCACAAAGAAACTCCTTGAGAAGAGCAGCTCCAAGACACATAATTGTCAGATTCACCACAGTTGAAATGCAGGAAAAAATGTTAAGGGCAGCCAGAGAGAAAGGTTGGGTTACCCACAAAGGGAAGCCCATCAGAATAACAGCAGATCTCTCAGTGGAAACTCTACAAGCCAGAAGAGAGTGGGGGCCAATATTCAACATTCTTTAAGAAAATAATTTTAAACCCAGAATTTCAAACCCAGCCAAACTAAGTTTCATAAATGAAGGAGAAATAAAATCCTTTACAGACAAGCAAATGCTTAGAGATTTTGTCACCACCAGGCCTGCCCTGCAAGAGATCCTGAAGGAAGCACTAAACATTGAAAGGAACAACAGGTACCAGCCATTGCAAAAACATGCCAAAATGTAAAGACGATCAATGCTAGGAAGAAACTGCATCAACTAACAAGCAAAATAACCAGCTAATATCATAATGACAGGATCAAGTTCACACATAACAATATTAACCTTAAATGTAAATGGACTAAATGGTCCAATTAAAAGACACAGACTGGCAAATTGGATAAAGAGTCAAGATCTATCAGTCTGCTGTATTCAGGAGACCCATCTCACATGCAGAGACACACATAGGCTCAAAATAAAGGGATGGAGGAAAATCTACCAAGCAAATGGAGAACAAAAAAAAGCAGGGGTTGCAATACTAGTCTCTGATAAAACAGACTTTAAACCATCAAAGATCAAAAGAGACAAAGAAGGCCATTACATAATGGCAAAGGGATCAATTCAACAAGAAGAGCTAACTATCCTAAATATATATGCACCCAATACAGGAGCACCCAGATTCATAAAGCAAGTCCTTAGAGACTTACAAAGAGACTTAGACTCCCATACAATAATAATGGGAGACTTTAACACCCCACTGTCAACATTAGACAGATTAATGAGACAGAAAGTTAACAAGGATATCCAGGAATTGAACTCAACTCTGCACCAAGCAGACCTAATAGACATCTACAGGCCTCATTTTATGAGCCCAACATCATCGTGATACCAAAGCCTGGCAGAGACACAACAAAAAAAGAGAATTTTAGACCAATATCCCTGATGAACATCGATGCAAAAATCCTCAATAAAATACTGGCAAACCAAATCCAGCAGCACATCAAAAAGCTTATCCACCATGATCAAGTGGGTTTCATCCCTGGGATGCAAGGCTGGTTCAACATACAGAAATCTACAGAACTCTCCACCCCAAATCAGCAGAATATACATTCTTCTCAGCACCACATCACACTTATTCCAAAATTGACCACATAGTTGGAAGTAAAGCACTCCTCAGCAAATGTAAAAGAACAGAAATTATAACAAACTGTCTCTCAGACCACAGTGCAATCAAACTAGAACTCAGGACTAAGAAACTCAATCAAAACCACTCAATTACATGGAAACTGAGCAACCTGCTCCTGAATGACTACGGGGTACATAACAAAATAAAGGCAGAAATAAAGATGTTCTTTGAAACCAATGAGAACAAAGATACAACATACCAGAATATCTGGGACACATTTAAAGCAGTGTGTAGAGGGACATTTATAGCACTAAATGCCCACAAGCAATAGCAGGAAAAATCTAAAATTGGCACCCTAGCATCACAATTAAAAGAACTACAGAAGCAAGAGCAAACACATTCAAAAGCTAGCAGAAGGCAAGAAATAACTAAGATCAGAGCAGAACTGAAGGAGATAGGAATGCAAAAAACCCTTCAAAAAATCAATGAATCTAGGAACTGTTTTTTTGAAAAGATCAACAAAATTGATAGACCACTAGCAAGACTAATAAAGAAGAAAAGAGAGAAGAATCAAATAAACGCAATAAAAAATGATAAAGGGGATATCACCACCGACACCACAGAAATACAAACTACCATCAGAGAATACTATAAACGCCTCTATGCAAATAAACTAGAAAACCTAGAAGACATGGATAATTTCCTGGACACATACACTCTCCCAAGATTAAACTAGGAAGAACTTGAATCCCTGAATAGACCAATAGCAGACTCTGAAATTGAGGCAATAATTAATAGCCTACCAACCAAAAAAAGTCCAGGACCAGACAGACTCACAACCGAATTCTACCAGAGGTACAAGGAGGAGCTGGTACCATTCCTTCTGAAACTATTCCAATCAATAGAAAAGAGGGACTCCTTCCTAACACATTTTATGAGGCCAACATCATCCTGATACCAAAGCCTGGCAGAGACACACAAAAAGAGAATTTTAGATTATTATCCCTGATGAACATCGATGCAAAAATCCTCAATAAAATACTGGCAAACAGAATCCAGCAGCACATCAGAAAGCTTATCCACCATGATCAAGTGGGTTTCATCCCAGGGATGCAAGGCTGGTTCAACACATGCAAATCAATAAATGTAATCCAGCATATAAACAGAACTAAAGACAAAAACCACATGATTATCTCAATAGATGCAGAAAAGGCCTTTGACAAAATTCAACAGCCCTTCATGCTAAAAACTCTCAATAAATTCCGTATTGATGGAACGTATCTCAAAATAATAAGAGCTGTTTATTACAAACCCACAGCCAATATCATACTGAATGGGCAAAAACTGGAAGCATTCGCTTTGAAAGCTGGCACAAGACAGGGATGTCCTCTCTCACCACTCCTATTCAACATAGTGTTGAAAGTTCTGGCTAGGGCAGTCAGGCAAGAGAAAGAGATAAAGTCTGTTCAGTTAGGAAAAGAAGAAGTCAAATTGTCCCTGTTTGCAGATGACATGATTGTATATTTAGAAAACTCCATCATCTCAGCCCAAAATCTCCTTATGCTGATAAGCAACTTCAGCAAAGTCTCAGGATGCAAAATCAATGTGCAAAAATCACAAGCATTCTTATACACCAATAACAGACAGAGAGCCAAATCATGAATGAACTCCCATTCACAACTGCTTCAAAGAGAATAAAATACCTAGGAATCCAACTTACAAGGGATGTAAAGGACCTCTTCAAGGAGAACTACAAACCACTGCTCAATGAAATTAAAGAGGACACAAACAAATGGAAGAACATACCATGCTTATGGATAGGAAGAATCAATATCGTGAAAATGGCCATACTGCCCAAGGTAATTTATAGATTCAATGCAATCCCCATTAAGCTACCAATGACTTTCTCCACAGAATTGGAAAAAAACTGCTTTAAAGTTCATGTGGAACCAAAAAAGAGTCCACATTGCCAAGACAATCCTAAGCCAAAAGAATAAAGCTGGAGGCATCCCACCACCTGACTTCAAACTATACTACAAGTCTACAGTAACCAAAACAGCAGGGTACTGCTACCAAAGCAGAGATATAGACCAATGGAATAGAACAGAGCCCTCAGAAATAATACCACACATCTACTGCCATCTGATCTTTGACAAACCTGACAAAAACAAGAAATGGGGAAATGATTCCGTATTTCATAAATGGTGCTGGGAAAATTGGCTAGCCATAAGTAGAAAGCTGAAACTGGATCCTTTCCTTACTCCTTATATGAAAATTAATTCAAGATGGATTAGAGACTTAAATGTTAGACCTAAAACCATAAAAGCCCTAGAAGAAAATCTAGGTAATACCATTCAGGACATAGGCATGGGCAAGGACTTCATGTCTAAAACACCAAAAGCAACAGCAACAAAAGCCATAATTGACAAATGGAATCTAATTAAACTAAAGAACTTCTGCACAGCAAAAGAAACTACCATCAGAGTGAACAGGCAACCTACAGAATGGGAGAAAATTTTTACAATCTACTCATCTGACAGAGGGCTAATATCTAGAACCTACAAACAACTCAAACAAATGTACAAGAAAAAAACAAACAACCCCATCAAAAAGTGGGCAAAGGATATGAACAGACACTTCTCAAAAGAAGACATTTATACGGTCAACAGACACATGAAAAAATGCTCATCATCACTCGCCATCAGAGAAATGCAAATCAAAACCACAATGAGATACCATCTCACACCAGTTAGAATGGCGATCATTAAAAAGTCAGGAAACAACAGGTGCTGGAGAGGATGTGGAGAAATAGGAACACTTTTACACTGTTGCTGGGACTGTAAACTAGTTCAACCATTGTGGAAAACAGTGTGGCGATTCCTCAAGGATCTAGAACTAGAAATACCATTTGACCCAGCCATCCCATTACTGGGTATATACCCAAAGGATTATAAATCATGCTGCTGTAAAGACACATGCACATGTATGTTTATTGCAGCACTATTCACAATAGTAAAGACTTGGAATCAACCCAAATGTCCATCAGTGACAGACTGGATTAAGAAAATGTGGCACATATACACCATGGAATACTATGCAGCCATAAAAAAGGATGAGTTCGTGTCCTTTGTAGGGACACGGGTGCAGCTGGAAACCATCATTCTCAGCAAACTCTCACAAGAACAGAATACCAAACACCACATGTTCTCACTCATAGGTGGGAATTGAACAATGAGATCACTTGAACATAGGAAGGGGAACATCACACATCAGGGCCTATTGTGGGGAGGGGTAGGGGAGAGGGATAGCATTAGGAGATATACCTAATGTAAATGACGAGTTAATGGGTGCAGCACACCAACATGACACATGTACACATATGTAACAAACCTGCACGTTGTGCGCATGTACCCTAGAACTTAAAGTATAATAAAAAAATAAATAAATAAAAATAAATAAAACCTATTTTTATTTAGTAAAGGAGTGCAGCATAATTGTTGGGTCAACAAGAAGTTAAATAGGCAGTATTTTAAAGGGAAAACAATTAGGACATTAGAATATTTTGGTATTTGACTATTTTCACATAGATTATGCATGAAAATGAAGAACAGCTAAGAGAAGGTTCCTGAAACTCTGGAAAGTTTTATCCAGGGCAACACTAAACTGTGTCTTGCTTGCTGTTCTTGTTGAAAGTGTTCCTTAATGTTGTTCTGTTTGTTCTTTCAGAATGTTGATGGGGGGGAAAAGCTCAAGCTGATTAATAATGTTTTTCTTTGAGTTTGTTTTTTTTTGAGTCCCACAGTTCAGTATTTACATAAATGGATGCCCTGCTGCTGTTAAATCATTCATCTATGTTTGTCTAGAAACTGTTTCCTATAAAGCTAAACCCATATGTTTTGCAAGGATTTTTCTCCCTCTTAAAAATAAACTGAATTTCTCCTTTCCACTACCATTGATAAGTAGTCTAGAATTGATTTTTTGTAAAGTCTCCCCACAAAGGAATATTAGAAAATGAGTAATAATAATTAATATAACATGGCTACAGTTCATTTATTACCAGATTCCAATTCCTGTTTATTTTCTTGAAGCTTCATCTGTTTATGATGAGGGGACAAAAGCCCTCGGTGACTTGACTGCAAGAATAAAAATGCATGGCTATTACAGTCAGAGTTTAGACTATAAAATTGCAACTTGTCTCCTTTTTTTTCCAAGTATCATAAATACTTAACTTTATTTTTAGTAGTTTTAGGAAACACGAGGACAGGCACTTAAAAAAAAAAAAAAAAAAAAAAAAAAAACAAGATTCTTTTAAAAGCCATGATCATAAATTTATAAGGTTGAAGCCCAAGCTACTGAAATCATTTGTGAAAAAGCCATTGTCCAGTCTTTTCAATCTTGCCAAAAGAAAGAAAAAAAAACCTACTTGTAAGAGGTATAGTAAATTTTGGGGACTTTTTCAAATCGTCAATAATACCATCTCCCAAATAAAACTCCAAGGGAATTAATCTTCATAAAATAAGGAAGAAACTTAGGTTTTGCCAGTGGAGAAAATGTTGAGATCAATGCTGATAGACTTTATAGATCCTCACTATTACAATATTAGCAGTGGATGGGAGGCACAAAGGCAAATGGCTTGAATAATTTCAGTTCTCTTTTTCTACCTTCCCAATTCATTAAGCTTTAGGCTATTCGATTTAAAAACAAGCTGTGTTTATACTCAATTATTTTCCACCTCAAATTTGGATGATAGGAACAGACCTCTATTTTGTCGGGCGGCACTCCCTAAGGACCTTGCCTGTCCACCACTTTTCTTTTCAAAAGAGATAAACACGTTCTTGTCATCCACAGCTGCTCCTCCAGATGTTCCTGAACCAGGACCAAAATCAGCTCATCGGTGCTTTAAACGTGGTCTTCTTAGGAATTCTTGAGAGAGTTGCTGTCTTCCCTAGGTGAGATCTTTCACAATTTCAGTGCACAGCAGGACGGAGACCATTTCTTCTTAAGAACGTGTGCCTGCCTAGAGCAGGAGGAGGCTCCCTGACCAACTCTGCTAGGGAAAAACAGCCCACAGTCAAGTGGGCCATCCAGGAAAAGCAAGAACCACAGCTATCAGCTGGGAGCCAGGCAGAGGAGCCGAAGCGAGAGGGTCTGTTACGGAGAAAATCTGAGAGCTTGTTAGCTGTTGAATTCAGAGTTCATTTATTGTGGACTGTGTAGTTTACACATACAATTTAGTTTTATCAAAATCTTACTCGATGGCATAATTAACCCATCCTCATTTTATAAATTAGAAAACCGAAGGTTAAGGAATATACAAATAAGGAATTTTGGGGGTGCAATTCCCAGAAATCCAACTTAATTTAGTTGCCTCATATACCTGGGAAGTCTACAGGGCTGCCTTCAGTTCTGGCTGAGTCCACAAATTCAAGATTGCCATCATATTTCTATGGCTTCATTTCTCAGCTCTCTTTCCCATGTGTTGGTGTTATTCTCAGATAGCCTCTCTCTGTGTGTATCAAAAATGACCTCTAAAGTTCCATGCTAACATCGTTCTTACAGCTGGAAATCCCAGGGGGTGAAACAGTGTCTTTTTCCTGATAATTCTAGAGAAAAGTCTTCAGGGTTGGTTTGATCATATACTCATACCTGGACCAATCACTGGAATGGGATACTCTGACAAGGCCTGGGTCACGTGCCACCCACGCAGTCAGAGGGTGTCACAGACTCAACAAAGTCACAGGAAGAGTTTCCTACAGAAAAGAAGAGTTCGCTTCCCACACTTAGTGGCGAAAACATGTTTAGCAAATATATATACATATATGTGTGTGTGTGTGTGTGTACACACATACATATATACATATGTATGTAGCTACCACACTCTAGTAGAGGGAGGTGAAAATTCTGCCCAAGGCCACAGTGCTGGCATTCACATTTACCTGAACTACTCCAAATCCATACACTCCCACTCTAGAGAAGAGAGAAACACGCAGTCAAACCAATTAAAGACAGAAAAATGACATTATATTCATTAACTACTCCAAAATACTTTGGAAGTAAATTAAGTGTTAGATTCCGATATTCATGGGGTTTGATACGCCCTACCAGAGCAAAGCAGGGACCTGTTGGAGACTATGTCTTTCCAAATGATGGATTTCTAGCTTTGGGTTTATTCTCACAATCACAAAAAAATGTTTACTATTCAATCCAATTTATAACCAAAGCATACTGTTTTAAAGAGAGCATTTATATGGAACATAATGGCTCAAAATCATCAATATAAACAGCAGACATTATAATGTACTACAATATAATCACACCCTAGGGTACCCTGAGATTGACAGAACTATTTACTCATTTGCCAAATTTACATTTTTGTGTCAGCTTCTGTTATTTTTTCTGTTACCTTCCTCACTTGTCAAGAAAATATAAAAACTGAAATAAACTTTTATTTTGAGTAGGATAAAAGAGTTGTCATCTACCACTTCCAGCCTCCCTCAATGTGCTTTCACATCTAGTGTGCTGCTCCGGAAGTATAGCGAGCATAGAAATCAGATAACCAATCCTATTAGGGACCTGTTCAGGTTCGGGGGCTAGAGGAGGGATAGCATTAGGAAAAATACCTAATGTAGATGACGGGTTGATGACTGCAGCAAACCACCATGGCACATGTATAACTATGTAGCAAACCTGCACATTCTGCACATGTATCCCAGAATTCAAAGTATATAAAAAAATGTATCTTAAATTAATGCTTTGAGAAATTGTTTTTTTTGTAAGTGAACTTGCAAATAAATGTATTGCTGATGATAATTCTGTTGTATGACTGAAGTATGAAGACACAACGTTCCTAAGGAAAAAAAAATTGATCAGTAACTACATAGGCAATGACTTAAATATTTAAAGAAAAAATAAAACATAAACTTCATTATATGAAGTAGGCTTCACAAAATATTGAGGACAAGAGACATAGAGATTTGAGTGAGATGGCAGATCTGAGTAAGGCTTTTACTCACAGAGTAGAAAAGTGATCATCTTTTTTTAGAGCTTTGGATTTAGAGTCAGACAGATTTGGGTTTAATTCAAAGACTGATCATCTATTTGCTATGTATCCATGGACAAGTTCCTTGCCCTCTCTGAGTTTCAATTTACTCACTTATAAAACACATATAGTAACAGGTTCTTCTGGGGTAGTTATGAGAATTAAATAAGATAATATTTTGAAGTGCTAGTAACAAGTACTTGGAAAATAATGTTCAAATTATTGTTGTTGTTATTACCACTACTTTGATCCAATAAAACCTAATTACATGATGGGGATAAGGTGGACTGGATTTTAATAATATAGCAACATAGACAGAAAGGCACTAGAAGCTGAAAAACCAAGATTTAGTATTTCAGTCTTAAATCTTCCTTAACCACTTTCTAATCCTGTTGGAAAAGAGATCAAGGAAATATCAGAACATTTTTTATCTATCTTCAAAATTTTTAAAGTGAAATTTACAAATGGGTAGAATTCATTTATACTTACTATTTCATTTATCATGGTATTAGTGGGATGGAGGTGGACAGATGATGATAAGTTAATACAGCAATGTCTTATGAAGAAATTTGTATCCTAAGTCAATGAGTATCACAAAAGCAGTGCAAATATCCAGTCATTCCATTTACCAGACCTGCTAGGGCTGCACATAGAAATCTAGTGGGCCTATAGTTCAGATTCTATGAGAGAGACCCCCAATCATTGAGCTATAAGAATCTTACACTGCATGATTAGAGAAGCGTCCCGTTTCTCTGGTTGTTCAAAGGCCAATATACAATAGCAATATGAATTGACAGACCCTTGGCTGCAACTGTATTTCCATCATATGCATTCAGTGTTTGAAGGTAACTCTAGCATCTCCCTAACATGATAGTGCGGGAATAGGAGGCGGATGTCCCCACTCGCAGTTGACTAGGATTGATCATCTTAAGCATCAACCCAAAGCAGGTTTGCATGGAAATTCATGGGAGAACAGTTTTTTGTGGGTTTTTTTTTTTTTTGGTTTTTTTTTTTTTTTTAGATTGGCACCAGTGACCTGGAAGACAATTTTTTTAATAGAAGGCCAACTTTTAGAAGATCAGGGTTGAGTAAGCTAATTATTACCTCTCAGAAGGTAAGGTCATAACAGTGCATAATCAAAACTGCCCTTGAAAAATCCCTTGTATTTACCTAAATCACAGTATAAATGAATAACATACACAATTCTGCACAGTAGTCTTATGCACACAAAAATGGAAAATCCCTAAGCTACACTAAAGGAGGGCAGGGAAAACAAGAGGGATGTCTATAGGCAAATATCAAGGCATTCAAATCATTTGGCTTTGAAAACAATATTGAAATCCCTAGGGGGATGAAAGCTCAGGGGATAATTCCTACACTCTGTACATGAGTGTCCTAACTCATGTACAGAGCTTACTCCATTCTCTTACAGCAGAAAATCTCCATAGCGTTAATTAACAGATTTGTTTGTTATTGGAAGAATTACATCAGTTCCTAAGTTAACTGGGCTTTATTCAGTTTCCACAGGTCACAGCTGATGCAATAAAAACTAATACATTATTTTTGTTTCTATACGGTGTTTGAGCTTTGTTTTATTTCCTTGGTCAAGAGGTAGTTTCTAGTCAAATGAAAAACAACATGCAAGGCATTACAATAAAGGAGGAAAACTTGCCATTAGTAAGAAATATAGAGTCAAACCCACCAATTTTCCTCTGTCACCTTACTAAAGGAAAACTACCGTGTGCCAAGAACATTTCTATCCATTATTCAGTTTAATTCCTATAACAATTTTATGATATGTATCCTATTTTTATAGATGAGAAAGCTGAGACTTCAAGAGATGATGTGACTTATCTTAGTTCATGCAGCTTGTAAATGGAAATGCTGGAAGTAAATCATTGCTCTTTTAAGTCTAAAGTTCTCTGTAATTCTCTTGCCTCTGTATCATACCCTAAAAAATAATCTAGTATTTAGGCACCATAATTAAACCTTAAACACAGCATAGAAATTCACTTGCCTCTTTAGTTAAATACACTTGCTAAAAATAAGCATAAAATCAGCCCACCAAGTATTCAGCTAATGCATAAATACTTAGTTGTATCTATGCAAGCCAAATTATTGGCATCACCTGGTTCTAAATATTGTTAGAAATATTATGGCACCACTTGGTTCTAGATATCATTAGAAATATCATTGTTAAACTTATCTAACCAGATTACTCATGAGCTTTGGAAATTCAGATTTGCTTAAATCTAACTCAAATAGTTGCCCAGCCAAGAGTTTCCATCCTTGACTTTTCTTAACAGCCTTGGAAATAAGTCTCACTGTGAATTGTTGCAATAGCAAAAAGCCATTTTATTGTGTTCCAATTATTCTGTAGATAATCCTACAATATTATGACAAAGGATGAGACATTTTAATGTAAGAAATTGTAATACAATATTTAGCAAATTAAAAATATTATTTACTGAGTATTAAATACTCTAAAAATATTTATTTGCAATTATTACTGAGTCCTTATTATGTTCAAGACACTCTTTTTAGTACTGAAGATACAACAATGAACAAGGTAGAGAAGATTCCTGCCTCTATGAATCATCATGAGAGAAGCAAGAGACAAACAGTAAGCAAGTAAACAAGTAAATACAGATTATAGATTGTAAGGTAGGCATTGAAGGAAACAGAGAGATGTTAACACCTGAAGGTGAGAAACAGCCTGTCACATTAAGAGCAGGAATAAAAGTTTTCCAAGTAGAGAAAATGGCCAACTCCTGAGGCAAGAAACAATGTGGTTGTTGGAGCAATAGAAAGTCATCCAGTGAAACACAGTAGACTAGAATAACCAAAGCAAGTGAGCAGGGTCTAGACTACACAGGGGCTTGTAGGCCACAGGAAGGAGTTTGGATGTAATTCCAACAGGAATGAGAAGCCATTGAAGGCAGATTCAGCAGGGGAGGGACACAGGTGGGTTTGTGTTTAACCTGCCTGCTGACGAGGAATGCTTACTTTGTGCCAGGCATTGTACAGAGGCCTCTCCTTTCTCTCATTAGGTGGTCTTATCACTATTGTGACATGAGAAAACAGAGCCATACAACCTAGTTATTTAGTATCACTCAACTGTCGGGTTTGAAACTCATACATCTGACTCCCAAGACCAAGTACTTAATTACCATGCCTGGCTCTGGTAATTAATAAACAGCCTAATCAATAACACGTTTTACATCTCTGATACCTTGAGCATTTGATGTTTCATTTCTTGAGATAGACTGAAATCCAAAGTAAATGAATACTCTCTGAGGAATAATAGCATTATTCATTTAAAAATAAACATGTGCTGGAATAAAGATTCTTAGTCCAAAGGTGAGTGAAGTAATTAGAACTCAAGAATATAAAAACATTTATGGTTTTGATGCTAAACAGGAGTCTATTTTCACAGAGGAGCAAATAGGAATAAACTAATAAAAAGCATTTAAGAAAACATCATGTAGAATCTCACTATTTAGTGTTTAGTAAAACTTTATAGAGCACAAGAACAAACAAGCTATTGTTCTAAATATGAAAATAGATCTGACTGTTACCTGGATGGTTTCAGTTCAGTCCAATTGGACATAGATGTGTTGACCTCCAGGGTATTTCTAGTCTCAGAATCTAGTTCTGACATGTCATATTCCTCTGATAGTCTGCAGATACTGGGACTTTCCAGGAAAAAAATGAAATAAGTCCTGGGTCTTGGGCCTTCTTTGACTCTTCAACTATATTATTTTCTCTTTTCTTATTCTTTATTTTATTCTTTTCCAAAACTGTTTGTTATTTCCTTGTAGCTTATAGCATCTTTTCAACAATGATGTATACAAAGGCTCAAGCCCACGTTGCTAAAGAGCATGGAATTAAGGTAATAGCATGTTGTATAAATTACCTGGTTCCCATAGAGAATTATGGAGAAGGATCTTAACCTTTTTTAGATGTAAATTAATAGGAGCAGTAAACAGTTACATAATGTTTACTATGAGCATTAGGCACTCCTCTAAGTGCTTCACAAATGTTAACTCACTTAATCCTATCAGGTTATATTATTACTACCTCCATTTTACAGATAGGAAAACTAAAGTAAACATAGATTAAGTAACTGGTCAAGGACTCCTGAGCAAGGAAGTGGTGGAGCTTTGATGGAACCCCAGTGATCTGGCCCCAACAATGTATTCTTAGAGATTACTTTCCATGCTGCTTTGAAGGCAAGATCGGGAAAATACGTGGAGCCATGAAACTACTGATCTTCTAATAAATGTCTAAAACTTAACAGAGTACTTGAACACCTTAAAGTCAGTGCATTAATAGCTCTGATTGGAAGCAGGGTTTTCTAGCAACCTAGGATTATCAACCACAGACACACAAAATAGGTGTTTTAGTACAAAGGCACTGAGAAGAACATGAGATAAGCCCTTTCAAAGAGTTCCTGGAATAAAAACCTAAACTAGTATTGAGTGTAAATCTGCTAAAACTGTAGATGTTGATGGATGACTTATCTTAGTATCAACCTATAAAAATGAAAAGATTCCTGCAGCTTCATTTCATTTCTTCCCACCAAAGCTGGACCTTTGGCAGAAAATGTAAAGATTTCATCTTGGGACCAGGCGCTGTGGCTCACGCCTGTAATCCCAGCACTGTGGGAGGCTGAGGAGGGCGGATCACGAGGTCAGGAGATCGAGACCATCCTGGCTAACACAGTGAAACCCCGTCTCTACTAAAAATACAAAAAATTAGCCGTGCGTGGTGGCAGGTGCCTGAAGTCCCAGCTACTTGGGAGACTGAGGCAGGAGAATGGCGTGAACCCGGGAGGCGGAGCTTGCAGTGAGCAGAGATCACACCACTGCACTCCAGCCTGGGCGACAGAGCCAGACTCCGACTCTCAAAAAAAAAAAAAAAAAAAGATTTCGCCTTATCTATGCACTCACTTTCACAGTGTGAATCAAATATTTGTACTCCCTGAATGATGAGATTAATCTTGGAGTGTTATCTCAATTCTCTAGAAAATAAGGAGCACAAGGTATTAATAATAGCTAAACTGTGGTGGGCCCTTACCATGTCCTCAGGAGTTTACCTGCATTAATGTAATCAAACCTTACAACTGCTCCCTGAGGTCAGCAAGTTTGGGTAGGCAGCTCCATACACTGCCTCCTGCCTCCTGTCTCCATACCCCTCTGACCCACAAAGTGCCTCCTTAGTTCCCATTTTGGCTATTTTTCCTTATTGTATAAATGTCTTGGTCAGAAACCTCCATGGGGAATTGGAATGAGTAACAGTTTACTAAACCCACCCTCCCCTCATTCCCCTAGTAATAAATTATTTTCCCATCTTCAGGATACAAATGAGGAACAGAAGGTTCAATTGGGTTAGGTAAAGTACCACTGGAACACAGTTAAAAGACAGAGCACCCTGGAGTAAGAACTGCTTAATCAAAACCTTTTTTTTTAATAGAAGAAATTTAAAACTCTTAGTTCCATTGCCTGCAGAAAATTTAGAACAAACTCTAGAACTCAAAATGTGCCTTTCCCTAATGGGAAGTGGAGGGAGGGAGGAATTGTTTCAGATGATAAGGCTGTGTTGTTCAATAAAGGGCACAGAATCAGAACTAGGGAGAAGTGGTTCTGGTCCCAGATCTTTACCTGTTAACGTCTCTAGGGTAGGCTTCCTGTGCTGCAAGAGAAAAATATTAACCTAAATGACCTCCAGCTAGCTCTCAGCTCCAGAATTTCATGTCTCCTTGCAAAGAGCTGCTAGGAGAGTCAAGATAATTGATGTGAAACCATTTTAAAGATTTTACCATCTGCTCTGGAAATGTATTATTACATGGAAAAATATAGCAAAAAATTTCAAAGTGTCATAAGGCCAAAGGATCCGGGAGCTTATTCCCACTTTGGCCCCACTCTGAGGGCCATCCCACACAAGGGAGTGCACGAGGAAGAGCCAAAGGACCTGGTATATTTTTCATAGCAAATGTTTCTGCTTTTGTTTTTTCCCTGATGCTCTTCTCTTCCCCAGCTGGGGTTCCCTTCAATTGATTTCAAAGCAAGAGCTCCCATTGTCACAAATGAAAGTTGCACCTGCACTCTGCAGAGAAGCAAATGGAACTCACCAGGAGGATGATAAAGGAGACAGGTTTTCCTTAAATCAGAGAAACAAAAAAACAGGTAAATATTAATTTGAAATTACACTTTATCACAGTAGTCACAATAGAAGTCTAAGAAGTAGGCATTCTCCTTAGAGAAATGAGCAGCTATCTGCATATAAGAAGAAGATACAGTGATAGAGTGAGGCCAGGAGAGTTGGGGGTGGGCATATTTAATATGGCAGTGGGGCACAGTCAGGGTAGGCTCACATATTAAGAAAGCATCTATCTACCTCTAAGGGACTTTACCTAAATTAATTTAAAACAAAATAGCTGTTAGAATTTCCACTTCATAGAAGAAGAAAACAGGCCTGGGAGAGATGACTTGCCCAGGTCACATAGGTAAGTGAAAGCCGACCCCTCAATGGTACCTCCAAAACCTTCAAGTCCCCAAATCCTCCTCTACATTTCTATATTTATTATGAAGTCTGTGTTTTAACTGCAGTAAAGGGATTGGGTGGAAAAATTGTCACATTCCAGACACAACTGAGTGTTCATGTATATGTCAACATTAGTGGGGCTGTCACTGCTGGCCCAGGTGCAGAAGCTATGGTCACTGCCCCAACACAGTTGATTCTCATCCATCTTAATAGTGGTGGCAAGCAGATAAACCAAGCAGATAAGTGTCCTCTGTGATAAATCAAGCAGATAAGTTTCTTCTTTTTCGCACTCTCTCGCAAGTTGACCATACTGCCAAGTTAATCAAGTACAAAATGCAAGCTAACCAGACAGGTCTCCCTTGAGTTGCTGCTCAGTGTAATGGAAATGGGGTTATTCTATGGATTAGGACTGGGGAAGCTGACATTTAGACGGGGGTAAAGTATTTGCATGTGCAGCTTTGCCTCACTGCTTTGGAATGAGCCAAATGTGGAAAGGGAACCAAATCCACTCTGGGAAAGGCAAAGTCCAGCTGAAATGTGCAAATTACTATCATATAAACAAATGCCATTCTTTATCTGGCTCTCAAGGTACAAACTAGGTTCTTAAATACAGATTTTCTGAGCTTTTCCTGGCACTAAACACCTCTTTTCTTGTATTTCCACAGAGACCTCATGTTTTCAAAGGTTTTTCTATTTACCAAACTTCATTTAAGTAAATTAATTCGTTTGTTGAGTCTTATTCATCAAAGATATAACTACCAATCAAAGCTTCTAATCAGCCTGGGATAACTAATATTTCCACAGTGTGCTAATTATAATTCCAGGCTAAAGCAAAAAACTTGACATTTTAATTAGCAAGGGCAGCTTTGCTATACTAAATGAGTCATTTCTATTGGCTGCTGCAAATATGGAAGATAACTTGCAGTGCCCTGTGGATCCAGGGGTCTAAGGTTCAAAAATAGTGGAGTTCTCTGGTCTCTAAAAATAGGTCAAGGTCCTTTTTATATAATCCCTAAGACCTCCTGCAAACCCTTTCCAACATAACTTCCACGTTGCATTGTAATTGTCTTTTTAAATATACATAATTAGAGTTTGATTACTTAGGTACCATCCTAATTACATAAGCATACCTACTGAGTTTCCTCCAAACATGTGCTTTCCCCAAGAATCCCAATGAATGTTGTTTTCTCCAACTCACATCACTCATGTGTGTTTTGTTACATATCCATTCATATATTTTGACACATATACAATGAAATATTACTCAAAGAAATGAAAATCCACTTCTTGTAACTTCCAATTTGATGAATTAGTAAATGTTTCACATATCAGGTGATTAAAAAAAGGAGGAAGGGCACAGGAAGAGTGAAAGGATAGGAAAAACATTTTTAAATTTATCGAAATATGGCCTTATCCAGACAAAGAAGAGGAGGTGGGCATCTGTACACAGAGAATCAGGCTTAGGACACGTTCATTAGCTACACCTAATGACAGTTTAGAGATTGAGGAGAAAATGACAAGAGACAGTGGCACAGAAAGCTGATCATGTGTTCACTGATAAGAAATTTAGATTCTACCCTGACACTTCAATGAAGATTTTTGTAAAAGAGGTATTTGTTCTTTAGAAAGCACAATGGCTCTATGTGACCAAAGAGTAACTCAGGTGTCAGCAGCATTGACTCTGCCTAGCAACACAATAGAAATCCCCCTGAACCACCTCCTCTACCCCACAAAATCCATGCTCCTCCCAAAGAGTGGTGGGAGACAAAAATATGCCACCCCAAAATTTGAAGGGTTGTTGAGCTGAAGACAAGAAGAAGCAGATACAGGACAGCTCTCTGCCTTTTCTGTGTTTGCCCCAAAGCAGGGCATAGACTTATAAAGACAAAAGCTATTGTGCGTCTCCTTTTTTTATCAGGGAGAACAAAAGTTAACCGATTAAGATAGCTTTGGACCCTTATCAGCCCAGAGATGATACCAGAGAAGCTTGTATTAAGAAGCTTTACTGGCCGGGCGCAGTGGCTCACAACTGTAATCTCAGCACTTTGGGAGGGCGCGGCAGGCGGATCACGAGGTCAGGAGATCGAGACCATCCTGGCTAACATAGTGAAACTCCATCTCTACTAAAAATACAAAAAAATTAGCCAGGCATGGTGGCAGGTGCCTGTAGTTCCAGCTACTCAGGAGACTGAGGCAGGAGAATGATGTGAACCCAGGAGGCAGAGCTTGCAGTGAGCTGAGATCACGCCACTGCACTCCAGCCTGGGGACAGAACGAGACTCTGTCTTAAAAAAAAAAAAGAGGCTTTATTAACCAGCCTTTAATCTGCCAGTTTTTTGCCTTCCTCTGAATTGCTGCTGTAGAGACTCAAAGCCCTTTTCCTCTGTCTTGCCACTTCTCTAAAACCTTACTTTGTTGAAGATGCTGTATAAGCTGGAATTCAAAGCCACCTCTTTGATAACTACTCATTTGGGGTGGGGGGTCTCCCATGTAAACATGAAATATACAGGTCAATAAATTTCTGTTTTTCTTTTGCTAGTCTGTCTTTTGTTAACAGGAGTTCATTGCAACTACAAACTTACAGGAGCTTAAAAAAAATCCTGCAGCAATTCTAGTAATTTCCAGGGATGTTTTGTTTCCTGGCCTCCTGAGTCTCTGAAGCTTCTGATTTCTTTTAACATCAGTCCTAAAAGGAAGTCCAGTTTTCTCTTTCAGTTTCAAACACACACACACAATTTTTTTTCATTAATACCGAGTCTTTTGTTTTTTGGATTTTTGTTTTGTTTTGTTTTATATATTTGATCATTTTGTCTTGAAAGCTACGCTGAAGATTTCTTAGGGAAGACATATTAGGTTAGGGAAAAGTAATTGTGGTTTTTGACATTACCAATCTAATAGAAAGGGTTATATCCCCATGATGCATGGCAATGGGAAGCTTTTTTTTTTTTTTTCAAAATGCGCATTGGCCATTCACTTTGGTCATTCACTTATTTATTGCTCCTTGCTCTCCTTTGTCCCACTGTACCACTGAAACTTCCACACTTCTTGGAATAGCCTTGAGAGCTGTGAAAGGCTTCCCCTCTATCAGACAGAACAACATGTCCACCTCCGTGCTCTGATGTCAGGTTCCTGCCTCCCTGGCCTGGTGTGATTCTGCTGCCCCCAAGCAGGCATACCAAGGCTTATTTCCATAAAAACTATTTCTTCCTTGATGAAATTTTTCCATCAACTGTAAAGAGAATTAGATTTTTTTCATCTTCTTTAAAAGTATGGAAAGAAGGTATACTTTCAATGAAAAAAAATGGTAGTTGGTACAGAAATGTAGTGGAAAATGGTAAAACTGAAATACTAGTAGTGTAAATAGTGAGAGGATTGTTTTAAGAGATAATAAGGAGATAGAATCAACAGTGTCTGAAGATTGATTAGATAACAGCTTTGTGGAGGGAGAGATGGAGTCAAGGTTAATTTTGTTTTCTTACTTGAACAGCTGGGACTATCACATAAATGGTAACGATATTCACCAGGGTAGAGAATAATGGAGGATTATAATATTATTCATTTGTATGTCCTTTTTCACATTGAGATGTCAGTAGAACATGCAGTGATGATGTCCAGAAGGTAATTGGATTTATAGGTCTGAAAACTTTGGTGAAACATATTTAGACATCACCAGAATGTCAGTAGATTTAAGCTGTAAAAATAGATTACATCACCCTGGACCAGTGTAATGTAAGTTAAGAAGAGACGTGACAACAAAACCAGGAGACATCTATGCATAAGAAGTGCAGAGGGAAAGAAAAGCCCTCTAAGGGGCTGGAGGACCACCAGAGTGGAGAAGGAGAATCGGGAAGGAATTGGTATCTTGAGAGCTGAGGGAGGAAAGTCCCTGAAGGACAGACTAATAACGATGTTAATATTGTGCCAAAGGACAGACTAATAACGATGTTAATATTGTGCAGAAACTAACATGGGACCACAATCCTCCATGGAATTTTCTCCTATTTTGTTGAGGAAAGAAAACCATTGTGAGATTTGCCAGATTTAAAATTAAACAGCTGTTTTAATTTCTTATAAGTTCTAATAATCTACTTGTCTTTAACCCACTTCTTATCACTGACAAGTAAATATATTCAAAATATTCCAGAATATAACATTATTTTATTCACAGCTATGGAATAACCATAATGACAGGTGTACATGACAGACCACACATCACCTCCATTTTAATTGATAAGGCTGAGAGTCCCAAGGAAACCAATCCCAACATTAGCACTGCAATTATCAAGCCTAAGCCATTGCCTAGTGAAAACTAGGCATATTCAGTAGCTGCATGAAATCTTTCAGGTCATTGGGTCAGATATTATAGTAAATTATTACAAATGGTATAGGAAAATAGATAACAGATTATTGAATATTTAGAGACATATCTATTAGGATAATCTGCCCAAGGAGAGTGGTAATTTGATTTGTTTAATCTTATTTTCTTCCTCTCTATACTATTCTCAGATAGCCATAACAAGATCTCCTTCAGTATAACATGTTTCACTGCCTAATGTTAACAGATATCATTCTTTAGGAGAAAAACATAACATCAAGAAATATTCTTCTACCTAAGAGAAAGTATTTTATAGAAACTGATATGGTAGGTGCTGTCATTTCTGCTTCGGGCTGCAGGCACCCATTCCACAGTCTGCTGGCCACTTAGAGCTTGCCCTGAGCCAGAGGGAGCTGCCTCATCCAGGTTGATATCTCATTGGCAGTGAAAGTCCATGTCCAGTGACTGCTTTGTATGGGCACAAACCCAGATGCTTTGCCTTGGCTGGTGCCCTAACTATGGAAAACACTATAGGGTCAAACCAGCTCCATCCCTTTAAAATGGGGTGAAGCCTCTGTGGCAACTGCTTCAAGTTCAACTTCTTCCTTTGTCCCAACCTGCTTCCCTCACTCCCCGACAGGCACTGTTCCTGAGAGCACTCCCTGCCACTTCTTGCACACAGATCTCGGTGTCTCAGTGTCTGTTTTCCAGGGAACTTAATCTAAGACAAGTGATAGTATATGTGTATTTAGATACTCGAGATTAGACATGGTCAGGCTCCTAAAAGATTTAGTACTATAGATCTCTGTTTCTAAAACTCTAAAATGCAAAAGGATAAAGTGGTTATAATATATATCTGTAACTTTCAATCATCTCTGTTGTGTGCGCTAATAGTTCCATAATAATGAACACAATAATCACTGTGTTCTTCATCATGTCTGTATAAATGCCATATTGAGCAGAGTAGTTTTCATCTCTATTTATTTTTTTAGAGACAGCGTCTTGCTCTGTCACCCAGGCTGGAATGCAGTGGCATGATCATAGCTCACTGCAGTCTCAACCTCCTGAGCTCAAGCCATCCTCTTGTTTCAGCCTCCTAAATTGCTGAGATTATAAACATGAACCACTGCACTCAGCCTGTTTTTTGTCTCTAACTCTTACCTCTCACCTTCCCTTCTTGAAAATTTTAGGAAGTGTGTTATTGTGCTTTTGCTGTTGATGGTGTTGTTGTTGACTATTTCTACCTTCCTTCTAATAACTTCGATTCTTATTTATTCTCAGATTTTGCTGCCTATTTACAATTATTTAACTTTTTTCTCTGTCTATAATCTTCACTGACTGCATAGGCTTATAGAAATGCCTACCGTGTTCCTTAAAGTTGCAGTGACTTTTTCTTCACCTTGATTACTTCTCTCCAATATTGAAACATGTTCTTTGACACTTCCGTAATTTTTTAAGAGGAGAAAGACTTCATTTACTGTAATCATTCCTCTTATTTTTAAAGTGTATCCTATTTGTTGGCAGTTAGAATGATGTTTTAATGAATTTAGAGAACCTAGAGATGCCCTAAGTATGCCTCATCAATTGCCCTATAACCATGAGTTCTTCTCTAAAAACATTCTAAGAACGAAACAAACATCTAAAGAATGAAACACAAAGAATGAGAAACAAGATACCATTTCAGATCAGGCAAAGACAGAATCAGAACACTTCACCTAGACTAAAAGCTTTGTCAGAATGCTACCTAACCTCTTTTTTTATTATTATTTATTTATTTTTAGTCAGAGTATCGCTCTATTGGTAGGCTGGAGGGCAGAGAAGTGATCTCAGCTCACTGCAACCTCCGCCTCCCGGATTCAAGCAATTCTCCTGCCTCAGCCTCCCGAGTAGCTGGGACTACAGATGCACACCACCATGCCTGGCTAATTTTTGTATTTTTAGTAGAGACGCGATTTCACCATGTTGACCAAGATGGTCTCGATCTCTTGACCTCGTGATCCGCCCACCTTGTCCTCTCAAAGTGCTGGGATTACAGGCGTGAGCCACCTAACCTCTTATTATCCTCCAATTGGTTAAGTGGTACAAGCCTTTAAGAATTAGCTAGTATACTTAGGCCCAGAAGCCAGGAGAAAAGGAGAAAGAGCTGCTGTCCTATGTCTGCTTGCCTGATGGAGGCTGGAATAGGACCAGCTTCCAAGTAGATGCACTACCTTTTCACACGGTGATTTCTGCATTCCCCACACCATAAGCATTCCAGGAGAAGGTCCTCCTGTGGAGGAGGAAGGAAGAAGGTAGGTGGAAGAGGCAGGCAGAGAAAAGCAGCACCCTTACCCCAACACACACACATGCACGCATGTGCATGCATGTGCGCACGCATGTGCATGCATGTGCACGCGCGTGTGCGTGCACACACACACACACACTGATGTTCAGGAAATTTGTTATTATCTTTAAATGTCCACTTCTACTAAATTTCTCTGCTTTTGAATAATTAAGTTAACGAGGCAAAAAGAAGTACCCTTACTACCTGTTTCTATAGGGGTGCTATTTACCTCATTTGCCAACTCTGAAAGTCAGAATTTTTGTTCTAAATTCATGTAGAATCCACAGGGACCTCAAAACCATAGCCAGTGGCCACTCTGTTTATTTATCAATGCAGGTAATAAATCAGGAGTTAGGTATTTTGGATATCAGGCCTAAGTACATAAAGCAATAATCAGAGGAGTGACTTAGGATTCTGTAAAGATGAGAAAGGAATTGATTGAGAATGACCAAATTATTATAACACCAACAGGTAATATTTCCTATGTGCTGACACTCTTCTAAGAGCTTTGCATGCCCAGTGTACTCATGAGGTGTGCCTTACTATTATCTACATTTTACAGCTGGAAAAATAAAGGCTTAGAGATGATTAGTATCACTCCCAAAACTGTATTGTTAGCAGCTAAAATGAAGAATATATACAGTTTTTATGCAGTGGATTCTAACAACTTCCCACATCTTCTTGCCTATGTGGTTAAGGGAAGTAGAATGGGTCTTCCTGGATCCCATAGCGTCTCTGCCTTGTTCTTGTCCCACATGGTCTAATCAGCCCTAAGATGCTGGCTTCTTCCTTTAAGTCCTCCTTACTAATCCTCAGTCTTAAACTTTACTTAGGTACTTAGCCACTATTGTTTTGAAGATCTCACAGCTTATTTTCACTCTTCTCTAGTGTGCTTTACATACATACTCTTATTTTTTCCATCTTCAAATGATTTCTCTTGAAAGCACTCTATTTGCCAGCTACTGCCTCTACTTTGTAGCAAAATTCATCCAATTATCTACACTCATTGTCTCCAATCTTTCTCCTAAACCTACCTGAGCAGAATTTTGTTCCTACCACTGTGTTGAAACTGGTCTTGTAAAGGTCTTCAATAACATCACATTAATAAATCCAGTATTCAATTCTCAGTCCATGCCTAATTGAATATCCGGCAGTGTTTGGTACATCGGATCACGGTGTTATCTGTGACACTACCTATCTGTGATTTCCTTTGGAATTTCCAGATCTCCCACTTCTCTGGCTGTCGTGCCATTCACTGGTTGCCCCTTCTCTGTTTCTTCTGCCAGAAACTGTTTTCCTGTCAGTCCTTTTAATGTTGGAGTACTTCCATGGCTCAGTCCTCAGTCCTCTTCACTTCTGTATCTATACTCAGCCCTCTGGTGATGTCATCCAGTCTTGTGGCTTTAAATACCATTTGCATCCCAACAACTCCTGAATTTATACATCCAAGCTCAGACCTCTCTCCTGAGCTTCACCTTCATATGTGTAACAGCCTGTATGACATCTCCATCTGATATCTAAAAGACATCTTATACCTAACATGTCCAAAATTCTGTCCCTGATCTTCCTTCCCAAACCTACCCCACCTTGGTTGGTTCACTGTCACTCATCTTTCCAGTTTTCAGTTCGACACTTTCAAGTCATGCCTGACTTTTTCCTTCTCTCACACAGTATAGCCAAACCAGCAACCAAATCCTTTCAGCTCCATCTGCGACATACATCCAGAATCTGACTACATCCCTACCTCTACTCTTGCCATCCTGGTCCCACACACTCTCATCTCTCACCAGAGCAACTGCAGGAGACACCTAACTGGTCTCCCTGTTTTCACTTTTGTCACTTGTTAGTCTGTTCCTGACTTATCAGCCAGAGTTCATCTTTATAAAACATAAAGTCAGGTCATCCATTCCTCTACTCCACTGCAAGAACTTTTCATGTGACCCATAGTGAGAGTCCAAATCCTATAATGGTCTATGGGATACCACAGGCTTTAACCTCCCTGATACCTTCTGACCACTCTTCCCACTATTCACTCCCTTATTCCTTTCCAGCCTCCTTCCTGTACATAGAAGATACCAAGTGCAGTCTTCCTTTTTGGAACACTCTTTCCCCAGATAGCTACACAGTTAATATCTCATCCCCTTTAAATCTTTGCTCAAAAGCCACCTGCTTAAGAAGACTTCCTCCGATTTCAGATTACAAACTCCCCAATACTCCTGCTCTAGGTTTTTAGTTTTTTTGCTGTTGCTCTTTATAGCACTTAACACCTTTGACTGTCCTAAACACATTTTCTCTTATTATATGTCTCACTCCATTAGAACATAAATTTCATGCAAGGGAGGGGTCTTGCCTGCTCTTTTCACTGCTGTATCCCAAGTACATGGAATAAGCCTGGCACATAATAGGTGTTCAATAAATATCTGTTGAATGTCTGAGTTTGGGGGTGTGGTGCTATAGCACTGTCTTTCTAATCTGAGCATTGCGTTCCTTTTCTGTCTTCCTTTAGTAGTTGACTTCTCCCAAGAGATTCATGCGCTTCTGTGCATCCTGCCAAAAATAGGGAGAGATTTTGTTGTTATTTTTATGGAGGTGAGATTCATAAAACATAAAATTAATCATTTTAAACTATAGTGACATTTAACATCTTCACAATGTTGCACAATTGGCACCTCTATCTAGTTCCAAAATGTTTTCATCACTCCAAAAGAAAAACCCATACGCAACGAGGGGTCACATTCAATTTTCCCCTGGCCCCAACCGCGGGCACTACCAATCTGCATTCTCTCTCTATGGACTTACCTATTCTGGATATTTTATATAAATGGAACCATCCAATATGCGAACTTTTATGTTTGGCTCCTTTGACTGAGCATAATGTTTTGAGATTCATCCACGTCGTACCATGTATCCGTATTTCATTTCTTTTATATCTGAAGAGTATCCCATTGTATGTATATACCACAGTGTGTTTATCCATTCATCCATTGATGGACTTTTGGAGCTGTTTCTATCTCTTTGCTATTATGAGTATTGCTGTTATGAACATCCATGTACATTTGTATATTTGAAATTCTTTGAGGTATATATCTAGGAGTGGAATGGTAACTCTGTGTTTAGCTTTTTGAGGGACTACCAAACTGTTTTCCACAGCAGCTGAACCATTTTACTTTCCCATCAGCAATGTGCAGAAGTTCCAATTTCTCCACATCCTTGCCAACACTTGTTATTTTCCGTGTGTGTGTGTGTTTTATTATATTCTAGCCATCCTAACGGGTGTGAAGGAACACTTCACTGTGGTTTTGATTTGCATTTCCTGAAAAGCTAATGATATTAACCATTTTTTAATGTACTTGTTGGCCATTTGAATATCTTCTTTGGAGAAATGTATTTAAAGTCATTGACCCACTTCTTAATTGGATTTTGTTTTTTCGTTGTTGAGTTATAAGAGTTATTTACATATTCTGAACAGTAGTCCTTTATCAGATATATTACCTGCAAGTATTTTCTTCCGTTCTGTGGGTTGTCTCTTCACCTTCTTGATGATGTCTTTCAATGCGCACAGGTTTTAATTTTGATGAAGTCCAATTTGCATGTATATTTTTTGTTGTTCCTTGTGCTTTTAGTAAAAGGAAAGTTTTAAAGTCCCATTAGTGGAAAGAGTTTTCTCCTGCTTGGAGTCCAAACCTTAATCCATTACTAAATGTGAACAGCATTATGATCCATAACTGCATTCAGCTTTGCCCGGACAGCAGTAAATCTGGACATTACCACCCGTTATCATGGGACATTTTTCTTAGCTCCTGGCGTTACTCACTTTGTGAGGAAAGTTTACCGTCTAACACTCCTGGGCTCTGCCAGGCCCCTCACTCACTGTTTCTCCTAATCAGTAAGTAGATTTGGGAGTGATGAACTAGCAGAGTTAGTGCTGCTCCTCCCTGTTTCTCTTGACAGCTGGTCTGCCTATGGAGACGATGTATACTGCTCTGCTCTCTATCACGTGAGGAAGGAGGCTCACAACTGAGTGTATTACCCAGCTCATGGATGTAATCTTTTTTTTTTTTTAAGATAAAGTCATTTATTTCTTTTTTTGTTTTCTTTTTGTGTGCAGCACAGCAACATGGATGTAATCTTATATCTGTAATGAAGTTGATGTTTTTGCTTTCATATGCCTTGCCCATTCATTGACGTGTGCATTCATCCACCAGCAAATAATTATTGAATGCCTGTTTGAAACCAGGCACTGTCTTATGTGCTGATGACACAGCTGGAACAAAATAGATAAAAAAATCCTTGTGTTCATGGAGTTATGGTGCTAATATTAAGGTTGAAACAAACTAGATAAATAAGTAAAATTATATTGGTCGGAACTTGAGCAAAAAATACAGAGGTACACTTTATTGGCCCCCTCAGAGCCTAACAATTACCAGTGTCACTGGGTTTCTAATCACATAACTCAAAAAGTTTACCATTTTCTCTGGCCTGCATTCTTGGTTACAAACAGTAGACAGGAACTCCAATTCTTTTACATATAGATGAAATTACCATGTAGAGGAGCAGGTTTGAAACGTAAGTAGGAAACAAAGGGGCTCTGGTAACCAATTGTATGGTGTAATCCCTGAGCACACCTTGCCACAGCCATCTTTTTAAGCCTCACAGCTCCATATCCGCTGCTTAAGGGGCAAGATCCCAGGCAGGAGTCTCCTAATGGTGGAGCTGAAATCATGTGCACATGCTCTGGCTGCCATAGACACGGTGAAGAAATAACTGGCTTTCCTGGATTTCCATACTGAAAGGTAAGGATCAGCTTCTTACTGGCGGCCACCTAATGAGATAATCTGAAAATAAAACATGTTGGATGTTAGGTTGCCTGCATGGCCAAAGGAGATCTATATCCATTATATGAGCACCTTATTACTACACGCACCCTAAGTCCTACTCATCTTACTTTTTCTACTTCCCATTTTATAAGGAATTTTGGTCGGATTTTTTTTTCTTTTAATATTATGGCCTGAAACTGAAAAAAACTGTCATTTTAAAACTGCAAGTACTTGGCGGAGCGCGGTGGCTCACGCCTGTAATCCCAGCACTTTGGGAGGCTGAGGCGGGCAGATCACGAGATCAGGATATCAAGACCATGCTGGCTAACACGGTGAAACCCTGACTCTACTAAAACAAAAAAAAAAAAAATACAAAAAAAAATTAGCTGGGCGTGGTGGCGGGCGCCTGTAGTCCCAGCTTCTCGGGAGGCTGAGGCAGGAGAACGGCGTGAATCCTGGAGGCGGAGCTTGCCGAGAGTGGAGATCACGCCACTGCACTCCAGCCTGGGGGACAGAGTGAGACTCCTCTAAAAAATAAAAATAAAAAAAAATTAAAAAGCAAGTACTGTTGTCTCCTGACAGATGGAAAATTGAATTAGTCTTTGAGGCAAATTGCTCCTTCATTTTGGTGGGAAAAACAAAAAAAAACTGCCACTGTTTAACAACACAGCATCCATCCTGAGCACAGGTGTTTCTAGCAGAGCTATGCCTCTGAAGATATAGTCAGTTTGTTAAGATAAATGTTTCTTAAGGATAGGAACTATCCCATGTTTTTGCATTATTGTTTTTGTGGAGGGCTCTGTGTGTGTGTGTGTGTGTGTGTGTGTGTGTGTGTGTGTACAGAAATTCAAGCACTTGCTGATAGGAAATTTATGAACAAAGACTCTGAAGACTCAGGAAACATGATATTTACTGCCAGCAGACAAGAAACTGTAAAAAGGAACTGGAAATAAAATATTGCACACATGGTATTGTTCAAAAGAGAATAACACAGAGTTTGGAAAATATACTTATTTTGAACAATGTTCAGATGTGATTATCTTTTGGAGGCCCTAGGACAAAACCGTCATGGGGTGGATTGTGAGTAGGATCCCCTCAGGAGAGGGAACATCCCACCATCACTAATTCAGTACCCTCTTCATGTTGCTGCCCTTGTTTCCATAGCTACATGCCCTTCCACATTCAGGAGCCTGACCTTACTGCTGTCACTGTCTCTGCCATGACCACGGTGAGAACTGCCCAACTGCTTGCCTCATACCATCCTGGCTGCTGAGACAGCCTGACATGAGGGTTGCTGAGTGGTGGAGACTGGGCAATGTGCCTGTATTCTAACTGTAAGGCAGACTGAGCAAGCTGCTAAGGAACGTTTACAGCTCCTTTAGAGGGAGAAGATCTTTGCCAACACTGCCCCCTCCCCATCCTCCAAGGTGCTGGGAAAGAGTTTGAGTAGGCAAAGTAATAAAAAACGCCCACTACACGTCCCAACATCTTTTTAAATATAGTATTGTTTTGTAATGCAATAAGCTGCTAATTAGGTTTGGTACCATTGCCCTCATTTTCTACCTCAGGACCAATAAATAATTATTACTTGATAAATAGGAATTTAAATTTGCTGGTATCCAAAATTGTTTAACATGTATTCATTCAATTCACTCAATAAGCACTTATTGAATACCACATATTCCTTTTGTTTTTTTTTTTTTTTAAGACAGGGTCTCACTCTGCCACCCAAGCTAGTGTGATCATAGCTCACCACAGCCTTGAACTCCTGGGCTAAAGCAATCCTCCGGCTTCAACCTCCCAAGTAGGTAGGACCACAGTGCATGCTAACATGACTGGCTAATTAAAAAAAAAAAAAAGATATAGAGTCTCAACATTTTGCCTAGGCTGGTCTCAATCTCATGGGCTCAAGCGATCCTCCTGCCTCGGCCTCCCAAAGTACTGAGATAACAGGCATGAGCCAACATGCCTTGCTAAATCCTAATTTGTAGTACTTAGAAGCAACGTAGGGTTACAAAAGCTGGAAAGTTATATAGGATGCCTTACCTTAAATATTTTATTAAATATTCTAAAATTATTCATGAAAATGTTTTAGTTCTTTAGAAAAAAATTACAATTCTACCTTCTCCCTGAAATTTTGCATATTTACTTTCTATTTCAACTCTTTTCATATCCTTGACTTTTTTAATCTTAAATTCTTATGGAATTATATATGAAATATCACAAATTTAAAATTTGAGGCAGTAGAAAAATATTAAAGTGTTGCTTTTTTAAAAAGAGCTCTAGAAATGGAAAGACGTCTGCCCTGAATCTCACATCATATTTCCACACATTATGTAATGAGTACATGCATTGCAGCAGGAAACACAGTCTAGCATTGAGGCAGACCTAATAAATAATTACAAAATAGAGAACATATTTTACCTTTCACACTTATATAGTTAACCTATCTCAAACTAAATGTTGCTTACAATGTGAAGGACACATTTTCGTTTCCCTCAATATAAAAAACTGTCCCAGAACCATTTATTGAGGCATTTATTGAGGTCCCTCCCTGGTGTACAAGGTGACTCTCATCATATATTGAGCTGAAATTGAGGTGTGATTCTCCATTATGCTTCACTGTGCAGTTCAACTTTCCCTGTATGTATGCCAGGCTTTCCAAGCACAGTAATTCTGCTCCAGGACAGTCTTATCTAGTGGAGGTCACATGGGCTTAACCACTCTGTCCCAGCGATGTAGGCAGGGAGACCATCTGAAGGCATCCCCACAGGGTGGACCTATTTCTGGGTGGGTTCTGTGAGTCCTGAAAGTGGTCATCCCTGAAACTAATTATAAATTATTTTCTGTGTTGTGCTTCCCTTCCACTACCCCCAAACATCCATTAAAATGCTCCTAAGTGTTATAGCCTTGTCTCTTCTTTCACCAAGGGAGATGAGAGAAGGTATAATGATGTAGTGAGATGAAATGGTGTGAGGAAGGGCAGCTGTTGGGAGATAATGCTCCATAAATTGTTTCATGTTTCTGCAGTCAAGGTTTTCTGAGCAGAGCACTGGCACCTGGGGATAGATATCTCTGGGGAGATAGATCTCTCTGGGCAGATGTAGAGATTCATCTCCCTGGCACTATTTGTTTACATTCTGGGGTGGTGAAGTAGAGACTTTTTCCTCCTCTCTCTAGAGAGAATTTGTTTACATTTCAGAATAAAAATCTCTCTCTTCCACCCTCCCTTCCTCTCACTCTATGTAAGCACCTAGAGGGGAGGATGGACAGATATGTCAGTGACACCTGTATAAACTCTGAGTTTCATAATTTGGGGCTTCCTCCTCTGTGATGCAAACCTCTGAATATGCAGGTACCTCTAGCACTCACTGCACTACCCCATGAAGAACTAGGCCTTGAGAAACTGATGAAAGCTGCTCTGTGAATAAAAGCTGCTCGTTTCCTGATCTTGAGATCTTGATATATGATATATAGGTATAGATATATGGACATAGATCTAGATAGATATAGATACAGATACTATGGTAGGATGACTAGTTAACTTGCAAACAGGGTAACATCTCCGCTAACCTTTCACAGCTTCAGATGTAACAGCAGCTGAAGTCCAAGTAAAACTAATTTGAAGACCATAGAAGATGATCCTGGAGTGGACTAAACAGTAGTTCCCAGACCCATGGAGACCAGAAACCTAGGACTGGATGGTATTGTGTCTGCAAGAGGCGTTCAGGACAGATCTGTTCTCAAGTGTTCCAGAAATTCTGTGGGGAGAGGAAATTGGTAATAGACTTAACTTTCTGTAATTAAGGGGGTTGGAAGAGATGAGGTTAGAAAGGCAGGCAGGTGTCACAGGCCCAAAAGTACCAATGTTACATCAGAGAATTTGGACTTTATTCTATAGGTAATAAACACTTTTAAGCAATGGTCAGTAGTGTGTGTGTGTGTGTGTGTGTGTGTGTGTGTGTGTGTGTGTGTGTGTGTTTTAAGAAAACTGATAGCAGCAGGCCGGGCGCAGTGGCTCACGCCTGTAATCCCAGCACTTTGGGAGGCCGAGGCGGGTGGATCACGAGGTCAGGAGATTGAGACCATCCTGGCTAACACGGTGAAATGCTGTCTCTACTAAAAATACAAAAAATTAGCTGGGCGTGGTGGTGGGCACCTGTAGTCCCAGCCACTCAGGAGGCTGAGGCAGGAGAATGGCGTGAACCCGGGAGGTGGAGCTTGCAGTGAGCTGAGATCGCGCCACTGCACTCCAATCTGGGAGACACAGCAAGACTCCGTCTCAAAAAAAAAAAAGAAAAAAGAAAACTGACAGCAATGTCCAGTATAAATTATAAGAGGTGACTAGCAGCAGGAAGAGAAAACATGATACCAGTGGAGGTGACAGATGATGAGGTCTTCAAACAAGAAAGGTCTAGCAATTCTCATCTTCTTTTTCTTAAATCGAAGTTAAAATTAAGATTAGCTTCTCTGCTGATCTAAAATGCATTTGTTCCTGGCTACAGAATTTGGATTACAGCAAATATACTTCTTTCACTCATCCAAACTGAATATGTAATCAGTCCTCCATTACATATTCTCTTGATGCATTGTTCCTTATAAGTAAACGTTCAGCAGATTCTTGAGTCAGAACATTCCCTGAAAGGGTCTTCATACACAGAAGCCATGCATGCCTTCTTTCCTCCTTCTTCCTTCTCTTCCTCCTGTCATTCTGCAGCCCTTGCAAAAAACAAAATGGGAATACCAGAAATATCTGTTTTCTTCCCTTGTGCATTTCTTTCCTCCTCTTTCTTCTTACCCTCCACCCCCAACTTCTCAGTTTCTTCCTGTAATTCCATCCCTGAAATCTCCCATTTGTACCTGATAGTTGACACTGACAATGTCCCTTACTAAAGCCAAGGACAGAATATTTGGAACTTCTGATGCCTAAACTCCTACGTGTCTGTGATTCTATCACCTACTGCTATTGTCCTTGGATCTCTTTCTACAGCAAGTTCTGTATAATTTGAGCCCATATCTTCTCTATTCCCTGACTCCTGATCCTCTTGGTGTCTGAGTCCCTGTGGGTTCTACATTCATTCATTGACTTTCCTTCCTCTTCTCACTGCTGGTATCCAAGGAGTCTTCATTCCAGGAAGCACTAAACCCTCAGAGAGAAGCTCAACTTATAAGCATAATGATCATGCCAGGTAGGCATAAAAAAAGACTCTTATCTCCAACTTACGGATGGGAAAACTAAGTCACAAAGACATGAAGTGCCTTATTTCAGAGCTGCATCATTAATTAGTGATAGTGCCAGGATAAACAGTGCACTGATATTTCTAAAATGGCCACCTATTTCTAGTGCATTGATAACTCTAAATTGACGCCCTAACCAGTTAGAAATATTCTTCCTAACCAAAATCTTCCATTTATATTCAAGGATTTAATTCAAGCTTTCCACAGTACTCACAGGAAAAAAAAAATGACATCCTAACCAGTTAAAAATATTTTTTCTAACCAAAGGTTTCCATTTATACCCAAGGATTTAATTGAAGCTTTCCACAATACTCACAGTAAAAGGAAAAAAAAAAAAAAAAAAAAAAAAAAAGCTTAGACTTGCCTACAATACCATGATTCAGATTGCTTTTCTATTAAAAAAAAATAGGCCAAAAGCTGTGTTAAAACACTCGAGTTACATTTTTTCAGACACAAACTGGGAAATTTAAACAGTGACTAGAGTTCAAGATAATACTTTTTAAAATTATTTCCAACTGCCCAGATAATAGAGGGAAAATGTTTAATGATTTTATTAGTATAATGGAAATAGCTCAATTTCCATCTGATTATACATATACAAGAACTAAGAAAACTAAAGCTAAAGAATATTTTAATCATGTTATTATACAATTATATTATTTACTCCTCAAAACATAAACACTTGAATCAATAATCTAAGAGATGGGCAAATGCCTAATAGACAACCTGACGCTTTTCCCAAAGACATTAAATACTACTGAAATTCAACCAAAAAGAATTTCTCTTGAATTTACATTAATAGTTTCTGTTGCTCACATGATCTCTCTAAATAAAAATAGATGCCCTTCTTTCTACATCCACCATAGAAATTCCTTCAGTTACTTTCATAAAGTGAATGTTTTATTTTAAGTATTTCGTATGTATTTAAATAAGAAAGCGTAGAAGATAGATTAAATAGAAATAGAAGAAATAGAAATAGAATAGAAATAGAAGAATAGATGAACAATTTTTAGTTACCCTCTAAGATATAATTTCAACATTCAATTAATGTTTAAATTTTACATGTTTTAATGATATAAATTGGCTCCATGTACCTTGAATGTAACATGAATGTAAGAACTGTCCACTGTCTTTAGAGTATTTCTAATTCCAGTCTGTATTTGAGCATTAAGTGTTCACACTCATTGCTTCACCCACTATGTTAATCCACTAGATTATGCAAAATGATGAAGCCTCATGTGATTTCAGGAAATTGAAGTTCAGCATGGTCTTTGGTGTGTGGTGGTTTCCCTATTTGTGGCTTTTCTTTCTGCTACACATGGTGCCACTATTGAACATCTGTCGGACACTGCTACTCAGGGCAAACTAGAGAGATGCCCCTCACAGAAGGAGTCTGCACAGTCTGCCAGCTTGGCCACATCAGCCCTCCAGTATCCATAAGCCACACCCATCAGTGCCTTCTGAGGAACTGTGCTGGTCTCTGTCATCCATGGAAGCCATTTCCCATTCACCCAGCCTAGTGGGATGGATCCCTCCTTAGTCCACTCTCTTCTTCTTTCCAAGCATCAACCTCTCTCCCCTCATTTTCTCTCTTTTGGAGCCACTTTTACTCCATCTTTCATTGAGCTTAACTTCCCCAACAAAGGCTGTATGTCTAAAACTGAAGTCGATGCAAAGGAAAAAGGGAAGTGATCATTGATTAGTTGGTCTCAAAACATGCTGTACATGACAATCACTGGGAGTGCCCTTTTAGCATATATGTCTTATCTAGTCAGTTTTGAGTGGAAGCGAGAAATTGACAGGAGAGGCCCTGGACAAATCTGAAGCAGGTGGTTCTAGGACCACACTTGGAGAAACATCGGCCTAAGTCCTACAATACAAATGCCTGGCTGACCACCAGGAGAGACAGGAAGGGAAAAATGCCAGTCAGTCTTTTATGATAAATTTACAATCAACCTTCAATCGGGAAAATAAGAGAGTTGATTTCTCAATCTGCTTATCTTGCAGCATGTTTTGTAAATTTTTTCTGTGATATAGAGACTCTGGATGTCAGGATGAGAATCTGTCCCTCTGAACTAACAATAGCTGATAGATCAAGTCAACTAACATGCAAGAAGCAGAAGAGGTACTAACATGATACATATTGGAATATTTTACGTGTGTGAATAAATTACATTCATATTTCCATACTTTGCTTTTGGAAATGGTTTTATCATCAGCTAATTTTTTTTCTCATAGAAAAATTTTGGCTTATTTTACTTTAACCTCCCAGTATAAGTCCAGTCTTAAAATGATAACCATTTCTACCTAAGAAAGAGAAGAAGTAAGGATTACAAAGCATAGTAATGCAGCACCTTTCAAAGTTGCAGTTTTCAAAGTGAATATTGCTTTTCTCTTTTTTCTCCCTCTCAATAAATGCTCCAAGACATCCATTAGCTGTTCCTAGAGAAAAAGTTACCTTTATGAAATATGGAAAATTGGAAGCTAGACAAATGTAAAAATAATGATAAAAATGTAAGTAGTAGCCTCTGGAGGGAAAAAGGTGGATCCAATAGTTTTGTTATTTTCCTACCACCACTATACGTAAAATATAAGGCCTCATAGTGAGTAATAGCAAAACCCCCAATTACTTTTGCACCAGCCTAATACCTTTAATTTTGGTTATATAATTTCTCTCTTTGAACATCTATCACAGGAATTTTTGTGTTATGCTATTGACAGAAAAGGGTTAAAAATGTGAATTAGATGTAAAATACAATTGCATCTAAATAACTTTAAGATTGTTTTCTCTTTTGTGATATAACACATTATCATTACTATTTATCAGATTCAAAAAATCAATATATACTTGCCTTAAGAACCACCACATTTAAGGTACTTTGAGTCTTTTAATTACAACAAGAGAAAAATTTCAGAATACCTAGATGCAAAGACTGGCCAAAAGTTTTTATTCTCCCTTTACTCCCTATCAGGCATAGTACAAGGATACTCAGATAATTAAATCCTACACAGCTGCTGCCTTCTGTTGGGAGAAGGATCTTTTCGACTACCTGAGTGGTCTCATAATCCATAGCAGGATACCTTCTGAATAGTGGCCAGACACCAGAGGGACTGCTTCAGAAGCAACCAAGGATTTGTAAAGTATGCCCATGCGACCATTATATGCAACAGAGGTATGATATTAATCTCCCAATAGAACTTATGATCCTTTGTGGCAATCTGTGTTTCACATGTTCGACTGTGTTTTGAATTATTTTAAGACACTGATGGGCAAGTTTTATCTTATTTTTTAATTAAAAAAATGAAAACAAAATAAGATTTCCAAAGAGAACATTTAACAAAGGATGATCAGATTCCATGTAGTCTCCTTCCTTTTGTTTCTTTATACGTAGTCACCAATCATTCATTCGTTGGCTTCTTGTGAGAAGAAAAATGGTTACAAGGTAGTATAAAGAACCTTGGGTCTGAAGTAGGGTATTTTCTTGGGAATGTCATAGAACTACACTCAAACAAGAAGAGACAAGAACTCTGTAAAACATTGGATTCAACAGCAGGGGAAAAGTAAAAAAGAATTTATTGAAAGATATATTTCTGAAAACATGTGAAACCTATTAATAAAACTTACCTTTTATTGCCTAAAAGTTATAACGTTAGTTTCATTTCCAAATGATTTTATTTAGCAACGGCTCATAAAGATATACTTTTCAGAATTTCTGCCTTTCCTCCATTTCACTTTTGCAAAGCAGTTACTGACTTGTTATCCAAGACTGACGTGTATTAAGGGAAGCAGTTAATGATTTTGCAAAATGAGGTCACACTTTTTGTAATGTGAATACTCATAGTTTATGTAGTTGTTTAGCCAATTTATGTTTACTTAACATTGATATGACTATACAGAAATGTAATTTAGCTTTTATTCATTTCAGATACCATAATCTTAAAATTATACTTTGACTTTTTTACCAAAATGAGTTTGGTATTTCAGAAAAATTAAAAATCTAGACAGCTGTTCATGCTAGCCTCTAATGTATGGAAACAATTTCTATGAACAGCTCATTTTGGATCTATTTTATTTCTCTTGGGAACTTCATATATATAATATAAGCTACTTTTGAATCTTCTTAATTTTATTCTATTATTAAAAAACAATTAAGTCTTCTCTCCTATGTGGAGCCCATTAGTATTTTCAATGTTTGTGAGTTTCTGTGGGCGGGGGTTGTGGAGGGTGGGGTTCGTATGTGTGTCAGTTTGCATTTTAAAAAGAATTAGGGAAGCAGAAAATAAGAATAACTTTAGAAATAGAACATTCACTTCTGAGTTATGGGCAAAGAGGTGATGTCTGGAAAACACACAATAAGACTTTAAGCAAGTTTTGTCTTCTTTGATGTTGTTTTTAAAGCCTCCAACTTTTCTACTGCTAGATATGATTTTTAAGAGCTTTGCTCAAGGGAAGTTTAGGAATGTGAAATAAAACTATCAAGGCAACAGCATACATAACTTACACTGTATTATTTGAAGGTGTACAGAAAGCTAGTGTTTTTATTTTGTTAGCCTTAACGACACAGAGTATATGCTGTTCTCTTTGAAAACTTCAGTGCAGAAAAAGTATTAAATATTATACCAAATAGCAATTTGTATTCAATCTATCCTAACTTTTATTGCTTGTTGGGTTTTTTGTTGTTGTTGTAAGGCCATTGTATCATGATGTCAATTGCATTCATCACTAGCACTTATGTTGTCATAAGAAAAAAAATCATCTGAGAATAATGGCCAAAGGAATCACAGACACACAGAAAGACTGCGTTTTAGATATAGAGAAGTCGTAGCTTAATTTCCCAAATAAACTGAGTTGGTTATTTAATTCTGAGACAGATCTAGTTTGATTAAAAATCAAAAACATGATCCAGAAGAGCAAGTGAATTTAATATTACAGAATGATGTCACTATATTTTGTACTTTCTTTTTTCACGTAATAGCTTTTAAAAATCCTAAGAGCTAGACAACTAAGTATTTGTGTACTTAATCATGTGCAACTGTTGATCACTTACCCCATTTTTGTTAACATACCACATAATTGACCAATGTCTAAGTCCATTTGTGCTGCTATAACAAAATACTTGAGACTAGGTAATTTACAAATAACAGACATTTATTTCTTACAGTTCTGGAAGCTGGGAAATTGAAGATCTAGACACTGGCGAAATTGGTGTCTGGTGTAGGCCCTGTGCTTCTAAGATGGTGCCTTATTGCTGAGTTCTCACACATCAGAAGGGCAGAAGGGCAAAAGGGACTAAGGCACTCCCTTCAATCCATTCATAAGGTCACTCATATCATTCATGAGTGTTCTACTCTCATTACTTAACCATATCTTAAAGGCCCAACCTCTTAATATTGTTGTACTAGTGCTTAAGTTTCAATATGTGAATTTGGGGGCACATTCAGATCACAGCATTGAATATAAAACTTATCCCATATTTTTTCACATATCATGAATAGCCACTGAATTGTTGAGAAAATAGCCATTAACTATGATGGGGATATCCTAATTGAAATAATTTGTTTTCAAGCACAAGGAATCCTTGACTTGGATTTGGTCTCTCCTAGCCAACTAGCTGAGTCAACTCTGACTAACTATTTAGCCTCTTTAAGTCACACTTTCCATATTGCACAAATTAAATAGTACAAACTAGTCAGGAAAATGAATTCAAAATTCTAGGTGAATTTCATGGAGTTTTGGTTTGTTTGGTTTTTTTGGTGTTTGTTGGTATTGGAGTTATTGTTGTTTTGGTGTATCTTCCAAAATAAATCTCCTTAAGACCACTCTTACCTTTCCTTTGTTCACAGTATGTCTATGGGTGTGTTACATGGCAGACTCACGATATTTCATATTTGTTATCAGAGCTATACATTTCATTGATGAGTAATACAACTTCAAGAACATGGTTTCCTCTTTTAAGCAGGGAAATTTTTACCAGTGTTTTCCCATCCTGGACATCAAGCCACTTTATCTACAAGCATTTTCTCTTCACTTATTCATTAATGATATCTTCTTTGAATGTTGTTTGCTGAGTTTGGTGATGGTTTTTATTATACCTATAAAAATTGTAAGAGTTTTCTTCAGAAAAAGAGGTTGAGACATTGAATAGAACATTGAAGACATGGATTTCAATAAATCTTGTGCAGTAATTTCAAGAATACAAGAACTTCTACTAAATTTTATCCTTGCCTTACAGAATCACCAAAACTTCAAAATCAGTTAACAGCAAACTAAAAAACAAATCAAAAGAAAAGAATTAGAATATAGGCTAACCAAAGCCATTTGAATTAATTGTCTTTCTGTTTCATTATGTTTTCTCCTAATCACCAATTTTTACAAAACAGTAAAGAGACATATTTTGCCATTAAAATGTATTTCAATATTTTCCAATTCATTACATTTATTGTAATCAATTACAGTAAATACTACCCAGCCTTTATTTTTCATGAGTATTTGTTTCTACACAATCTATGAAAATTCCAAGGTACAAATACAATGTTGGAATTCTATCAGCATATTTCTTTCTTGGTCTCTAGTCAGTAGAAAAAAAAAAATCCACAGAATTGAGCAAAATTGAACAAATTATCAGCTTTATTTGGGGATCTCTGGGAACAACTAGACTGAACACTACAGCAGTGCTGCCCCTTTCCACTCAAGTTTTGGAATTCAGGATCCACACTATTCTGACTCAAACATTAAGTCACAAGTGAGGAAGTTATAACTGAGACAATTAAGATCTGACTTGGCTTACTCATTTCATGATACAGAAATGCAGAAATGTTTGAATGCAGGTCTTTCCAATAGATTGACAGAAAGCTAAGAAAGAACTGACAAAGTCACCCTGCTTTGGCCCCACCCTCTGATTAATGCAGTTGATATGCAAGTCAAACTTCTCTCTCTCTTAAACAAAGAAGACACTTCTATGAGGAGACAGGAGGGAGAGTTACAGAGAGAAATCTCAATTGTTCCTTCCCAACTTGTCATCTTCCTCCACTTCCCTAGCTGCATGGTGGAATGTATTTTCTCTAATGAAAAATATTTGTACAAGTAAATCATTCGTATATGCTTCCATACACACAAACGCACACATATACACACACACACTATTATCCTTAGTTTCAAAAGGTGGTTCTTAGGTGTCAATATGTGGAGGCTTGATTTGAATGATTAACAGCTAAATATCCCTTTTATTAACTCAAGTAGCATACACTAAGAGTTCCAAGACAAAGTTCTCAGTACTCTGGAGCAGAGAAAAGCAGAAAGGGAGAAAATGATGCACAGCTAAATAACACACAAATGAATTCGAAGAGATTACAGTAAGTGTTTCACACATAGGAACACTGACCAATTAGTCTTTTGTTTGATTTTTAGTGCCTAGAGCTCATTGAGGTAAATTCTTAAATTATGATTGACACCATAGGAAGAAGTAAATAATCGTGAGCAATTCAAATGTACATCTGATGAAAATTTTAGAGGGAAAGAAAATAAATGATAAGACAGAGGCAATATTTGAAAAAATTATTGCCACAAAGTAACAAAAGTCACAAATTCAATAGATATAGTAATACACTAAATCCTGCACAGGCAAAATACAAAGAATTCCTATTTGGTTATATTGTATTGAAAGTTTAGAACACCAAAAAAGTGAGAAGGAGTAAAAAGCAACCCTAAGAAAAGAAGGCAAATCAGACTGCCAATTACATATCAAAAAGAGCAGCAGAAGTTGGAAGATGGTATAATAGCATTTTCAGTGTTGAGAGAAAATAATTGTCAATCTATTATATCCAGCAAAAATACCTACAAATAACAAGGGTGAAATAAAAAATATTTTCTTTTTACTTTTTTTTTTTTTTTTTTTTTGAGACAGAATCTTGCTCTGTCATCCAGGCTGTAGTACAATGGCGTTATCTCAGCTCACTGCAACTGAACCTCTGCCTCCTGCGTTCAGGCAATCCTCCTGTCTCAGCCTCCTGAGTAGCTGGTATTACAGGCATGCACCACCACGCCCAGCTAACTTTTATATTTTTAGTAGAGACAGGTAGTTTGGCCAGGCTGGTCTCAAACTCCTGACCTGAAGTGACCTGCCTGCCTTGGACACCCAAAGGGCTGAGATTATGGGCGTGAGCCACCACACCTGGCCTAAAAAATACTTTCTGATAAGTAAAACTAAAAAATTTACCTTCAGAAGGGATTTAGACCTTCACTAAGAACATTCTATTAGGAGTTCTTCAGGCAGCTGGACATCCTTATAAAAAGGAAAGTCTGAAAACCAAAAAGGTAGAAAGAAAAACCTAGTTTGTAATAATAAAAGGTATAATTCTCCAGGAAAATATTCAAATTCTAAACTTGTATGCATAAAATAATATATCTTCAAGATACATAAAGCAAAATTTTACAGAATTACAAGGGAAAAAAGAAAAATCTACCATTGTGAGGGCAATTTTAGTACAACTCTCTCTGTAACTGATAAATCAAACAGTGATAGATTTCAAAGTCGGCCACAGATTCCTCTCATTCCAGAATGCATATCCCTTTGCAATGTGGTTTTGTTACTTTTCCCATGAAAATGTGGAGTTTATTTTTCCATCATTTGAATGGGAGTTTAGGCATGTAATTTACTTTGGTCAAGGAATCATTAGCAAATAGGATACATAAGCTTACAGTTGGGGGCTTGCTATCTTGCTGGTCTTGGGAACCTGGAAACCACTACCAGATGAATCAGCCTGGGCTACCCTGCTGGATAAAGAATGCCTTTGGGCTTAAGGTAGCGGTCACCCCTGCTGCTCACAATATATGGTCACTATAGATACTCTGTGGAGTAGCTAACCATAATGCATGAGTGTATCTAATAAACCCTTGGAGCAGAGATGAGCCTTTCTTGCTGAACTCAGGCCAAACTGTTGACCTAAAAAAATATGAGCACGGCTGGGCACGGCGGCTCACGCCTGTAATCCCAGCACTTTGGGAGGCTGAGGCGGGTGGATCACGAGGTCAGGAGATCGAGACCATCCTGGATAACACAGTGAAACCCCATCTCTACTAAAAATACAAAAAATTAGCCGGGCGTGGTGGCAGGCACCTGTAGTCCCAGCTACTCCGGAGGTTAAGGTAGGTGAATGGCATGAACCCGGGAGGTGGAGCTTGCAGTGAGCTGAGATGGCACCACTGCACTCTAGCCTGGGCGACAGAGAGAGACTCTGTCTCAAAAAAAAAAAATTATAAGCAAATAATTATTATTTTAAACCAATACATTTTTGGAGTGGTTTGTTTTATAGCACAAGCTAACTGATAGAATTTTCAATTATAGAAAGTTCAAAGGTAAAATTTAATATATTGCTTATAGACACATAATACAAAATTAGTAAAACTATTTCAAAAAGCAAGAGAATTATTAAAGCAAAAATCAAAGCAATGCCTAGGATGAAGATAGAAATGGGAAAGAGCATAAGGAGAATTCGTAAAGTAGCCGTGATATTCTATTTTTGACTTGGGTCATCAGTATACATTATTTGGCTTTTTAAATTATTATCCTTTAAAAGGTACGTACGTGTATATTTACATAGACTTCTAGAAATATATTTCACATTTTTACAAAAAAGAATAGTATAAAAGAACAAACAGCAAAACCAAAAGCATGTATGGGGAGAGGCTATAGGGAATAATAAATAGGATGGAAAAAAGAGTCCTCCATAAGAGGCTGGAAATTATATTCAATCTACCAGTAAAGAAACAGAGCCAAAGACATCTGACTGAGTGGAAAAAGTTGGTATCTGAAAGTAAGGAAAAAGAATTTCCCTGGTCTTTGAAATATTTGTGAATTGCACCCAACTGGAGAATCACAGGCTACTGAGAAAGTGATGCAGACCAGTTAAACAATTCCAAAAACTCCTGATGTTGCCAAAAGATCCTAGGCAGGGAAAGAGCAGAACTTTACAGAAAATCAAACTATGAGCATCAGGAAGGCTAAAGTGGAAAAATGTAAAGAAGCAAAAATGGAAAGTTTCCCCATGTGTTTATCTATCTTATGTATAAACCGAACAAAGAAATAATTTATCACCAATTGGAACCTCAAGCTCAAATCTGAGTGCAGGACCTTAGTAGACTAAACTGACCCAAGTGGAAAATTATTTTTGCACCGGCTCAGGCTTACTTACATCAGTCCAGAAGAAAGAATAGGGTATTTGGACTATACCCCTGAGCTCAGGACTCCCCCTTGGACCTCTGGTGAGTAAAACCCTGTCTAGAACACACGTGTCAGCAAAAAGAGAATAGTTTGCAGAGAGAGCTCTCAGCCCAAGACTGGGAGAGCTACTCCTTTACATGACCACTCTAATCTAGAGCATTTACAGAGGCAGAAAGAGTCAAAGATTATAAAGGAAAAGGAGATGGGTGGGGTTTCTCTCTCTCTCTTTTTTTTTTTTTTTTTTTTTTTTTTAAGACTACGTCTCGCTCTGTTGCCAGGCTGAAGTGCAGTGGCGCAATCTTAGCTCACCCTGACCTCGGCCCCCCGGTTCAAGCGATTCTCCTGCCTCAGCCTCCCGAGTAGCAGGGACTACAAGTGCACACCACCACGGCCAACTAATTTTGTATTTTTAGTAGAGATGCGGTTTCAGCATGTTGGCCAGGATGGTCTCGATTTCCTGACCTAGTGATCCACCTGCTTCGGCCTCCCAAAGTGCTGGGATTACAGGCGTGAGGAGTTTCTCTTAAGAGGGAGCAGCTCTGGCTAGCCTCCTTAGGTTCTGTGCTATGAGAGGAACAAAGGAAACAAAGATGGGATATTCACCCTTTTGGGAGCGAGTGCACGATTGAGAATACTGATCAGATTCTCATGGTATCTGCAAGAGACATTAGCATCTCCAGATGCTAATCACAGGAGTTTGCACTCACAGCTACAAGGACCAAGAGGTAGAGTGGCGTTCACGCCTGTTTCCCAAGGAAAGTCGGATTGATACCATTGTTCTGGCATGACTACTCACAGCACTCCCTCTCACCTTTTTAAAATTTTATTTATTTATTTATTTATTTATTTATTTTAGATGGAGTCTCACTCTGTCACCCAGGCTGGAGTGCAGTGGCGCGATCTCGGCTCACTGCAATCTCCGCCTCCCGGGTTCAAGCGATTCTCCTGCCTCAGCAGTGGCACGCGGCCACCACGCCCAGCTAATTTTTGTATTTTTAGTAGAGATTCGATTTCACCATGCTGGCCAGGCTGATCTTGAACTCCTAACCTCGTGATCCACCCGCCTCGACTTCCCCGCCCACTCTTAAAAGTGTCTCTGTGTCAACAATAAATTATACAGCCATCCTAATTATAAGGAAAGTGTTTTGAGGGAAGCTCAGGGCAATGAAGCAGAACGCAAACACCTGTGTTTTGGTACCATCCCTCGCTAACACCCATTGTTGATAAGCACTTCTTTTCCAGGACGTGAAATCCAATCCCTGGATCCTGCCCAGTCAGTACTCATTTCCTTCCTTTTTCCCTGTTTCTCTAACAATAGAAATCATGCCATCACTATCTTTATTTCAAAAGAATGGAAATCTCTAACCATTTTTGGTAGAGTAATTCAATGAGTCACAAGAATTATAGGAAGCCCTAAATTATAAAATTCAAATTGGAGAAAAAGATGGAATTATGGGATAAGAGAATTTGAAATTTTCTACTCTGGGAATTTCTTGATTTTCATTTTAGTCCTCTCTTTTATTATAAAATGCTGGCTCCAAAGTCAATAGATACTGTTTTCAATAGAGTTAGACATTTACATTTTTCCTCAGGGAAGTATATTAAGCCACATTTTCAGCCCAGTGACTCTCACTTCATTTGCTTATACTTACTTTCATTCATCCTTGTGTGCTAGGTGTATTTTCAGCAGCTAGATGTTTTTTTCTTTTCTTTCTTAATTTAGAGGTTATATGGCTCTTCATTTACAAAATTTATAGACTTGCTACTGAAGATGATTGACAAGTTCAGTTGTCGTTGTGCAGAATTGTAAAATATCTACAATGCGTCTCCTAGATCTCAGCTTTGCTTCCTTAATTTCCATTCTTATGTGATTTTAGCAGCAGACTTCTAAAAGCTCCTGTTTGCATTTTTTTAAAAAAGGTGCAAACTCTACCATCTGTCTCTACAATGATCAAATTTTTCCCTAAAATAAATATAGTACCAAACTGATGTTCTAATTTAAAATTTTAGTCCTATTAAGGTAGTTGGTATTTTATAATTCAAGCAGAGACCAATTATTTGAGAGAGATGCTTTAGAAGGAAGACAAACATTAGGTTGTAAGCTGGACAGGAAGTACTGATTGGTTCAACAGGCATTTATGGAGTGAATACAATGATCCACAATAGATTCTGAGCCAAATTTTATTGCTGTTTAAAGGAAATAAAGCCAATAACAGTGGAATGCCCCAATAATTCTGCGCTACTCATCTCTCCTCCCTAAAGGATTTCATATCAATAGCCCTATACCCAAGGAATAGAAGAACAAGTATCAAAACATCAATGTATTGAGAGTTTAATGTACTTTAGTCAAAAGTGATCAAGTCTCAAGCTTAGCCTAAGCTGGGACATTTTATTTTCCACTCTCACCCCTATTTCTAATCCAAATTAAGGGTTCATCATGCATTAGTTTCCTTCAGCGAAAAAGAGATGGCCATGTTACAGGAGGGGCCTTGAATCCACTCAGCCATCTAGCTACAAAGAATAGGAGAACAAAAAATGAGGAACTTTCGTCTTTGACCATGATCACCCTAGGAAAGAGACAGGAAGGCAATTTTTAAAAAAAGGAGAGAAGTTATCAGTGAGTGCTGGGTTGTAATGCTCTTTAACTCAAGCATGTAATAACAGGTGGCTCTGACCAATTGATTTGCCATTGGTTCCTCCATTTTTTTTTTTTTTTAATTTATTTATTATTATTATACTTTAAGTTGTAGGGTACATGTGCATAACGTGCAGGTTTGTTACATATGTATACTTGTGCCTTGTTGGTGTGCTGCACCCATCAACTCGTCATTTACATCAGGTATAACTCCCAATGCAATCCCTCCCCACTCCCCCCTCCCCCCTCCCCATGATAGGCCCCGGTGTGTGATGTTCCCCTTCCTGAGTCCGAGTGATCTCATTGTTCAGTTCCCACCTATGAGTGAGAACATGCGGTGTTTGGTTTTCTGTTCTTGTGATAGTTTGCTAAGAATGATGGTTTCCAGCTGCATCCATGTCCCTACAAAGGACACAAACTCATCCTTTTTGATGGCTGCATAGTATTCCATGGTGTATATGTGCCACATTTTCTTAATCCAATCTGTCACTGATGGACATTTGGGTTGATTCCAAGTCTTTGCTATTGTGAATAGTGCCGCAATAAACATACGTGTGCATGTGTCTTTATAGCAGCATAATTTATAATCCTTTGGGTATATACCCAGTAATGGGATGGCTGGGTCATATGGTACATCTAGTTCTAGATCCTTGAGGAATCGCCATACTGTTTTCCATAATGGTTGAACTAGTTTACAATCCCACCAACAGTGTAAAAGTGTTCCTATTTCTCCACATCCTCTCCAGCACCTGTTGTTTCCTGACTTATTAATGATTGCCATTTTAACTGGTGTGAGATGGTATCTCATTGTGGTTTTGATTTGCATTTCTCTGATGGCCAGTGATGATGAGCATTTTTTCATGTGTCTGTTGGCTGTATGAATGTCTTCTTTTGAGAAATGTCTGTTCATATCCTTTGCCCACTTTTTGATGGGGTTGTTTGTTTTTTTCTTGAAAATTTGTTTGAGTTCTTTGTAGGTTCTGGATATTAGCCCTTTGTCAGATGAGTAGATTGCAAAAATTTTCTCCCATTCTGTAGGTTGCCTGTTCACTCTGATGGTAGTTTCTTTTGCTGTGCAGAAGCTCTTTAGTTTAATGAGATCCCATTTGTCAATTTTGGCTTTTGCTGCTATTGCTTTTGGTGTTTTAGACATGAAGTCTTTGCCCATGCCTATGTCCTGAATGGTACTACCTAGGTTTTCCTCTAGGATTTTTATGGTATTAGGTCTAACATTTAAGTCTCTAATCCATCTTGAATTAATTTTCGTATAAGGAGTAAGGAAAGGATCCAGTTTCAGCTTTCTACTTACGGCAAGCCAATTTTCCCAGCACCATTTATTAAATAGGGAATCCTTTCCCCATTTCTTGTTCCTCTCAGGTTTGTCAAAGATCAGATGGCTGTAGATGTGTGGTATTATTTCTGAGGACTCTGTTCTGTTCCATTGGTCTATATCTCTGTTTTGGTACCAGTACCATGCTGTTTTGGTTACTGTAGCCTTGTAGTATAGTTTGAAGTCAGGTAGCGTGATGCCTCCAGCTTTGTTCTTTTGACTTAGGATTGTCTTGGAGATGCGGGCTCTTTTTTGGTTCCATATGAACTTTAAAGCAGTTTTTTCCAATTCTGTGAAGAAACTCGTTGGTAGCTTGATGGGGATGGCATTGAATCTATAAATTACCTTGGGCAGTATGGCCATTTTCACGATATTGATTCTTCCTATCCATGAGCATGGTATGTTCTTCCATTTGTTTGTGTCCTCTTTTATTTCACTGAGCAGTGGTTTGTAGTTCTCCTTGAAGAGGTCCTTTACATCCCTTGTAAGTTGGATTCCTAGGTATTTTATTCTCTTTGAAGCAATTGTGAATGGAAGTTCATTCCTGATTTGGCTCTCTGTTTGTCTGTTACTGGTGTATAAGAATGCTTGTGATTTTTGCACATTAATTTTGTATCCTGAGACTTTGCTGAAGTTGCTTATCAGCTTAAGGAGATTTTGGGCTGAGACAATGGGGTTTTCTAAATATACAATCATGTCATCTGCAAACAGGGACAATTTGACTTCTTCTTTTCCTAACTGAATACCCTTGATTTCTTTCTCTTGCCTAATTGCCCTAGCCAGAACTTCCAACACTATGTTGAATAGGAGTGGTGAGAGAGGGCATCCCTGTCTTGTGCCAGTTTTCAAAGGGAATTTTTCCAGTTTTTGCCCATTCAGTATGATATTGGCTGTGGGTTTGTCATAGATAGCTCTTATTATTTTGAGGTACGTTCCATCAATACCGAATTTATTGAGCGTTTTTAGCATGAAGGGCTGTTGAATTTTGTCAAAAGCCTTTTCTGCATCTATTGAGATAATCATGTGGTTCTTGTCTTTGGTTCTGTTTATATGCTGGATTATGTTTATTGATTTGCGAATGTTGAACCAGCCTTGCATCCCAGGGATGAAGCCCACTTGATCATGGTGGATAAGCTTTTCCCTAACTCATTTTATGAGGCCAACATCATCCTGATACCAAAGCCTGGCAGAGACACAACAAAAAAAGAGAATTTTAGACCAATATCCCTGATGAACATCGATGCAAAAATCCTCAATAAAATACTGGCAAACCGGTTCCTCCATTTTTTAAGCAAAATGAGACTGAACTGAAGAAGTCCCCTCCCAGAAAGGTACCAGGCGATGTGCTGGGCATTGGTGATACAGAGACCAGCATTACAACCCCCAAAGAGCTCATATTGTTGGAGAGAGTAGCAAATGAATCAACTCTCAGGTTCCCTCAAAGACTAGGACTCCATGGTTCTAATAAATATGCTTTAATCTAATTAATAGCTAGATAAATCATTTTACAATTTTGATCTGTATAATTACAGGGCTCTGTGAGGCAACTCTAATAATTCACTGAAATTAAATGTCCTGTTCAACTTCTTTGATTCTAATAGTTTCAGAGCCTATGCAATCCCCAGACAAGAATAGATTTAGGTTTCTGATCAATGAAAAGCAACACATAAAGGAACCATGGCTTCAAAAAAGATGTGAAAATAACTTAGACTTTCACTCATCCAATAAATACTGATTGAACACCTAATATATGCAGGCAGTGGGAATGCAGCAGTGAATAAGAGGCCAAAGACTTTCAAGACATTTATTTTATAACACACACAAGTGCATGAAAAGTATACATAACTCACAAAATTAGTTTTGAAATAAGGATGAATCTCATACAAGTTTCTTAGACTAGAATAAATTTATGCCATAAATTAAAAAGCACTAGAAAGAGAAACTGCTTTTAAAAAATCAGATAAGGAATTCAAAAGCAAAAAACAAATTGTACACATGATTATTCTCTTCGTTAGCATAAATATGTGGTCTTCCCATGCCTAAATGAAAATGTCACTCATCCAATCAACACGTTCTTTCCAACTTAGCCCAGATGCAATCTCAGAACCATTCTCATAGTCCCCTGGGCAGCCTTTACCAATCAATTGTGGTAATCACTCAAGGGGAAACCTTTGTCCTCACTGATGTAGGGCATCTATCACAAAGCGTTTTGCGAGTAGCCACTGGGTACCTTCAATTCTTACTAAATGCTAAAAGGAGAAAATAGGACCAGAAGACATGTACCTTGACTAGGAGTCTTATACACATAAACAATTAATTAACAAGACTTTAATTGGTTTGGGAAGAGTTCCAAAGTTGCAGTTGATGTTCTTTTCCTGGTCTCAGCACTCACTAACTGTATAATCTCAGACTTGTTTCTTATGCTTCTGTATCTCAACTTCTTCATCAATGAAATGAGAAAAATGAATGGCTATTCTGCCTATTTCTCAGAGTTGTTGTAAGGATAAAACAAGATACTACCTAAGCAAGCACTTTAAAAAATGTAAAATGCCACACAGTATTTACACTGCTAAAATAATGAGCTAAAATTATAAGACTTGGACTAATTTTGTGAGTTATATATACTTTTCATGCATGTGTGTGTGCATGAAACAGTGTTTAATATGGCATTAAGCCATAAAATGTATAAAGAATAGATTGATGTATACCAAATTTTACAACTTTGTTGTGAAAATGTATGTATATGAAATAAGAGACAAAAGACAAACTGAGTAGCACGGAGTGATATTTATAACTTATTAAAGTCAAAGATTGATATGTTTTCTATGTAAAATACTCATAGTAATGCAAACAAACTAGGAAAATCACCACCACAATGAAAATATGAGAAAATACTATAACGTGGTAAAGGAATAAATCCTAATTTACCACAACCAACTGAAAAATAATATGTAAAGAAATAAACATATTTTTCACTGATCACATGAGTAACTACCATAAAATAAAATCTGGCAAGAATTTGGAGAAATGGGCACTCTTACATTCTACCAACAAGAATATAGATTGGTACAATGTTTCTGAAGGATAATTTGTCACTTGACATCACAATTTTTATTGTATAGAATATCCTTTAATATGGTTGTCCACAACAATGATTATAATGGGAAAAATTGGAAATCGTTAAAATATCCATCAATAGGAGATTTGCTAAATAAATGATTTTCCTGCCAATGTAATACTCTGCAGCTAATATAATAAAGAAAATAGATCTTACTTATTAGCTTGGGAAAATGTCCGTAATCCATCATGGCTTTGTCATTTTGCTGTATTTCCATCTTTGTTAAAAAAAAAAAAAAGTTTGAGTATGTATGTATCTGTATGTGCATGTACATGCACAGAAAAAAAATCTTGAAATATAATCTTCAAAATTTTCATTGTGATTATCTCTATGATAGAAGTGGTAGAACTTTTCTCCTTAAATACACACACACACATGCGCGCGCGCACACACACACACACACACACACATATATATATATTACTTTTTATTTGTGTGGGTACATAGTAGGTGTATATATTTACAGAGTACATGAGATGTTTCCAAATAGGCATGCAATGCATAATAATCATATTATGGGAAATGAGGTATCCATTCTCTCAAGCATTTATCCTGTGTTATCAACAACCCAATCATACTATTTTAGCTATTTTAAAATGTACAATTAAGTTATTATTGGCTGTAGTAGCCTTATTGTGCTATCAAATAGTAAGTAGGTCTTCCTCATTTTTTCTTTTTTTTTTTTGGACCAATTAACTAACCCCGCCTCCTCTCCACCCCACCCAATCCACTACCTTTCTTAGCCTCTGGTAACCATCTTTCTATCATCTATGTCCATTAGTTCAATTTTTTTGATTTTTAGATCCCACCAATAAGTGAAAACATATGATGTTTGTCTTTCTGTGCCTGGCTTATTTCACTTAACATAATGATCTGAAGTTCCATCCATGTTGTTGCAAATGACTGAATCTCATTCTTTTTTGTGGCTGAATAGTACTCCATTTTGTATATCTATCACATTTTCTTTATCCATTCATCTGTTGATGGACACTTAGGTTGCTACCAAATCTTGGCTTTTGTGAACAGTGCTGCAACAAATGCGGGAGTGCAGATATATCTTTGATAAACTGATATCCTTTCTTTTTAGTATACACAGAGCAGTGGGATTGCTGGATCATATGGCAACTATATTTTTAGTTTTTTGAAGAACCTCCAACTGTTCTCCACAGTGGTTGTACTAGTTTACATTCCCATCAACAGTGTACAAGGGTTCCCTTTTCTCCATATCCTCACAAGCATTTCCTATTGTCTGTCTTTTGGATATAAGATAATTTAACTGGGGTAAGATGACATCTGACGGTAGTTTTATTTGCTTTTCTCTGATGATCAATGATGTTGAGCATTTTTCTTAAGCCTGTTCACCATTTGTATGACTTCCTTTGAGAAATGTCTATGCAAATCTTTTGCCCACTTTTTGATTGGATTATTAGATTTTCCCCATATAGTTGATTAAGTTCCTTATATATTCTGGTTATTAATCCCTTGTCAGATGAGCAGTTTGCAAATATTTTCTCCCATTACCAACAAAGTGAAAAGAAACTTATCTTCACTTTGTTGGTTGTTTCCTTTACTGTGTAGAAGCTTTTTAACTTGATGTGGTCCCATTTGTCCATTTTTTGCTTTAGTTGCCTGTGCTTGTGGGGTGTTGCTCAGGAAATTTTTGCCCAGACTAATGTCCTGGAGATTTTTCCCGTATGTTTTCTTGTAGTAGCTTCATAGTTTGAGGTCTTAGGTTTAAGTCTTTAATTCATTTTGATTTGATTTTTGTATATGGTGAGAAATAAGGGTCTAAGTTCCTTCTTCTGCATATGGCTGTCCAGTTTTCCCAGCACTATTTATTGAAGAGACTGTCTTTCCTCAGTGTATGTTCTTAGCACCTTTGTTGAAAATGAGTTCCTGTAGGTGTGTGGATTTGTTTATAGGTTCTCTATTCTGTTCCATTGGTCTGTGTGTCTGTTTCTATGCCAGTACCATGCTGTTTTGGTTAGGATAGCTCAGTAGCATAATTTGAAGTCAGGTGATGTGATTCCTCCAGTTCTGTTTTGTCTAGGATAGCTTTGGTTATTCTAGGTCTTTTGTGGTTTTATATAAATTTTAAGATTGTTTTTTCTATTTCTGAGAAGAAGGGCATTGGTATTTTGATAGGGATTGAATCTGTAGATTGCTTTGGGTAGTATGGATGTTTTAACAATATTGATTCTTCCAATCCATGAACATGAAATATCTTTTCATTTTTTTGTGTCCTGTAAAATTCTTTCATCAGTGTTTTACAGTTTTCATTATAGAGATCTTTTACTTGTTTGGTTAATTCCTAGGTATTTAATTTCATGTGTGGCTATTGTAAATGGGACTACATTTTTATGTCTTTTTCAGATTGTTCAGTGTTGGCATATAGAAATACTACCGATTTTTGTATGTCGATTTTGTATCCTGTAACTTTACTGAATTCGTTTTTCAGTTCAAATAGTTTTTTGGTGGAGTCTTCAGTATTTTTCTCCTCCTTATATTTTTATAGTAAGTGAATTTTATGATGGTTGTGTTTCATTTCATAATCAGGAAAATCAATAGAACTTTTAAAATATATAATCATAAAAAGTAAGTACAGGTATATAGTTCAGACTGTTATGTGAAACAGAATATCAACTTTTAAAACAATGGAATTGAATTCTATATACCTTGGTGATTTAAAAACAAGTTTTATACTTTTTCTCCAAAAAAAAACAAATGAGAAGAGTAGAAGATATCACATTCTCTTTATTTCCTGAACATAGTAACTGCCATGGATGTGGTATGGCATAAAAATATGGGTCCTGAAAAAGAGAGACCTGGCTTCAAATTCAGATTTCACCATTCATTGCTTTACACCCTTTGCAAATCATGAATACTTTTCAGATTCCTTTCACATTCTTGGAAAAGGGTACACTTTCATTTTCATTTTTTAAATGGAACTAATTTTAAGGCTTTCTATTTTCAATTCTTAAAGTAAAAAATGAGCCTTTAGTAAAGGCTTATTTTGAAATCTAATTGCATCTAAAATATCTGAAGCCCTTTAAATAATTATCTTACATCTACTAAATTTTCAAAAGAATCCTTAGCTCTTGGAATAAAATTAGCTGCTGACATACATACTTCTTGTCACTTGGAATTTTCCTATGTGATAGTAGAGTGCCTCATTGGAAATTGAAGAACATATTATTTAATGCTTACCAGAATAAAAACAGTGACAAAAAAAGAAAATCCTGTGATGTCTTCCAATCTCCTAGCTTTAAACACCAACTAATCAGGATGGTTTCTAAATTCCCATCTCCAGCCCTGACATATGTATACAACTATCTTAGTGGCAGGTCCACTTTTTGTTTAATTGGCATCTCATATTAATATATCCAAAACCAGACTTTTTATCTTTCCTCCCCAAACCTTGTGCTCTCCATTTCAGTAAATGACTCCTCCTTTCATCCAGCTGTTCAGGCCAATTATATTGGAGGCATGTTTGACTTTTCTTTCTCTTGCACTTCTATTCCAATCCCTCAGCAAATTTTGATGGCTGCCACTAAAATACATCCAGACTTGGGATATATGGACATGGCTCCAGAGACTTCCTACCATGCCCACCTTCTCAGGCCACACCATCATCATTGCTTACCCAAAATATTTTAATAGCTTCCTACTTGTATCCTTGCTTTCTCTCTCGCCCTCCTCCTCCCCACTCTGTTTGTGTCACACAACACATAGAGCAATATTTCTAAAATGTGCACCTTATTCCATCCTGACCTTGCTCAGAATCATCTAGGTGCTTCCCACCCCCTTTAAAGTAAAATTGAAAGTCCTCACCATGAATAACAAGGCCTGACAGGATCTGGGCCCTGAATACACTACAAAATACTTTACCTACCACTCTTCCCCTCATTTATTCAACTCAGTTACACTGATCTCTTGGCTCTTCTTTCAATATATCGGCCCACTCAGCTCAGGGCCTTACACTTGCTCTTCCCTCTGCCTGAGGTAGGCCTTAGCTCAAATGTCTTCTCATCAAAGAAGCACTCCCTGACCAACCTATCTATAATAACAGCTTCACTGCTCACCCATCGTTCTGTATCCATTTACATGATATAGTTTTCTACAAAGCACATTTCACTATATTATGCTTTCTAATGTGTTTGTCTGAATATTGTTTACTCTCTGTTTCAAACCAGTTCCCATTCCATGTGAGATCTATGACTTTATACACGTTGTTGGTCACTATACCTCCAGGGCCCAGAACAGTGCCCAGCACATGTTGACATTTTGTTAAAAATGTATTAGTTGAAAAAATGGTAAATGAGTAAAGTGCTCCTGGTCTCCATTCTGTTCCACATTTCTGTGAATTTTTTCCTACAACCTTTCATAGAGAGACTTCCATTTTTTAATCCAATTTATGTTTTTCCTCAGTAATGAATGATAGTATTAGGACCATAAAACACAAAGCAGCAGTGTTATGACATTCAAATGAAAATTTCTCTTTAATCAAAAAAGAAATGAGCTATGCTTGGTATCTTCTACATCCAGACACACAGATATTGTACTGTGTTTTAAAAAAACTTCACATGAGCAAGTTACAATTAAACTGAATTTATGACTTGAAATATTCTATTTTATTTATATATAACTTTCCATGGAATATTCAAATTTATAAATAGGTCCCATCAACATAGTCTAGTTCTCTGAGGGAGTTTTGTAGATCATCTTTTCACCAAAAAAGAAACATTATTACAACTTTACCAAAGTGATTTTCCACTGTCATGTTCTTTTTAAAATGGCATATATCTGTATATGCTATTAGGCTGGTGCAAAAGTAATTGCGGTTTTTGCCATTACTTTTAACCACAATTTCTTTTGCCCCAACCTAATAATAGAATACACTCCTGTGAGTATTTTTATACCTCTAGGTGTGTGAAATGTATATGTTGTAGTATATTTTTGCAGTTTATATCAAAAGAGATAAAATAAATCTTATGTCAAAGTAGCACCATAATACCCATTACCCTTTTATAACAGAATAAATTTTAATAAAAATAGACATAATTCAATACATGATTTAATATTTCAATAATTGAAAAACAGAGCAGCAGTATATATGTATACATGTTATATTGGAAATACATAGAATATCTTAAAACATTTAGTAATAATTCATCAGAAGGAATATTTTAAGTCGAATAACATTTAATACCTAATAGATGTTCAGTGTGCTACTACATATCTTTGCATACAATACCTTCTTTAATTATTGCAAAACCACAAATAGTAACTATTATTTCCATTTTACACCTACCACACTTGAGGCCTGGAGTTTATGTCCCAAGTCACTCCTTCTGAATCATGTTTAGAGCCCAGGTTGTGTTGATGCTCTTAAACCTATATAAAAGATTTCTAAAGCATGTGTTGAAGATGGAGTGTGAAGAAAAATGGTAACTTCTATTTACATTTATTTTGATAATTCATCTTATTTTGTATTGTTTATTATAGCTTATTTTGCATGCATATTTGTGTTTTTATATACACATACATATACAAATATATTTACTCAAAGTTTTTTTACAAATGAGATACACAATCAAAAAAGTTCAGGGACTTTTTCTTAATAATTTAATGCCTCTCATGCTACCCAACTTAAAACTATACTGCAAGGCTACAGCAATCAAAACAGCATGGTACTGGTACAAAAACAGACACATAGACCAATGGAACAGAACAGAAAACTCAGAAATAAGACTGCACATCTACAACCATCTGATCTTCAACAATCCTGACAAAAACATTCAATGGGGAAAGGATTTCCTAATTAATAAATGGTGCTGGGAGAATTGGCTAGCCATATGCAGAAAACAGAAACTGGACTCTTTCCTTGCATCTTATGCAAAAATTAACTCAAGATAGATTAAAGACTTAAATGTAAAACCCAAAACTATAAAAACCCTAGAAGAAAATCTAGGCAATATCATTCAGGACATAGGCACAGGCAAAGATTTCATGACAAAAACATCAAAAGTAATTGCAACAAAAGCAAAACTTGACAAATGGGATCTAATTAAGCTAAAGAGCTTCTACACAGCAAAAGAAACTATCAGTAGAGTAAACAGACAACCTACAGAATGGGAGAAAATTTTTGCAATCTCTCCATCTGACAAAGGTCTAATGTCCAGAATCTATAGGGAACTTAAACAAATTTACAAGAAAAAAAAAAAAAAACATTAAAAAATGGGCAAAGGACATGAACAGACACTTCTCAAAAGAAGATATTTATGCAGCCAACAAACATATGAAAAAAAAAGGTCAACATCACTGATTATCAGAGAAATGCACATGAAAACCACAATGAGATACCACCTCACACCAGTTAGAATGGCGATTATTAAAAAGTCAAGAAACAACAGGTGCTGGTGAAGCTATGATGAAATAGGAATGCTTGTACACTGTTGGTGGGAATATAAATTAGTTCAACCATTGAGGAAGACAGAGTAGTGATTCCTCAAAGACCTAGAACCAGAAATACAATGTGACCTAGCAATCCTGTTACTGAGTATATACCCAAAGGAATATAAATCATTCTATTATAAAGATGCATGCACATTTATGTTCATTGTAGCACTATTCACAATAGTAAAGACATGGAATCAAACCAACTGCCCATAATGATAGACTGGATAAAGAAAATGTGGCACATATACACCATGGAATACTATGCAGCCATAAAAGGAACAAGATCATGTCCTTTGCAGGGACGTGGATGGAGCTCAAAGCTATTACCCTCAGCAAACTTATGCAGGAACATAAAACCAAGCACTGCATGTTCTCACTTGTAAGTGGGAGCTGAACAATGTGAACACATGGACACAGGGAGGGGAACAACACACATTGGGACCTGTTGGGATGGGCGGGGGGAGGAAAAGCATCAGGATAAAGAGCTAATCCATACTAGGCTTAATACCTAGGTGATGGGATGATAGTTGCAGCAAACCACCATGGCACATGTTTACCTGTGTACAAACCTACACAACCTGCACAAGTATCTCAGAACTTAAAATAAAATAATGAAAAATGAAATAAAATAATTTGATGCCTCACACTCTGAAGGGAAAAGCAGGCCCATTAACTGTCAGGCCTCTGAGCCCAAGCCAAGCCATCGCAACCCCGTGACTTGCAGGTATACAGCCAGATGGCCTGAAGTAACTGAAGAATCACAAAAGAAGTGCAAATGCCCTGCCTCGCCTTAACCCATGACATTCCAGTGAAAAGAAGTGAAAATGGCTGGTCCTTGCCTTAAGCGATAATATTATCTTGTGAAATTCCTTTTCCTGGCTCAGCCTGACTCAAAAACTCCCCCACTGAGCACCTTGTGACCCCCACTCCTGCCCGCCAGAGAACAACCCCGCTTTGACTAATTTTCCTTTTTACCTACCCAAATCCTATAAAACAGCCCCACCCTTAATTCCCTTCCCTGACTCTTTTCGGACTCAGCCCTCCTGCACCCAGGTGAAATAAACAGCCATGTTGCTCACACAAAGCCTATTTGGTGGTCTCTTCACACCGACGTGCATGACATTAGCCAATTGAATTGAATTTCAATTCATTTTAAGTTTTGTTTCTCCAATATCAGGAAGAAATCACTCCTGATGTTTAACGTGGGTTCTTTTCTGTTTCCTAAGTGCCTCCGCTGAGTTGAGAAATAAAGGGAAAGAGCACAAGAGAGAGAAATTTAAAGCTGGGTGTCCGAGGGAGACATCACAAGTCGGCAGGAACCGTAATGTTCCCCGAGCTGTAAAACCAGTTTTTGTCAGCGATTTTCAAAAGGGGAGGGAGTGCACGAATAGGGTGTGGGTCACAGAGATCACATACTTCACAAGGTAATCAAATATCACAAAGCAAATGGAGGCAGGGCGAGATCACAGGACCACTGGATAAGGTGAATTTAAAATTGCTAGTGAAGTTTCGGGGGGCACCCATTGTCATTGATAACATCTTATCAGGAAACAGGATTTGAGAGTAGATAACCTCTCTGACCACAATTTATTAGGCGGGAATTTTCCTCCTCCTAATAAGCCTGGAAGCGCTATAGGAGACCGGGGCTTATTTCATCCCTTTGGCTTCGACCATAAAAGACGGAAGGCCTTAAAAGGGGCCGTCTATAGGCCTACCTTCAGGGCGCATTCTCTTTCTCAGGGATGTTCCTTGCTGAGAAAAAGAATTTAGCAATATTTCTCCTATTTTCTTATGAAAGAGGAGAAATATAGCTCTGTTCCATCCAGCTCACCGGCGGCCAGTTCAAAGTTACCTCTCTTGTTCCCTGAACATCGCTGTTATACTGTTCTTTTTTTAAGATGCCCAGATTTCGTATTGTTCAAACACACATGCTCTACAAGCAATTTGTGCAGTTGATACAATCACGGGGTCCTGAGGCGACATTCATCCTCCTCAGCTTATGAAGAAGATGAGGGGATTAAGAGATTAAAGTAAAGGTAGGCATAGGAAACACAAGGGTATTGATTGGGGAAGTGATAAGTGTCCATGAAATCTTCACAATTTATGTTCAGAGATTACAGTAAAGACAGGTGTAAGAAATTATAAAAGTATTAATTTGGGGAACTAATAAAAGTCCATGAAACCTTCACAATTTATGTTCTTCTGCCACGGCTTCAGCCGTTCCCTCCGTTCGGGGTCCCTGACTTCCCGCAACACTCCAAGAAGCCAGAAGGCAAAAAATAGATACTGTGAGGCCTCTATGTGTTAAGTGTTTTCCACAAGTTGTTCATCAGAACACTAGGTCACTCATTTATTAATTCCAGAAAAATGGAAGGTGCACAAACTCAGTGAGTCTGTGGGAACAGGGAAGACGTATTTCAACAAGCATCGATGGAACATATGGGTAGTGCTGCAGGGCCAGGAATGTAGTGCCCAACTCAAGAGTGGTAGATGGAGAGAGAGGCTTCCCAGAGGAAGGTGGCTGTAAGCTGACATTTGAAGGATAAGCCAGACTGAGCGCGATGAAGAGGAAGAAGAGAGTTGCTCTCAGGGAACAGCAGGTACCAGGCTTGGAAGAGAGACATCACATGGCATGATTGAGGAACTAAAATATGTTCAGTTTGGGAGAGCAAGGTAAGGTGGAATGGGGTAAAAAATGGGGTTGAAGGCAAAGATCACAGATGACTTATTCCTCCAGCCCTTCGAGCATTTTGAGATTTTGAGCACCTGCATCATGCAGACTCTGCACAGGTGCGAGGGTTTCACAAAGTAGACGTGGCCCCTGCTCCCACTGAGCTTACTCAGTACTGCTGGAAGGAAAGTGTTGAGTTTACTGTGGGGAAATAAGAAGCAGAAGCACCTAAATTTTACTTAGTGAACAAGGATTCAGGGAAGACATCCTGGAGAATGGAACCTTTAAGAGAGTATCTATAGAATGAATAAGAATTAGCCAGACAAATACAATCTAGGCCAAAGCAGATGGAAAAAATAATTAACACAAAGAAGACACCAAATGCTCTAATGATAGGTACAAAATAGAGGAAATATAGAGCTGACTTTGTATTTTGTGGATCATTTGAAGTTCCTGTATAACTCCAGGTTGGTTTCTGCTGTACCAGAACTTTTCGGAGTCAGGCTGTCCTCCACTTTCAATTGACACATGTTCAAGGGCAGGCAGACCTATTCCAAGAACCTAAGAAAAATATCTTTTAAAAAAATTTTGTAAAATCAATTATTTTATGTAGTCCAGTGCCAAATATAAATTATTCTAAACTGAATAGAATATCCTATATCTCCTTGGAAAGGATAATGAGAGTGATTAATTGTGTATGTGTGTGTTTGTATGTGTGTGTGTGTTCGTGTGTTCATGCTTATGTGTGTGTGTTTGTATTTCAAAAGTCAAAACGTTTCTTAATGTAGACACAAACTGGGTAACGTGAAATCCTACATATACTAGAAGTAATAGAAAATGTATGCAGATTAAATAGACTCATGTATCACTTATAAAACAATTCTATCTTCTGGTATTTATCAGCACACCAAGCACTCTAGCTTGTATTAAAACATAGCAGATTAATAATTTTAATAGTTAAATATTAGTATTAATTGAAATGAATATAGGATGACTAAAAATATAACAGTAATAATGACAGTCTTCAGTTCATTTATTCATTCTACTAATATTTACTAAGTTCCTACTGTTTACCAGGCTCTGGTTAACTGATTAGTAGAGATCTCTGAACCATAATATTAAAAAATCAAAAAAAGAAAGAGAAAGCTTTCTTTTCAATAATGTTAGAAAATAGACATTATAATGTCATCAAACAAATAGTAATTGGGTATTCTACTAGATACTGAGGATATCATGGTAATCAAAAGAAACAAATTACTTACTCTCATGGTACTTATAGTCTGGTGGGGGAAGCGTTCTTTCCACTTACTTCTTAATTCTTCACTTTTAAGAGATCACCAAATATCACTAAATTCATGATCATGAGAGCCAAATGCTAAAGGACGTGGGACATGTTTATTTGTTCAACTGAAGTTTATTGAGATCCTGCCCACATTCCCTGGTACTCACTCACTGTCTTCATTTAGGTCAGTGGTGTCCAACTGTAAGAAACTGCGACTCTCCACCTGAGGGCATTTCTGGGGTAAGCTGAGATGGCCAGAGCTAGGAAGTCAACACTCTCAGAGGCAGACTTCAGACAGTGACAGTCAGCAGTTAGAGGACAGGCCTCGGCCACCTTGCTCCTTGAGTGAGATCATTCTGAAGGGTTCCATACACATATCTCCTGGAGATCCATAGAAGGGTTAAGTGCCAATTGCCCACAGCAGTAACTGCTCATTAATGTACTCTGAGTCAGTGTCTTCCTTCCTGTCTCACTTCTCCACTCCCCCACTAGTGCTACCTGGGAACACAGGTCCCAAATAAGTCACTTAATTCCTCCTGCGAGGGTCCCCTTCTGGGGGAACTCAGGTGAATACATTCTCAGATGAGTATCTTTGCTTTCATCCTTTGCTTGATCAATAGGAATATAATCACAGGATAAATTTTCACTGAAGGACCAGACAAAGTAATTTTATTAATTTGTTTTGTAAGTATATTCTTTCACCAAACAGTGATTACCTGTTTAATTAGGAAGAGACTACTATTTTAAGGATAAGGTTTGTTTCGTGAAAACTTTTCTATAGTTACCATTGCAAAAAATTCTTGAAGACCAGAAGTATATATCAGAAATATTACCAAGCTGATATTTTTACAATGTGGCATAAAATATAAGCATGCTATAAGTTTATATTAAGTAGGTGAACTTTTTATTATTATTATTATCATTATCATTATTTTGAGATAGAATCTTGCTCTGTTGCCCAGGCTGGAGTGCAGTGGCGTGATCTCAGCTCACTGCAAGCTCTGCCTTCAGGGTTCAGGCTATTCTTCTGCCTCAGCCGCCCGAGTAGCTGAAGTAGGTGAACTTTTTATTAAGAAATAAGCAAAACAGCATGAGAGCAACAATTTCTCTCATTCTCCACAAAACTTGTTTGTTCCTCTTTGTCCTTTGGCTGAAAGCGGAGTCAGGTCTTATCATAGCCTGATTGGATAAGTCCAAGTTTCAAGGGAAGTATCCTACAACAGAAGGAATAGCAGAACCTGGCAAATATATCCTGGCAGAAGCTGAAGAAACTTGTGGGAGTGGATCTTAACAATGTAGAGTAGAATCAGGGGACTCAGAATGTATGACTGGATAGGAGAAAATTTACTAATGAACACTAACGCTTCACTCGTGATTTAATAGTTTGTCAAGAGCACATAGAAGGGTTCCCAATGGTTTGCTGGGGCAGTTCTTTGGAGTCCTCACTTGTTTATGACCTACGGCAATGAAATTAGATTGATAGAGCATCTTTGGCATAATCAAAGAAAAGATTAGAGGGCATAGGGAAGGAGAGATGTTAAAATAAATTTACTTCATATGGTTCAAGAACCTCCACCTCTTTTCCACAAGACAGCCTCCATGAGAACCTGTGACTACTGTGATCCTTTGAAAAGGGCAGAAGTATCTTTGATAAATTCCATTCTAGATTTATTTTGTTACTCAAGGGTTATAGCGGGGGTAGCTACATGTATTTGGACTCCCTAATATCAATGGGGTTGGTGGGATCTTGGAATGCAGGGACAAAATAGCGGTACTTAACTATCAGAGGCAAGATGGGCTGACTTACTGCATGGGTAGCAACATGGGAATGCCAGTCAGAATGTTTTGACATACAATCTGTGATGGTGACTAAGAGATGATGATATCCTTAGATGGAGAGCAAACTACATTATTAAAATAACTGTTTTATTGAGACAAATATTAACATACCTTGAAATTCATACTTAAAAGTGTACAATTCAGCATTTTTTGGTATATTCAGAGTTGTGCAAACATCACTACCATGTGATTTTAGAATATTTCATACACCCCAAAAGAAACCCCATACCAGTTAGCAGTTGCTCCCCATTCCCCCTTTTCTCCAATCTCCTGGCAATCATTAATCTACCTTTTATCTCTGTGAATATTCTGTGAATAAATGGAATCATACAATACGTGATGTTTTGTGACTGACTCCTTTCACTTAGCATAATGTTTTTAAGGTTCATCCATGTTACAGTACATGTCATTACTTCATTCCTTTTGATTGTTAAATAATATTCAATTGTAAGGATATTTTGTCTATCTATTTATCAGTAGCTTCCACTTTTGGCTATTATGCCTAATGATGCAATGAGCATTTGTGTACAAGCTTTTGAGTGGCGTATGCCTTCAATTATCTTGTGAATAAACTTGGAAGTAGAATCGTTGGAATAATGTTACCCTATGTTTAACATTTTGAGGAAGTGCCAAAGTGTTTTACAAAGTAGCTGTCCCATTTGACAATCTCCCAGCAATGTACAAGGGTTCCAATTTCTCCACAACTCCACCAACACTTGATAGTGTCTTTCTTAGTTATTGCAGTTGTCCTAGTGTGTGTGAAGTTGTATCTCATTGTGGTTTTGATTTGCACTTCTTGATGATTAATGATGCTAATTATCTTTCCATGTGCATATAAATTATTCATACTTTTTCTTTAAAGAAACGTCGATTCAAATCCTTTGCCTATTTTAAAAGTTAGTCTGTCTTTTGGTTATTGAGTTGTAAGAGTTCCTATATATTCTAAATATAAGTCTCCTATCAGATATATGATTAGCAAATATTTTCCTTCATTCTGTCAGTTATCTTTTTAGTTTTTTGATGGTGTCATTTTAGCACAAAATGTTTTACTTTGATTAAGTCAAATTTATCTATTTTTTCTTTTGTTGTTTATGGTTTTGGTGTTGTATCTATGAAACCAGTGCCTAATTCAAGATCATAAAGATTTACTCCTGCATTTCCTTCCAAGAGTTTAATAGTTTTAACACTTACATGTAAATATATGATACAGTTTGAGATAATTTTTTTTAATTTTTTATTATACTTTCAGTTCTAGGGTACATGTGCACAAAGTGCAGGTTTGTTACATATGTATACATGTGCCATGCTGGTGTGCTGCACCCGTTAACTCATCATTTACATTAGGTATACTTCCTAATGCTATCCCTCCCCTCTCCCGCCACCCAACGACAGGCCCCAGTATGTGATGTTCCCCACCCTGTGTCCAAGTGTTCTCACTATTTAATTCCCACCTCTGAGTGAGAACAGGCAGCGTTTGGTTTTCTGTTCTTGTGATAGTTTTCTGAGAATGATGGTTTCCAGCTGCATCCATGTCCCTACAAAGGACATGAACTCATCCTTTTTTATGACTGCATAATATGTCACATTTTGTTAATCCAGTCTGTCACTGATGGACATTTGGGTTGGTTCTAAGTCTTTGCTATTGTGAATAGTGCCGCAATAAACATATGTGCGCATGTGTCTTTATAGCAGCATGATTTATAACCCTTTGGGTATATACCCAGTAATGGGATGGCTGGGTCAAATGGTATTTCTAGCTCTAGATCCTTGAGGAATCGCCACACTGTCTTCCACAATGATTGAACTAGTTTACAGTCCCAGCAACAGTGTAAAAGTGTTCCTATTTCTGCACATCCTCTCCAGCACCTGTTGTTTCCTGACTTTTTAATGATCACCATTCTAACTGGTGGGAGATGGTATCTCATCGTGGTTTTGATTTGCATTTCTCTGATGGCGAGTGATGATGAGCATTTTTTCATGTGTCTGTTGGCTGCATAAATGCCTTCTTTTGAGAAGTGTCTGTCCATATCCTTTGCCCACTTTTTGATGGCTGTTTGTTTTTTTCTTGTAAATTTGTTTGAGTGCTTTCTGGTTCTAGATATTAGCACTTTGTCAGATGAGTAGATTGCAAAAATTTTCTCCCATTCTGTAAGTTGCCTGTTCACTCTGATGGTAGTTTCTTTTGCTGTGCAGAAGCTCTTTAGTTTAATTAGATCCCATTTGTCAATTTTGTTTTTTGTTGCCATTGCTTTTGGTGTTTTAGACATGAAGTCCTTGCCCATCCTGATACAAAAGCCTGGCAAAGACACAACAAAAAAAGAGAATTTTAGACCAATATCCCTGATGAACATGGAAGCAAAAATACTCCATAAAATATTGGCAAACTGAAACCAGTAGCACATCAAAAAGCTTATCCGCCATGATCAAGTGGGCTTCATCCCTGGGATGCAAGGCTGGTTCAACATATGCAAGTCAACAAACGTAATCCAGCATATAAACAGAACTAAAGACAAAAACCACATGATTATCTCAATAGATGCAGAAAAGGCCTTTGACAAAATTCAACAGCCCTTCATGCTAAAAACTCTCAATAAATTCCGTATTGATGGAACGTACCTCAAAATAATAAGAGCTGTTTATGACAAACCCACAGCCAATATCATACTGAATGGGCAAAAACTGGAAGCATTCCCTTTGAAAACTAGCACAAGACAGGGATGCCCCCTCTCACCATTCCTATTCAACATAGCATTGGAAGTTCTGGCCAGGGCAATCAGGCAGGAGAAAGAAATAAAGGGTATTCAGTTAGGAAAAGAGGAAGTCAAATTGTCCCTGTTTGCAGGTGACATGACTGTATATTTAGAAAACCCCATCGTCTCAGCCCAAAATCTCCTTAAGCTGATAAGCAACTTCTGCAAAGTCTCAGGATACAAAAATCAATGTGCAAAAATCACAAGAGTTCTTATACACCAATAACAGACAAACAGAGAGCCAAATAATGAGGCAACTCCCATTCACAATTGTTTCAAATGGCATAAAGTACCTAGGAATCCAACTTATGAGGAATGTGAAGGACCTCTTCAAGGAGAACTACAAACCACTGCTCAATGAAATAAAAGAGGACACAAACAAATGGAAGAACATACACGCCCATGGATAGGAAGAATCAATATCATGAAAATGGCAATACTGCCCAAGGTAATTTATAGATTCAATGCCATCCCCGTGAAGCTACCAATGACGTTCTTCACAGAATTGGAGAAAACTACTTTAAAGTTCATATGGAACCAAAAAAGAGCCCGCATTGCCAAGACAATCCTAAGCCAAAAGAACAAAGCTGGAGGCATCATGCGACCTGACTTCAAACTATACTACAAGGCCACAGTAACCAAAACAGCATGGTACTGGTACCAAAACAGAGATATAGATCAATGGAACAGAACAGAGTCCTCAGAAATAATACCACACATCTACAGCCATCTGATCTTTGACAAACCTGAGAGAAACAAGAAATGGGGAAAGGATTCCCTATTTAATAAATGGTGCTGGGAAAATTGGCTAGCCATAAGTAGAAAGCTGAAACTGGATCCCTTCCCTACACCTTATATGAAAATTAATTCAAGATGGATTAGAGACTTAAATGTTAGACCTAAAACCATAAAAACCCTAGAAGAAAACCTAGGCAATACCATTCAGGAGCTAATTTTTATATATAGTGTGAGCTTGGAATTCAGCTTCATTCTTTTAATGTGGATATTCAATTTTCCCAGTATCATTTTTTGAAAATACTTTCTTTGTCCTCACTGACTCTTGTGGGAAAAGCAAACTAAGTTTTCACTTGATTTATATAATCAAAAATATCAAAATCTGGCACAAAAAAAAATGACTGAAATCATCCACCACAATAGAAAAGAGTGACCTATACACCATTTCAAGATCTAAGTGTTTCCAAGAGTAGTCTATTCTTTGAAGTAGAGGCTGAATCCCTTAAGGAAGGACCTTGAAATATCTCCACAAAGATACACAGTGTATATTATTTCCATCTTTTCTCATTGAGATCTGTAATTATTCCTTAGCATGAACTGGGACAAGGGAAATTCACAGATTTCTTTTTAGAACTATTAGATATGAGGTACAAGAGAACATGACATCAAGAGATTTCAAATGCAATGCCATCCTTCTTTAAATGAGTTTATGGAATCCAAATGACAAGTTGTGTTTTAACCAAAATCTATTGCACATCATCCAAAGGTCCACAAACCACCCCCATACACTCCCAGTAAGGTCATTTCCCCAGTTCCCTTTATATAATTGAGATAAATACTTAGCATGACACAGAACCTTAGCTGGTTTCCTAACCTGTGAAGTAATGGCAGGAAGAAATGGCAACAGAAGCTCCTGAACTACCACATCCTCCACACTAAGAAGCAATACACCTAAAAGAATTACAAAATTTGGAGCCACCATGTGTATATGGAGCCATAATATATTGAAAGACATAATGTTGATGATCTTTGTCATATCTCCATTGAATGCAAACCCCAGAAGGGCTGTAGGATGATTAGCAGACACGTAAGCAGGCAATCTCTATAATCGAAGCTGCTGTGTCAGGTGGGTATCTTTACTGAAATAAATTAACACAGTCTCTGGTAGATGGTATGTGTTTATTACGTTGGCAAATGATTTCTTCATGATAACCACCCATAGGGAAGATCACAGCAATTCACTTTTACAGGGCAAAGACAGCAGTATACCTTCACCATTTTAACTCAGGAGTAGGTCAACAATCTTGCTGTCATTTATAATGTAGCCCACAAGAATCTTAATTATCCTGACTCATACCAGTCTACTCTATTAATGACAGCATATTAATTTGCACCTGGTGACAAGTCCAGAAATTGACAAGGACCCATAATGCACCTAATAAGACATATACATACAAAACAACTGGAGTAAAATCCCACAAGATTCAGGGGCCTGACACTTCTGTGAATTTTCTAGGGATACATTGATTTGGGGCATGCCAGAATAACTCCCCAAAAAAAAGACAAAAAGAGAAGCACAATATTTGGTAGAATCTTTCGGACTCTGGAGAGAGCATAAGCCACGCTTGGGGATAACCCATTTATCAGATGACCTAAAAGGATGCCAGTTTTGAGTAGTCCACAAAAAGATCTGGTTCCTCAGTTTGTACAGGAGGTTTAACTCTGAAGCAGAAAGAGACCAAGACTATATTATCTTTATTCTCACTATGTGACAAACCCTCCTGAAAACTATCAATTAATGCTACAAAGATTAAATCTGTAAGAGAAATCTAAAACTATACATATGACCAATAAATAATCTTTCATCAAAGCAAATCATGGACATTTTGGTTTTTCCTAAGCCCAACAATGCCTGATTTTTAAGGAATCCTTGCTAGCTCTGAAGAGAACCCAAAATCTTGTTTAATATTTATACTAAATCAAGTTGGATTTGACATATTCAACAATATGAATGTCAGTTAAATACCAACTGGCATTTCAAAAATTATATTTCAAGAAAATTACTTAAGAAATATTCCACTATAAAATAGGTTGTTATTCTGATAACTAGACTATTTTCCAAGAATAAAGCAATGTAGAATGGATCTTTTACCATTAGAAGGAAATATGTCACAGCATTATGACATGACAGCAGTAATGTAACAGGATTCATTTTCAATTTTCCATTTTTTTCAAATACCTAAACTTTATTGAGCGTTTATTTCTACAGAATTATATTTATTTGTTATAAATGATAACTTAGAAGATTGTACCACCTTCAAGTAACTTTACAGTTCAGCTCGTTTTGTTCTCACCATCATTCTGTAAGGTTATATAGCTATTACTATCCTAAGTTTTCATAATAGAAATCCCAAGTTTAAACTATTTAAGCAATTGCCCAAAAAAAAAACACAATCACAGTGTTTCAATGATAAGATTAGAATCCAGATCATCTGGCTTCAGATTTCATTCTCTAATCACCTACTTTCAAGACATTAATGACAAAGCCTTTTCTAAACTTCTGACTGACATGGTATCTTCCTCCTGCACATTTTTAATAGCTACCATGCTTTTAGTACATAATATCTATTTCCTTAGTATTTTTTCCCTTATATTCAGTCTTTGTTGGTCTACAGTACTTTGATTATATCCTTCTTTTGAACATTATCGTGGGCTACAGTTTTTAATACTGTCTTATTTCCTCTACGAGACTGCTAAGTACTGGAAACCTGACTTGAGATCTCCTTGGTTCCTCAGAAATTGATATACTTCCATCTGATGGGTCATTTAACCTTTTTGACTAAAATTTCTCCCAGAGGGTGAACATTTGTCTGACCTTGGTCATTATCTTTGATCTTTCATTTCTCAGTCCTCTAAATGTCACGAAGAATCCTTTCCTGGATGGTGGAGTCCTGAGATTACCGTTTCTTACCTGCTTAATATCTGACTGACTTCCAAACACCAAGTAATTGTCTTTCAGATCTGGGAACCCTGCTAATCTTATCTTAGACCAAATCCAGACTCCACCTCTGTTGTAATCCTCATTCGTACATCATTTTTCCTTCATCACCACCATCCTGATATCTCATGTTGGGGCTCAGAACACAATACCCCAAAATATACCACCTTGGCATACTGAGTATTTTAAGCTAAAGGAAATTGAGAAAACAATGAAAGCCCAAAAGTCACTCTCTGACCTTCTCCCATCTTTCTCCCCTGAAGCAGGCCATGAAATAGTTCTCTGACCTATCCCCCAAGAGAAGGTCATAAGACCCTCATTCCAGAAAGGTTCTGCCCTATAACCAGAAGGCCAAGAAGAATCTGAAAGAACAGGCATTACTAAGCTCCCCCCACTACAAGGTTGTTACCATTAAATAATACCTTTTGGTTTTACCATCACATTACTGCATGACTGTCTATAAAAATATGATTTTTCCTGGATCATTGGGTCTTCATTTCTGAAGGCTTCTGTGCCAAATAAAATATTGTTAGCATAGGGGAGAAATGGCAATGTCTTTTCTTTGCCCATTGCAAGGTTCATGGATGACAACCCTATAACAAAAGACACCTAGCAAAAAAAAGAGTACTTCTGCAATGTACACATGAGCTGATTTATAAACTGATGTGGTCTAGAGGCCCTGATTTCATTGTTCCAATGGTTTAGTTGCTGCTCTACATCAATCAATCAAACATCGAGTACTTGTGAAACACCAGCTGTTTGGATAACACTGTGCCAGTCACTTTGAGAATCATCTGTATGCCAACTGATACTAGAACTTAATACCTTTTTATTCTTTTTAAATTTCTTTAAGGTTGTTATCTCTTTTGTGGATTTATACACTCGGTGATGTATGGTAGGGTCATCTCAAAAGTTTAGTTATATCATACCACCTTGTAAAAATCCTGCTTATTTTTATGAGGGTTGTTACTGCTACCTGACACAACAGGGAAGTGTCAAAGTATAAGATGACATCATACTTCTCTGCAGCCACACATCATATATTTGAAGAGGCGAGATGAAATACAACTGATATAATTAGATTAATTCCAGTCTATATGCTCTCCTGTTAGGAGGTAAGCTCTTGAAATCAATTGCTAGGCCTTATGCATTTGTGTCTCCTGTATGTAACCATTGGTTGAATCAACTAGCAATAACATTAAACTAAAGCACTAAACTAGGTAGTATAAAATAATTCTTATGGAATTTGGAATACATTCTAATATCTAGCACTGATTATAGGAAACTTGCCATTTTCACCTTGTCACGACATTAGGGTAGTATGGAATAGGAATCAAAAATAGTAAAAATGAGCAACACACAAAACTTCTCATTGCTTTATAGTTACTCCATGTCCCTTAGAGCTGTTAAACATCGATTTCAGTTCAGTCTTTCTTACTGTACCCCAAACTCATATTGTGTCTATTTTGGAAGATATTTCATGGAGGTATATCTCAAGGAAATTACTTGCCTTTCTTTCACATATCAACATGGATTCTGTCCAGATGGCTCTGTTTTAAGTAAGTTAGTAGTAGCATTTGAAACATATGAATCTCTTAGTCTCTTTTCCATCTGAAGTTCCAATTATTTAATTCATCTTACATTACATTTCAAGAAAAATTACAATCAGCTTGTTTGCAAAATGATAAATATTTCTTCAATGGGTAGGGATCTAAACTTACTCTGCCTCTTATATCTTCTTCAGATTGGTTCTTTTTTTACTTCCTAAATGTCAAAATGCAAAAAAAAAAAATAGTTTAAAAAAGTTTTATTTCTATTAGTAAGAGCCTTGTACAAATGTATTTGTAATACCCTTCCTTCTCAGAAAGGATTTAAAAACGTCTTACTAAAAAATGAGAGAAAGGCATAACATACAATTAATATAATAGAAATGAAAACTGGAAGTTAGAATTGAAAACAGTAAGGGAAGCATGGAGCCAACACAGTAGATGAACTTCATTATAACTTTCCTGGCAACCAAACCTAAAAGGAATACCCAGTATGTTACACAATTTTCAAAGTCAGAGAAGAGGAAGTAAACAAATTCTTCAAAGTACAAATCTAACGACTGGTCCAAAAACCTAATCATTTTCCAAAGTACATTAGAGGAAAAGTCATGTTTGGCCATCGCTTTAGCTCAACAATTACTTATTGATTATTATTAAGAAATTAATTTGTTCAAGGATTTACATTAAGCATTGTATTGACTATCAAAATGTCAAAAACTCTAGTTCCAACTACAGAATATGATTAATCCAACTGGGCAGACAAGACATGTGCTTTTAAGGGTAACTGATGACACAAGTCTACTTTTGATAAATGTGAAATGAATTGTGCAGACATTCAGAGCTGGAGGAATTGAAGGGAAGAAGAGACTTTTGTGTCAGACTCAAGATAACCACAAGACAAGAAATTCTGGAAAAATTAGGCCTGGGATGCGGGCAGGCAGAAAGAATAGCACTGGGAGTCCTGTGGGCAAAAATGAGATCAGAATCCAGTATATCAGGGAAAATTGGAGTTTTAGTATTCAAGAAACCTAACAAAATTTAGCGTTCAAAGATCCAGGTCAAGGAGAAAGACACAGTGGAAGTAAAATCCAAAAATACGTGCCCTGGTCAGGTTTCAGTCTTTCAGCCAGCTATCTAGAAACAAATGAAGAATGGAGTTTCATCCAAAAAGTCTGAAGCTTTGCCTGCTTTTGAAAAGACCACTTGGAGTAAGTGGGTAAGAGGAAGTAGGAATGAGCTGCCCCCCAGGATGAGGCAGTGCTCAGCAGGAGCTGGGGCCTGCTCAGAAAACTAGCTCTGGGGACACTTTTTGGGAACTAGTAACCTTGAAACTAATTCCAGAATATTCAGAGAATAACAAATCGGTAAGCAAGGGATCCAGAAGTCATTGCATGTGAAAACTTATTTAAAGAATTGAATATGTTTCTGTTAAAGGTAAGAGACAAAAGGGAGTATGATAGTTGCCTTCAGATTTTCTAAGGGTCACCATGTATATATATAAAGGTAAATTATTTTATTACACATTTGTATATAATTTATTGGTTTTCGGGTATTAAATACATAGTTTCATTTAAAACTTTTCTTACTGGAGATAATCTCTTTAAAAACAAGTGAATTTTCCCTCCCAAGAGGTAGAAATTGGATGACCACCTTTCTGGAATATTGTTGGTGATAATCTGGCATTGATACGGTGCCTTATGCAGAAACTCCACTTTCTGATAGCTTCAGTTCTATCTTCTGGTAAGTCTCAAAGTTCAATACTACAGAACCAATCAAGGAGTTCTTGATACCTCTTAAGTGCACCAGCTTATAATAAATCTGACTGTACTTTACACATGGGTCAGAGAAAAGATATGCTTTACAGGCTCCGAAGCCTGATCCTTCTGGCTTGAAACCCTTCTATTTCCAGAAAAACAAGTCTAAAAGAGATCAGGTAGCTTGTACAAAGTCACAAGGGCACTAAATCAGTTAATGACAAAGCTGCAATTGCAATACTACAAAACTTCAGCAATTCTCTCCATTTTACCATTCTGCCCCCTGACAGGAGTAGAAACCCATCAAAGAAGTGTACGGTAAGGTGAGTGAGGGCTAGAAGGCATATTCTTATTAAATAAGAACCTGCACAGAACACAAACTAGTCACTGTTTTGAAACTATGGTACTTCCTCACAGAACACGTAGACATCTGATTTCCTGTTTGCCCTGTTCATACAAAGATGAACAGAGTTGTCACCAATGCTTGATACATAAACCTTAAGTGACACACAAGACAGTCCATCAGGGCGGAACTAAATACTAGAATTTCTTTATATTAATTTAAATATAATCTGTCTATCACTACATTTGTATATGTTTCTATATATACTCTATGCATGATTAGAGAAGCATATGTATATCATCTGTATATTAATATACAATATTGAAGATACATACTCTAGAAGAAATCAGAAATATTTAGAGAACATTTAAAATAATTCTTATGAAATTTGGATGAGGAATACATCAAATAGTTAAAACTATTTTTTTTCTGTATACATTTTGTATACATTTTGTATCACAAGTATATTTCAAAGCAAAAACTGTTCCTATTACAGATTACTAAAAAGATTATATTTTCGTGGTAAAAACCACTGGTTTTAAAAATAAACTATAAATAAGACATAAGTAGGCATCTGTACTATTGACTATTTCCCTGTGTTGTTGCATTCACATAATTTTTGACTGGCTTACACAAAACAGAAGCAGCAAAGAAAAAAAATGCATATCTCTGATCATCAGGTCTGATTGGCCACTTCCAAAGAGTTCCAAGGAAGAAAACATATGAAACATGTTCCCCAAGGCTCCAAACTGCAGAACAAAAGGAGAGAATCATGAGTAACAGCTCAATTTCCACCACAGAGACAAAGGTCCTGGACGTACAGTGACTGCCTTTGGGAGACGCTGTTTGTGTGGAATCAGGTCAACTCTTAAGTAACTCCACAGCCAGCTGGAATGACAATGCCTCTGTCATGGCTCTGCACACTTTTCGTAGCCGGGCTCTGCTGATTGACCATATGTATCTGAGTAAAAGTGAATTATCTAGGATGCCTTACAGATTTCCAGTTCGTGCAGCTAGGGAGATGGTGATACCATTGAGTAAGAGAAGAACCAGAGGAAAACGAGTTGTTCAACTTGCTCATTTTTAGCGAGTTGGAGGTATAAGTGGATCATTTGTGTCAGTTCTCAGTTTATCACCTCTGAGCCCCCAAATCCACCCTTCTTGCGCTGAGATACTGGCCAGACCCTGTAAACATTTCTCTTTTGCTAGCTGGCTCAATGTTTCGTTTCGTCAACAGAGAGCCCTGGAGGGATACTGCAAGGCCATAACAGCAGAAGGGCCCTCCCTTCCTATTTCAGTGTGGCTTTTCTTCGGATATGGCAGCCAGTAAATCAGCATGTGGAAAGCCAGGGACATTCACCTCAGAAACCCTCTCAGGCCACCTCCAGCCTTGTGCCTTCTGGCAAGTTTTCTACCACTGCATGTTCCTCTGGCAGCCGCATCTTCTCCCAAGACATCTGGACTTCAGTCTTGGAGAGAGGTGGAAAGGGCAGCTCTTTTAAAATCTTAGTTACTCAGTTTTTCATGGTTATATAGCCCTAGAGGTTGTAGCTTTCAGCATTTACTATTTCTCTACCTCTACAGCCATCTTTTTCCTCATTTTAGTAATTAATCATCTTTTACTAGTTAATTCTGTACATTCAAAGTTTCCTATCTAAACTACTGGTGTGGTTTTATCTCCTAACTGGACCCTGATTGATATACTACCCAAGTGGAGATGCCTTTTAAGGAGCTAGAGATGCAGCTTTAAAGAGATACAGCTTTGAAAGGAAATTCCAATTTGGAAGTCTCCAGAATATTACTGGTATTTATTTTTTATTTATGTATATATTTATTTATCCATTATTTAATATTTTGTGCTGAGTACAGGAGACTTTATTGATGGCACATGACAAGGTGGGGATCCCTGGGTCCCTCCCTCTTCAGGGGGTCTGCATGGAAACTCTTACGAGGGGAGATTCTCAGCGTGGTGGGGGACTGAGTGTGGCAGGAACTCTCTAGCAGGTGAGGGCCTCTCTCTTCCTCTCGTGCTCTTGCTGGTGTTGATGGTCTGGGGGTCTGACTTCTCAGAGGCCATGTGGTCCACGAAATCCACCACTCTGTTGCTGTAGCTAACTGCACTGTAATACCAGGACACGAGCTTGACAAAGTGGTCATTGAGGACAATGGCAGCCTCAACATCAAACGTGGAAGAATGGGTGTCACTGTTAAAGTAGGAGACAACCTGGTGCTCAGTATAGCCCAGGATGTCCTTGAGGAGGCCCTCTGATGCCTGCTTCACCACCTTCTTGGTGTCATCATATTTGACAGGTTTCTCCAGACAGCAGGTCGGTTCTCATACCAGCATGTTGGCTGTGGGGACATGGAAGGCCATGCCAGTGAGCTTCTTGTTCAGCTCAGGGATGACCTTGCCCACAACCTTAGCAGCACCAGTAGATGTAGGGAGATGTTCTGGAGAGCTCCATGGCCATCACACCAGTTTCCCTGAAGGGGCATCCATGGTCTTCTGGGTGACGTGACACTGATGTCGTGGACTGTGGTCATGAGTCCCTCCATGATTTCCAAGGTTGTCCTGGATGACCTTGGCTGGGGGCTACTCAGTTGGTGGTGCAGGTGGCATTGCTGATTATCTTTTATAATTGTCATTCTTTATGACCATCATGAACAGGGGGAATCAGCAAAGGGAGCAGAGATGATGACTCTTTTGACTCCCCATCCCGTGAGCCCCATCTTTCTCCATGGTAGTGAAAATGCTGGTGGACTCCACAACATAATGAGCACCAGTATCAGCCCATTTGATTTTGATGGGATCTCACTCCTGGAAGATAATGATGGGATTTCCATTGATGACAAACTTCCTGTTCCTAGCCTTGATAGTGCCATGAAACTTGCCATGGGTGAAATCATACTGGAACATGTAGACCATGTAGTTGAGGTCAATGAAGGAATCATTGACGGTGACAATATCTACTTTGCCAGAATTAAAAGCAGCCCTGGTGACCAGGTGCCCAACACAGCCAAAACCATTTACTGCATTCTTCACTTTAACCACGGTGTGTCAGGGATGTGACTGGCACTGCACAAGAGTATTTTGGCTGTCTGTTAAATGGGAGGAGCAGAAAACCACTGCTGGTATTTAAAACTAAAAAGTAGATGGTTATCATGAAGAATGTAAATAGTGAAACTATAAGGGAGCTAAGGAGGGAGCCCTGGGACGCCATCATTTGTGAGACAGGTAGGAAAAGAACAAAATGGGAAATTGTGGGAATGGAGGAACAGGCAAAGTGAAATGAGGCAAAGAAGCTGAGAAGGATTTGTCTTTGACGTTAAAAAGGAAATCAGGGGAAGCCAGAGGCAGAGAGAATTTCAAAGAGTATTTGATCAATAATGCAAATATTACAGGTAAGTCAATTAAGTTAACTGAAAACTCAAAATGAAATTAGGAGTAATCTTTTCAAGAGCAATTTTAGTGCAGTGGTTTGAGAAGTCAATAAGAAGACAGCAAGTAGGCATGACAAATGTAAACCACTTTTTTGCCAAACTTGAAACAGAGAGAGTAGCAATGGGCACAGGGACTCCACAAAATCAGTGTCTCATACCTCTTCTAGTTTATGTTCACTGTAAATTGGGCTGATTTGGGTTAAATTAATTACCTGTAGGCTCTTCCACCTTACATGATCTTCAGATATTTGGTTTTGATCTGCTCAGTGCTCATTTAAATCATCATTGGAAAGTGAACAATAAAAAAGAAAAAGCATAGGAAGCTAAAGGCAAGTTTTGTTTTAATCTACCAGCTCTAGAAGCTAGCACTAACTAAACTTAATTGTGTTGCATTAAACCATCTCAAAAATTTTTGGTTCATTATAAAACATAGATTTATCTACAGGTTTTATTTAGTTCTTCTACATATATCTAACATCCTTAATATCATGCCATTGACCCCATTGACCACTCCAGCATGATTAATGCAGTGGTGCCATTGCAGTCATCTAATAAATTCTGGGGACCAGTGAGAGTTTTCTATATCTGTTGCTTAAAATAGTAAAACACTATTTTCAGTATGAATTTGATGGTGAAGTATACAAAATGGTTTCAATTATAATTCCATGTTCACATGTTCATAACTTGACGGAAAAAAAAATGCCTTTTGGACTGAAACTTTCCATTCCATGTTCTAGCTCCACCCAAATATAGTTATTTTTTCTCCTCTGGAAAATTTGAGGAAATCCGTATGATCACTTATGAATGTGGAAAAAATGCACTCTTTCAAATGTTTAATTAAATGAAAGGATCAACAATTACAAAATCTTTAATATAAACTTCCCATACATATTTATAAAAACCAAAATATAAATCTAGTAGGCCTCAGAAAAGAGATTAGGTGTTTACCCATTTAAGGAAAACTCTAATTCTGAATGCTTGCTAATTTGAAACTCAAAACTGTGTTATGCAAACACAGTAGTAATTTTCACATTAAAAGTGATACATTTGAAGTGGCATTGTTGTCTGGGGTAAATACCTGGGATTCATTGTCTCCTGCATTGAGAAGATTAAGGACACGGACACACATACATGGAGTGGATTAAGGAGCAAAAAGTTAAACAGGCAGAAGGAAGGAGAGAGGAGGGCAGCTCTTTCTCTTGTGAGAGCGAGGAACCCAAAAGGGAAAAGATGGCCTGGGTGGACCACAGCAGATTTTATAGGCAGGCTTGAGGAGGCGGTTTCTGATTTACGTAGGGCCCACAGATTGGTTCGACCAGGTGTGATGTGGTGTTTACATAGAGTTCCGGGAAGGCTGGTCGCCCTGCCCTAATCTTATTGTGCAAATGGGCTTTTCACCATCTTGTCTGCTCCTTACCATACACATAGCTGACAAAGGGAAGGAAGTCATTGTGAACATGTCTAGTCCCAGGTAGTTTTTTTTCTGTTGGCATTCATGGGTGCAGGCTTCCAGCTTGCTTGTCTATGTCTACAGCTCAATTTTACAGGCTGTTCTTTGTTAGAAAATGATTTGGGGGCTGCTTTTCAATAAAAAGGAAAACCTTACCGAGGACTCCCATACCCTCATTATCTGCCCTAGTAGTTTCTCTTTAACTCCTATATCACATGCAATTGCCTTTATAATATGACTACTATTAATTTTTGCTAAATAATACCTGATATACTTTGGCTATTTGTCTCTGCCCAAATATCATGTTGAATTGTAATCCTCAATATTAGAGGTGGGGCCTGGTGGGAGGTGTTTGGATCATGGGAGCAGATCCCTAATGTCTTGGTGCAGTCTTCACTATAGCAAGTGAGTTCTTGAGAGATGTGGTCATTGAAAAGTGTGTGGCACCTTCCCACTCTCTCTCTCTCTCTCTCTTTCTCTCTCTCTCTCTCTCATGTGTGCTCTCTTTCTGGCTCCTGCTTACACCATGTGATGTACCTGTTTCCTCTTCACCTTCCACTATGATTGAAAATGCCCTGAGGCTTGACCAAAAGCCCAGCAGATGCCAGCACCATGCTTCCTGTAAAGCCTGCAGAACCATGAGCCAATTAAACCTCTTTTCTTTATAAATTATCCAGTCTCAGGTATTTCTCTATAGCAATGCAACAACATACTAATACCATACATGATGGGCCAAAGAACAGATCTGAGAATGGAGATTGTTTTCTGAATTTTCCATGCCCTGTATATAGTGTGGGCTTAGTAAATATTTGCAACTCAAATACAATTTGCAAAAAATGGCAAATAATTTTTTTAGCACTTCAAGTTAATTTAATCTTCATATGTGATTTTTATTTATATTTTTTCTTTAAATGCAAAGAAGAAATGGGAGAGTGGCTTTCCAGAGACACTAATAGAAGGGAATGTTGCAAGAAAGGGTGATTTCTTATTCAAGTGAGATATATTTGCATCTACTGATAAGAAAGTTATTGGTCATCCCAGAGGCAACAGTTTCAGGAAGATAGTGGGAATCATAAGCCAGAATGTGATGCTTTGCAAAATGAATTGGAGGGACAAGGAGTAAAAGCAATGAAGAGATATTCTTCTTTAACCTCTACTTTTTAATTGTGTAACACATCATTCAGAGGAGTGTATTTAACATATGTGAATTGTTAAAAGCAAACACACTCGTATCAGCTTCCAAGTCTAAAAATTACAACCCGACTAATGTCTTTGAATCCCTTTATGCACCTCCTTGAGCACGTGCACTTCCATTCACCAAACATAACCAATAACTGAATCATGAGTTAATTAGCACCTTGCTTTTCTTTCTACCTTTGCCATGCAGCCATACACACATCTCTAAATGACAATTTTGTTTGTTTTGCCTAATTTGAAAGTTTATATAGGTAGAATCATAAATCACATATTCTTCTGAAAATTTCTTTTAATACTCTAATGATTTTGCAATTCATTCAGGTTGATTCTTAAAGTAATAAGTCATTTATTTTTACTGATATATAGTTTTCCTTTCAATTGAAGCACTAAAATTAATTTACCCATTATCCTGTTAATGAATACTTGAATTTTTTCTCTATTTTTTGCTATTGGGAAAATGCTGATATTCATGATATTATGCAAGTCCCTGGCACATGTGCAAGAATTTCTCTTAAAATATACACAAGAGTGGAATGACTTTGTGGTAAGATATGTGGACATTCAACTTTATTGTGAATTTTTCTGTTTTTAACCAAACTGGTTCACCAAACTAACAATCTTATCATTTGCCCACAGCTTCTCCAATAATTAGCATTATCCAATCTAGCGCACTTTTAGTTTGCATTCTCTTGAATACACATTTGTTTAATATATTTTCTCTTGTTTTGGCCATTCAAGATGGCCTCTTTTGTTCAATCCTAATTTCCTCTTTCTGTTTTTTGTTCAGTCCTGTTTCCTCTTTTTTGTTCAACCCTAATTAATGTTTATTTTGGGCAGTTGCATTTATTCAATAAATTTGTAGCCATTTTATGTATTTGGTATGTGAATTTTTTATTAAGAATACCTGTTTCACATATTTTCTACCAGGTTGCAATCTCTCTTTTTACTCTTGTTATGGCCTCTTTTGATGAACAGAAATTTAAGGTTGATATAGTCAAATTTATTAATCTTTTGTTTTATGTTTTGTGCTTTTTCTCTTTTTAAGGACCACTCCACTAACCAATTGTTAGCCCACATTTTCTTCTGAAAGTTTTGATTTTTTTTTTTTCATTCAAGGTCTTAATGCATTTCAGAATGGTTTTACTATGTAGGATAAAGTAGGGATTCTTGTTTGTGTTTCTTTTTGTTCCATAGAGAAAACCAGTTGTTTTAGTAATATACTGTATTCTGAGTAAACATATCATTTCTGCATAATCTACAATCACACCTTCATTATAAATCAGAATTTCAGCTATATCTGTGATTGTTTCTAGGCTCTCTATTCTATTTCACTGGTAGCTTATTTTATCCCTATGCTATATTTTCTGTAACTTCATATGAAAAATTTTGATATCTAGTTAGGAAACTCTACTAATATTGTTTTTCAAGAGTGTTTTTGTTATTCTTGGTCTTTTGCACTTCCATGTAATTTTTTAATTGCCTTTTAAAGTACCACTAGAAAATCCTACCAGGATTTTTATTGCAATTGCATTGAAGATATATATAAAAATATATATGTATGTGTGTATATATACACACATATATAAACATATACATGGCCACATATAAATACGCTTATATAAACTAGGAGATAATTGACTTTTATTTAGTATTCTTATCCATGAGAATCTCTGTCATTTTATTTAGCTTAAAATTAATATCTTTCAATGAAGTTTTATTATTTTATTATTTTATCTATACAGCTCTCATATTTAGTAATTTTTATTCTCAAAGTATTTTTTGTTTGTAATTTTACTTTTTTATATTTTCTAGCTCTATTTGTTTTAATATTTGTATACTACTTGTGTACTCTGTAAACTTAATTAACTCTTTTATTGATTCTAATATTTTTTCTTCAGATTGTTTCGAGCATCTGATAAAGGTAGAGACCTAATCCATATCACTCAACTTTTTTTGGTCTTTCTGGTTGTTATAGAACCTATTTTTTGTTTTTGCCTTATTGCTCTGTCAGTTAAATGTTAATTGTATGTGATTATACTGGTCACTACTGATCTTAAAGAAACTCTGTCATTGAATATGATGTTTTTGTACAAACTTTTAAAATACACTTTGTTGAGTTAAGGAGATTCCAGCCTATTATTAGTTAAGTTTTGCCTGCTGTAACAGAGATCTAACTTTTAAAATATCTTATATAGACAGAAGTTCATTTCTCTGTCACATTAAAGTCTAAGCTATTAAGGAAGTCACTTTGTATACAGCCATCAGGAATCTAGCTTCTTTCTACTTTTTCCACCATTCCTAAGGTGTTTCCTCCTCCACAGAGTCTGAGATAGCTCAACATCAGGTCCTTTCTTCAACCAGAGGAAGAGACAGCCATGCTCCCTCCCTATAAAGGTACAACTCTGCAGTTCCACAGATAACTCCAAATTATGTTCCATTAAAAAGGCCTTCATCATAGTCACAGCTATCTTCAAGGGAAGCTCAGTTCTTACCCAGAGCAACTAAATGCCTAGCATCTAATAAGGTGTTGTGTAATTACAAAGAGAAAGAATAAAAAGATATAAGAGAAAAACAGCAAACTCTGCCACATCTTCTTTTTCTAGTTGCTAGAGATATTTTTGGTAATAAATGTGCATTAAATTTTGTCAAATCTCTTTTATGCATCCAAAGTGAACATATGGTTTTTTCTATTTAAATTCATTAAAGAGAAAATTTACACTAACAGATTTTCACATTTTTGAGGCACAGTAGTATTTCTGGGAAAAAAAAATAATTTGGTCATGATTTTTTTTCATTCTTATACATTATTTATTTGGATTGCTAGTATTTTGTTTGATATATTTGCAGCAATATTTATAAGTTATATTGGTCTGTAAACTTTCTTATATCATCCTTGTCTGGGTTTTGTGTCAAGGTTATATTAGCTACATTAAATAAGTTAGTCATTATTCTGACTCGTTTAGTTCTCTGAAAGATTTCTTGTAAGATTGTAGTTCTGTTTCTTGAATGTTTGGCAGAACTCATTGGGTAAAAAATATCTGAGCCTGATTTTTTTTGTAGGAAGATCTTTTAAATAATGATCCTATTTCTTTAATATTTGAAACTAAGTTATTTTTTAAGAAATGTATCTATTTAACCTGTGTCCCCACTTTCTAAAATAACTTATTTACCCACTTTGGGGATTGGCAAAACATGGGATAAGAAATTGCAAAAAGATACAGAAGCTAACTTTTAAGAAAGAATAATGTTGATAGGATAAGTTCTGGAATCCACACTGGATAGAGAGGCAAATGACACTCGCTAAAAGATGAAATAGCTAGAAGAGTGAAACTACTTTTGCAACAGGATATTGCACTGAACACAGAGAAAACATTCTAGGAGAAATGAAAAAGGCAAAGGCATAGGTAATGGTTTCAGAAGGGAATTTCAGAATATTAATTCTAGGAGGTGGCAATGTACTGAGTAAAGTCAGGTTATAGTGAGCACAAGGGGCTTGGAAATAGGATAAATTGAAGTAAAAACTGCTATTGTAAATGGGGCTGAAACACTGAAACTGAGGGGCTGGTTGTCACAGTCCCAGATGTTAAATATGTGCCAATTCAGGAAGAGTCCCTACTCTGATGGAGCTTAAATCCAGCAAGGAAGACAGAATTTAATTACAAATTGAAATATGAGTACAGAAATATGAGACATAGTTTCTGAGAGCAGAAACCTGATAGATACTTGAGAGTGTGAGATGAGATGGCGTCTATAAAGAAGCGATAGTTGTGTTAAGAGCCAAAGGAAGAGTTAACCAAAGATAGAAAGGAAAGCATTCCAGACATAGACAACAGCACATGCAAAGACTCTTTGGTACAGACTCTTGCATTAAACCAGCTGAGATCTTATATCAACATGGCTTAGGCTGAAAAGCATAGTGGAGAAAAGTGAATATTAAAGACATTTTTCTGATATAAAATCAATAGTATTTGGTGACACACTGGATACAAGGGATAAAACTTTCATCATGGGCAATTGGGTAAATAGTAACAACTAATCGTTGAATTAGGAAATGTTGGGAAAGGTTTTTCGGGAAAAGACTAGAGCTAGAGAATCAGGATTTCAGTCTTGCCCAGGTTGCATTTGAGATTGCTTTAGCTAACTCCAATGGGAAATTTCTAGTAGGCAGCATCTCTGAAGATCAGATATGAAAACCATCAAGAAAGATATTAAATTATATAGTGGATGGTATATTAAGCAGTGAAAATTAGCAAATTTTAGGGGTGGAAAGAATTTTGACTCAATATAGAAAAACTATATATTTAGCAAGTTTTCAAATTATACAAGAATGGAATGTGGTCTCAGATTGGGCTGGTGGTCAAAAGTGCTTTACTCTTATCTATAATGTTTGAAATTTACAAACATATAGTGTAATCATGTGTTATATGTGTAATTTAAACTTTATTTGTAAATTAAGGACTAGAAAGACTCTTTAGACTAAATGCAACTACTGAGAGCATGGAAAAACAAGAGCATATAATGCAAGGTGAAAATAAAGGCAATTAAAATCTTTAGGAAACACAAATAAACAAATACCTTACAAGATTGTCACAGGCCAAATATGAAGAAAATAAAACATGGCATGATTTTAAGAAAGGGTAGGGTTAACAAGAGTGACTCCATTTAAACTTGAAGCTCACAACATTCTCCTCTGTGTGGCCCACATTTGGCCCAGAAGCGAACCTTCTTATGTTGCAGAGTAACGTAAACTCTGTTTATTGGTTTTCAAGTTTTACCCTAAACTGCAAAGTATAAAAATCTTAGTTGTAGATGTAGCAGATAATGTTAACACTACCTCCATATAAAAGTTTAAAAAGTATTCAATGAAGGTATGATAGGGAACAGGAAAAGTTAAGGGAAATATATAAGAGCTACTATTTTCATCTTATAACAAGAAGTTATTGGACAAATAATAAAGATTTATGTATATTATTTTCAGAGTTATAAAAGCAACCAACAGAAGAACTCAAAATGATGACACTTTAGAAGAAAGATATGAGAGAAAAGAAAAGAAGTATAATTATTTAATTCTTATTTTTCATATTGAGGAGTCAGAAACAAAGGCAAATTATCTAGAGATATGGAAATTACCAGCAGAAGAAACAAAAGTAGGAAAAATGTGAAAGGTTGTCTTTGACAACTTAAATTGGGGATGGGAGAAAATGCAGCAGGAGACTCTCACATTTTGATACAACGAGCATGCACTATCACTTGCATGATTTTTAATGAATAGACTGCTTCATTTGCAGGGGTTGGGGATGGCGGTGAGAACAGGTTACAGAATCTCTCGTGTTCAACCCATCCAGAGGCTCTGTGGCCCCAGAAGATCACCTAGTTGATGTTAAACTTAGTTTGGGCAAAACTCATCAGAGTCAGAGGTTGTAGAGGAAAAGTTAAATATTAAATTTGAACTCAGTTGAACGTGGACACAAACAATGGTCACCAATTCCTGGAAGAGGTTGTGTGAGCCCCTTGAGGCATTCATCCAGCACTATTTTGGAGAAATCTCTATTTCAATCTATTCCTATATGTTAGTTATTGAAAAACAACAGGCAATCACAAAAACAAGTTGACATTTTTGTGTTGCTTAAGACCAGTCATGAAGGGCTCTCATGACTGGGTCTCATGCCAAACAACTCGTTACGAAGAGAGCTAGGGGTCCCGACCACGGCGAAGCTTCACGAGACCTCTCCTCATCTGTTCACGGATGAGTGGCCGACTCGGGAGCCCAGGCTGTTGCTTCCCGGTCTGGTGATAAATCCTCCTTAGTCTGGTGAGTGTAAATATATATATTTTTTTATATATATAAGTATATATATATATATATTTATCTTAGTCTGGTGAGTGTGTGTGTGTGTGTGTGTGTGTATCTCTCTTTTGCCTTCTCCCCTTCCCAATGCAATTTGCTTATTATATCAATTTGCTTATTATATCAATTTGCTTACTATATCATTTGCTTATTATATCATTGGCTTATTATATCTGCATTGCCATTTACCTGTGATAAAGGTTGTTTATCCTTAAAGGTATTGTGTGTGTGTCTTTTCTTCTCCCCTCTGGTGCATTTCTCACACAGAAAAGAGGTTCACAGTCATCATCCTAGAGCTTAATTTCTCTAATAGCTTAAATTCAGATGCACACCCTATCCAGCAAATAACACAGAGATAAAAAGACCTGGAGGCAAACGTAAAAGAATACAAAATACGTTTTACACCTTTTTTTTATCTTTAATAAGACTAATAATATTATAACAGCTTCTGCTTCTTAACTTCTTACACTGGGCCAGGCATTTGGCTAAGTGCTTTGTGAAAATTATCTTCACAACAATCCTATTTAAAAAGTGTTTTTCCATTTCATAAGTGAGGAAAATGAGGTCTAGAGAGTCACACAACTAGTAAGAGTCACAGGTGAGATTTTGATATGGGTCTGTCCAACCCTCCAGCTGATGCTCTTACCCAAGCATTCAGTTCCACAGTCCCCTTCTGCAATCCTGAAACCTCCATGGTACTACAAACCCAAAGTCGTTCTTCAGGCATCGAAAAACCTTCACCAGGTAGCCAAGTCTGACCTAAACTGATGTGAGGCTCCTTAGAATCTTTAATGATGCCACTTAGTGTGGATATTTATACTTTTAGTGTATAAATAAGATGCATTTGACTACACATTGCTCTCTACATGCCACTGAGGACGCTATGTGGTATAGAACAGGGAACCCCAACCCCCAGGCCACAGACTGGTATGGTCTGTGAGCTGTTAGGAACCGGGCCACACCGCACAGCAGGAGGTGAGCAGTGGGTGAGTGAGCTTTACCTCCTGAGCTCCACCTCCTGTCAGATCAGCAGCCGCATTAGATTCTCATAGGAGTGGGAATTGTATTGTGAACTACGCATTTGAGGGATCTAGGCTGTGCACTCCTAAGATAATCTAATGCCTGATGATCTGAGGTGGAATAGTTTCATCCCAAAACCATCCCCTTGCCCCACCCTCACCCTACCCAACAGCCCAATGTCCATGGAAAAATTGTCTTCCACAAAACCGTTTCCTGGTGCCAAAAAGTTGGAAACCACTGCTATTGACTATACGCAAAGTTGTACTGTCCTAAAACCTGAAATATTCACAATTCCAAGAAACCTCTGACCTCAAGGGTTTCAGAGAAAAGACCATGGACCTGTAGATGCAACTTATTTTAATCTTTCAAAAATATTTTAGAAATCACTGGATCAAACATTGAAAGACAAACATTTACAGGTATAGAAAATAAAAACAATTGGCCAAAATATTGATTAATCTATGTGATATAGCCAGAAATACACTACTCAAAACAGAAAGGGCTTTTATCAAATGTCTGGTTTTCATTTATCTCTTTCTCATAAAACTTGATCTATGAGTGTGTTGGGGAAAAGATTTTTTTAAAGTTTGGACTGCAATTAAATGGGGACATCTTTGCAAATATATTTGCCTCCTACTTGAAAAGTGAAAATGTGTCTTCTCACAAAGTTCAAATGAGCAGTACAAGTGATTATGACTTTCCTCTGGTGTGGAAGTGACATGCTGATTTTGCTCAAGCCAGGAAGTGTTTATGTTTTGAATTAGCCAATAAAGCAAAGAATGCTAAAAATAAATGTTGAGCTACAACACATTAAAACAATTACACAAGTGTTATTCCTAGTAAACAAACAGACTTAGATGATATTATTTCCTTTCTACATTTTTTTTTCCCAGAAAGCACTAACACATGAAAAGTAAACAGGGCAATTTTGTGGGTTGAAATGACACGTCCATGTAAATTGCTCAGTGCTATTACCGTTCCTCTGCACTTACCGCATTCATTTGTCACATATGGATGTTGGCATTGCCATTGGGCTTCTGGGAACTTAAGTGAACTGTTTCTTTTTTTGAATTTTCATTATGAAAAAAGTTTAACTATATACCAAGTAAAGGAAATAGCACAATAAACTGACATACATTCATCTCCCAGACTCGAATGACCATCAGCATTTTCCCATCTTGTTTTTATGCTTTCTCTCTTTTCTCCTCTTTCACTGTCTTGGTTTTTTTCTTCCTCATAAACTATTTCAAAGCAAATCCAGTATATCATGACATGTTACTCCCAAACACTTCTTGGTTAATTTCTTTTAAAAAGATGTATTTTTACGTAACAATAATGTTATTAAAACATTTACCAAAAATAACTATAATCCTTTAATATCATCTAGTACCTAGTCAGTATTCTAATTTTATTCATAATCTCAAAATGCTTTAATAGTTTTCCTGTCCTTTTCATACCTCTTACTTGCCAAGCGATTGTTTTGGTTTGAATTGAAATAATATTTTGTTTGAACATATTAAATATTAAAAAGAAAAAATATATTCCTTATCACATGAGACCAATGCAATCTCTATCTTGATTAAGTACATGGTCACTGGATTCAGCTTCCAGATCCTCCACTTACTCGCTGTGTGATCTTAGATAGATTATGTAATTCCCAAGTGCCTAACTTTTGTCTTCTGTAAAATAGCATAATAGAAGCACAACCTCATAGGATTGTTGCGAGGAGTGAATGAATCATTGCATATAAAGCACTTACTACAATGCCTGCCATACAGGAAGCCCTAGATGAATTGAGTTTATTATTTTTCTACATTGTGCTTTTTTTGTATACACTATGTGCCTACTTTCTGGATTTCTGCTATTTGTATGGCATTTCTAGCAGTTCGAACCTATGTGTTTACATACTTAAAGAGATGCCTATAGTATACGCACTAAAGTGCAGCCAGAGATTCCTGTACCAAACATGAAATTGTACTTAGCTCCTTCTTGGGCAGAACCAGCGCCTTTAAACATCCATCAGAATCTGCAGAGATCCTTGTCCAATTGTGAAAGCTATCATATATACACAGAGGGTATCAAATTTGTCCTATATTTGCATCCTTGTTGGGCTAGTACAGTATGGAGAAGGGGAAATGAATTCAGGGGCCTTCAGATAACACATGCTTTCCCTCTGTACCCCAGCTCCCACTTATTTTACTTTCTTCTTCAATGGATTTCCATTTTCCATTTTCTTATCTTGGCTTCTAATAGACAGTTGTATGATGATTTTGACCTATCTGGTCATCAGTTTTCTCATCTGCAAAATGGTTCTAATAAAACGTACCTCGTGGGATAGTTGTGATTGGTGAAACATCACACTTAAGCACCTTTTTCCTTGTAAGTGCTCCTTAATGGTCTCTCTTCCACTTTGATTAACTAGGCTTGCTCTATTTTTTGTAGAAATGATATCTTATCCCTTTTGTTGATTTTTTTCAATTCTCTCACTATGCCTCAGACACATTGTTTTCTCTCCCACTCACTTTCTTTTTATTTCTTTGCTCTGCTCTGACATTGCCTTTAGGCCTTCAGCCAGTCCAATGTGCCGTACCCTGATTTAAGAAGGACAAGGTCTTAACATGACCACCATTGCTGCAACCTACAAAACTACTACCACTATCCCACGTTGACCAGAAACAATAACAGCAACAGCAATAACTGCTTATACTCATATAGTACTTTACAATCTTACATGGTTTTTCGCATCTCATTACATTTAATCCTGCTCACAACCCTAGGAACAGGATATTATCTCCCATTTTATAGTCAAGGTAGCCAAGGAGCAGAGATTCATTTTGAGGTCCCAGAGAAGACATTCTTACCAGTATTCTCAAACAGTTATTAGCCACATCTCGATTAACAATGCAAGATGATGAATTTTTAGTTAGTTGTTTCTTCCAACTTGAAACTGATGTTGAACATCAGGAAGAGCCCATTTGTGGCTCTGCGTCAGTTTCTTTTCAATTGTTGGTTAAAATAACTTAACTTTGAAAGAATATTGCACCCTTTAGGAAATCATTTCTGATTTAAACAGATATGGCCACTCCAAATTCTGTCGTGGCAGTAGATTTTAAAAGAAGCTATTGCTGAAGTCATCTGAGTATTCTACTTTGGTTCATACAAGGTCCACTCATGGAATGAAAGTTAGGGACAGAAGAAAAGAACCATAGTTTGTGTGTGTTAACTTCTCTGTTTCTGTGACAGAGGGGGGAAAAGAAGAGGGACTGTGGAAAGCACATGAGATTTCTACCACTGACAATTAGTAAGCAGTTGTCCAAGTATCCATTTTCACTCAAGGAGAGAATCAGTTAAGAAAAGCTACTTACGAGGACTTGACTATGGCAACCCTGAGTCTATAACACTTGCCTGTAATGGCTTTTAAGCTAGTAGCTAATAGAATTCAGTAGTGCTCCTCAAAGATAATAACAGTAAAGTTATTCTTTTTGAAATTTCAAAGATTTATAAGAGGTGAATAGAACATACGCTGTTACAGGATGATGAGAAAGATACCTAATTAGGATAACTTGATTTTTGTACTGTACTCTCTCTAATGTATAACCGTGGCACCAGTTATTCTTAGAAGAATTTGCTTAAATTACATAAATCCCCAAAATTATACCTTTTCTAGCTTTACTTTCATATTTAAAAAAAAAAACTCCAATGAGAAATTTTGACTATAAGTCATGTTTAAAAAGGCCTTGTGAGAAAAGTGACTAGCATAAAATAAACTAGCCAAACATTTATAAAATTAATACATATTGATTATCAAATTCATTTTTTTTTTTGCATTCTCTTCCCAAAGGTGAGACAGGCCAGGGCATTGTAAAGGAACATGAAGAATAATAACGTTTGTAATGGCAAAAACTCTAATGGTGCCATATTAAAAAAAAAAAAACAGATTGAGGAAAATATACAAAGGAAAAGGATATGAGAAAGGAAACAATTAAAACTTTAGCCAAAAGACAGCAGCTGTGGGAGAAATGTGGAAATGGAAGTGAGATTTTAAAATGAAACAAATACCATTTGCATTACTGTTTAATAAGTATTTATTTGTTAGAGATATCAAAGTTCTCTATAAACCACAGAAGCAGACAAAATTCTTGATTGGAAAAGAAAATTAAAAACCCAAGAGTGCTAATGTGTAGAAACTCATTACTTTGACTATATTAGTTCATAAAATAGGGATAGCTCAAGAGTTGAAGTTTGTTTTTTATCCTCTCTCTGTATTATAACTGCTGTTACAATTCCACTGTGCTTTGTATTTCAGCTCTCATCATACTTTATTGAAATAATTTGCTGACATCTTGCCACCTCCACTGGATTATTCCTGGAAGGCAGGGACTATATTCATTTTGGCATCCTTAGCCCATCCACATTTGTGTCCCAAACTCAGAGTGGGCTCAGCCTGGAAAGGTCTCAAATGCCATTTACCACCAGTCCCTCCCTGCTTGCTCCTTTTCCTGTCTTCTCTCTCTGAATTAATGGAGTCACTCCCCAGTGTCTCTCAGTATAGAAATATAGTGGCTCTCTTAATTTTTTCCTTTCTTTTGCACCATAGATCAAACTAGTCAACAAACAAATCAATTACTTTCTCCCTAAAAATGTCTCTAATCTGACTTTCCCTCTCCATCCTCACTGCCATGCCTGATTTTGCTGTCTCACTTGAAGAGTTTCAACAGCCTCGTAACTGGCTTCCAAGCCACACTTTCTCCCCACTCCTATGTAATCCTTCACTGGAAAGACAAAATTTAAAAATTCAGATTATGATACTGGACAAACAAATAATGTAAGTCTTTCACTCATTCAAAGGTTTCCCATTACTAATGAGAAAGTTCAGCTGTTTCCCCATGATACCTGGCTGCTCCATGATCCAGTTCCAGCATCTTCCCTCAAGTTCATTTCTCACCCCTCCTCTTCCCACCCACACTCCCCAAAACTAAATTTATTTCAGTCCCTCAAATACTTAACACTTTTATTACCTTATACATGCCATTCCTTCTTCATAAAATGCATACCTGTTTTATTCAAGGAAAAGATCTATTCATTCTTCAAGACTGGGCTGCAATATTTTCTTCCCTGAAAAAAATTTCCCAACCTCCAGACAAAGTTTCCTGCTCCAACTCCATGTTCTCACAGCACACTCTATTAGAGTATTAATCACGTGATATCATCATTGCTTGCTCATAGCCTGATCCTCCCACCAATGGGTTCTGAGCTTCCTTGAAGGCCAGGACTTTGCTATATCTTTCAACACGATTGGTCTCAACACATGTTCTATAAGTGCTTGAATAAAAAAATTGATAATTAATTAAGAAATGAATACAGTATCAGAAAGAATGTTTAAATAACAAGAGAAAAAAATGTTCTCTTGGCCGGGCGCGGTGGCTCAAGCCTGTAATCCCAGCACTTTGGGAGGCCGAGACGGGCGGATCACAAGGTCAGGAGATCGAGACCATCCTGGCTGACACGGTGAAACCCCGTCTCTACTAAAAAATACAAAAAACTAGCCAGGCGAGGTGGCGGGCGCCTGTAATCCCAGCTACTCGGGAGGCTGAGGCAGGAGAATGGCGTGAACCCGGGAGGCGGAGCTTGCAGTGAGCTGAGATCCGGCCACTGCACTCCAGCCTGGGCGGCAGAGCGAGACTCCGTCTCAAAAAAAAAAAAAAAAAAAAAAAAAAAAAAAAAAAAGTTCTCAAGCAGTTTTAAGCACCATTTACAGGAATAGAACTATAAACTGTTTTGATCAATATAGCTAAGGTAGATCTCTACACACCAATAATTTAAGAGCATTAAGGTTATGGCATTACCTGATGTTGGAGCCATTACTATTAAAGCAGTAGCTACTCTTTGGCAGTAGCTACTCATTATTTTATTTCACCACACTAGGCCTTATCTTCTAGAATAGGGTTAGCACATGTTTTCTTAAGGCCAAATAGTAAATTTCTTTCTTTTGAGGGGTGGTTGGAGACAGAGTTTTACTCTGTAACACAAGTTGGAGTGCAGTGGCACCATTATAGCCCACTGCTGCTTCAACCTCCTGGGCTCAAGCAATCCTCCCACCTTAGCTTCCAAAGTAGCTGAGACCACATGCATGCACCACCATGCCTAGCTAAGTTTATTATTTTTAGCAGAAAAGAGGTCTCACTATGTCACCCAGGCTGGTCAGGAACTCCAAATCTCAAGTGATTCTTCTGCCTCAGCCTCCTAAAGTGCTGAGATTACAGGTGTGAGCCAAAGCGCTCAGCCAGATAGTGAATATTTTAAGCACTCTAAACTCAGAGGCAAAATTAAGTCTATTATGTAGTTATTTACATAAAATGTAACCATTTAAAAAAACGTGAAAAACATTCTTAGTTAACAGGCATTAAAAACAAAACAACAACAATAATAACAAAACAGGTGGCTGGCCAGACATGGCCCACATGCCTTAGTTTGCTGACCCTATTCTAGAACAACACTCTCCAACTGAAATGTAAAGCAAGCCTCTAATATGAAACCCATATATGATTTAGAATTTTCTAGTGGTCATACATTTAAACTAGGTGAAATTAATTTTAAAAATATATTTTCTTTAAGATATTTAAAATATTTTCATTACAAAGTGTAATCAATATAAAAATATAAATTTTGCGGATCCTAAGTCTTTGAAATCTGGTGTGAGTTTTACACCTACAGCATGTCTCAATTCAGAAGAGCCACATTTCAAGTGTTCAGTAGATACATGTGGCTGGTGACTATCAATTTGAACAGTGCAGTTCTACAATTATAAAATTTTTAAAAAGTAGGGTGAAATTATATGTAAGTTTCCTTTCGCTCAAAATAATACTCAATTGTGAAGCTAATCTAACTTTCTAATATCTCACCAACACTCATTTATTCTTTCATTTATTTAGGCAAGAGTTTGAGATTGAGTGTTTCATAAGTGTCAGGCACTGTATTAAGCTCCAAGAAAAGGCAGACAGTTTCGGAATGGTTCTGTCTCCAAGAGTTCATCACCTAACATGAAAATAACAACTTATAAGCCTGTAAGAACATAACAGAGTAAGAAAGAAAGTAACACAAAGACACATACACGTGGGATTAGGGGGCAGGGTGTATGCACCAAAAAGAAAAGGCCAGGTCCATCTCAGAGGGACAAGACAGCATCCCAGAGGTGGTGATACATGAGTTCAGTGAGTAGAGTGGTGACAGCTTTCAACTCCTGCAGAGGGGACAGTGTGATGAAAGGCAGGGAGGCATGACACAGCATGGTCCTACCAGGGACCTGCAGGTCATTCCAACTGACCAAACTTTAGACTGTAAGGAAGGAAAGTCACAGCTGCAGAGCCCAGTGAGGAGACTGGGAAGGCTTTATTAGCAATAATACTAAGAAGTTCGTACTTTACCATGTAGGTTATAGAAAGGCTTACCTGGTGAGAGGCAGTGGTTGGTATGATGACTTTTGCATTTTGAAAAGATGATTTGGTTGTAGTGTGGATCCTGAGTTGAAGGGACAGACACATGGCACAAGGAGACATGCTGAGATTTCACTGCAAAATCCTAGACAAGAGATGATGAAGGATGAAACCAGGACAGAAACAAAGGAGGATACAGGCACAGAGCATGGCAAAGGCAACAGGCAGCTGTGCAGTGAATGGAGGAAAAGAGGCAGAGGCCCAGGTTTCTGACCCACATAACTGGAAAGATAACTGGGCTTCTATTGGCCATGACAGGAAAGACAGGAGAAGGCCCTTCAAAGAGAAAAAAAAAAAAAGTCTCTTCTAAAAGGTTCCAGAGAGACCAATCTTTCACCAAATGCTTTTCTATAGCAAGTCTGCCCTGGGCAATGAAAGTACAATGGGACCTGATCAGTTTCTCCTCTTAGGAAAAGCTCAGGGAAAGAAAGAAAGATATTTTTTTTAAGGTGCTTAGTGAGTTTTGAGCCCTACGTTGGAACAATCATACCAGTGTATCATCTGATGCTTGTTTTCTGACAGAGCATCTTGAGTTCATGATCTAGTGTTCCTGAATTCACCACAAAGTCCCCACAGAAAACTGAATTTGCCTGAACTGCAAACTCAATGCTCTTTTTTAATGCTTTGATGATGGAAATATATCCCGTTTCTCTTTGCCTCAAGCACTCATTAGTTGTTATCTGGTCAGTCTGTCTGACCACACATTTCAGTCTCTTATCATCATAGATTTCACCATCATAATTAACTGTCTTGCTGTGCAGCTCCAATTGTTACATCCTCCCTTAACTTTGTCCAAGGCAAGCTGAAAGAGACAAGATTTCTTACCTTGATGTATCCTTTTATTAGGGAGCAAAATTCTTACCAGAGAGCCTCCCCACCCAGCAGCCTTCTTCTTATGACTCACTGAATGGAACTGAGTCACATGTCTACCCTTAAACCACCAGCAAAGGGCAATAGGATTACCACACCCTTACCTAGACCAAAAATGGCTCATTCCATGGGACAGTGTTGGGACGGATTGGGGAGGGCAGGGAAGAAGGCTGCTTTTCCTTTACATGTGTTACCGAAATAATAATAATCAGTATATTGCTGCTGTACAAATAACCACAAATTAGTGGCTTAAAACAACACACATTTATTATCTTATTTTCTGGGCGTCAGAAGTTCAAAAAGGGTTTCACTGGCTGAGATCAAGGCCTCAGCAAGGCTGCAAGGCCCTCTGGAGGCTCTAGAGAAAAATCTGTTTCCTTATTTTTTCCATCTTCTAGAGGGCGCCAGCATTCCTTGGCTTGTGGTCCCATCCTCTATCTTCAAATGCAACAATCTAGCATCTTCCTCTCTCTCTTCTCGCTCTCTCTCTCTCTCTCCTTCATCACTTCCTTACTTCATATCCCTTATAAGGACTTTTATGATTACACTGGGCTCACCCAGATAATCCAGGGTAATCTCCCCATCTCAAAATCTTTAACTTGACCACATCTACAAAAGTATCTTTTCCCATGTAACATAACATATTCACATGTTCCAGGGATTTGGATGTGGATACCTTTGGAGGGCCATTATTCAGCCTACCAGTTAGGCTTCTATAACCCAAGAACAATAAATGATTGCCTTGATAGCAATCACTTAGGGTCTTATCATTTGTCAAGCCTTGAACTGGGGCACTTTTCATGGTTATGAAATGAAAGATTAACACTGAAATTGTGGAAGAGGTAGTCTACCCATCTGATAGGTGAGGAGAAAGATATTCAGAGTGTCTTTGTTCATGGAGCCAGTAATCCGCCTCAGTTCAAACCCTGGTCCACCTATCTCCTTAGCCCATGCTCTCCTGTGCTCTTTTCTGCTTGGAAAAATCCACTGAAAGCCAAGGCAGAGATTCTGAATACCCAAAGTTTAGTGATTTCTTCAAGTGCACACTTTATCAGTGGCAAATATGTATATCTAGACCCTATTTCCCTGAATTCCCAGTGAAATGCACAATGTTGCATTTTTTAAAGGAAAGCTAGCAATTTAGTTTTAATTTACTTCTGAGGACTTACCCTACAGGAATAGTCAATCCATATCCCCTATTTCCATTTCCTGCCTATGCCTTTCAAGGTCATTAAAGCAAAGATTTTTAGAAAATGAACATCTTAACATAGCGTTAGCCATAACAAGTTGGTTTATTGTTTCATTTACCTTTTGTTTTAAAGTTTCACAATAGTCTTTAGTTGCATTTAAATAATTGTAATAGGTTATCTCTCTGGGAAGAAGTCTATCTAATCAGAGGTGGACACACAAAAAAAATAAAAATAATGTCTGTGGTAAACAAAGTGTTAAAAATGAGTTTTTATATTTTTGAAATTCAGCAAGATTCACACATGGGTTTTAACACATATAATAAGTAGCTGTGTTAATATATTAGGGGGCATTCAGGCGCAGTGGCTCATGCCTGTAATCCCAGCACTTTGGGAGCCTGAGGCGGGTGGATCATGAGGTCAGGAATTTAAGACCAGCCTGGCCAAGATGGTGAAACCCTGTCTCTACTAAAAATGAAAAAAAATAGCCAGGCATGGTGGTGGGCACCTATAACCCTAGCTACTCGGGAGGCTGAGGCAAAGAATTGCTTGAACCTGGGAGGCGGAGGCTGCAGTGAGCCAAGATCGCACCACTGCACTCCAGCCTAGGTGACAGAGCGAGACTTCATCTCAAAAATAAAAAATTAAAATTAAAATTAAAAATATATATATATATACACACATATATATATATATATGAGGGGGCAAGGACATGTTCCACCCTAACAGCACACATTTGCTGAAAGGCACAAGGAAGATGGGGCAGAGAGATTATCTTTGATTTCCATATGTAATAAACTCCAAAGAAGACACGCTAATACCAAACAGAAAAGTTGAACAATACCTTACATATTACAAGGGAGGCAGCTTTTCCAAGAAAGCTCAAATGTGAAGTAAAACCCCTAATTATACTTGGCCTTTTAGGCCATCTTCAAAAGCATATTCCCAACTTACTCTTCCCTGTTTTCCTCTTTCTTTACAATTAAGCACTACAGTCAACTCTTAGGATTGATGGGTGTCCAAATGAAGTTTTAAAATTAAACACTCCAAGGGCCTCAATCATTGTCTGAATCGTTTCATCACTAGTATCAACACTTTGGTTTTTCTGTTTTCCATTCACATTTAAATATTAAGGATGAAATACAAAGCAATATTTATATAAATAGTTACAGAGGCAAACACTGCTATTCAGCCAACACTGAACTGCTGGCTGAGAAGCAAGAGCAATAGCCAGTGGATGTGACTCTAAATTTAGCATAAGAAAGGCAGTATGGGTGTATTACTGTATAGTATATGAAAAACAATAATTAAATATTTGTTTGAATAAACAATTAAAATATCAAACAAAAGAGAAGGAATGCCTATACCCTGTTTTTGAATGTTAATGTCTCAACATTTCAACTGGTTCATTCAATGGTTTCATGTATGTGTGATGGGTGGGGAGGAGGGTATGTGGGATGGGGGAGGGTTTGTCTGCCTATCTTTCTGTATCCCTGGGAAGTACGTTTGGTTTTTTGTGCCAAGTTCAGACAGTTCTTCAATTAAAATGCTCCCAGCACAATGTAGGCCCAACAATCTCTCATCCTTTTTCAGTTTCTCCATCAGTCCATGTCCCTCCGTTCTCCTTCCAGAGTCAGACCTGAGGACCCAGCCAGCTTCAAGTGCAGTGTATATGTGGCATCCAGCATAAGCCTTCCCTGCAGCCATCAGCGCTGCTGTTTTCCAGATGTGAACCCATTCACTGTGTGCCAGTCCTGCTGCTGCAAATTTGGAAGTTTACACATGCATCATGAAGTAAAAATGACTAGGAAACTCCAGCACAAGCCATTACATAAAAGCTGAAATTTTGACTATTGACTGATTTTTCTTTCAAAAGTATTGATTAAGAAGATTCCCTTACAACCAGAGCCGCATTCAATATTGGAAGGAAACTTGTGCATAATGCTTAGGCATTTGGGAAAGTCAAAAGGTTCTTATTAAAATAAACACTGAGTAATAAACTTTAATGGTCTCCAGAGGTTCGTAATGCCAAAGAATGATACATAAAAAATGCTGATTTAATAAGAGTACTTATAAACTCCTCATAAATCATTTATTGCAAAGCATAATTTTGAATTATTCAAAAGATACTAAAACCATGATGAATTATAACTCATGCTGAACTAAGCCTTATGTTTCCAGTATCAAACAAATAGATAATTTAATGTCCTTAATTAGCAGCTGATGAGGAGAAATCATGCGTAGCTTTAAAAGAATCCTATAATGTCTGTGAAATGTCCAAGTCTGCTGGCTAAAATAAGCTTTTCCCTTTCACAACTTTTTTTTTCCGGATTTCCCTTGCAAGCTGTCAACCCCATATATTATGCAGAACTGTGTGGCCGCCGATCACAGGAAATTGCTCTCTGACAAAGGTATTTCAATCAGTAATGATTACTGTATCTGTCAAGCAGATAGTTAAAGTAATATAATAAAACCAAGAAAATCTGACACTTCCCCATATGTCTGGGTAACCAGTATTCTTCCTCTCACACATGCACTAAACAGATGCACTCTATTTGTTAGCAGAATACAAAATAAAACATAACAAAGCCCATTTTCTCCAATTTGCATAAGCAGCACCCATGTGGGAGGGGGAAGTTGGAATTAAAGACTCCGGGCTTCTTTCAATTGTATCTTCTAGTTGTCAAAATCTGAAAAGGTATAATCACTCTGACAAGAAAGAGTCAATGGTTTCTATGGCAATATTGAGAAGGGAGTACCAAAGATAGGCCAAAGGAGGTAGGAAAGGGGTCAAGATTATTACTACAATTCCCTTCCTTGTTATATCTTGTTATTTTCGACAGTTGGATTGAAGAAATCCAATTTTAGCACTTTTCTTGACGTTCATGGGTGAGTGTCAAACTGCACCTTATGGAAGAGAATGTCTGAGAGGAAAGGAGTAGGAAGGAAATTCTCCTCATGGAATCAGACCACTGAGACCTAAGTTGACAGGCAAGCTTCAGGACTTTCAATGACATCCCCAAAAGTAAGGCAAACCTCACACTTGAAATCAAAGCCTTCCAGTGAAAATGAGTGGGATGGGGTGGCAGAGCATTCTGATTCTTTTGAAACACGTTTTTCAAGCGTGGGCAAGATCGAGCAGCAATCTACCAACTCCCTGAACATCAGACCTTATCCCAGATATTTCATTGTCTGCCATTTAGTTTGTTCTGGAGTTACAGCATTTGGAAACTGTGAATCTGGAAAAGTTCCCGACACGTGTGCTACCCATGGACTAAGGCCTCTTCCTGTAAGAAATGGCTGTCAAAGACCAGCCTTTAACCTTTGTTTCCCTTTCCTTATACTCAGTAATGCGTATTAGGAATACCTATCTTTTTTTCTGACTATTGCCATTATCTCATGGAAGAACTGGGCAGGAGTTACTGGAACAGGTCATGCTAACAGGAGCTGACCTAAAACCAAACCTGGCTGTTAAGGTGAGACAGACACCAGAAAAGCCAAAGTCTGGGCATGTTTGGGTTGAGGCAAGGCTGCCCATATGACAATACCACAGGGCACAGTCAAACAGGGTGAAGGCAAAAGTGAGTATTAGGATGGAACAGTGCACGGTAACAGGGTCTTCCAACAACCACCAATGCGTATAATGGGAAACAATACAGGAATATTAGTCAACACACATTTTTTCTTTTTTTTTTTTTTTTTTTTTTTTGAGACAGAGTCTTGCTTTGTCGCCCAGGCTGGCGTGCAGTGGCGCAATCTCAGCTCACTGTGATTTCTGCCTTCCAGGTTCATGTGATCCTCCCGCCTCAGCCTCCCAAGTAGCTGAGATTACAAGCATGTGCCACTGCACCCAGCTAATTTTTGTATTTTTAGTACAGATGGGGTTTCGCCATTTTGGCCAAGCTGGTCTCAAACTCCTGACAGCAAGTGATCCAACCGCCCTGCCCTCCCAAAATTCTGGGATTACAGGCATGAACCACCATGTGCAGCCTAGTCAATACACTTTTATTAAGCACCTACTATGTGCCAGGCACTGTGCCATCCATTAGGAATCGTGAGCCAACTAGAAAGTGCCTCTTCTCTAGTACACTTCGCATTAAGTAGGGATGGAGGTTGTGATAGAGAAAGTGCCATCTGTCTGAGGAGGATCTAGTAAAAGTCCCTAATCTAGGCTGGGAGAATAGGAAAGACATCCTAGAAGCAATGCCACTCCAGTCAACCTAAAGGATGAGTCACCAAGTGAGGAAGGGAAGAATGGGGATCCCAGGCTGAGGGATTTTCCAAGGTCTTAAGAAAAGAGGGTACATGGTATTTGATGAACTGAAAGAAGTCCACTGTCTTACAATTTAGAATACTTGGATTGGAGGAGATGGGGAGTGGTTGAAAAGAAGTAAAAGATGAAGGTAAACTCCTGAAGGTTCCCTAAGTCAGTTAAAGACATCGTCTAAGGGACAAAAGAAGTTATTTAGGGGTATGAGCAGAGGAAAAGCATGATCTGATTGGCACCTTTGAGCATCATTGGCTTTGGAATAGAGGATGTATTTAAGGAAAACTTAACTCAAGCCTTCAAGATTCTGCTGAAGTTGTCCAGGCAAATGAAGTTGGTGGTGTGGACTAGGGCAGCAACAGTGGAGGCAGAGAGAATTGGAGGAGTCCAGAGCCATTTAGGAAGGCAGTTTAACACATTAGGGCAGCTGATTAGATTGGGAATGTGGGAGAGGAAAGACAGAACTAAGGATGGAGCCTAGGTTTCCTACTTCAGCTACAGGATAGGGAAGAGGTATGTCCAAATAGTTGTTAAGCAGTCTTCATTATAGGTTCACCCTGTGTGCAGGTGGGGGGACTCATTAGATTCAGAAATAAAACTTCAGATCTGGAAGGGGAATGGTAGAAGGAAGATGAGCCCCACACCACCCTCTATCCTTTCCTTTGGGTTATAACTTTTGCATTTGCTCTCCAACTGCACACCATCCAAGTTTCATCAGCAGAGGGGATTGACAGCTTGTGCCTCAGATCTGTAAGCAGATCCCTGCTTTTCCCCTAACCACGAACCCGCTAATCTGTCTTGTAACCTGACACATTGGGCAGTTGAAAGTTAATCAGTTAAGGCAGAATATATTTCACTGTGGTATATATGTATGTAGATATATGTACAGATTCTCCTTGACTTACAGTAGGGTTATATTCTGATAACCCCACTGTAATCTGAAAATATAATAAGTCCAAAATGCATTTAATACCCCAATAAACTCACCAGAAAGTCAAAAAACATAAAAGTTAGGGACTGTGTGTGTGTGTGTGTGTGTGTGTGTGTGTGTGTGTGTGTGTGTTTCACATTTTCTTTATTTATTAGTCTGTCGACAGACACATTGTTTCTGCGTCTTGGCTATTGTACATAATTCTGCAACACACATAACTATGCAGATACGGATTTCAATTCCTTTGGATATATACCCAGAAGTGGGACAGCTGGATCGTACAGTAGTTCTATTTTCAGTTTTTTGAGGAAGGTGCATACCTTTTCTCATAATGGTTTCACTAATTTACAGTCTCACCAAAGGTCTACAAGGGTTCCCTTTTCTTTACATCCTGGCCAACACTTGTTAACATTCAACTTTATAACAGCCATCTTAAGGTGTTACTTAAATGTTCTCACCTCAAAAAAAAGGTAACTCTATGAGAGAGTGGATACATCAACAGCTTGGTTGTGGTAGTCACTTCACAATGTATATGTATATCAAAGCACCATATTGTACACCTTAAGTATACACAATTTGCATTTGTCAATTATACCTCAATAAAGCTATGGAATGTGGGGGTATTGGAGTTAATCAGTTAACATTTGCGAAAAAAATTTTACCTCTCTGGTGAGAGATTCTCCACTTGTTAAAATTTTTACCTTTGTCTGATCCAAGACACTCCAGCTTTTTCAATGTCATATACAATTCTGAAAAATGAAACACTTCTTGGTAGTGACCCAGAAAAACTAGCTGACGGTTATAGGTAAACCATGATAAAACAACTTACTGAGATGACAAACAAAAGATTAGGAAAGTACAGCTCCTTTTAATCACTAATCCATTCATTTGTTTATTCCACTCACATTTGTTGTCATTGAACAAATGTTTTATAAACTCCTCTGAATGTTCTAGGTTGTGTAAGACACAGTTATGAATAAGACAAGTTATCTGCCCTCACAGTGTGTATATTCTTGTGGGAAAAACAATAAATAAATAAGTACTAATTCTAGGAAGTGCTACAAAGAAAATGAATGGGGTGAGGAGCAGAGTACCTGAGGAGGGCCTTTTTAGATGGAGTGGTCAAGGAAGACCTGCTTTCTCTCTGAGAATGGGACAGTCACTCAATGAGCTGGAGAAAGAGCATTCCAGGCAGATGGAACAGCAAAGGCAAAGGCTGGGAGTGGGGAAGGGCTTCGCATGTGGAGGAACAGAAAGTTTGCCCATGAATGTTACAGGAAAATAGGTAAATGTTTTAGATTGAAGGTGGAGAAGTGGGCAGAAGCTCTGCGACTTAAGACCTCTTAAGCCATGATAAAATGTTGGGTTTTATGAAAACCAAAACCACAGTGAGATGTCATCTCACATCTATAAGGATGGCTACTACTTAAAAAAAAAAAGTAATAATTATTGAAAAGGAGGTAAAATAATGGGAACCCTTGTATACTGTTGGTGGAAATGTACATTGGTACAACCACTATACGGAGGTTCTCAAAAAATTAAAAATAGAACCATCATTTCATCCAACAATGCCACCCTGGATGTATATCCAAAGGAGATGAAATCAATATATGGAAGAGATATCTGCACCCCCATGCTCATTGCAGCATTACTTACAAGAGCCAAGACATGGAGGCAGCCTAAGTGTCCTTCAACAAATGAATAAAGATAATGTAATATATACATACAATGGAATACTATCAGCCTTTAAAAAGGGAATTCTGCCATTTGCAACAATATGGAAGAAACTGGAAGACATTATATTAAGTGAAATAAGCCAGCCACTGAAGGACAAATACTACATAATGCTGCTTCTATAAGGACTCTGAAAGAGTAAAACTCATAGGAGCAGAGTAGGATGGTGGTTGCCAGGGGCGGGGTGGGGGGAAGAGGAAACAGGGAGGCATTATTCAAAGGGTCTGAAGTTTTGGTCACATAAGATGAATAAGTTCTGAAGATCTACTGTACAGCATAGTGCTCACAGATAGTAATATTCTATTGTATACTGAAAATTTTGCTAAGAGGATAGATCTTATGTTGTGTTCTTATCATAAAATAATAAGAGCAATGAATAATGATGGCAGGAGAAAACTTTTGGAGTAATGGACAAGTTTATGGCACGGATCATGGTGATGGTTTCACGGATGTATACTTATCTCCAAAGTCATCAAGTTGTAGACAGCCTTTGGTATGCCAATAATACCTCAATAACGTGATTTCTGTAAAAGGAATGTTGGGTTTTATTCTAAGTGCAAAGGAAATCACTGGATGTGTTAAGCAGGGTGTGATAAAATCTGGCATATTAGTTATAAGAAAATCACTCTGGCCACCCTGTGGGAAACAGACTAGAGAAGAAGCAAGAAACTACAGTTGAGAAGGGGCTGCAGGAGCCCTAATGAGAGGTGGAGAAAGGAGCTGTGTCTAAGTAGAGATGAAAAAAAGTCAACAGCCTTGAGAAAAATTGTGGGGAGAGGAAGAATTGGACACAAAGGAGATTCTCTACTCTGTGCAAGGCACACACTTAGTCTCGTCTTTTCTGTAAACACTTCCCATTTCATCTCAACAGAGGGCTTATGGAAACTATTTTTATGTAGAATCACAATTTAGCAAATACTGTTAGATTTAATTTGATTTAAGCCTATTTCTATTGTTCTGGCCTGTGTGTCAGGTGTATTTCAGGTCACAAAGCAAGGGTTCTGTACCCAGCCATAACACTGGTGGGCAGGTTTTACATGGTTTGGCCCCTCTTACCTTTTCATTCCTCAACTCCACCCTCCTGGAAAGCTCTGCACTTGCAAAGCTGGAAAAGATGACTATTAGGGGCCAGAGTACCATTACTGCCCAGTAGGACAAGGAACTGCTTTAAAAACAGAGTACTGAACCATTTAGCAACCTAGTAAAAAGTCCAGATGCCACCATTAGGTGTGGGCTCTGGCTGGTTTGAGAACAATCAAGAAGGGCTTTGGGACCCTTCTAATCCTTTACTTCCCCTGTTCCTCTTAATCTCTACTTCAGAGTACACTAATAAAGACAACTCGTTTAGGATTGCCTCCTATATACTAACTTTGAATGCCATAAAGTCATTTGTACACAAGGGTATCATCAAAAGCATTATAGGCTCACCTACATGGATATCATAGTGTCTATCTTAGCCTCTGACTAAGAAAGCCTCTGTAGGAAAAACATATTGATTGCCCTCCACTTCACCTCCCTTCCCAAATAAATCTACTCTTTTTTCTCTTTAAAATTTGCACCTGTTCTTCGGATAATTGGCTAGTCATATGCAGAAAAATAAAACTGGATCCCTACTCTACCCTTCATCATATAGAAAAATTAACTCAAGATGGATTAAAGACTTAATTTAAGAGTCAAACTATAAAAATCCTAGAAGAAAGCCAAGGAAATACCTTTCTGGATATTGGCCTTCGCAAAGAACTTATGATTCAGTCCTCAAAATCAATTGCAACAGAAACGAAAGTTGACAAGTGAGACCTAATTCAACTAAAGAGCTTCTGCACAGCAAAAGAAACTACCAATGGAGTAAACAGACACTCTACAGAATGGGAGAAAATATGCACAAACTATTCATCCAACATAGGTCTAATATCCAGAATCCATAAGGAACTTAAGCAATTTAACAAGCAAAAAACAAACAACCACATTAAAAAGTGAGCAAAGGACATAAAAAAAAAATCAAAGGAAGACATACATGCAGCCAACAAACATATGAAAAAATGTTCCACATCACTAATCATTAAAGAAGTGCAAATCAAAACCACAATGAGATCACCATCTCACACCAGTCAGAATGGCTATCATTTAAAAGTCACAAAATAGCAGATGCTGCTGAGGCTGCAGAGAAAAGGGAATGCTTATACACTGTTGGTGGAAACGTAAAATATTTCAGCCACTGTGGAAAGCAGTTTGGAGATTTCTCAAAGAACTTAGGCTATCATTCTCCCCAGCAATCCCATTACTAGGCATATACCTAAAGGAAAATAAATCATTCTACCAAAAGACACATGCACTTGTATGTTCATCATGACACTATTAAGAATGGCAAAGACATGGAATCAACCTAGATGCCCATCAACGATGAACTGGATTAAAGAAAATGTGTTATATATGCATCATGGAATACTACACATCCACAAAAAGGGAATAAAATCATGTCCTTTGCAGCAACATGGATGCAGCTGGAGGAGGAGGAGGCCATTATCCTAAGTGAATTAATGTAGAAACAGAAAACTAAATGCCACATGTTCTTACTTATAAGTAAGAGCTAAACACTGAGTACACATGGACATAAAGATGGGAACAATAGACACTGGGGTCTACTAGATGGGTAAGGGAGGGAGTGGGAAAAGGGTTGAAAAACTACCTATTGGGTACTGTGCTCACTACTTGGATGACAGGATCATTTGTATCCCAAACCTCAGCATTATGCCATATACTCTTGTGACAAACCTGCACATGTACCCCTGAACCTAAAATAAAAGTTGAAATTTTAAAAAAAATTTCTACCCCATGAGGGCACAAAGTCGGCTGCATGTGGTTCACACTTTTGGTGTTGCCTTCTATTAAACCACAGCTCTCGCCTCTGTCCTGCAGAGAGAGCCAGGGCAGCTTAGGGCAAATAAGGGACTTACTTACTGGATGATTATTCTGTGTGCGAATTCAAGAGCAGGACTTTCTTAGCATGTCCCTAAAAAGAAAATTCATGGGCAGTAATTGGTGACAGGGAAAGAGACTCCGCAGAGCTGGCCATCTGGTGACCTGAGCCGGCTGCAGCTTTATTTCATTCAGATGCCACTGCTCTTCCTCCTTTTGTAGGATTTCAGCTGTCTCATTAGATTGCTCCTCGCCACTAAATATTCCTTCCAAATCATTTTCATTTCTAATAATAAAACTAATCTAGGATTTCAAAACTATTTTTATATTAAAACTTTTAAAATCATGTTTCTCAGTTTAAAGAGATTTCGGGGGCGGGGAGGGGAACTTCCTGATATTTCATCCCTATGTTATCCCCATAACAACTGCTATGGTGAAATTCATCTGGCATATTAACATTTATATACCAGGAAGAAAAGAAGCTTAACATATGGCTTATCTCTCTGTCAGTTCTGACCCTCTTCAAATGTTTTCAGTAGGAGATATTAAGATGGAAAAAAAAATACACCAAAATCCAATTTCTCAGACTATCCTATTCCCTACATTGCCTTCCTAACACAAGCACTTCCTTTAAAAGTGGGGCCAGGCACAGTGGCTCACACCTGTAATCCCAGCACTTTGGGAGCTTGAGGTGGAAGGATCACTAGAGTTTGGGATTTTGAGATCAGCCCAGGCAACCTAGCAAGACCCTGTCTCTACAAAGAATAAAAAGTAAAAAATTAGCCAGGCATGGTGGCACGTACCTGTAGTCCCACCTATTCAAGGGAATGAGGTGGACAGATCACATGAGTCCAGGAGTTTGAAGCTGCAGTAAGCAGTGATCATGCCACTGTGCCCCAGTCTGAGAGACAGGATAAAAGCCTGTCTCAAAAAATAAAAAAAAGCAAAAATAAAAAAAAAACACTAAAGATAAAAGGGAAGTAGTCTATTTATAAAGGGGAATTAGGTGATCTTTCTCCTGAACCACACCACTAAACTTCAGGAATCAATATGTTTTTATTTTCCCACTTTGCGTTGTTTTTCTAGCAGAAGGGGCAGATTTACATGAATTACTTTCCCAGTCTTTTTTTTCAGATTTTACATTTTTTACATACTTTAAAATTTACTCCTGTGAATGTACAGTTCTACGGGTTTTGAGAAATGCACACAGATGTACATCCACCACAATCATGGTATGGAAGTTTTATTGCCCCTCCAAAATGCTCTCATGCTGTCCCTTTGGGGTCAACGCCCCCCTCTCCCTTACCCCCATGCTTCTCTGTTCCATCACTATTGCTTTGCCTTTTTTAGAAAGTCATAGAAATGAAACGATGCAGTACATAGGTTTTTAGGCCTTTTTCACTTAGCAAAATGCATTTGGGATTCACACAAGTTGTTGACCATATCAGTAGTTTGTTCTTTTGTATTGCTGAGCAGTATTGCTTGGACACACCATAGTTTGTCAATCTGTTCACCCAAGGACATTTGGGTTGTTTTCAGTCTTTGGAGATTACATATAAGGCTTCCACAAACACTTGTATACAGATTTTTGTATGAACACAAGTTTCTATTTCTCTTGGGCAAATAGAAAGTGGTATAGTTAAATCACACAGTAAGATTAGGTTAAACTTTATAAGAAAACCTTAAAAGTTCTCAAGGGAGTTGTAATATTTTGCATTCTCACCTGCAATGCCTGAGAGTTCCTGTTGCTTCCCATCCTCGTGAGCACTTAGCATTGTCATTTTTCTTAAATCTTAGCCATTCTGATAGATGTGAGGAGGTACGTCACTGTGCTTTTAAACTGTATTTTCCTAATAATGTCTCCTTCAATTCCAGCCATCATTCTTATCCTTTAGGCAGGAAAGAGGGAAAGACAATGGGCAGATGGCATGTGCTAGCAGAGGCAGCACTCTTTTTAAGTAGCATTCCTGAAAACCCCTCACAACAACTTCTGATTGCTTATCATCGGCCAGAACTATTATACCCATGAGGCCTCCCTGCATGCAAGAAAGATTGAGAAATGGGGGTATTTTTTAACTGAGTATATCAGCACCTCATTGAGATCAGGAATCTCTAAGTAAGAAAGGAGAATGGGCATGGAGCTGGCATCACGCAGACTCTCTTGTCACACTGGTGTCCCTGCTTCCCTCCCATGCCTCTGTACAATTTATTCTTCGCTTGCAGCCAGAGTGATCCCTATTAAAATTCATCACATCATGTCACTTTCGTGCTCAGAATAATTCAGTGCTTCCCAACTCCCCTGGAGTAAACTCAAAGTCCTTACAATTGTCAGTAAGGCCTTTCTTGATCTGTGCCCACACCCATATTTTGGAATGTACCTCCTACCAACCTTCCCCTTGATCACTAAGTTGCAGCCACACTGCTGTCCTTCTTCTTCCATGAATAAGCCAAGAATACTCTGACTTCTGGGTTCCCCTGGGTCTCACTACTCACTTTGCCTGGATAGTTCTTCCTTCAAAGAGGCTCGCTGCTTTACTTTCAATTCCCACAAGGTTGCACACACAGGCCCCTGCATCAGAAAGACTTTCCCTCCTCTATAAAAAGTATCTTATATAAAATAGAACTACCAACCCCTGCTATACACTGTTTATATTATTCTTAGCACTTAACATATCATATATTTTGTTTATTTGTTAATATTTTGTGCCCTTTAGAATATAAGAGAGCAAGAACTTTGTTTTGTTCACTGTTGTATCTAGAACGTGGCCTGACAGTCAACAGACATTTGCCACCCGAATGAATCAAGAGAGGTGGGTCTTTACAGAGAACTCATAAAAAGAAAGAGTGCTGTGATATTCCTTCTTCCCTTTCTGTAGGTTCTTTTGTCTCAATTTCCCAGCTGGGTGAGGAAGACTCCAAGAGAACCAATCATAGAGCTTTGGGTTTTTCAAAAGGAAGGTCTGACAACACATTCCTTGTTGCATGTTTGCTGAAATAGATAATTCTAAGAAGAGTTAGGTGGGGTTTCCTGAAATTGCACGGCATGGAAATAGAGGAAAGGGGTAGGATTATGGAGGGGAAGGGAGGCAGAAGTTTTCCTGTCAGCCTAGTAGAAACCATGAAGGTAGCCAGGCAGGTCAGAAACGCACAGGTCATGGGGAGTGAAGGGCTATGAGCCTAATTTTTGAGAGCAGTTTTGATGGTGTAGTAGGACACAAGAGCACAAGAGCTGGGGACATATTAAGAGGCCTGCAAGAGAGATCACTAACCTTAGAGAGTGGGAGGAACGTGATGCTCTCTCCCTCCCAGAAAGCCATGGCTCTTCTGAGGAGTCTGGCCTGACACAGCTTCCCAGCAGTCTTGTGCCACCCCATGACCTGTGCGTTTCTGACCTGCTTTGCTTCCTGGCAGCCCAGTTCACAGCAGGTCAAATCCAGAAATCAAACTTTGATCTCTCTTGTAATTCAATCTTTTCTCCTTTCCCTGGGCTCTGTGACCAGCAGTGGGAAAGGGTCCAGTGGTTTGTTCTTTTACTCTCCTTCCTCCACCTTCCTCCTACTCTCTAAGGTTAGTGGTTCAAACATGCAGAAGAAGGAGTAGAGAAGAGGAGGAAGATCTTTTTCTTTAGCTACTCATGCTTATTATAGTTCTCTTGCCTTTAAATGCCAGGTGTCCAGCTGCAAATTTTTGCCTCCTGAGGCTCTTCCTGTGGATTCCTCCAGACCTCCCTTTGGGACCTCTGCATTGTGCCATTCCAGGCTTGGTGATCTCTCTTGCAGAACTCTTAATATGCCCCCAGCTCTTGTGCTCTTGTGCCCTACTCAGAGGGTGGCACAAGACTGCTGGGAAGCTGTGTCAGGCCAGACTCCTCAGAAGAACCATGGCTTTCTGGAAGAGGGAGCATTGCCTGCACCATCAAAACTGCTCTCAAAGATAAGGCTCATAGCCCTTCACTACTCAATCCTTTTACGGTGACTCTTCCAGAAAAGTTCATTTCCCATAATGCACACTCACAATGCCTTTGTTCCCTGCTCTTCTCATTCTCTGCAATTCATTCTGTAACTCCACACAATTAATTCCCATGGACATACCAGCCCCAAGGCATATCCTGTTGTATACAAGATGTTCCAGCCACCAACTTTATCACAAAAACTTGCTCACCCTTTACCCAGTCAATCAGGTTTACTCATCCTTTAAGAACCCTATAACAGGAGACTGTGTTCAGCAATTTCAAGGTGATACTCTGTCTCTATCTAGTTCTGATGTAGCTGGCAAGGTCTCTGTATCAGTTTGCTAAGGCTGCCATGACAAAGTACCACAAATGGAATCAATTAAACACCAGAAATTTATGTCTCACAGTTCTGGAGGCTGGAAGGTGTCAGCAGTATTGGTTCCTTCTGAGGACTGTGAGAATCTGTTCCCCGGCTTCTGCCGGTTTGCTGGCAAGGTTTAGTGCTCCTTGGCTTATAGAAGCATTGCCCTGACCTCTGTCTTCATTTTCATATGGTGTTTCCCTGTTTGCACATCTCTGTGTCCAAAACTCCTTTCTTTATAAGGAAACAAGTCATGTTGGCATTAGGGCCCACCCTAATGACAACTTAAATAACTGCATCTGCCAAAACACTACTTCCAAATAAAGTTGCGTTCTGAAGTATGGGGGTTTGAACTTCAACTTATGAAATTCGGGGTAGTGAGAAGGGGACACACGATTCAACCCACTACTGTCTCTCACTGCGGAAAAACTTTTACTCTCCAGCAGAGCACCACACTGGCAGGGAATCTGTGACGATGAATACTGAATGCCAACTTGATTGGATTAAAGAATGCAAAGTATTGGTCCTGAGTATGTCTGCAAGGGTGTTGCCAAAGGAAGCTAACATTTGAGTCAGTGGGCTGGGGAAGGCCGACCCACCCTTATCTAATCAGCTGGCAGTGAATATAAAGCAGGCAGAAAAATGTGAAAAGGCTAGACTGGCCTAGCCTCCCAGCCTGCATCTTTTTCCAGCACTTCCTGCCCGCAAACATGGAACTCCAAGTTCTTCAGCTTTGGGACTTGGACTGGCTTCCTTGTTCCTCAGCTTGCAGACAGCCTATTTCAGGACCTTGTGATTGTGTGAGTTAATACTAGTTAATAAATTCCCTTATATACATATATATTATAAATATTATATTATGTATACTTATATATTATATATATTATACTATATATACTTATATATATATTTTATATTTTTAATATATTTATATATATACACACACACACACACACACACACACATATATATGTCCTATTAGTTCTGTCCCTCTAGAGAACCCTGACTAATACAGCATCCCACACTAACCATGGCTATAAAGAAAGAATACGTGAAGGTCTGGCAGGAAGCTTCATTCAGGCCAATAATTCACAACTTCAGCAACTAAATAATCAACTCATATAGAATAAGATCAAACATCAGTAACAAGATGCTCCTCTTACCCCAGTCAAATGAAGATCTAATAAAAATACCAAACGGTAAAATTAAGAGCTTATTTTAAAAAGCGAAAAGCACCATTTAATATTCATATCAACCTTGGCTAATCAAATAATGTAGTTTCCATTTGTTGAGGGAAAAACACATGTTTTGGAGTTACATTCTTCGAATGAGATGTGAAGGCTCATATTGAGACAGGAGGCTGCATATTTCATCTGTTAACTTAGCTGCTGTTGACTCATCTGCACCCAAGAGTGTACACACGGGTATTAAATATGAGTAGAGCTTTGCTTTGACATCAAAAGTATGTCGGGGGCTTTTATTTGCTTTGTTTGGAAATATTTTTCTTGGACTTCTTATTTGATTTTCTAGTATCCAGGGAATTTAGAGAAGCCAGAAACACATCAAAAGTTTTTCAGTGCCCTCTATTATCGAATGACATTGGAGACGGCTTAAAAGAACGGTCCCTTTATGGATATAACGCTTTTATCCAGGGAGCTCAGAGTCTTTCACAGCAGATATTACTTACTTTTATAGAGTTTCTAAGGTATTTAGAGGCTAGTCCAAAGCCTGCGAGTAGATCTGGGGGAAAAGGTCAAAGAATAAAATCTTATGGTTGGATTTTTAGCCCTTAGCCTATACTTCTTAGAAAAATGGTCTCCCTTTATAACACGGTAATCATCACCTGAAATATTATCTGGGTATCTACCATCTAAATAAAATACAGCCTGATCAACCAAAGGGATTATTTACTTAAACACTATTAAATCCTACTAAATGCTGCAGACTAATCCTACACAAGGGATGCAGCAATGAGCAAAGCTCTCACGAATTTATACTTTCGAGACAGAGATAGACAATAAATTAAATTTGTAAGTTAGTGTCTTAAGTTGAATGGTCCCCCCAAAATTTCACATCTACCTGGAACCAGTGAATGTGACATTATTTGGAAATATTATCTTTGCAGGTGTCACCAAGTGAAGATGAGGTCATGCTGGATGATGGTGGGCCCTCAATCCAATATGATTAGTGTTCTTTTAAGAAGAAAAAATATTGGACCTAAAGATACAGAAAAACAGGAAGAAGACCATGTGATGATGGAGACAGAAATTGGACTGTGCAGCTCCAAATCAAGGAAGACCAAGGATTGCTGCTGCCACCTGAAGCCAGGGGAGAAGCATGGAATGGGTTCTGCCTGACAGCCTCCAGAAGGACCCAATCCTATCATCATCTTGATTTCAGACTTCTGGCCTCTTGAACTACGAAAGAATAAATTTTTGTTATTTTAAACCACCTAGTTTAAGGTACATTGTTTATGGCAGCCTGAGGAACTAACACAATTTGTGAGTGCTGGTAAGTGCTGAAGAGAAAAAAATAAAGCAAGAAAAAAGTAGTGAAGTGGGATAGAGAGACTCGGGGAGGGTTGCAGTGTTAGACTGGCTGAAAAATTTTTCCATGAGAAGATGATATGGACAAGAGACTGAGGAAAGTGAGGGAGTGACACATGATGATACCCAGAGAAGGTAAGTATTCCAGGTCAGAAGGAAAGAAGAGCTTGTGCAAAGGCCCTGAGGTGCGAGCACACCTGAACTGTCAGAGAATGGCAAGGAGGCCAGCATTGCTGGGGTGGAGTGACACATGGGGAGGGTAGGAGAAGGTCAGGGAGGCCATGGGCAGCCAGATCACAGAAATGCCATGGGCTGTTGTAACGTCTCTTGCTGTTACTTTGAGTCAGACAGAAAGGAAGCTCTTGAAGAATTTGGAGCAGGGGAATGGAGCAGAGGACTGACAAAATCTGACCTATATCTTAATAATATCTTTGACTTGTTAGGAATACACTGAATGGAACAAGACTGGAGCAGGTAGAACAGTTAGAAAACTATTGCAATAATCCAGATGGGAAATGACAGTGACTTGGACCAGGGTGGTAGTGGTAAAGCTGCTTATACAGGGTCAGGTTCAGGATTTTCTTTTTGCATACATGGTCAACAAGACTTATTATGGATCAGATATGGAATATGAGTAAAAGATAAGGACTAAATATAGTTTCAAGATGCTTTGTCAGAGGAATTCCAATCATGAACTGGTTATTTACTGAGAGAAAACCATGAGAAGATTAGGTATGGGGAGGGAGTTCAGGAATCATCTTAGGGCATGTGAACTTTCAGATGCCTTTTTTTTTTTTTTTTTTTTTTGACAGAGTCTAACTCTGTTTCCCAGGTTGGAGTGCAGTCATGCAATCTCAGCTCACTGCAACCTCTACCTCCCAGGCTCAAGTGATTCTTGTGCCTCAGTCTCCCAAGAAGCTGGGATTACAGGCATGTGCCATCACACCTGGCTAATTTTTGTATTTTTGGTAGAGACAGGGTTTCACCATGTTGGCCAGGCTGGTCTTGAAGTTTTGACCTCAGGTGATCCACCTGCCTCAGCCTCACAAAGTGCTGGAATTACAGGTATGAGCCACCACACCTGGCTCAAATGACAATTAGATATGTAAGTATTTGTAAGCATTTGACTTTGTAAGCATTTGACTATACAAGATGGAGTTAGTTAGGGAGAAGTCTTGGCAAGAGATTCTAAATTAGAAGTTGTTGGACTAGAGATGGTATCACATGTCTGTGTATTTATTATGCCTCTCCACAATGCTTCTTATTCCTCTGTAGAAAGACTATATAATTTGGCAATGTAGGGAGAATGACCTTGCTTCTGACTCGTGACAGTTCCACACCCTTCTTATGGAAAGAGTTATAAAAATGGCTTACCACAATCTGTTCAATGTTTCAGATTGTTATATATTTATTTTTTTGTAGCCCTCCTATTTTAAAGAAAAATGTGTTCGGCAATTTACAATGTTCAACACGTAATAAGAAAATCATGATTTAAAAAGTAAAATTAGCTATTAGAAAGAGAAGTTAAATAAGTAAGCCAAGCATCTGTGAGCGGACAATTTTTTTAAGTTCTGTTTATGATGATCACCTTTAGCAAAAGAAAGAAGCAGGTATCAAGCTCCATGGGAAATTTCTAAGTAATATTTTCATTATTATCTAACTTTTGGAAAAATTTCGAATGCATTACTTTGAATCAATGAATGAAAGCTTTGTACTGATCATGAGATCTAACCACACAATTGTTTTTGATTCCTGGCATTAATTAAATACTGTACCCTAAGAAGATTTAATAACTAAGCCATGACTCCTTTGCAGAGATCCTTGATCAATAACACTAAAGTAAATACAGCAATAAGAAGAAAGTCCCTTTTCTGATTTAAGAACATAGAAGGAGGTGGACGAACGATAAACACAGATGGATCTGTGATGATGACCAGAACTCAGGTGGGAGCAGGAAAGAGGTTCAGAGCAGAGCATGAATTCAATGAGTACTGAACCCTCCAGGGGACTGAGACTACTGTGACTTTCTTATCCATATTCAAATGATGCTTTGAGGTCTGTCATGTCATCTATTGTTCCTGCTTTTAACAAGAAACTGAGTCATGATCCTGGAGGGTTTCCTTCCTGCCCATCTGCTACTAAACCCAAAGAAGAATCCTGAGCTCAGAATGTTCTACTTTGGATCCAAGGGCATGGAGTAGATATATTATATCACTCCCTTCTAATTTAAGAATTTAGTGTTGTTTGTTCAGTTAAATTGGGCCTCATAGGGGCATCAGTGAAAATGTTTTGATTGGTTCTTTTCCTACTAATTATTCTAACCAATTCAAAGAAATTACCTAGAACAACTAGTAGGAGTGAGACATTATAACCAAATGCTAAATTTAACTGTGAGCTTCATGATAACTAAGTTAAAAACAATCATTGGTTGATGCTTCCGAAAAAAACTGGCTTTGTAAAGACCCATATATTAGCATGGTGCTATTGACTGAAAAATTGCGTCCCCTCCAACCTCAGAATTTATATGTTGAAATCCTAATTTCCAAGGTGATGCTACTAGGAGGTGTAGCCTTTAGGAGGTGATTAGGTCATGAGCATCATAACTGTAATCCATTACAAATGGGATTAGTGCCCTTATAAAAGAGATTAAGGAGGGTTCCCTCACCTCTTCCTCAATGTGAGCTTACAACAAAGAGACAGCTATCTACGAACCAGGAGGCAGGCCCTCAGCAGACACTAAATCTGCAGATTTCTTGATCTGGGACTTCCCAGCCTCTAGAACTGTGAGAAATAAATGTTTTTGGTTTAGGCTACCTAGTTGATGATGTTTTGTTATAGCAGCCCAAACAAACTAAGACACATGGAAAAACACATTTTTTCTAGTGTAAATCTAGAAAATATTTATTAAGTATATTTCAAATTCCAGGGACATTGGATGATAATAGAAAAATGCTTAGTATTGTGCTTTTACAAATGATACACACTGCAAATGATCACTCTAGTATTATCCTTACATAAAATATGCAGCACTGCATAGAAATCAAAAGGTATCTTCAAAGAATTAGAGTTCATAAAAACTGAGTTCAGATTATATAACTTAAAAATGGAGAGGACTTAGGAAATGCAAAGGAATTAATAATATGTATTTTACACATTCCCTTTAAAGCAGCATATATTTCAAAAATAAAAGGTTGGAAAGGCAACTTATCATGCCTAAAGTGTTGTTATTTTACAATATTGATTAAAGAGATAATCACAAGACTTAAGCAGGGATTCCCATTTACATTGCCTACAGAGTCCAGGCAGATAGATGTTTGACTCAGGTGATGAATAAATAGGAAGTGAAGGGGATTGTGCAAGTTAAGAGTACATAATCTGTCATATAAGAGAATCACTACCCAGCTTCAGCCCATTTTTATTTTTAAAAAAAATAGACTCATTATTGTAAAAATTTATCTGGATTTTCAGGGAAAACCAGAAATATGGAGTTTATGTGAAATTTTACCATCTTTGATTAAGTTGCTTTAGATCTTAGAAGGTAAAAGTTGACATGTGAAGGGACTTCCTCTTCTTGTCAGAATGTAGAAAGTGAGAAGAGAATGTCTCTCCCATCTAAGAGGTTGAACGAGCTGGATAAACACAAAAATTTTTCCCCATGTGCAAGGCAGAAGCCACCAAAGGCAGGGACAGAGTAAGAGTTGAGGAAAATCTTTCCGAGGCTCGCCAGGCTTTTACTGAGTATACAACAACTCTCCAAAGCCCAGGGACATCAGCAGAGCAGAGGGAGGTATCATGAGAGAAACCTGAAAGTAACTTGTAGAGCAAAGAGAATTCCTCCCCCACTCATCTACAAACCCAAAAATCTGGCAGCAAAGCTATAAAGCATTCAAGGCGGTTCATGAGTACACAGATCCCAAATCCCACTGAAGACAGGGTTGTAAGATTCCATTCAAGTGTTGTAAGATCCTTGCTGTAAGATTTAATACTACTTCAGTGTAGAGCTAAAGTTCAAAGCTCATGTAGCAATCTCTAGAGCAATTATTAAAATACACTTTAAAAGTTAATAGAAGAAACAAAGTGGAATATTACAAAATGTTTTATTGAGCCAAAAGAAGGCAGAAACAAAGAAATAAAGGAAAAAGAGATGAGACAAAGAGAAAATTAATACCAAGATGTTACACTTAAACCCAAGTATCAATAATTATATTAAATGTAAATGGACTACACGTCATGTAAAAAGCAGAGATTGTCAAACTAGACAAAGAAAAGCCTCAATCTTTAACTGTTTACAAGAAATATACTCAAAATAGAAATATATAGCCTGATTGACAGTAGAAGGGTGAGAAAACATATACCATGCAAGTACTAAATCATAGAAAGCTAGTATTAGTGTATTAGTATAAAACAAAGTCCTCTAAGATAAGCAGTATAATCTGAGCTGAAGACAGACATTTGATAATGATAATATGGCCAATTTATCAAGAATTCAAATCACTCATAAATAAGTATGTGCCTAATTATGCAGCAAAAGCTCTCAGAAGTCAGAGAAGAAACTAAAACAGCTGGAGAAGGTAATATCCCTTCCTCACTAATTGATAGAAAAGGTAAACCAAAAAATCAGTTAAAGTATAAAAGATTTAGACCACCATCATCAGCTAACATGACCTAATTTATATTCATAGAAAACACTATACCCCAAAATAAAGAATGCACATTCTTTTAAAGAATACAGGCTGGCCATGGTGGCTCCTGTTCTCCGGTCACACTGATATTAAATTAGCACTCTAAAACAATAAGATAGCTAGGAACACTCATGCCAAATATTTGGAAATTAAATGATGTGCTTCTAAATGATTCAGAGTCAGAGAGAAAATTATAAGAAAAACTGAAAATACTTCAACCTAAATGACAATGAAATCACAACATACGTAAATTTATGGGATTCAATTACTACTGAGCTGAGGAGGTAATGAGGCAAGAGAACAGGGTCTGGAGGCCAGGCTGATTTGCACTGACTTCCCAGAACTGAATCAAAAAGAAAATCCTGTCTTTCCATGCCCAAGTAACGAAGGGATCAGAGGCTTCTCCCTTTGCAAACCCCCCCACCCTTTCCACTGTGTTGCAGAAGAAAAATGTAAAGTACCTCTGATTGGCCACCTCCCACAACCAATCAGACTGGTAACGGGCCAAGTTTTTGTTTGTATAGGGTGCAACTTTATAACTTCACTTGAGCCTCTGATTGGTCACCTCCCATGACCATTCAGATGGCCCTGGGACAGTCCTTCATTTACATAGGGTGCAACCAGTTAAGCAATGGGAAATCTCTAGAGGGTATTTAAACCACGAAAATTCTATAATTAGCACTCTTGAGCCGCTTGTGTTTGCTCAAGCCCATCCCACACTGTGGAGTGTACTTTTGTTTCAATAAATCTGCACTTTCATTGTTTCATTCTTTCATTGCTTTGTGTATTTTGTCCAATTCTTTGTTCAAAACGCCAGGAACCTGTATGACTCGTAGTCAAGACCCTTCACCAGTAACAGAAATGCTTAGCGTTGAATTGTTAATATTATTAAAGAAGAAAGATAGAAAATCACTGATCCATGCTTCTACCTTAAAATTTGTAAAAGAGGCCAGGCATGATGGCTGATACCTGTAACCTGAGCACTTTTGCAGACTGATGCAGGAGGATTGCTTGAGACCAGGAGTTCAAGACCAGTCTGGGCTGGTGAGACTCCATCTCCATTTAATAAAAAGGAAAAAGCAAAACAAATTCCAATGGAATTTACAAAAACAAATTCTATTAGAACTGGCAAGTGAATTTAGTAAGGCTGCAGAATTTAGGTCAATATACAGAAATCAATTGTATTTCTATATGTTAATAAAAAGCAATTATAAAGTACAATTTAAAAATAACCCCACATATAATAGCAACACAAAACATTGAATACATAGGAATGATTCTAGCAAAAGATGCACAAGACCTTTTGACTGAAAACTACAAAAATTCTAAGAGATATTAAAGAACATCTAAATAAGTGAAAAGATACCTCATGTTCATAAATCGAAGGACTCAATACTCTTATGTCCATTTGACCCAAGTTGATCTCTTTAATACATTCTCAAACAAATCCTAGCAGACTGCTTATGAAGCAGTTGACAAGCTGAGGAAGAACAAAATTAAAGAATGTATACGACCTCATTCAAAACTAACCATAAAGTAATATTATGACAGGGTGCAATTGCTACAGAGATAGACAAATCAATCAATGTAACAGAATAGAGATTCCAGAAATAGATCTGCACAATACAGGCAGGTGGTTTTCCCCAAAAATGCCAAGGTAATGCAACGGGGGAAACAAAGTCTTTTGTACAAGTGGTAGTGAAAAAACTGGAATCCACATGAACAAAAGTAAATAAGCCTCAACTGCTACCTCATCCCATTCAAAAATTAATTTGAGATGGATCATAGACCTAAAATTAAAAATTAGAGCTATAACACTCTACAGTAGATGAAGATCAGTTAGGTCACAAAAGTAATAGCCATAGAAGTGGAAATTGATAAATTAGATTCCATCAAAATTAAAACCTGCTAAATAAACCACTACTTAAAAAATTCAAAGGTAAACCAGAGACTAGGAAAAATATATATTGGCTAAAAATTTGGGTTTTTTGGGTTTTTTTTGGTTTTTTTTTTTGTTTTTTTTTTTTTTGAGACGGAGTCTCGCTCTGTCGCCCAGGCTGGAGTGCAGTGGCCGGATCTCAGCTCACTACAAGCTCTGCCTCCCGGGTTTACGCCATTCTCCTGCCTCAGCCTCCCGAGTAGCTGGGACTACAGGTGCCCGCCACCGCGCCCGGCTAATTTTTTTGTATTTTTCAGTAGAGACGGGGTTTCACCATGTTAGCCAGGATGGTCTCAATCTCCTGACCTTGTGATCCACCTGTCTCGGCCTCCCAAAGTGCTGGGATTACAGGCTTGAGCCACCGTGCCCGGCCAAAATTTGTTTTTAAAAATCTAGAATCCATTACATAGATACACAAAGAATTCCTACAAATCAACAGGGGAAAAAATGAATAACCTAATTTTTAAAATGAACAAATGACCAGGTGCGGTGGCTCACACCTGTAATTCTAGCACTTTGGGAGGCCTACGCCAGAGGATCACGATGTCAGGAGATTGAGACCATCCTGGCTAACATGGTGAAACCCCGTCTCTATAAAAACACAAAAATATTAGCCGGGCATGTTGGTGGGTGCCTGTAGTCTCAGCTACTCGGGAGGCTGAGGCAGGAGAATGGTGTGAATCCGGGAGGTGGAGCTTGCAGTGAGCCGAGATTGCACCACTGCACTCCAGCCTGGGCAACAAAGCGAGACTCCGTTTCAAATAAAAATAAAATGAACAAATATATTGGAACAAACTTGTCTCACACACACACAAGATTTACAAGTAACCAACACAACATAAAAAGATGTTCATTATTATTCAAAGGGGAAATTCAAATTAAAACCAAAATGAGATACCATTTCATGTTCACAACAATAGCTAATATAAAAAAACTTACAATACCAAGTACTGGTGATGATGTGGAACAATCAGAGCTCTCATTCACTGCTGGTGAGAATGTGCAATGGTACAACACTTTGGTGAACTGTTTGGCAGTTTCTTAGAAAATTAAGCGTGTAATTGGCCCAAGGCCTGCAATTACACTTCTAGTCATTTGCCCAAGGGAATTGAAAACATATGACCACAAAAAGATTTGTACAAGAATGTTCATAGCAAACTTATTCATAATCAAAATCTGGAGATGATCCAAATGTCCATCAACAGGTTGCTGCTTGTTGGGGAGAGAGTGAGCTGACTAAAAGTGGGTACAAGGAGAGTTTCTAGAGAAAATGGAAATGGTCTATATGTTTTTTCTGGATGATGTTTAGCACAAATATACACAGCTCTTAAAATTCAGCAAATAAACTCTTAAAATCTATGCATTTTATTGTATTTAAATTATATCTCAATTTCAATTCTTGAAAAACTTTGTGACAGGTGTCTATGTGTCATATTCTATATTTAAAAAAAACCCCCACTGGGGTAGAATGATCAAGACTTCTCTTAAAAGAAGAAAGAATACATTAAATCTGCTTAAGCACTTAAATACTTAGTTGCAACTTTGTAAGTCTATGTCATTCAACAGTAATTTTTAAATGTAGAAAAAAAATGTGCAAAGGGCTTGAATAGAAATTCTTCCAAAGAAGACCTAGAAATGCCCCACAAGTATATGAAAGCATGTTCAACAATGCTAATTATCAGGGTAATTAAAAGGAAAAAGACCTAAGAGATAGAAGTCGATCATGGTGGATGGGAAGCAGGACAAGATTGCAGCTCCTGACAGAGTAGCAGGTGCCTCCTATTGTGAATTTTAGCTCCAGATCCACCCCAAGAACCAACCAGCTATCCCGAGAGGATACATACACCCTCTGAAGGAAGTGGACTGACTACTCCTGCAGGACCCAGGACACTCCCCCAAAACTGTGAGTGCCCCGACTGTGGAAGTGGGAAAGGGAGACCCTCATATCCTGAACACACACCCCCACTGGAGAAGCCCAAGGTCTGTTTCTGGGAGACCTTTTCGACTTTACCTGGAGCTGAATCAATTTGGAGAGCCGAGTGAAATATAGGGGTACAGGAAGCAACAGAAAGGCCCTGGAAGCTCGCTGGGTCTCCTAGCAACCATTCCTGCCTGGCACCACAGAGATCCCACAGGAGACGAGCAGGGAATAAAACTACACAGGAAGAAGCAAATCTCTAGCCGACCTCTGTAACAATTTGAACCAGGTGAGAAGCCTCCTGGCCAGAACTTGGGGGAGGGCACAAATCCAGTGTGCAGACTCCACTGGTTGGGGAAGAACCAAGCCCTTTTCTTTCACAACTGGGAGGTGGATAGCCTGGGGCAGGTTTCCAGCCTGTATTGCTCTCCACCTGTAAACAGTCTGGGGGCAGTTGCGGGAAGCACGATGGGAGGGAGACCGGCCCTGTGGTTTGCGTGGGAGCTGAGTGAGGCCTGTGACTGCTGGCTTTCATCCACTTCCCGAACAACCTGCATGACTCAACAGAGTCAGCCATAATCCTCCTAGATACACAACTCCAGTGACCTGGGAGTCTCACCCCTGTCCCCCACAGCAGCCACAGCAAGACCCGCCCAAGGAGAGTGTGAGCTCAGACATGCCTAGCCCTGCCCTCACCAGATGGTCCTTCCCTACCCACCCTAGTAGTGGAAGACAAAGGGCATATAATCCTGGGAGTTCTAAGGCCTCGTCCACCACAGAAAGTTTCCTTCCCATGCTACCACAGCCGAAGCTCTATGGAAAGTTCCACCTCCTGGCAGGAGGCCAATCAGCACAAAAATAGAATATTAAACCACCAAAGCTAAGAACCTTCACAGAGTCCATTGCACTTGCCCCCACCCCGCTCCCACCACCTCCACCGGAAGAGGCACTTGGTTTCCACAGCCGAGAGACCCATAGACAGTTCACATTACAGGACTCTACACAGACAACCCCCAGTACCAGCCCAGAGTTGGGTAGACTCACTGGGTGGCTAGACCTAGAAGAGAGGCAAGAATCACTGCAGTTCAGCTCACAGGAAGCCACATCCATAGGAAAAGGAGTCTCAATAAATTTAAGAAAATTGAAATTATATGAAGCACTCTCTCAGATCACAGTGAAATAAAACTGGAAATCAACTCAACTCCAAAAGGAATCTTCAAAACGATGCAAATACATGGAAATTAAATAACCTGCTCCTGAATGCGCATTGGGTCAAAAACGAAATCAAGATGTAAATTTAAAAATTCTTCGAACTGAACAACAATAATGGCACAACCTATCAAAACCTCTGGGATACAGCAAAGGTGGTGCTAAGAAGAAAGTTCATAACCCTAAATGCCCACGTCAAAAACACTGAAAGAGCACAAACTGATACTCTAAGGTCACACCTCAAGGAACTAGAGAAAAAAGAATAAACCAAACCCAAATCCCACAGAAGAAATGAAATAACCAAGAAAAGAGCAGAACTAAATGAAATTGAAACCAAAAAAAAATACAAAAGATAAACGAAACAAAAAGCTGATTCTTTGAAAAGATAAATAAAATTGATAGACTATTGGCAAGATTAACCAAGAAAAAAAAGAAAATCCAAATAACTTCACTAAGAAATGAAACAAAATACAACTGACACCACTGAAATATAAAAGGTCATTCAAGGCTACTATGAATACCTCTATGCACGTAAACTAGAAAACCTAGAAGAGATGGATAAATTCCTGGAAAAATGCAACCCTCCTAGCTTAAATCAGGAAGAATTAGATACCCTGAACAGACCAATAACAAGCAGTGAGATTGAAATGGCAATTTTAAAATTAGCAACAGAAAAAAGTCCAGGACCAGAGGGTTTCACAGCAGAATTCTGCCAGACATTCAAAGAATTGGCACCAATCCTTTTGATACTATTCCACAAGATAGAGATAGAAGGAACCCTCTCTAATTCACCCTAATACCAAAACCAGGAAAGGACATAAACAAAAAAGAAAACTACAGACTGATATCCTTGATGACCAGAGGTGCTAAAATCCTTAACAAAATACTTGCTAACCAAATTCAACAACATATCAAAAAGAGAATCCCCCATGATCAAGTGGGTTTCATACCAGGGATACAGGGATGGTTTAACATCTGCAAGTCAATAAATGTGATACACCACATAAACAGAATTGAAAACAAAAATCACACAATCATTTCAATAGATGCAGAAAAGGCATTTACAAAATCCAGCATCCCTTTATGATTAAAACTCTCAACAAAATCGGCATACAAGGGACATACCTTAATGTAATAAAAGCCATCTATGACAAACCCACCACCAACATAATACTGAATGGGGAAAAGTTGAAAGCATTCCCTCTGAGAACTGGAACAAGACAAGGATGCCCACACCCACCACTCCTCTAGAACATAGTACTGGAAGTCCTAGCCAGAGAAATCAGACAAGAGAAAAAAATAAAGGACATCCAAATCGGTAAACAGGAAGTCAAACTGTCACTATTTGCTGATGATATTATTGTTTACCTTGAAAACCCTAAAGCTCCTAGAACTGATAAAAATAATTCTGCAAAGTTTCCAGTCACAAATCAGTATCTCTTCTGTACAAGAATAATGTACACAAATCAGTAGCTCTTCTATACACCAATAGCAACCAAGTGCAGAATCAAATCAAGAACTCAATGCCTTTCACAATACCTGCAAAAAAGATGAAATAGTTAGGAATACACTTAACCAAGGAGTTGAAAGACCTCTACAAGGAAAACTACAAAACACTGCTGAAAGAAATCATAGATGACACAAACAAATGGAAACACATCCCATACTCATAGATGGGTAGAATCAATATTGTGAAAATGATCATATTGCCAAAAGCAATCTACAAATTCAATGTGATCCCTATCAAATATCAACATCATTCTTCACAAAATTAGAAAAAAACAATTTTAAAATTCATATGGAACCAAAAAAGACTCTGCATAGCCAAAGCAAGACTAAGCAAAAAGAACAAATCTGGAGGCATCACACTACCTGATTTCAAACTATGCTATAAGGTCATAGTCACCAAAACAGCATGGCACTAGTACAAAAATAGGCACATAGACCAATGGAACAGAACAGAGAACCCAGAAACATACCCAAATACTTACAGCCAACTGATCTTGAACAAAGCAAACAAAAACATAAAGCGGGTAAAGCACCTTTTCAATAAATGGTACTGGGATAATTAACTAGCCACATGTAGGAGAATGAAACTGGATCTGCATCTCTCACCTTACACAAAAATCAACTCAAGATTAATTAAGGACTTAAACCTAACACCTGAAACTATAAAAATTCTAGAAGATAACGTTGGAGAAACCCTTCTAGACATTGCCTTAGGCAAGGATTTCATGACCGAGAACCCAAAAGCGAATGCAATAAAAACAAAGATAAACAGTTGGGACCTAATTAAACTAAAGAGCTTTTGCATGGCAAAAGGAACAGTCAGCAGAGTAAACAGACAACCCACAGAGTGGGAGAAAAATCTCCACAATCTATATATCTGACAAAAGACTAATACCCAGAATCTACAATGAAATCAAACAAATCAGTAAGAAAAAAACAAACAATCCCATCAAAAAGTGGGCTAAGGACATGAATAGACAATTCACAAAAGAAGATATACAAATGGCCAACAAACATATGAAAAAATGCTCAACATCACTAGTAATCAGAAAAATGCATATCAAAACCACAATGCAATACCACCTCATTCCTGCAAGAATGGCCATATTCAAAAAAATTTAAAAAAAAAAAAACTGTAGATGCTGGCATTGATGCATGAACAAGGAACACTTCTACATTGCTGGTAGGAATGTAAACTAGTACAGCCGCTATGGAAAACAGTGGGAAGATTCCTTTAAAAACTAAAAGTAGAACTACCATTTGATAAAGCAATCCCACTCCTGGGTATCTACCCAGAGGAAAAGAAGTCATTGTTCTAAAAAGATACTTGCACACACGTTTATAGCAACACGATTCACTATATTATCACATTGTATAGACATTAGTGGAATAAATGTATATACTCACATTAGTGGAATAATATACATTTATGTATAGTATATACATATGTGTATTGTATATTATATATGTTAATGTATACATAATATATACATTAGTGGAATATATATATGATGGAACGCTACACAGCCCTAAAAACGAATGAATTAACAGCATTTGCAATGACCTGGATGAGATTGGAGACTATTATTCTAAGTGAAGTAACTCAGGAATCAACAATGAAATATTGTATGTTCTCACTAATATGTGGGAGCTGAGCTATGAGGATGCAAAGGCATAAGAATGATACAATGGACTTTGGGAACTTAGGGGGAAGGTTGGGAGAGGGGATGAGGGATAGAAGACTACAAATATGGTACAGTGTATACTGCTTGGGTGATGGGTACACCAAAATCTCACAAATCATCACTAAAGAACTTACTCACGTAACCAAATACCACCTGTACCCCAATAACTTATGGAACAAAAAACACATAGGATATCACCTCACATCTGTTAGGATGGCTATTATCAAAAAAATGAAAGATAACAAGCATTGGTGAAACTATTACATAAATGGAACCACTGCACACTGTTGGTGGGCCAAATGGTGCAGCCATGGAAGACAGTATGGCAGTTCCTCAAGAAATTAAAAACAGAACTACCACATGGTCCAGCAATGTCATTTCTGGGTATATATCTAAGAAAACTGAAAGTAAAATCTTGAAGAGATATCCATACTCCCGTGTTCATTGCAGCATTAACAATAGCCAAAGTATAGAGAAACCTCAAGTGTCCATTGACAGATAAATGGATAAAGAAAATGTGATACGTAGATTCAATGGAATATTACTCAGCCTTAAAACAGAAGGGAATCCTACCATTTGTGACAACATGGATGGACCTGGAAGACATTAGTGGAATAAGTCAGTCACAGAAGAACAAATACTGCATGATTTCTCTTATATGAGGCATCTAGAATAGTCAAAGGTATAGAAGTAAACAATAGAACAATGGTTACAAGGAGATGGGAAGAGAGGAATATGTCAAGTTGTAGTTCAATAGGTATAAAGTTACAGCTGGATAAGTAAGTTCCAGGGACCTGCTGTACAACATGGTTAAAAATAAGATATTGTGGTCTGGGCACGGTGGCTCATGCCTGTAATTCCAGCACTTTGGGAGGCTGAGGCAAGCAGATCACCTGAGGTCAGGAGTTGGAGACCAGCCTGACCAACATACTGAAAATACAAAATTAGCCAGGCGTGGTGGTGCATGCCTGTAATCCCAGCTACTCGGGAGGCTGAGGCAGGAGAATTGCTTGAACCTGGGAGGCAGAGGTTGCAGTGAGCTGAGATCGCGCCATTGCACTCCAACCTGGGAAACAAGAGCAAAACTTCATCTCAAAAAAAAAATATATATATATATATATATACACACACACACACACACACACACACACATATATATACACATATATAATATTAGATATAGTGTACCTAAAAATTCATCAAGAAGATAAATCTCTTGTTAAGTGTTCTCACAGAAAAGGAAAAAAAGGGGGGAGGAATGGTTACAAGGAAACTTTTGGAGGTGACAAATTTATTACCTGGATTATCATAATGGTAACATGAGTGTATGCACATGTCTAAATTGTATATATTAAGTATGCATAGTTTTCAGTATACCAATTATACCTCATTAAAACTGGGGGAAAATTAACAGGAGAGTAACTTTGGGATCACATTGCTAAGTAAGCTACAGACTTCATGAAAAATCCATGAGTTTTTCACTAATGTCCTTTATCTGCTCCAGGGTCCATATTGCATTCAGGAGTGATTTCTCTTCAGTTGCCTCCAATCCTTTCATATTTTCTCAGACTTGCCTTGTCTTTCATGACCTTGATGGATGTTTATTTTACATAAGTCTTATGCAAAAGAACAGTATCTGGATTAAAGAATATCTCACACACAAACACACGTACACACACAAAATCCTATTAAGGAGCAGAAAACAAAATTATGTGAGAACTAGTATTTGTAAAGGAAAATAAACAAGCAGCTTTGATTGACCCTCCTGGTCTCCTAAGGTGGATAGCTCCTGCAGCTTCATTAAGAAATCCAGTTGATCTTCAGAAGAGTTCAAGGATCGCTAACGAATAGCAAATAATGAACAATGTATAGGTTTAAAATTCAGGATATCTAATCTTTTGACTTCCCTGGATCACATTGGAAGAAGAAGAATTGCTTGGGCCACACATGAAATACACTAACACTAACAATAGCTGATAAGCTTTAAAAAACTTGCAAAAAGTAATCTCATAATGTTTTAAGAAAGTTTATGAATTTGTATTGGGCTGCATTCAAAGCTATCCTGGGCTGCATGCGGCCCACGGGTCGCAGGGTGGACCAGCTTGTTTTAAATGTTTTCAGAGAGGATGTGTTAGTTTCCCAATGAATGTGTTGCACTGCCAAATGGATTTTTTTTTCTTTTGTTATTTTGCTAAATTCTGTTAAAGGATGGCTGTAGGGGTGCATTCATTTAAATTTGGAGAAATTTGTAACCAAGAGTATAAATTTAGCTTTAGTATAGCTGATGTTAAGTCAATCTTACTGAGAATAATGAACCCACAGGCTCAGATATCTTAAGACCATCCTTGGTCCATAACAATAAACAATGTCATCAATATAGAAGAGGTTACTTGAGGTATGCAAGAGAGCATGCATCCAATAATTAAATGGCCTTGTCAGATTATTTAAATTTATGCTAGTAGGAAGGGAAGCAATTTTGCAACATTTAGAAATGAAATTCCCTTTGTAAGATAATTCTAATGCCAGTAGCATTATATACCAGAAGTTTTGAAAATGTGTTACAAGCAACACTTTGAAAACGTGTTACAAATCTTAAAACATGTTCTAGATAATATTCTTTTCTATTTCATTGACATTTGTCAAGAAATAAAAGCAAAAATATCTATATCATCTTTTTCCTCTGTATTACTCTTGTGTTTTTACTTAGGCAATGAAGAAGAGTACAGCAGTTACAAACAGTGAAATGGTTTTGCCTAAACATTGATCAAGGGACTGTTCCACAGTGTTCATTTTGCTTCTTCCTTTTTTAGAAAACCTGTCCAAAGTTTTGAAGGAATATGCAAGATACTAGCAGGTCTGTAAATTGGGACAATAAAGAGTTTTTCTTTTATTAAAACTTCAAATCCACTCTGACAAACTTCTGCAAAAAATTATGTAAGGTAAAGTCTGCAAGAAAAAGCGATACTGCCTCCTGCTTCCAGCGCTGGTAGGGAAGAAAAGAAAAAAACTTATTTGCTATTATTTACAGTTTTAAATATTCACTGATATTTTAATATGGCAAATGAAACCATGGATAAATTAATAATAACAAAATTAAACATTCTGTACAGTAAAATCCACCATAGTCAAAGTCAAAATAAAAATGGAAAATCACAGGAAAAGGTATTTGAAACTCCTATCATAGACAAAGAGAGAATTTCCTTTTTAATGACCTCAGAAGAATCAATAACACAGACAAACCAAAAGAAGAATGTACAAAGAATGGAATATATAAGCTACAAAAACTATAAATATCTCTTAAATGCAGGAAAAGATGCCCAATCTGAAGCAGAAAAAAAGATAAATAATATTTAAATGAAAATTAAATGCCATTCTTTATCAAATCAACAAATATCAAAAAGTTTTCTAGTCCGCCACACTGGTGAAACTGAAGGAAACAAACCACCTCATATGTTGCTGATGGGAGTATAGAGACAATGGGAGATAGTACAGACAACATGAAGATCAGCTGGAAAATGTCTATCAAATGTACAATTGTTCAAGGATATTTGCTGCCATATTATTTGCAATAGAAAAAGTTACCCATCAATTGTTAAATAGATTATGGAAACATACACAGAGTGGAACATGATACTGGAAATGGTAAGGAAGTTTCATATGTAATGACCCTGGGGGGAAACCTTTAAAGGTTCTGAACCCTTGATCTCCTACCCCGGATCAGGTCGTGGAGCATGGGGAAAGATGTAAAAAATCTTCTCTTCAGATAATTCTGGCATTCGGAGAGCAAAGGAGTACTAGGTTCATTTCCAATTGGCCCCTATAAAAAAGAGGCAAAGTCCTTTTCTTAGCTTGAAAAAAAGGGGGGAAAAAAGCAGAGTCTTAAAATGGTCTACTTGATACTACTTTTTAGGGAGTGAAAAGAAGCAAGAGTGAGGGACTAGGGAAGTAAGGCAGCAAAGGAAATGGTGATGCGCTGTCAAGCTGGCCACAGTAAAACATGACGAATTGCTGCATCTTTCTGAATCAGTCTCCAAGAAGTCATATAAAATGGATCTCAAGACTGCCTGTTAGAAAGAGTAGAGGGAGAAGGATGGAAAACAAATATATCCATTACCCATCATATTAGTCATATTAGTATGACTTATCATACTAATCAAATTAGTCAAAGCCTGTATCATATTAGTCAAAGCCTTACTGCAGGGAGCACTAACTACCCAGTTCTTCCAAGCTGTAAATTTATGGGGCCAAGTAGAATTCCAAAGAATTCTACATTTTCATGTCAACAGAGAGGCCCTGGGCAGGCACAGGTGTTAGGCGAATCACCTTTGGGAACTCAGTCAGAGCCCTGCAAAGCTTGTCATTAGAACAAAGGAGGGAACAAAAGTCAGGCAAGACTGAGAGAAGCTGAAGCAATGCATGAGGAAGTCCGATATGGTCCCTGGACCTGTGGGAGTGTAGTAGAAGTGGTTGTATGCGGTATCTGGGACAGAGAAGTTCTGAGGAAGCCTTCCTGGTTCTCCAGCAGCAACGTAGCATCATAGGAGAACAAATTTGGAGGGCATCTGCAAATGGCCACAGAAGAGGGCTGAGGAGAGAAAGAGATACCCAGTAGATGCTGAACAAGTCTTACAGTTGTGACAGGTGGACATCTAAGTGGAAAGGGTTGGGCCATGCCACCAGACTCCAGTGGTGACATGCCACCTCAGCAGAGAACGCAACTGTGGATTGCACTCCTCAGCAGGTGTGGTGCCCCACAGCTGTCTCCAGGCTATGCTGTCAGGCCCCACAAAACTTCTTTTTTTTTGGAGGAGAAGAAAAAAGGAGAAGAAAAAAGCCCCAAAATGGACTTAATCTGAAAGACTTAATCAAAACTAGAACAAAATGGGTAAATTTTCTGCCGCTGAGCAGAAATGAGGCTTCAGAGAGAGATAAAGCTGAACTATAGAAAAATAAAGTCACATTTCTAACATCCCTGAGGATGTGGTTTGAAGATATCAGTTTTGCTACTCATGTATTTGACTGACAGTGGCAGCAATATTGAGGCTCAGAATATGTTCAAATTGGTCTAAAATATCTTTCTCAGGAGTGGCATTTGCAAAGAAATTCTGACCACTAATTAATCAAAAAGGCGGGTGTCTTAATGAAAGTAATATTTTCTCTAGACAAGTGCATTACTTTGCTAGGACTGCCCTTAAAAAGTACCACAGACTAGATTAAGCAACAGAAATTTATTTTCTCACCGTTCTGGAGGCTAAAAGACCAAAATCAAGACATCAGTTGGATTGGTTCTTTCTAAGGGCCATGGGGGGTGGATCTGTTTTTCCAGGTCTCTCTCCTTGGCTTCTAGATGGCTATCTTCTCCCTCTGTCTCCACATCATCTTCCCTTTGTTCAGGTCTGTGTCTAAATTTCCTCTTCCTACAAAAATAAAAGTTGCATCAGATTAGGGCCCATCCTAATGACCTCACTTTAATCATCTCTATAAAGACTGTATTTCAAAAAGAGTCACATTCTGAGACGATAGGAGTTAAGACTTCAACACATGAATTTTTTTGAGGGGGAGTGTCCATTCAGCCCATAACAACAAGCTATCTTCCCTCCTGCCCCCGCCATGTGTGTGAGATGCTATGAGGCAAGCCAGAGAGAGCCAACTGAAAGGAACACCAATGGCCAATGCTGGAACAATTTGAGCAAATAATAATAATGAAAATATTTGATTAGAAGTCATAAAATAAATAAGTCCTTATGGATACAAATAAACACTTGAATAAATACATGAATTGTAGATATGGGACATCTCTTCTTTACAAAAGAATTCCAATACATAAATGTAAAAGAAGAGGAGGAAATAAAAATTGCTGTTAAGCAAGCACCACAGTAATAGCTGTTACAGAGAGATCTATGAAAGGGTGCTAAAATTAGTGGGCACAAGCTCAAGGGAAAATGAGGTATTCGTGTACTTTTAAAGCATCTTCCCCACCATTCATTTCATATGTAAAAACAACTTTACAGTTGAAATCCAGCAGGTAACACCCAAACCAAGTGATCTAAATTAACATTACCAGTAATAGGACATCTCGCTCCCTGATATGATACGCTCAGGGGGACACAGCATCACCTATGGTATTCTCACCAGCATTCCCATAAAAAATGCACGACCGCAATCTAATCATGGGAAAACACCAGACAAGCCCAAATTGAGAGATAGTCTATAAAAATAACTAAGTGGTACTCACCAAAAGTATCAAGATCATGAGACACAGAAATAATGTGGAACTATCACAGTTGGGGAAGACTAAAGAGATAAGACGAAGTTCAAGGGAAATCCTGGATAGAATCCTGGAACAGAAAAAGGCCATTAGGGGAAAAGGAAAAAAGAAAATGAGTGAAATTTGAACAAGGTCTGTAGCTGAGTTAATAGAATTGTACCAATGTTAATTTCTTAGCTTTGACCGTTGGTTTTGATCTCTGTCCTTTGGTTTGATAAGTTGTTAACATCAGGAGAAGCTTGGTAAAAGGCACATGTAAACTAGATACTGTTTTCACAACTTTTCTGTAAACTTAAAATTAAAAAGTTTTAAAAAGACATTGGAAATTATCTCTTACGATATCCCGCTACATTGGAAACAAGTTTTAAAGGAGAAGAATTCTGTGGTTAAAGAGGTTCCAAAATACAAAGTAAAAGGAACTACAAACACGAAAAAGGAACTGCACATGGAAGACATGATTTAACTCCTGTTATTCCTCCACAAAACCTGCATGCTTAACCCAGTGGCCCCCTTGTATCCTTAAACCATGTCAGAGGACCTCTTCTGAGGGGTGATGAGAGGGAGTAGACAGGCATTGGTCTCTAGAGATCAAAGCATGTGCCGGTGATGTCTGCCCACAAGATTTTTGTGAAGATGAGGAAATACGTGAGAAAGGCCCAATTTGGTGACTGTTACATAAGGGGCTCTCAATAAAGTTTAGTTTCTGAACGGAAGGATATGAGTTTGTGTTTAAGCTCACCCTCATGTGTTCTCAGAGGAGTCGGGAGTTTTATTATATTTCTAGTATAGCCATGGGAATAAAACATTCAGTCCTTGTTTTCCATTCTTCTTTGGGAGGACAAATATCTTTTCTGAGTTTTAAAGTCACATAGTGACTAAAGAGACTGGGTCACTTAACCAGTGAGCTGCTCAACATCAAGACAGACTCCTCAGCCACTCACTCACCACAGGCTGCCTGCCTTTGACGTCTTGGAGGAACCCTGGCTTCCTCCTCCAGAGTGCAATGAAGAGGTGCCTGCTTTGCCATGCTCATCCTCCTCCCGCTTTCCATCCACAAGGGAGTGGGTATGCCAGGATTGCACGGATCCCAAGACCCTTTCTCAATGGGCAATCCTGGAAACATATTAATAGACTACTGTCCAACCCTTTGATAACACATATATTTTTACCTCTGGTCTTGTCTTCATAGACATTCTCTTTGGAATTTAGAAAAGAAGAAGAGTAATAAAATTTAGGCATCAAGCTTGACTCTGAACTTTCTACAGTTCTATTTTCTTACCTTTATAGAAGACTTGAATTTAGTGTAATTATGGTATGCAATCTTTGTCCAAGAGGGTTTCTAAATCCTAACCTTACCTGAATTGTCTATTTAAGATCTCTTTCATACAAGAGAACAAAAAAATCCAAGGGCTGGGATTTTAATATGCCTGAAAGATCTTGCTGGAATGGCTTACATTCTAATCAATTTTGACTACCAGAGTAGGAAAGGGGAATTTGAAAATATATTAAAAGAATCCTTTGGCAGTTCTGTTTTAGATATAAGTAGATCAATGAAGTGATTATCATCCTAGGACAGAACCTCCACTATACTTCCTTCCCCCAAAGACTGCCCTTTATATAATATTTTAAATAGTATTGATCAGCTTGGATGTAAACAGCAGTTGGTAAATGCTGTGAGGAATATAAAAGATGCATGAATTTCCTCAGGAACTCACAATCTCATGGAGGAAATGACAGAATGACAAAATATATATTCAGATTAGCAAAAACCATCAAGAGTACTAAAGATAATGTGACAAAATGTGGCAGAACCAGTAAGTGCCATAGGAAGTTAATGGAAGAAATGATCAGCATTGCCAAGAATATTTGGGGAATGCCCCACAAGAATGTGAAAACTGGGATAGATTCTGAAGAATTTATATTTGCCATGGTCAAGACAAGCACACGCCAAAAAATGGTGTAGTAGGCAAAATAATGTCACCTCCTCCCTCAAAGATGTCCATATCCCAGTCCCCAGAACCTGTGACTTTACATTACCTTTCATGGCAAGAGGGACTTTGCATATGTGATTACTGCTTGGAGAATGGGAGATTATCCTAGAATACCCTCATAGGCCACTCTAATTACATGGATCCTTAAGAGAGAAGAAAAAGGCAAAAGCGTCAGTCAGGGAGATGGGAAGAGCGAAGAAGCAGGAGAGATCTGGTGCTTGAGAGCAACTTGACCCACTGTGGCTGCCTTTGAAGATGAAGAAAGAGGCCACAAGCCAAGGAATATAGGCAGCCTCTAGACTGGGAATAACCCTCAGCTGACAAGCAGCAAGGAAACAAGTCCTCAATCCTCCAATGACAAGGAATTGAATCTGTCAATGATCCTGGAAACAGAACCTCCCCTAGAGCCTCCATAAAAGAATTCAGCCCTGCTGACAATGATATTTCTGTCCATTGATACTCATGGGAGGCTTCTGACCTGCAGAACTGTAAAATAACAAAGTTATGGTGCTTTAAACCACCAAGTTCGTGGTCATTTGTGACAGCAGAAATAAAAATCTATACACATGGACAGAGTTCCCATAGCTTACGTAGAGAACCTCAGGCAAAAATAATTTCTTATTTCTTGTACAGTACTTAATCTATGCAGCCCCTTGGGAACACCATGAAATATGGCTGTAAATATACTGACCCTTCCTGAGGATCTTCAAATGGTTACCATGGCCTTAACTCACTTCTGAAATTTTCCTGACATCTACGTCTCCACGCACTGAATGATGTAGCCCTAATGCCTTGGAAGTAAATAAAGTAGGAAAGAACACCTGATGTAAGGTGATCAAAGTTGTTCACCTGAAGCTTATCTGGCAATAAGTGACCCAGTAGGATGCTATATTTTGACACAATCAAATCCTCTATTTGACACTAAAAGAGTCATCAGACAGAGGGTTGTTGGAAAGAAGAGACAGAGAAAAATGATAAAAAGGAGCCATTCAGAAGCTAACAGAAGGCATGAGTACAACCCACAAGTTAGCAAAAATGTTGTATTAAAAGGAGGAAAAAGCAAGGAAACCATAGGCAGTTATTTGATGATGGGAGGAGGAAAAGAAGCAGAGTGTCCACAATTGTCCAGCAGGAGAAGGAAGCAAAAAACTCTTCTTACAGAGGGGGCATGAGACACCAGGATTGCATGAATCATATTGTACTGGAATAAGCTTCCAGGCTCCATGAAACCTTCTGAGAAAGTTTCCCATTGTTTGTTTCCTTTCTTTGTAACCTTATACCAAGGCTTTTTCTCCTTGCGTGACCTGACATCTCTCTTATTTTGCAACCTGAAAGAACTGAACTAACACACAAGTTCACAAGACTCTACTTGCTGAGGGTGACCTGCTCTGCTGAATGAAAAGACAATTATTGCAAGAGACCCTCTTGACTTTTGACCTCTGTGGATTTCATTTATTGTTGTCTGTTGGGTTATTTATTGAGAAGTTGGCTATCGTTCCCCAAAAATTACTCTGATAACCAGCCGTTTCAAACATCACAGAAATCAGCAGTTAGATTAAATAAACAGGAAATAAAAAACTAACTTTTATTCTATACAACTATATCATTTAGCAATTAAATATGTGCATAGTCATAGCCTACTATCATTTTCAGTTGTTTCAGGGTATTATTCCTCTTTCCTCTGATAAACTATAAATCGTTGAAGTGAGAGGATCTATATTTTGTATCTCAATAATGTAGAATACTTAACAATATACCTAATATGTATGTATTGACCCATTACCTATTGGAACTTTTGACAAAATAATGTTGTTTCTGAGAAAAAATGATCAAAATTCTCATAGCGTATTCCAAGATCATCTTTCTTCCCTTTCTACCGTGAAATGCTATCCCCCTTAACCCCTCTTCATGAAAGAATCTTCTTCTAAGTGTTCCAGTTACAATAATAATAATACCCCAGCAATAGCGGACATCAGATCTACTACTTGGAAATGTCTTTCATTGAAAAAAAAAAAAAGGATCTAGAGTTACATTAAGGTATACGCATGGCTTCCTTACCTCTCTTTTAGATGTGGATAAATATAGCTACCATTTGCTGAACAACTATTTTGTGCCAGTCATGGTGTATACATTATAACTAATCTTAACAAGAACTTTCATGAAAGGAAGGCACTGGTCACTACTTTAGAGGTGAGGAGCTGGACTTCAAAGGGATTAAATTGCTTGGCCAAAAGCATTCAGCTCTAAATGGCCGATTCTAAGTCAGTATGTTCCAAGTCCTCACGCCTTCCACTTTCTCATGCATACCTCATATTCTTTGTTTACTGATTTGAAGTGCACAAGAAAGCAGACCCTAAATATCTCAGGAAGTAGGAAGCAGGGTTATGATTCCTACTTTAATCTGTCTAATTTAATTATCAAGTGCTCAAGGAAGGTCAGTAGTCTGTGCTATAGCTTTAAAGAGAAAAGGTTTGCATTAGGACCTGGTGCCACCATGAGACTAGTGGGACTAGTGAGATAGTGAGATAGTATCCATGAGACTAGTGAGATAGTAGTCAGTTTCACCTCTACTCCCTATCCCCGAAATCAACCAACCTAGAGGTCATGCACAAATTATTTAAAAATAGAAGTTATGCCAAAAACTTTTCTCTTAGTTCCATTCTTTCCCACCTCCAGTCTCCAAAATCTGTGCTCAGTCAGTTGCCGCCATGTAAAAATGACTGAATTTAGAAATGAATTCCAGTTCTCCAACTAACTACTATAAACTCTGGGGAGGTGATTTAGTTTCCTTGAGTTTGAGTTTCTCACCTACAAAATAAAATGATACCTGCCTTCTTTCATACCGAGTTGATTGTGAGGATCATATGAGACAATATATGAGAAGGTGCAGCATAAATAAGATAGCACTTTACTGACCTCATGTTATCGCCACCCTTCATTGCCACCTATCACTACTTTTCATTTAAAGTTTGACTTCTGTGAGAGTGCTGCTCATATGCACATCTGTCCATCACTACTAAATCACAGATTTCCTAAATGTATTCTTGTCTGCCTGTGTCAGAGTTTATGATCTCTTCTTTTAGATTGTGAATTTCCAAGAAAATGGGCAGAACATAGCAATCTTTATGCACTCATAGTACATACCACAAGGTTGCACATATACTGGGGGCTCAAAGATATGTTTAATTTTTTCAAATATTGTTTCCTCAATGAGCATGTGGTATCCAGAGAGAACCAACTTTGAAATGATTTATTGAGAGAAAAGAGATGACTTTTAATGGAGATCCAGAGGGGTAAGGGAGGTAATGTGAGTTTCAAATTGACATGGTCATAAACTCTTCTGTGAAAGAACTGAGGATGGAAATGCTGAGCAAATGATCCTCTTACATTTGTCCATAATTTTTTATTTTTTTAAATTTTCTGAACAAATACTATAATTATAGAGGCATTTTGGCTAACTCACTTATCCAAAAGTTACAGTGTACAGGGATGCCTCAGAGATATTGTAGGTTCAATCCCAGACCACTGCAATAAAGCAAATATACAATAAAGTGAGTCACATGAATTTTTTGGTTTCCCAGCGCACACGAAAGTTATGTTTACATTGGCCATGCACAGAGGCTCACGCCTGTAATCCCAGCCCTTTGGGAGGCTGAGACGGGTGTATCACCTGAGGTCGGTAGTTTGAGATCAGCCTGACCAACATGGAGAAACCCCATCTCTAGTAAAAATATAAAATTAGCTGGGCATGGTGGTGCATGCCTGCAATCCCAGCTATTCAGGAAGCTGAAGCAGGAGAATTGCCTGAACCCGGGAGGTGAAGGTTGCAGTGAGCCAAGATTCTGTCTCCAAAAAAAAAAAAAAAAGTTATGTTTACATTATAGTGTAGTCTATTAGGTGTGCAACAGCATTATGTCTAAAAAATGTACATACCTTAATTAAATATACTTTATTGCTAAAAAAAAAAAATGCTGAAATCATCTAAGCCTTCAGCAAGTCATAACCTGTTCGCTGGTGGAAGGTTTTACCTCAGTGTCAATGGTTGCAGACCTGGGTGGTGGCTACTGAACTTTAGGATGGCTGTGTCAATTTCTTAAAATAAGACAACAACTAAGTTGGCGATATCAATTGACTTTTCTTGTCACAAAAGATTTCTCTATAGCATGTGACAATGTTTTATAGCATTTTACCCACAGAAAAATTTATTTCAAAATTGGTTTCAGTCCTCTCAAACTCAGCCACTGCTTTATCAGCTCAGCTTAATATTCTAGATCCTTTGTTGTCATTGTTCACAGTATCTTCACCAGCAGTTGGGTCCATCTCAAGAAATCACTTTCTTTGTTCATTCATAATAAGCAACTCCTCATCCATTCATGTTTTCTCATAAGATTGTGGCAATTCAGTCCCATCTGCAGGCTCCTTTTTAATTCTATTTCTCTTGCTATTTTCACCACATCTGTAGTTACTTTCTCCACTGAAGTCTTGAACTCCTCAAAGTCATTCTTGAAGGTTGGAATCAGCTTCTTCCAAACTCTTGTCATTGTTGATATTTAGACCTCCTCCCATGAATTATGAATGTTCTTAATGGCATCTAGAATGGTGAATCCTTTCCAGAAGGTTTTCAATTTGTTTTGCCCAGATCCATCAGAGGAATCACTATCTATGGCAGCTTATGAAATGAATATCTTAAATAATAAGACTTGAAAGTCAAAATTTTTCCATGATCCATGAGCTGCAGAATGGATGTTGTTTTAGCAGGCATGAATGCAACACTCATCTGCTTGTGCATCTCCAACAGAGTTCTTTGGTGACCAGTTGCATTGTCAATGAGCAGCAATCTTTTGGAAGAAATATTTTTTTCTCAGCAGCAGAGCTCAACAGTGGGCTTAAAATATTCAGTAAACAAATCTATAAAAAGATGTGCTGTCATCCAAGCTTTGTTTTTCCATTTCCAGAGTATAGGCAGAATAGATTTACCATAATTCTGAAAGGCCCTGGAATTTTCAGAATGGTTAGTAAGTACTGGCTTCAACTTAAAGTCACCAGTTTCATTAGCCCTGAACAAAAGTCAGCCTGTTCTTTTAAGCTTTGAAGCCGGGCATCGACCTCTCCTCTCTAGCTATGAAAGTCCTAGACCCCCTTCCAATAGAAGGCTATTTTATTTACACTGAAAACTTGTTGTTTAATATAGCCACCTTCATCCATGATCTTAGCTAGATCTTCTGAATAATGCTGCAGCTTGTACATCAGCCTTGTTGCTTCACATTACACTTTTGTGTTATGGAGATGACTTCTTTCTTTAAATCTCATGAACTAAAAACTCTGTTAGCTTCTAACTTTTCTTCTGCAGTTTTCTCACCTTTTTCATGCTTCATAGAATTGAAGAAAGTTAGAGTCAAGACTGGACTGGGCTTTTGCTTAAGGGAATGTTGTGGCTGGTTTGCTCTTCTATCCAGACCACTAAAACTTTCTTCAAATCAGCAATAAGACTGTTTTGCTTTCTTATAATTTGTGTTCACTGAAGTAGCTCTTTTAATTTTTTTCAAGAACTCTTCCTTTGCATTCACAGCATAGCTGACTGTATGGTGCAAGGGGCCTTACTGTTGGCCTATCTCAGCTTTCGACAGTCCTTCCTCACTAAGCTTAAGCATTTCTAGCTTTTGATTTAAAGAAAGATACGTGACTCTTTCTCTCACTTGACACTTAGAGGCCATTGGAGAGTTATTAATTTGCCTAATGTCAATATTTTGTGTCGGATAAAAATAGGGAGGCCCAAAGAGAGAGAGAGAGAGACAAGTGTTCAGTCAGTCAGTGGAACAGTCAGAACACACACAACATTTATTAATTAAGTTCACTGTCTTGTGGCAGCTCACAAAAATTACAATAGTAATATCAAAGATCACAGATACAATAATAATGAAAAACTTCGATATATTACAAGAATTATCAAAATGTGACACAGAGACATGAAGTGGGCATGTGTTGTTGGAAAAATGGCACTGATGGACTTGTTCGTTTGTCACAAACCAATTTGTAGAAAATGCCGTATCTGCAAAGCACAATAAAGTGAAATGCATAAAATGAGGTATGCTTGTGTGTGTAAGTCAACACAGAACCAAGGGTTTCCTGACCAGTGATTTTTTCCACTAGATTGTGATATTACTTCACTGCATGGCTAGAGCTCAAGTTATTCTGATACACACAAACTCCTACTCACCCCTCAAAACCCAACTGAAATGTCACTTCTTTGGAAAGTCTTTCATGGTGCCCTCAGGTAGCGTTCATAGCATCATCCTCTTTAGTCACATGATGCACAGCAGCCCTTCTTTTCATTTTCAGGGTATCCTTCCCACCACACACCTAAATCATCAGTACCCTATCCCACCATTTAGCACAGTGCTTGACAAACTTAGATGATCTACAATCATGAATTCACACTGACTCAGTGCTTTCCTGAGCAACAACTGCATCTGGGAATTCACTGTTAATAGATAAAAGGCAGGATGACCTTTTTCACCTAGTTATAGCTAGGAAAGTCTGAACAAAGAAACATGACGGAGAAGTGTATCTCATGATTTAAAATGTTAACCAAGACTTTGCACAGCATTTAGAAATTGCCCATTTTAAAATGTTAAATATCAGTCAACAACGAAGAACCCTGATAGCATCAGGATGTATAGCATTTTGTGGCAGGTAAAGGCTTTGGAGTCAAAGTCTTGAGTTCAAATCAAAATTTGTTTTCTCTAGACTTACACAAGTGACTCCATTTCCCAAAACCAAATCTGTTGTCTTTGATCCCACTTTTTTGTATCTTTTTAACCAACTATATCCAGTCTCATTCCATCTACCTTTCTCTCTTTATAGTATATTGTCAAGACCATACTCAGTGATCCCTTAGAAATGTAAGATCGTCTGCTCCAAGGCCTTCAATTGCAATGTTTAACTTCATTCCCCCATGGGAATGAGGGTGATGGGATGGGAAGGCTGAGTGGGAACTCCTATAGATGTGACTCCAGGTGACAGCAGATCTTCATTACTCTAAAATGACAGATGTGAAAAAGACTGGATTCAAAATCTATCCATTTTCACATGAAACTTTACTACTGACTCTTTTGACAAAATAAAAGGAATTCTTCAATTTATTAAATAAAATTGAGCTATTGCAAATGGTTATGTAAATGAATTCAAATTTTTTCACTTGCTGGATTGTAAAAAGTTTCTAATTGATGATACTATCAAGAATTTGAAGCATTTGTCATTAAAAAGTCTGGTTAGAATTGTCTTTGGTTGTTTGAGGCCTAAAATGATACAAAAACGAAATGTATGGTCACAGAAGTGAGTTCATGTCTCTTATTTAAAGTGAGACAAGATTTTATTTATAAGTTCTATAAAAAGTAAAAGTTTACTATTTTCCCTCATACTTTATTCTTAAAGTAATTACATAACATAGAGAAAATATAATAATTTGCTTTTCACCAAACCCAGTATAGATTATTTCAAATCCCCTCCAGTTTTCCCAGTCTGACTACAAATAGCTTCACTTTCTTTGTGTACAATCACATGAAAAATTATTGGAAAGTACCGGAATAACGGTCAAGACAGAGACAGCAAACCAATTCAAATCCATATTTCACTACTCACTGATGTTAAATGAAACCTTTCTGAATTTTTTTTTTATTTATGAAATGAGGATAGCCTTGTCAAGCTCTTATGAGGTGATGTCTGCAAAGCATTTGGCACAGTGCCCAGCATTTGTAATTGCTTGGTGAATAACACCTGTGTCGTGACAGTAGTGGTGATGCAAATAGTTGATGCTGATGCAAAATTTCACATTACAAAATTGATTTTACATGTCGGTTTTTTAGGTTTCTTCGGATAACCAAAGCTGACTAACCTGTATCTGGAGACTTAATGAAAACATAGTAAGAATCGGCCAGGCGCAGTGGCTCATGCTTGTATTCCAGCACTTTGGGAGGCCAAGGCGGGTAGATCACCTAAGGTCAAGAGTTCGAGACCAGCCTGGCCAAAATGGTGAAACCCCATCTCTACTAAAAAAATAGAGAAACTTAGCTGAGCATAGTGTCAGGCTCCTGTAATCCCAGCTACTTGGGAGGTTGAGGCAGGAGAATTGCTTGAACCCGGGAGGCAGAGGTTGCAGTGAACCACGATCATGCCATTGCACTCAAGCTTGGGTGACAGAGCAAGACACAGTCTCAAAAAGAAAGAAAGAAAAGAAAAGAAAGGAGAAAAGAAAGAAGAAAGAAAGAAAAGAAAGAAAGAAGAAAGAAAGAAAGAAAGAAAGAAAGAAAGAAAGAAAGAAAGAAAGAAAGAAAGAAAGAAAGAAAGAAAGAGAAAGAAAGAAAGAGAAAGTATAGTAAGAATCACACACACATTACATGAACAAAAGTTGAGAACCTTATTTCCCACACACTGTGCTGAAAATTTGCTAAAGTTTATTAAATGGGGCTTTGCATTTAAATTAAATGGTCTCAGCATGTGACACAAATTAGAGAGCACTAAATGAGAATTTCCTTAATTCAATCTTGAAACCATAAAATGTAGCCTAAAGAAGATATTTCATTGTGTTCTGTCATAGAGTTCACTTTCCTCAGTTTTAAACATAGATAAAAAATAAAAATGGCATCATTCCTCCAAGAAAGAATCTCATGCATTTTTCATACATGTGTGAAATTAATATACCTTGAGTATCCTGAGTCTGTTACTGATTTTTTGAGTTGTATTTATGACACTCTACCATCTGCAACTGAGGTTCCAACTAGAAGGAAATATTTATATACACCAGGGAGTCATACATAATTTAATGCGGGAACTGGAAAGAAGAAAGAAAATGTTTCTTTTCTTTGTGTAGTACACCATCCCTTACAAGGAGATATAGCTGAGTAGGAGTCAAAGATCAAAGAATTTTCCTCATAAGCAGCACCAGATATTGAGAATAAGAAAAAATTTAATTTGGATTTTTTTCACTGACTATTCCTTAGAAAACCAGGGCTTGCTCTGAATTAAGAGATAACACTGAAATTGTCCTTGGAATATTAAGAGATAAATATTTAATATGGCACATATATTTTTTCAGTTCTGAGAAAGCTGAATAAAACAGGTTGGTAAATGTTATCTACATAATAATGAACTAAATCATATTCTGGCAATAATCTCTTTCTAAGAATTAGCATTAGGTACATTTATTGCAACACTATATAATATATTTTCACTCAGCTCCTATTTATTGCTTTATTGGAAATTAATGTTATCTGAGGATTTTACAGCTTTTTAAAAATCTCGATTCTGCAATTTATAGTACATACATCTTAACAGCATGAACATTTTTCATTAAAACCTTTAGATTAAATGAAAATATATAAGGTAATAATTTAATAATGTAAATATGATGGCAGTATAAAAACACAAAGACATGTTAATTAAATAATGTTAAAATGAAGAAAATAAAACAAATGTTTCTACAAACTTGAATTAAAACTAGTAAAAAACTATGTGTATGTTATACAAACAAAGACATAATTGTTATTAATGTTATTCAAAAATAGCCCTACTTTTTCCTTTTGGACACCTAGTAGATATATTAGCTTCTTGAGGCTGTCAATAATAAAGTACCACAAACCAAGTGACTTAATACAACACAAATGTATTGTCTCCCAGTTCTGGAGGCTAGAAGTCCAAAATCAAGGTGTTGGAGGGTTAGGTCTTTCTCAGGGCTATGAGAGAAACTGTGTTCCAGATTTTTCTTCTAGCTGCTGATAGCTCAGGCATTCCTTGTTCCAAACCCCATTCCAAAACCCATACGATCTTCTCAATAGACACAGAAAAAGCATTCAATGAAATCCCAAATTCATGAATGGCATTCTCCCTGTACTTTTACATCATCATCTCCCTTCTATGCATGCCTGTCCCTGTGTTCTGACATTCCTGTTTCATAAGGACACCAGTCGTATTTGATTAGAGACTATCCTAATGTCCTCATTTTAACTTGATTGCCTCTGTAATGACTATTTCCAAATAAGGTCACATTCGCAGGTGCTGGGGATTAGGACTTCAACATCTTTTGGGAGTACACAATTCAACCCATAATAGTAGGACTGCACTTTTCCTGCCTACTTTGAAATTAGGCCCAATTATATGAGTGGCTATGACCAATAAAATGTGAGCAGAACTAAAGTGTGTCATTTCAGTGCATGATCCTGCACATCTTTTTCCTGCCTGGTCAGCCATCAAAACATGTGCTCAGATGGAGCTTCCATCAGCCTGAGGCCCTGAGTCATTATAATGAGCTAAGCCTCTTTGGACGTCATGAACGAGAACTAAATTTTCCCTATCTTAAGCCATTGAGATTTTAAGGTTGTTTTTTACTGCACCATATCCAAGAATGTTCAGATATAAAAATGAGTACCTAAAAATGGAGTGATACCAGAATAAAAACCTAAACTATGTCGCATGGGCTTAGTGGTCTATTGGCAGGCAGCAAGAAAACTGTTAACAGGGCTTGGAAAGGTGACGATCATGTTATACAGTGACAAAACACTTGGAAAAATTTGTCGCCTGTAACAAATTGGGAACAGATTATGCCCTGACTGAGCCTGTACCTCCAAGGCAAGCTGTGGGGAAACAAACTCTTAATACTGTGTGCTTGTTGCTATTGTGGCATTTGGCAAGGTTTACGAGAAGGAGATGACCTCAGAAACAAATTGGTCCTGTTTGAAAGCAAGACAGAGAGGTAACAGAGTCCATCATAATTGCATTATTAGTAGAGCTGTAGAGTGGAAAGTGGTAACTGCTTCTCAGGTCCAAACAGAAAATATAAAATTTAGAAATGCTTAGAGGAACAAGGCTGATTAAAACCCAGCCTTGACGCAATGATCAAATCAGAAGGATCACACTCTTTTTTCAAACCTCTAAGTGGATTATAAGATTTGTGAGTAATGGTCAGCTAAGAGTGTGGTGTCCCATAAAGCCTTTCAATGGGACAAAAGTGACTCAAAAAGAGACAGCAGAGAGCAAGAGAGAGAGATGAAAGTTTAGGCAAAGCCCACTACTGAGCCACTTTGATGTAGGACAGAAACAGATGTTTGCAAATTAGCAATTTAGTCAACAGAAAGAACCAAAGGAAGCAGAAAGCAATGAAAACATAAGGTATAACAGTTTAGAAGTCTTAGTATGGAAATGTGGGTATGATTATTGATACATGAAATTGATTGAAATCAAATAGATGGGGTTTCTTTCAAGATAGTTGATTAGGGACAAGGGATGCCAATTCTCCTGAGAAAGAAGATCAAAGTTACTGGTGAATGGACATGTTCCAGATGGAAAACCAGGGGAAGAGAACCAGGACATGCTGAAGTTCCCACAGGAAGAAGCTGGGCTGCATAAAGAGAAAGCAGTGAGAGTCTGGCAGAGGCTGATCTCTGAGGAACTTGGAGCCCCATAGAAAGGGTAAGTGGGAGCACATTTTCTCCCTTCACCCCTCTGACAATCTGCTGATTGCCAATCTGTTGGGAAGCCCTTTTGCCCTTATAACCCACAGCAATGCTATCGGTGGTGATTTGAGAACTTCCTGGGATGGGGAACTGGGTGGCCAGCCACACAGGCAATTTTACATTCCCATCAGGTCCAAACTGAGATAGTAGGTGCCATACTGGTTGTGCACTCCATGTGGGCCACTGCTCTGCCCAGAGATTCTCTGCCCTTGAGTTATCGCACCACCAGATACCTCATAAACATACCCTACAACCTGCTCTGATTTTGGCAAGCACAGAGAATAGGCAGGTCCCGGAGAGCTGCAGGACCATGGAGATCTAACCCTCAGCACAGACCACCCTTAAATTAAGGAGGAGCACAGCCCCACAAAGCCCTCCTCAGACAAAGGAAATGTGAATCCAGCACTAATCACTGAGGGGAGCAGCACTGATCACAGGCACAGATGTGGAGAGGGTGTCATCTTCTTTCCCTTATCCCCCTCTACTACTGCAGATGCAGCACTGGTTCTTCCTGCTGGGGACCAGAACATGCGTACTCGGAGAGAACAATTGTCATACTTTTTTGTGGCAGCTTTGCTACCACTGAAAGTGAGACTGTGCCTTTTGGGCTTGCACAAAGGGTGGGGCCCAACTCCCCATCCTTACACAGAGTGACAGCATCCTGGAAATGAAGGACAGACAAGCCATAGAGTTGTCTGCTGTGGTCTGGGGGAAGAGGCTTTGCCCCAAACCCGTTTTGGTGATAGCCATCAAAGGGGCATATCTGCTGTCTGCAGCCACACTGCAGCCAGGAAACAAAGGACAAAGTGTGTGGGAACTGAAGGTCATGAGCCCTGTAATAGGGGCGTGATAAGGAAGCAGATTTTGTTCCTGCTGGCTCAGGACAAGGAGCTGGTGCACCACCCTACCCCTTACCCCAGGACCCCAGTGTACCCCAACATGATCTCTTCCCACCACCCCCTTTGTCAGGGTCTTTGCTTCCACTCCACTCATCATCACTAACCTACCTGAAGGGCTGTCGGCTCTAACTCTCAAGCACCACCTACTATACTGCAGCCTGAACTCTACCCCAAGGAAAAAAACCTGTTACCAGAAGGGCTTAGTGCTAGTCCACAAGATAAGCTTCCTAAGACACCTTTACCCTTGGTCCTACAGGAGATAGTGTGTCAGCTCATATGTCCGATACATCACTACAACAAGCTGTGTTTTAAAAAGCCACTGCACAGAAGCTATCCACAACTAAGGGACCAATACAGAGCCCTGGCCCCAAGAAAGCACCCAGAAACAAAGCCAAGCAGTCATACACGACATATGCCACAGCCCTACCCTCAATGGTAAATACAATTTTAAAAAGAAGTCACTTCCAAATAGTAGCAAATTCAAAAATAGGAAGCAACAGATGAGAGGGAATCAGTGCAAGAACTCCAGCAGTACAAAAAGGCAGAGTGTCTTGACACCTCCAAAGGATCACACTAGCTCTCTAGCAATGGATCCTAACCAAATTGAAAAGTCTAAAATAAGAGATAAAGATAAAGAATTTAAAATATACGGCTGGGCCCAGTGGCTCACACCTGTAACCCCAGCACTTTGGGAGGCCAAGGTGGGAGGATCACCTGAGGTCAGGAGTTCAAGATCAGCCTGGCCAAAATGGCGAAACTCTAACTGTACTAAAAATAAAAAAATAAAAAAATAAATAGCTGAGTGTGGTGACGGGTGTCTGTATTCCCAGCTACTCGGAGGCTGAGGCAGGAGAATTGCTTGAACCTGGGAGGTGGAGGTTGCAGTTAGCAGAAATCCAACCACTGCACTTTAGCCTAGGCAACAAAGCAAGACTCCATCAAAAAAAAAAAAAAAAAAAAAAATATATATATATATATATATATATATATATATATATGTGTGTGTGAATTGCAAAGAAACTCAATGAGATCCAAGAGAAAACTGAAATCAAAAAAGCAAAAAAAAATTCAGAATATGAATAGCTGTATTAAGAAAAAACAAATAGAACTTCTAGAATTGAAATTTCACTAAAAGAATGTCAAAGCACAGGTGGAAGTTTTCACAACGTACTGGACCAAGCAGAAGAAAGAATTTCAGAACTTAAAGATCAATCTTTCAAATTAACTCAGACAAAAATAAAAAAAGAAAAAAGAATTTTTAAAAATGAACAGAGCCTTTAAGAAATGTGGAATACGTAATCAAATCTGTGACTTATTGGCATTTCTGAGAGAAAAGAAGGAAAAGTAAGCAACCTGGAAAATTCATTTGAGGGACTAATTCAGGAAAATTTCCCTAAGCTTGCTAAAGAAATTAACATCCAGATATAAGAAATTCAGAGAACACCTTTGAGGTACTATACAAGACAATTATCTCCAAGGGATATAGTCATCAGACTATCCAAAGTCAAAACTAAAATAAACTTAAAGGCAGCTAGAGAAAAGGGTCAAATTACCTATGAAGGAAATTTCATCAGTCTAACAGCAGACTTTTCAACACAAGCCTTAAAAGCCAAAAGAGAATGGGGGCCTATTTTAGCCTTATTAAAGAAAAACAAAATGCCAGCCAAGAATATCATACCTTAGACCAGGCACAGTGACTCATGCCTGTAATCCCAGCACTTTGGGAAGTCAAGATTGGAGGATCACTTGAGCCCAGGAGTTTTGAGACCAGCCTAGGGAACAAAGCAAGACCTCATCTCTATTAAAATAAATAAATAAATAAATAAATAAGAATATCATACCCTGCCAAACTAAATTTCATAAACAAAGAAGAAATAAAGCCTTTCCCAGACAAGCAAATGCTAAGAGAATTCATCATCACCAGACCTACAGAAAATGCTCAATGGAGTTCTAAACATGGATACTTGCTACCGTAAAAGCACATGTAAGTACAAAGTTCACAGATCCTATAAAGCAATTACACAATTGAGACTACAAAGCAACTAGGTAACAACACTATGACAGGAACAAAACCTCACATATTAATATTACGTGAGCATGAATGGCCTAAATGTTCCACTTAAAAGACATAAAGTGGAAAACTGGATTCAGAAAAACAAGACCCAACCTTCTTCCTTCAGGAGTCCCATCTCACATGTGACATAACTACTGATACCATAGAAATACAAAAGATCCTCAGAAACTATTGTGAACATCTTTATGAGCAAAAACTAAAAAAAAAAAAAAAAAAAAAAAAAACCTAGAGAAAATTGATAAATCCCATTTATTTATTTCTTACTTTTCCTTCTTCTCTCTCAGGAATGCCAATAAGTCATAGGCATTTGCTTTACATAATCCCATATTCCTTGAAGGCTCTGTTCACAAAGAAAAGTCATAAAATAACAAGTCATAAAACTGAACCATAATAAAAAATCTAACAACAAAATCATAGCCCAGGATCAGACAAATTTATAGCCAAATTCTACCAGATGTACAAGGAAGAGCTGGTACCAATCTTACTGAAACTATTCCAAACAATTGAAGAGGTAGGATTCCTCCCTAACTCATTCTACAAAACCACTAACATCCTGATACCAAAATCTGGCAAGGACATGAAAGAAGAAAGAAAGAGAGAAAGAGAGAGAGGAGAGAAAAGAAAGAAAGAGAGAAAGAAAGAAAAGAAAGAAAGAAAGAAAGAAAGAAAGAAAGAAAGAAAGAAAGAAAGAAAGAAAGAAAGAAAGAAAGAAAGAAAGAAAGAAGGAAAGAAGGAAAGAAAGAAAAAAAGAAAGAAAGAAAGAAAGAAAGAAAGAAAGAAAGAAAGGAGGAAAGAAAGGAGGAAAGGAGGAAAGAGAGAGAGAGGAAGACAGGAAGAGAGGAAGAGAGAGAGAGAGAAAGAAAAGAAAAGAGAAAGGAAAAAGAAAGGAGGGAGGGAGGGAAAGGAGGGGGAGGGAAGGAAGGAGGGAGGGAAAAGAGTGAGGGAAGGAAGGAAGGAAAGAAGGGGGGAGGGAAAGGAGGGAGGGAGTGAAAGGAGGGAGGGAAGAAAGGAAGGAAGGAAGGAAGGAAGGAAGGAAGGAAGGAAGGAAGGAAGGGAAAGGAGGGAGGGAGGGAAAGGAGGAAAGAAGGAAGGGAGGGGGGGAGGGAAGGAGGAAGGAAGGAAGGGAGGGAGGGAGGGGGGAGGGAGGAAGGAAAGAAGGAAAGAAGGAAGGAAGGAAGGAAGGGAGGGGGGAGGGAAGGAGGAAGGAAGGAAGGGAGGGAGGGGGAGGGAGGAAGGAAAGAAGGAAGGAAGGAAGGAAGGAAGGAAGGAAGGAAGGAAGGAAGGAAGGAAGGAAGGAAGGAAGGAAGGAAAGAAATAGGTCAAAATGCCTGAAGAATATAGACACAAAAATCTTCAATGAAATATTTGTAAACCAAATCAGCAGCAAATCAAAAAGATAATTCATCACAATCATATGAGCTTTATTATTGGGATGCAAGGATTGTTCAACATATGCAAAACAATAAATGCAATTTAACACATAACAGAATTAAAAGCAAAAATGAAATGATCATCTCAATAGACAAGGGAAAAGCATTCGATAAAATCCAATGTCCCTTCATGATAAAAGCCCTCAACAAACTAGGCATTGAAGGAACATACTTCAAAATAATAAGAGTGTCTATGACAAATCCACAGCCAACATCATACAGAATGGGCAAAAGTTGAGAGCATTCCACCTAAGAACTAAAGCAAGACAAGGATGACCACTCTCACCATTCCTATTTGACATAGTACTGAAAGACATAGCTAGAGCAATCAGGCAAGAGAAAGACATAAAAGGCATCCAAATAGAAAAAGAAGAAGTCAAATTATCTCTGTTACCTGATGACATAATCCTATAACTAGACAACCCTAATGATTCCTCCAAAAGACTTCTAGACTTAATCAAAAGACTTCATTAAAGTTTAGGGATACAAAATCAGCATATGAATATCAGTAGCATTTCTATATGCCAATAACATTCAAGCTAAGAACCAAATAAAGAACTCAATCCCACTTACAATACCGAAAAATAAAACAAAGTAACTGGGAATATATCCAACCAACAAGGTGAAAGATCTCTACAAGGAGAACTACAAAACACTGATGAAAGAAATCATAGATGGCATGAATAAATGGAAAAACATTCCATGCTCATGTGTTGGAAGAATCAATATTGTTAAAATTACCATAGTGCCCAAAACAATCTACAGATTCAATGCAATTCCTATAAAATTGCCAATGTCATTTTTCACAGAACTCACAAAAACAATTCTAAAAGTCATATGAAACCAAAAAAGAGCCCAAATAGCCCAAGCAAAACTAAGCACGAAGTACACCCAACTTCAAACTATACTATAAGTCTATAGTAACCAAAACATCATGGTATTGGTATAAAAATAGACACATAGATCAGTGGAACTAAATAGAGAATACAGAAATAAAGCTACATACCTACAACCAACTGATCTTTAACAAAGTCAACAAAAATAGACAATGAGGAAAGGACTCCCCATCCAATAAATTGGGCAGGGAAAACTGAGTAGCCATATATCTCACCATATACAGAAGTTAACTCTAGATAGATCAAAGACCTAAATGTAACATCTGAAACTACAGAAATCCTAGAAGAAAACCTAGGGAAAACTCTTCTGGACATCGGCCTAGGCAAATAATTTATGACTGAGACCTCAAAAGCCAATGCAATAAAACCAAAAATAGATGAATGAGACTTAATTAAATGAAAGTGCTCCTGCACAGCAAAGAAACAATCAATAGAGTAAATGGACAACCTACAGTATGGGAGAAAATATTTGCAAGCTATGCACTGGCAAAAGTCTAATATCCAGAATCTATATGGAACTAGAGCAAATCAACAAGATAAAAACAAGTAACTCCATTAAAAAGTGGGCAAAGGCTATGAACAGCCACTTCTCAAAAGAAGACACACATTGCTGATTCAAGCAGTGAAGATAAAAAGAAAAGACACACCAGTGGTCAACAAATACATGAAAAACATGCTAAATGTCACTAATCATCAGAGAAATGCAAATTTAAACCACAATGAGTTACCATCTCATACCATCCAGAATGATTATTGTTAAAAAAATAAAAACATAACAGATGTTGGTGAGGATTTGGAGAACAGGGAATGCTTATACACTGTTAGTGACTATGTAAATTAGTTCAACCCCTGTGGAAAGTGATATGGAGGTTTCTTAAATAACTAAAAATAGAAGTATCATTTGACCCAGCAATCTCATGTCTAGGTATCTATCCAAAGGAAAAGTAATCACTTTATCAAAAACACACGTGCAATTGTATGTTTATCACAGTGCTATTCACAATAGCAAAGTCAAAGAATCAAGTGTTGATAATGGTGGACTGAATAAAGAAAATGGGGTATATAAACACCATGGAATACTGCACCAACATAAAAAGAATGAAATCATGTCCTTTACAGCAACATGGATACAAGTGAAGGCCATTATCCTAAGCCAAGTGACTCAGAAACAGAAAATCAAATACCACATGTTCTCACTTATAAGTGGGAGCTAAACAATGAGTACACATGGGCATAAAGACAGAAATAATAAACACTGGAGACTCCAAAAGAGGAGAGGAAGGCAGGGAGGAGCAAAGGCTAAAAAACTATCTATTGGGTACTACTTTCACTATTTGGTGATGCATTCACTAAAAACCCAAATCTCAGCGTTATGCAATATACTCGTGTAACAAACCTGCTCGTGTACCCCATGAATCTATTTTTAAAAAGAAATCAAATAGATGAAAAGCCTATTAAATGTCTAAGAAATTTGGGCTCCCCAAGAAGCCATAAGCCTATCCCGACTGTTTGAAAAATGAGAGAAACACAGGAAAAAATAAAAATAGCTGCTCTGTCAAGGAGTTAAAATTGGAGGTGAAATAGTCCTTTCACAGTGTTTTATAGTTGTTTTAATGATGTCTTCATAAAAACAAGAAAAAATTTAATATAGAAGAATTTTGAATTCAAGTGGCTAATATTGTTATTTCTTTCTTAAATAAATAACATTCTTCCAAGTACTATCAACCCAAGGTCATGGGTGAGAGAAATGACTTGGCATCATCAGAATCTCAGCAGGAGCCAAAAGAAGTGGAGTCTTTTGCAAATGTCCACAGATTTCCATACAAATGGGTATTTGGGAAAAACAAATTATATTTTGTAAAATATTTATAGGATGTGTTTGTGTCTGATTTTTTAATCATCTGTTATATTTTTTACTACAGAAATATGTCAGATTTATTATACTCATATAGTCCGAATTGATTTTTTATGTAAAATAAGCACCGTAATAAATGACATACAAGAGCTTCTGATTCTACTTTTAAACAAGCTCACTAAATTCCATAACGATTCAAATTTGCAGTTATATGGCTGTACGCTCAACAGTGTATAGAAAATCAAGTTCTTGTTTAAGTCTAATATGCTATTATCTGTGATAAACAAATACATCAGATCTTTGGGAAGATCAGATGCTTTAACGAAAGAAAAAAACCCGAGGCTATAGAAAGCAGAAGGAAATCTTTGATCACAAGGACTATCAGATTCAAAGCAAGGTCTCAGAGGAATTACGTGGCTCTTGATTTTGATTTAGAAAGTAAAAGACTGATGCTAACCCAGTCAAATCTAACCCCTTTGATCCAGGGAAATCTCCCTTAGTCTGGAAAAGCGATTTTATGGTAATGAATCCCTTGGGAAATCAGCCCTCAACCTTTTGGCAACATTTTCTGAATGGTCATTATTTTTTATCTCTGCAGTTTACACATCAATCTGCAAACCCAAAGTGGATATTCATATGGGGGATATATTTTTTAAATAGCTTCCTTGCCTTGGAGAGTTACCTATAAAGATGAAGGTACTTTTCATTACGTTGCATCCCTAACACACATGTGGGTACAGTCAGGCACATACGCATGTACGTGCACACACACGTGCTTGTGCACACACACACACACAACTCTCATTGTCACCAGTTCAATAACTACAGTCAGATTCAAACATGCCCCAAGAGGCCAACAAAAAAGTCAAACCCAAGAACAAATGATTATATACTGAAAACATTGTAGAAATTTACTGCTTACTATATTGAGAAAACTCTATAGAATATATATAAGAATGTATTTTAAAGTATTAAAATATTGCTTTAGATCAGGCCTAAATTGATCATTAAGGAAACTCTTAGCATAAATTCTGGATTTGATGTCCTTCTCAAATAGCTGAGAGCGCTTTTAAGAGTATCCTTGCTGGTTCACAGAAATCTTGACTTAGTGTTGGATTACACGAAGCAAAGATGAAATACCAGAAATTCTTTAGTGTAATGTAGTGAATGGATTCTGGAGACTTTGGTAGATAAGAAGACTGAAGTGGCCGGGCGCGGTGGCTCAAGCCTGTAATCCCAGCACTTTGGGAGGCCGAGACGGGCGGATCACGAGGTCAGGAGATCGAGACCATCCTGGCTAACACGGTGAAACCCCGTCTCTACTAAAAATACAAAAAAAAACTAGCCGGGCGAGGTGGCGGGCGCCTGTAGTCCCAGCTACTCAGGAGGCTGAGGCAGGAGAATGGCGTAAACCTGGGAGGTGGAGCTTGCAGTGAGCTGAGATCCGGCCACTGCACTCCAACCTGGGCGACAGAGCGAGACTCCGTCTCAAAAAAAAAAAGAAGACTGAAGTATGTTTATGATGTGACCATCCCCACTCCCAGACTCTGTGCCCCAAAGTGCTCCAGAGGATACTCCCTGCACTACATCCTTTCAGGGCTGTGCCAATATCTATAAAAAGTTATTTAGTCACTGAGCTGCATAAGCTCGGTATTCCATTGCACAATACTGTATTGAAACAGACTTTCTGATTTCAATTGGATCTGAAGGATTCTGGCAAACGCCTTAATCTGCAGCAGCAAAGTAGGGTTGCTTTTATAACAGCCAAGGCAAGCAATCAAAATGGTTCATTTTTTTGGCAGTGACCAGGAAGTCTTTTAGGACAGAATATATGGGCAGCTTACTGAGACTCTATTTGACTTTTTAATGAAAAGTGTTTCTAACCAGATAGACAGACATCTGATGGGACAAACAATAAATGGGGCTCACACATGGTAACTCCGGTAAATTTCCCTAACACACTCTGAGGTTGTTTCTCCCACGCATGAGCCGATAGCTGAGTTGGGTATCCCAGGAATTGGAAGGCTGGCCCTCGGCATTGGCTCACTAGCCCAAGACAGTACAAGAGGAGATGGAAGAAAAGGCCAAGTAGAAGTCTGTTCCTCCTTCTTACCTAAACTTTCAAAATTCAAAACTTTAAAAACTAAAAACCAAACACTTCTCTGGGGGAAATTGCAGAGATTAACATCATCATCAAAAATTTAAAAGATACACAGTGGTAAACCTACACATCCCCTGTTTAACTCTTTTATTTTGGCCAGTGCAGAAGATAGATAGGTCTTGGAAACAGAGTTTTGTGGTGACAAACAAGAGCACCTGTTTTATAGGTTGTCTTCCTTACAGGGGCAAGGCCATTTAGGTCTGGCACCTGGGGTTCAGCTCTTAATCTGGGAGGTGCTTCTTTGGTATCTCAATATACAGATAATGCAAGTAAATTTCTGGACTTTGGCAAGACAGCAGCAAACTTTAATAATCTTGCCCCAGAACTAGGTAGATCAATTCTCTGTTCTATGTCACAACTATTGACTACCTTACATTCATTGACATTGACCACCTTACATTCATACTGGTTCACTATCTCAGTGATATCATTTCATGCTGGCAGGACCTGAAAAGCAGGAAGTAGCCATACTCTAGATGCCTTAGAAAACGAGAAATGCAAGCCAGAGAATTTGGGGTAGACCCCATGAGAATAAAGAGGCCTGGTAGCTCAGTGAAGAAGAAAAGTCACAACTCCAGTGGCTTCAGGTACATTGGATATTCCTCTGAAGTAAAGGACAAGTTTTTCCCTCCACCAATAAAACAGATACAATACATTCTCGATTTCTTTGAATGTGGAAAGCAAAATAAGTCAGGTCTGAGGGATGCTCTGGTACATTTACCAACTGATCTGACAGCCACTGAACTTTAGTAAGCCCAACAGCAAGAAAACCTTCTCTGACTGGGCAGACAGCAGAGCCCACCAGTACAGCCAGGAGTTCTGCCATCAACTTTATGACCCAAAGATGCAGAGAAGTCAAAGAGTCTCAAGCAGATCAGGATATTGCACGAAGACCATAACAAACCCCTCTAGATGAGGCCCATTGGGTTATAGAGGAAAGCCCTCTTTAGAAACCTATGTCTTGCCATGGATGAAGCTGGAAGCCATTATCCTCAGCAAACTAATGCAGGAACAGAAAACCCAACACCACATGTTCTCACTTATAAGTGGGAGCTAAACAACGAGAACATATGGACACAGGGAGGGGAACAACACACACTAGGGCCTGTCAGGGGGTGGGGTGGGGACAGGGAGAGCATTAAGATAAATATTAATGCATACTGGGCTTAATACCGAGGTGATGGGTGGATAGGGGCAGCAAACTACCATGGCACACATTTACCTATGTAACAAATCTGCACATCCTGTACATATACCCCAGAACTAAAAATTAAATTAAAAATTAAAAAAAAAAAAAGAAACTTACGTCTTGCTATTGAGCCCAGGTTCAGAGTAAATGACTTATGATAGGACGCAAGTGACCACGGGCCCTGAGCTGTATATATGGCCTGGTGGTCTCTGATCCACCCAACTGTAAATTCTGGCTTATTTATCTTCAGATGCAAATGATGTACAGTCAACTGGATCCGAGCAAGTTCTGAAGACACAAGGAAGCTGCTTGATCAGGTTACTCATACTTCCCAGTTTGCCTAGTCCTGCTGCCCTGCCAGCTCTTTTCTAAGTATACCAACTATTTCTCCTGAATCATAATCCCATTTTATAGTAAAAGGAGTAAGGCAATAAGTTGGTGGTCAAGAGATTTACCGGTGTCATCACATTCCACAACATCCAGATGCAGCAGATATTATATAATGATGGATTTGCCTTTTAGAGACTTGGTGACAGTACCCAACAGGACTCAACATTTGCAAGGTTGGACAGCTACTGTGCAAGGTGCTGTAAATGCTCTGACATAGAAACAAATTTGTGGAAGATAACAATGTTTACCCTGAATTGGAATCAGGCTATTTCAGGTATCCCATGCCAGTGAGTAAAAACGAAGGAAATGATGTTAGGGAGCTGGTAATTATTTCTAACCAGCAAAAAGAATAGGCTGGCAGTTACTTCCTGAGAAAGAGAGTGAGTGGAAGCCAGATTATTCCTTTTAGAACTCTCCTTTTATAGGTATGTCCTGGGAAAAAAATTAATTCACTTACTCTGTATCAGGCCCTATAATAGGCATTTAGAATATAACAGTGAAAAAACAAATAGGATTGGAATCACTGTGATCCCCAAACACCTGAAGCAAAGGTTTATCAAAAAGACTGTGAAGGAAGCAAGTCATAAATTCTAAACAGCCTCTCGATCAGCTGCACAAACTTTCTCTTCTCTTTCTCTCTTCTTCTTCCATTATTGTACATAAGTTTTATTGGTGATGGTCAGCTTTAAAAATTAGTTCAGAGATGACAGAATATCGACATGGGATGAAGACACACCCAGAAGAAAAATGAGCATTTCTCACGGATACTGACTCACATGCAAAATCTGACAAGTCTTTGGGTTATTCCCCACTGAAGACGGAGTGAATACCTTCTTTGTTGATTGAGCAATATTCCATATATTTTCTTTTTCAGTATAAGTGTAGAGAAAGGATGTATCTTTTAAGCAATCAGAGACATAGAGTCCAGGGAACACTGGCCTTTGTTCTTTTTGAACTCCCAGCACCCAAGCCCTCCTTTTCATAGGGTGCTTCATGAGGAGGTACAGTGCAACACGTCCCATTCTGGAAGCTGAAGTCGGCAAGCCTCTCTCTTCCAGCCCTCTGGTATCTGGGAACAAAATTCAACCAGTAGGATTCTTCTACCTGGGTCTTGGAAATTTAAGGAAAGGATATAAACATGTAGGAACAGTTTAGAAGGTATACACAACAGCAAAATCAGTATGTCAAAGTCATGTCCACTGACAAGAGCGAGCAGCAGGACTCTAACCAGACTATTCATGTAGGTTTTCCTTGGCTGTGGTTCTAGCTCCCTCCCCTCCTCTGTGCTGTTTTTGCCGTACATGTTTCTCCAGCCATCCCATCAATCCTTCCAATACTTATCTTTCAGGAAAGATTAGCCAAGATGTTCTACTGCTCACAACTAGAATCCCAAATGGATACACACCACCACCCCCATGCCCATGCCCTCTGATCAGTCTGACTTGTGACTGTAGCCTCTGTTCTTGTCCCCCCAACCCATTCAACCTCTCTCTCCTCTAAGCAATCCAAGACATTCAAACCAGTCTTCTGGCCATGTTTAGACTCTGATCATGTCATTCCACGGCTCAAAATCTTACTAACATCTCCTGTCAGTCCTCACCTCTACCATCACCACTTTCCTTACTCAATTAAGTGATATCCTCTAGACGCAGATGGATTTTTCTGACATTATACTCACTACCTCTCCATATTTCTATAGAGCTTTAGGATTTTCTGTTCTCCAAGCACATCATGTTTTTATGGTGCTGTACCTTTACTCAACCTGTTCTCTTAGCTATAGGGTTACATCTGCACCTGTCAAAATACTATTTATCTGTTAAGGCACACCTCAAATGCCACCTCCTCCATGATGTCTCTCGGGTCTTAAAAAAAAAAAAAAAAGTATGATCTCGTTTTCCTTTAAAGTTTTTAGAGTACTTCATGTTTCTTCTCTTACATCAGCCATAGCATGCTGCATTATAATTATTTGTGAATTTTTCTTCTCCTTTTATAATAAAAGTAGCTTGAATGCTTTTCTTTATAGATCCTCAAGCACCCAGTAGGTACCCCTAAAATACTATTAAATCAGATTGTTGAGTGAATACGGTACATTAGGCATCTCATCTAGCCCGAGAGATGATACACGTTCTGTGTGAAGGAAAGAAGTTAAATCATCAGTGCCCCAGTCTGGCAAAGGTGCTTTCTATTAGGCTATAAATTGGTACCTGGGGAAGAAAAAATCAGCCAGAGATTTTGGACTTCCCAGATTCAATTACAACTAGGGCTCCTCACATGACTTGAAAATCAACAAAGCAAACACAACCACACTACAGGGAAATAGACATTATCAAAGGAGATGGTAGCCTTTCCCTGGGGAAACTAGACAGAGATATGGCCTAGTTATAATAGCAATGTACCATATATTCCCAGTGCTGTTAGACACAATATGTAGGACGTACTCTGTGCCTTTAAAAAAATTCCTTTTCTTTCTTCCAGTTCAATTTTATAATATCTACCTTTGGTTGGTACATTGTGTTTATAGTTTTTCACTTTGTATTTCCTAGAAAAGACATGAGCCAGTTATTAAAAGGAATCATTACTTGTTTTCAAAGAATCCGAAATGCACATTTTGATTAAATTTTTGACTTATTTATAACATGTCACATTGCAGTATCTTCCCTAGACAGTTAGATTTCAGTGAATTTTAAATCATGGGCTTCATAAGAGATTTAAAATATTCAAAGCAATTAAATTTTTATGAATTAAATTCTTTCGAAGCAATATGTACAAATTCTAGTCATTATTAAAAACTAATTAGTTTAATTACTTAACAAAATGTGCCAGTTCTTTTGTTCTTTATCTTTCCTGGCCTTCACTAACAGTATTTTATGGTTTTTATTATGCTATATGCCCTTGCTTCTTAACATTTCATGGTGAATACAATAACATAGAAAATAATCATGCCATCAAATTTACTGACATAAAATGATAATAATGTATTCATGCCTGACTAGAAAATACTGTCTGTGACCATCCTTCTAAAACAAAGGACATTAAAACTGCATTCCAGATACAGAATTTGAATCAGGCTTGAACTCATATTGCACCATATTCTATCAACTTCCCAAAAGACACCCAAACCTTCACCATTCTGTTCTTTTAGCTCTGATCATACACCATATGCACTGCCTAAGTAGCAAAATTCAATGACAGGTCAGGCTTTCGATATCAGTAAAAAGCTTTTGGGAAGTTGTTTACGTAGGCTGTCACTACATGGCCTTATTCTGACAAACATATCAGGCAGACCTGCCTCCTACCTACACATCTCTCTCAAAACACTCTGTAGTTCTTTAATGGCTCTCTCTGGGGTGCTGAATAATATTCTGAACTTATAATGCTTTTCATTCAAGATATGTGAATGCATAGTCTTTTACTCTCTTTCACTGTTATTGGTAAGACAGATACATTGTTACAATATTTTTGCAAAATAGCTGTATAATGTATCAAGTCTTAATGTATCTATCAAAGCCTTGAAAAAACTCTTCACACCTTTTCACCCAACAATGGCATTTCTAGAAATTTATCCTAAGAATAATTCAGCCCAATAAATGGCGTCAGACATGTGCATGGGAATGCTAGATGTAGTATTGTTTATAATATTAAAAAATTGGAAAGCCACCAAAACATTCAGCAATAAAAGATAAGAAAATTATGGTACATTTTTACATGATGAATACTGAGCATCTATTAAACATTATGTTGTAAAAAAGTATTTTCAGCACAAAAAATTACAGTATGCTGATAAATGAAAGAAAAAAGTTCATTCAATTACTATTTTTTAAAATATAAGGACAGGGTGCACTTACTAAAAGCCACCACACTTTGGATCTGGTTCCCTTCCTTACACCACTCTTTCCAAGGTGTGCCATGTCCTCTTTCAAGCAGGTAGTGAAGCCATCCTCACAGGGTTAACTAGAATTCTGGACAGAAATCTAATTATTAAGCATTAATCACGCTGCGCTTTGACCCCCTTCTTTGTAACTGAAAGTCAGTTAGCACTAGATCCTGACCATTTGATTTTCAACTGTTGCTATATATAGGATCTCTGACAGTAGAATCACAAGGCTTTTGTTTAAAGATCACTGGAGATAATTTTTTGATGCAAATAACTGAGTAGAATCATTTAATTTGACATTAAATACAATTACTTAAACAGCTAAGGTGACATTTACTGCCCTGTAGTTTGAGTTTAATTTTTTTTTTTTTACTTTAAGTTCTAGGGTATACGTGCACAACGTGCAGGTTTGTTAACTAGGTATACATGTGCCATTTTGGTTTGCTGCACCCATCAGCTCATTATTTTCATTAGGTATTTCTCCTAAACTATCCCTCCCCCAGCCCCCACCCCAGTAGGCCCCGGTGTGTGATGTTCCTCTCCCTGTGTTCAAGTGGTCTAATTATTCAATTCCCACCTATGAGTGAGAATATGCGGTGTTTGGTTTTCTGTCCTTGTGATAGTTTGCTGAGAATGATGGTTTCCAGCTTCATCCATGTCCTTGCAAAGGACTCTTCCAAACTAGCAATAATAAAAACATTAATTTTGATCACCCATGTGAGGGAGAAGACTGAATTATTCTTTCATTCTCTTTCTAGTCTCTATAGAAAATGCTATTACAAAATCATTGTCTTTCGAAGAGGTCACCAATGAGCATTCAATCTAAAATGTAGGGGTGGGAGAGGAGTGTCAAGCAATAAGAGTTAACATGCCAGGCGTGGTGGCTCACGCCTGTAATCCCAACACTATGGGAGGTTGAGGCAGGCTGATCATGAGGTCAACAGATCGAGATCATCTTGGTCAACATGGTGAAACCCCGTCTCTACTAAAATACAAAAATTAGCCAGGCATGGTGGTGTGCACCTGTAGTCCCAGCTACTTGGGAAGCTGAGGCAGGAGAATCGCTTGAACCCAGGAGACGGAGGTTTCAGCGAGCCAAGATCACACCACTGCATTCCAGCCTGGTGACAGAGAGAGACTCTCTAAATAAATAAATAAATAAATGAAAAAGAGTTAACACAATAATTGATTTTTCTGGATTGTATGATATGTGGAGTATTTTTTAACTTTATAAAATTTATAATTTTTATTATTTTCTTTCTCATTCTATATAAATATTAACGTTCAAACTCAATTTTGCATTTATAATTTTATATTATTTTTCTCAAAGAAAGTCCCCCAAAATGTAAAAGCTCAGTCCTCAAAAGCATTCTGGATTCATTCTCAATCTAGAAAATGTACTGCAAGTGCCAAAATACCCAAGGTATTTGTGATGAAGAAACCAAGGAGATTATGGGTGGATTCTTCTTTTGTTTTGTTTGCCTTTCTGCTTTTCTAGGTGCTGCAACTTTTCTACATCAAGCATGTTCTACATTATAATTAGGGAAAAAAAACTAATAAAAATGTTTAGAGAACTGCAATGTTCTTTAACAACCACACATTTTAGGTCTTAGCAAATCCCCTAAGCCAAATGAAAAAGATGATAGAAAGACATAATCACCACTACATACACTCTCTAGCCTGTGACAAAGAAGAATGGTTTACTTAGAGTAACTACTAAGTAACTGAGTTTAAAACTCTGAAATAAGACTCTTTTAAAATGTAGTCTTTTATATTTAACAGAGAGAAATTTTCTGCATGAAATCGTTTAATTTTGTAGATTTATTAAATCGGCTAAATTAGGCTGGGAGCAGTGGCTCACACCTGTAATCCCAGCACTTTGAGAGGCCAAGATGTGTGAATCACCTGAGGTCAGGAGTTCGAGACCAGCTTGGCCAACATGGTGAAACCCCGTCTTTACTAAAAATACAAAAGTTAGGCAGGCCTGGTGGCATGTGCCTGTGATCTCAGCTACTCAAGAGGCTGAAACAAGAGAATTGTTTGAACCCAGGAGGCAGAGTTTCCAGTGAACTGAGATCATGCCACTGCACTCCAGCCTGAGTGCTGGAGTGAGACTCTGTCTCAAATACACACACACACACACACACAAACATAAATAAGCCAGGCGTGGTGGCACATGCCTTTAGTCCCAGCTACTAAGGAGGCTGAGGTGGGAGGATCTTGAGCCCAAGAAGTTGAGGCTACAGTGAGCTATGGTCATGCCACTGCATTTTGGCCTGAGTGACAGAGCAGAGATCCTGTCTCTGTTTTTAAAAAATAATAAATAAATAAATTAGCCTATGAATTAAACTCCCCACAGATTAATTAAAAGCTATTCTGGAAAAATATTAAACTGCAACCAATGCCCAAGAAATTGTTAACCAACTCTGACAGACACCTGCCCTCCACTAGGTGTGAAGGAATACAAAATAATTAAACTGAGTTATACAGCTTACTCTCTAGAGAATTATAATATAATTGAGGAAATTATTTATGTGAAAAATAAGTTATACATAGAGGAAATATGTCATGAACAAACTAATATCCATTACTTCTTGTAGAAGTACACAACAGTATGTGTGTATCCACTACTACTTGCTTAAAAGTACATGACAGAGCCATGTAGAGAACAAGATAGCATATATTAAGATTCTTATTGGTTAGTTCAGGCAAACTTGGAAGGATTTGGAGAAGGAAATTATCAAAACGCATAGCTATCCTAAGCAAGGCCTCAGAGGATGTGGGCAAAACTGGAGAAGGCCTTCCACATTATGTATGTGTATTTATTTTTAAAAGCCGAAAACGAGGTTGAGTGTAGTGTGGCTAAGGAACAGAAAGGAGATCGACCTGATTGAACCAAATAGCATTTGCTGAGGAGTAGAGGTTCACACTGACGTTTTTGATGGTAATGACTGCGTAGTGATGTCTGAAAGAATACTCATCTTTGCCATTGAATTCAAAACTGGGAAAGGCAATTACATAAATGTATTTTAATTGAGGGGACACACTTAACTGGAAAAACAAAAATATATATTATTTATCATTATTCACTCAAATTCAGTTCAGTTAACCAAGATTTGTTTATATAACTAAGCACAATTCTTTCTTATTCAACCTGAAAACATGGACATATGTTTAAATTTTTTCAATTTTTATTAATTAGGAGATGTCAACCATTGAACTAGAATAATATCTGTGTCCTTATATAAATACAGACATATTAAGAAATCAAGTTTATAACGATCCATTTAATAAACACCTAATGGGGGGGCAGAGCAAGATGGCCGAATAGGAACAGCTCCAGTCTCCAACTCCCAGCGCGAGTGACACAGAAGACCGGTGATTTCTGCATTTTCAACTGAGGTACTGTGTTCATCTCACTGGGGAGTGCCGGAGGATGAGTGCTGGTCAGCTGCTGCAGCCCGACCAGCGAGAGCTGAAGCAGGGCCAGGCATTGCCTCACCTGGGAAGCGCAAGGGGGAAGGGAATCCCTTTTCCTAGCCAGGGGAACTGAGACACACAACACCTGGAAAATCGGGTAACTCCCACCCCAATACTGCACTTTAAGCAAACAGGCACACCAGGAGATCGTATCCCACACCTGGCCGGGAGGGTCCCACACCCACGGAGCCTCCCTCATTGCTAGCACAGCAGTCTGTGATCTACCGGCAAGGCAGCAGCGAGGCTGGGGGAGGGGCGCCTGCCATTGCTGAGGCTTAAATAGGTAAACAAAGCTGCTGGGAAGCTCAAGTGGGTGGAGCTCACAGCAGCTCAAGGAAACCTGCCTGTCTCTGTAGACTCCACCTCTGGGGACAGGGCAATAACAAACACAGCCGAAACCTCTGCAGACGCAAACGACTCTGTCTGACAGCTTTGAAGAGAGCAGTGGATCTCCCAACACGGAGGTTGAGATCTGAGAAGGGACAGACTCCCTACTCAAGTGGGTCCCTGACCCCTGAGTAGCCTAACTGGGAGACATCCCCCACTAGGGGCAGTCTGACACCCCACACCTCACAGGGTGGAGTACACCCCTGAAAGGAAGCTTCCAAAGCAAGAATCAGACAGGTACACTCGCTGTTCAGAAATATTCTATCTTCTGCAGCCTCTGCTGCTGACACCCAGGCAAACAGGGTCTGGAGTGGACCTCAAGCAATCTCCAACAGACCTACAGCTGAGGGTCCTGACTGTTAGAAGGAAAACTATCAAACAGGAAGGACACCTACACCAAAACCCCATCAGTACATCACCATCATCAAAGACCAGAGGCAGATAAAACCACAAAGATGGGGAAAAAGCAGGGCAGAAAAGCTGGAAATTCAAAAAATAAGAGCGCATCTCCCCCGGCAAAGGAGTGCAGCTCATCACCAGCAATGGAGCAAAGCTGGACGGAGAATGACTTTGACGAGATGAGAGAAGAAGGCTTCAGTCCATCAAATTTCTCAGAGCTAAAGGAGGAATTACGTACCCAGCGCAAAGAAACTAAAAATCTTGAAAAAAAAGTGGAAGAATTGATGGCTAGAGTAATTAATGCAGAGAAGGTCATAAACGAAATGAAAGAGATGAAAACCATGACACGAGAAATACGTGACAAATGCACAAGCTTCAGTAACCGACTCGATCAACTGGAAGAAAGAGTATCTGCGATTGAGGATCAAATGAATGAAATGAAGTGAGAAGAGAAACCAAAAGAAAAAAGAAGAAAAAGAAATGAACAAAGCCTGCAAGAAGTATGGGATTATGTAAAAAGACCAAATCTACGTCTGATTGGGGTGCCTGAAAGTGAGGGGGAAAATGGAACGAAGTTGGAAAACACTCTTCAGGATATCATCCAGGAGAACTTCCCCAACCTAGTAGGGCAGGCCAACATTCAAATCCAGGAAATACAGAGAACGCCACAAAGATACTCCTCGAGAAGAGCAACTCCAAGACACATAATTGCCAGATTCACCAAAGTTGAAATGAAGGAAAAAATCTTAAGGGCAGCCAGAGAGAAAGGTCGGGTTACCCACAAAGGGAAGCCCATCAGACTAACAGCAGATCTCTCGGCAGAAACTCTCCAAGCCAGAAGAGAGTGGGGGCCAATATTCAACATTGTTAAAGAAAAGAATTTTAAACCCAGAATTTCATATCCAGCCAAACTAAGTTTCATAAGTGAAGGAGAAATAAAATCCTTTACAGATAAGCAAATGCTTAGAGATTTTGTCACCACTAGGCCTGCCTTACAAGAGACCCTGAAGGAAGCACTAAACATGGAAAGGAACAACCGGTACCAGTCATTGCAAAAACATGCCAAAATGTAAAGACCATCGAGGCTAGGAAGAAACTGCATCAACTAACGAGCAAAATAACCACTTAATATCATAATGGCAGGATCAAGTTCACACATAACGATATTAACCTTAAATGTAAATGGACTAAATGCTCCAATTAAAAGACACAGACTGGCAAACTGGATAAAGAGTCAAGACCCATCAGTCTGCTGTATTCAGGAGACCCATCTCACACGCAGAGACATACATAGGCTCAAAATAAAGGGATGGAGGAAGATTTACCAAGCAAATGGAGAACAAAAAAAAGCGGGGGTTGCAATACTAGTCTCTGATAAAACAGACTTTAAACCATCAAAGATCAAAAGAGACAAAGAAGGCCATTACATAATGGTAAAGGGATCAATTCAACAGGAAGAGCTAACTATCCTAAATATATATGCACCCAATACAGGAGCACCCAGATTCATCAAGCAAGTCCTTAGAGACTTACAAAGAGACTTAGACTCCCATACAATAATAATGGGAGACTTCAACACTCCACTGTCAACATTAGACAGATCAACGAGACAGAAAGTTAACAAGGATATCCAGGAATTGAACTCATCTCTGCAGCAAGCAGACCTAATAGACATCTGTAGAACTCTCCACCCCAAATCAACAGAATATACATTCTTCTCAGCACCACATCGTACTTACTCCAAAATCGACCACGTAATTGGAAGTAAAGCACTCCTCAGCAAATGTACAAGAACAGAAATTATAACAAACTGTCTCTCAGACCACAGTGCAATCAAACTACAACTCAGGACTAAGAAACTCAATCAAAACAGCTCAACTACATGGAAACTGAACAACCTGCTCCTGAATGACTACTGGGTACATAACGAAATGAAGGCAGAAATAAAGATGTTCTTTGAAACCAATGAGAACAAAGATACAACATACCAGAATCTCTGGGACACATTTAAAGCAGTGTGTAGAGGGAAATTTATAGCACTAAATGCCCACAAGAGAAAGCAGGAAAGATCTAAAATTAACACTCTAACATCACAATTAAAAGAACTAGAGAAGCAAGAGCAAACACATTCGAAAGCTAGCAGAAGGCTAGAAATAACTAAGATCAGAGCAGAACTGAAGGAGATAGAGACACAAAAAACCCTCCAAAAAATCAATGAATCCAGGAGTTGGTTTTTTGAAAAGATCAACAAAATTGACAGACCGCTAGCAAGACTAATAAAGAAGAAAAGAGAGAAGAATCAAATCGACGCAATTAAAAATGATAAAGGGGATATCACCACCGACCCCACAGAAATACAAACTACCATCAGAGAATACTATAAACACCTCTACGCAAATAAACTGGAAAATCTAGAAGAAATGGATAATTTCCTGGACACTTACACTCTTCCAAGACTAAACCAGGAAGAAGTTGAATCCCTGAATAGACCAATAGCAGGCTCTGAAATTGAGGCAATAATTAATAGCCTACCAACCAAAAAAAGTTCAGGACCAGATGGATTCACAGCTGAATTCTACCAGAAGTACAAGGAGGAGTTGGTACCATTCCTTCTGAAACTATTCCAATCAATAGAAAAAGAGGGAATCCTCCCTAACTCATTTTATGAGGCCAACATCATCCTGATACCAAAGCCTGGCAGAGACACAACAAAAAAAGAGAATTTTAGACCAATATCCCTGATGAACATCGATGCAAAAATCCTCAGTAAAATACTGGCAAACTGCATTCAGCAACACATCAAAAAGCTTATCCACCATGATCAAGTGGGCTTCATCCCTGGGATGCAAGGCTGGTTCAACATTCACAAATCAATAAACATAATCCAGCATATAAACAGAACCAAAGACAAGAACCACATGATTATCTCAATAGATGCAGAAAAGGCTTTTGACAAAATTCAACAGCCCTTCATGCTAAAAACGCTCAATAAATTTGGTATTGATGGAACGTACTTCAAAATAATAACAGCTATTTATGACAAACCCACAGCCAATATCATAATGAATGGGCAAAAACTGGAAAAATTCCCTTTGAACACTGGCACAAGACAGGGATGCCCTCTCTCACCACTCCTATTCAACATAGTGTTGGATGTTCTGGCTAGGGCAATTAGGCAAGAGAAAGAAATCAAGGGTATTCAGTTAGGAAAAGAAGAAGTCAAACTGTCCCTGTTTGCAGATGTCATGATTGTATATTTAGAAAACCCCATTGTCTCAGCCCAAAATCTCCTTAAGCTGATAAGCAACTTCAGCAAAGTCTCAGGATACAAAATTAATGTGCAAAAATCACAAGCATTCTTATACACCAGTAACAGACAAACAGAGAGCCAAATCAGGAATGAACTTCCATTCACAATCACTTCAAAGAGAATCAAATACCTAGGAATCCAACTTACAAGGGATGTAAAGGACCTCTTCAAGGAGAACTACAAACCACTGCTCAGTGAAATAAAAGAGGACACAAACAAATGGAAGAACATACCATGCTCATGGATAGGAAGAATCAATATCGTGAAAATGGCCATACTGCCCAAGGTAATTTATAGATTCAATGCCATCCCCATCAAGCTACCAATGAGTTTCTTCACAGAATTGGAAAAAACTGCTTTAAAGTTCATATGGAACCAAAAAAGAGCCCGCATCTCCAAGACAATCCTAAGTGAAAAGAACAAAGCTGGAGGCATCACGCTACCTGACTTCAAACTATACTGCAAGGCTACAGTAACCAAAACAGCATGGTACTGGTACCAAAACAGAGATATAGACCAATGGAACAGAACAGAGTCCTCAGAAATAATACCACACATCTACAGCCATCTGATCTTTGACAAACCTGAGAGAAACAAGAAATGGGGAAAGGATTCCCTATTTAATAAATGGTGTTGGGAAAATTGGCTAGCCATAAGTAGAAAGCTGAAACTGGATCCTTTCCTTACTCCTTATACGAAAATTAATTCAAGATGGATTAGAGACTTAAATGTTAGACCTAATACCATAAAAATCCTAGAGGAAAACCTAGGTAGTACCATTCAGGACATAGGCATGGGCAAAGACTTCATGTCTAAAACACCAAAAGCAACGGCAGCAAAAGCCAAAATTGACAAATGGGATCTCATTAAACTAAAGAGCTTCTGCACAGCAAAAGAAACTACCATCACAGTGAACAGGCAACCTACAGAATGGGAGAAAATGTTTGCAATCTACTCATCTGACAAAGGGCTAATATCCAGAACCTACAAAGAACTCAAACAAATTTACAAGAAAAAAACAAACAGCCCCATCAAAAACTGGGCAAAGGATATGAACAGACATTTCTCAAAAGAAGACATTCATACAGCCAACAGACACATGAAAAAATGCTCATCATCACTGGCCATCAGAGAAATGCAAATCAAAACCACAATGAGATACCATCTCACACCAGTTAGAATGGCGATCATTAAAAAGTCAGGAAACAACAGGTGCTGGAGAGGATGTGGAGAAATAGGAACACTTTTACACTGTTGGTGGGATTGTAAACTAGTTTAACCATTATGGAAAACAGTATGGCAATTCCTCAAGGATCTAGAACTAGATGTACCATATGACCCAGCCATCCCATTACTGGGCATATACCCAAAGGATTATAAATTATGCTGCTATAAAGACACATGCACACGTATGTTTATTGCGGCACTATTCACAATAGCAAAGACTTGGAATCAACCCAAATGTCCATCAGTGACAGATTGGATTAAGAAAATGTGGCACATATACACCATGGAATACTGTGCAGCCATAAAAAAGGATGAGTTTGTGTCCTTTGTAGAGACATGGATGCAGCTGGAAACCATCATTCTTAGCAAACTATCACAAGAACAGAAAACCAAACACCGCATGTTCTCACTCATAGGTGGGAACTGAACAATAAGATCACTTGGACTCAGGAAGGGGAACATCACACACAGGGGCCTATCATGGGGAGGGGGGAGGGGGGAGGGATTGCATTGGGAGTTATACCTGATGTAAATGATGAGTTGATGGGTGCAGCACACCAACATGGCACAAGTATAGATATGTAACAAACCTGCACGTTATGCACATGTACCTTACAACTTAAAGTATAATAATAAATAAATTTTAAAAAAAAAAAGAGCTAATTTGCATAGAAAACTAAAAAAAAAATAAAATAAATAAAATAAAATAAAATTTACTTAAACGTTCTGTTTTTAGCTTAGAATTGATTGTGGACCTATTTGTGTCCTGAGAGCTGGCATTTCTAAGCATTCTTATTGCCAAGGGAAAATAAAGTTTTATTAAAAACTGTTTCTGGGAAAAAAAAAAAAAAAAAAAAAAACACCTAACGTACTCTTGTCAGTTTTTGTTTCTCTCTGTAGTGAAAAGAAATTGTTATTCCCATGACCATCAGGGACTATATTAAATCTGTTTCAAGACATTATGACAGTTAATTCATTTCCTGGTAAAAAGAGAACATTTGCTTTTCTGGTTAGGAGTTGCAGGAGATAATATGATAATTCTAGAGAATTTCAACAAAGAAGGCATTTCTGGTTCAGAAACCAGATTTTTTTTCTGTTTTGAGTCTTCATTCTGGTTCGTGTTGGTAGATATAGACTTTAGCCCACTTAACTGTTTGTTCATATCAAATATTATGGGTCTCATATAGGGTTTTTAATGCCCACTAGATGAGAATTTCAGATTGAAGATGTCAGCTCTTCTGTCTAGAAGCGTGTTGTGTTTGTGGGCTCCACATTTACCCAGGTGTCACCTGCAGGCTGGCTGAGCCCTTATGAAATAAGTGAGTCAGAACTTGGAATCCTCATTGTTCATAGCCATCATTGCCATCATTGCCACATCAGCAGTGGAATGAGCCTATTTGATTCTCTGTTATTTCACAGAAATGTCAAGTAAACCTGAATTATTTTTAGGTAATGCAACTAGCCCTATATGTTAACTATTGCTCTGTTTCTTTTCCCTCTGGGCCCCAGTTATCATCTGTGAAATGGAGTTAATTAAACAGCTACCTGAAAATAAATAAATAAATCTATATATAAAGCCTGCCAGAATGGAGTATAAGACATAAGAAAATAAAAATAATATATCTTGAAAATAGAAATCAGAGTATGAAAATGAACAACAGCATCCTGTTAGATTTTTTGTTCCTAAATAAAGGAAGACCACTTTTTAGATCAAACAGTTCGATAAGCACAGCATTGGCACATTGACAGTTTAGAACCTCTTATGTTAAATTTTTTATAAATAGATTTATAAACATCAGATTGCGTGACCTGAACATATTGGCCTAGAGGATACAAAAAAGGCCCAGTGACAGTGACAAAATCCACCTCAAAGTTCACTGGAAACCTAGCACCAGATCCAGATCTTCTTGATCTGGGAGTTTCTTGGGGCATCTCTAAAGGACTCAAATGACCATGACTGATACCTCTTCCCTTGCTACTCCCATTCTCAAGAGGTTGCCAGAAACCATGATAATGGCCCCTGCCTCAATCCTCTTTCATTCCCACCATCACTGGGCAAAGCTAGAGGAAACCTACCAATGTTGCATCCTGTTGCCCGATCCACGTAGTCACTCATTTTCTAAGGAAATACTTAATGGGGCATATTTCCTATTATTTAATTCACTTCTATTAAAAGAAAAACTTTAGACAGTACATTTAACAGAGCTTATTTGAACAAATAGCAAATTAACTGGGCTGCACCGAAAGCAGGAAGAGATTCAGAGAGTTTTGCTCCAGTGGCATGAGCAGTGAGCTTTTATGAACTGGACACGGAACCAAAGGGATTACTTGATCAGCTACAGCTAGGTGTTTGCCTTATATGGGTATGATTTGATAAAGGTCTCTAGTTATACAATCAATCTGCTAATTGGTTGTTTGTGATTGGCTAAAACTTGATTCAAAATTCATCAACTGTAAGGAATGCCTCTAAGTGAAGTTTTGAGTTGCTTAGGTAAGAGTTCCAGGTACAGAAGCAATCCTATGCTAATGGCCTCCTGCTGATTCTGCTTTCACACTTTGTTTTCTTTTTCAAGACAGGGTCTTGCTATGTCACCCAGGCTGCAGTGCAGTGGCCTGATCTTGGCTCACTGCAACCTCCACCTTCTGGGCTCAGGGGATCCTCCCACCTCAGCCTCCTGAGCAGCTGGGACTACAGGCACACACCACTACACCCAGTTAATTTTTGTGTTTTCTGTAGAGATGGGGTTTCACCACATTGCCCAGACTAGTCTCAAACTCCTGGCTTCAAGCAATCTTCCCACCTTGACCTCCCAAAGTTCTGGTATTAGAGGCCTGAGCCACCACACCTGGCCAACACTTCATGTTAACAGCTCCATCCTTTAGGGCTTCGGCAAAGTTACTTGGGAGACAGAGTCAGATGCTAATCTGTATTACACCATTAACCAGGCATTTTGGGCTGGTTTGCTGGGGTCCAAAGGTGATAAATACTGACAGATACTACTTCTGTGCCTCATCCTCAATTCTGTACCTTACCTTACCCTGGTATTTATTTGCAACCACTAAAAGGGGGGCAGGGGTGTTTTTACTTTACAGGCAGGTGTTGAGGATTATGGAAAGGATTAAAAAGGTGGGCAGAGAGGACATGGTGGAGGATCTCGTGTGTGTGTTCCTAATAATTCTCTTAGACTGTATTGGAGCGCCTAGCACAGGCTTGCTCACCTACAAGGTGATAATACGGAATCCAGGCTCTGAGGTCACTGCCTGGGTGACATCCTGGCTCTTCTGTTTTTCCATCTGTGAAAAGGGGTTAAGATAGTTAGAAAACTATTTTAAATTCAGACATGGTAAACCCCCAATTAATGTTCCTAATGGTAGAAAAATTAGGGCTTGAGAAGAAAATTCCCTTGGTTTTGACTACTTTATAAGTAAATATGAAAATTTTTGAAATATCTTGTAGAACCTTCTACAATAGAGAATATTACCTTTCTATGGTATGTATGTAATTGAAAAATATGTGTTGATAGTGTACAGAAAAAGAAAATGTAATGAGTTCTGCCTAAGGAGGAAAAGATTCATCGCAAAGTTGAGAATTTTTTTTGCTTAAAACAAGGAAATGAAAGAAAAAAATATAAAGGAAAAGGGGATATTACTATTGGGATCACAGTTGCCACTATCTCAGATTGGTATATTGACAGTCCAACCAAAACATTTTGGGGATAACTCAACTTTTCAACATTAGCTCTTGGAAATCATTAAAAAATAAACTACAATAATAAAGTATGTTTACTTAGGGAAATATCTACCAAGCATTATCTAACGCTTCCAACAGGTATTCACAGCGATGACACAGTGTGAGAATAGAAGCTGTTTCTCCGATTCATGAAGGAATCTAAAAACTTTGAAAATGGTAACCAGTCCTCAAGATGCAGCATAGCATGATCTCTAGTGAATAGGAGTCTTGTCACTTTCTGACTCCTACAAAGAGTCACAAATAAAATACCTTGACTATGCAGTGAAGGACAATATATTTTGATTTATTTATATTTAGCTCTACTTGAAGGTTGTTCCTTCTGCTATATTTAAATTTCTGAAATTTCTCCTCTAAGAGGAATGTGTTTAGAATGAAAACAACTTTTTCAGTTTCTCTCCTGTGTACAAATCAAAACTTTTACACTTAGTGGGAGGTGTGATTTGAGCCTTGAGGTTTGTAGGATGATTAAGGCAAGTTCAAAAACCATGGCTTTATTTGCCTTATTCTCTAAGAATCAGGTTGCTCTGTCATTCATTATTTCAGTATCTATCATTCTCATGAAGTACCAATTTGAGAAATCTCTTTCTATTACACTTATACATAAAACTATTCTAACCCAGTCTTCTACATTCTAAAGAACATCTTATTCACTGGAATTGGTTACTTTTACAGTACTTTGGCACAAGACTAGAAACTAAACATTCTAGATTTTCTCAAGAATGGTCTGAGGATCTGAGGAACACATTATCAATCCTATAGGATAGAAGAAAAAAAAGAAATTTCTGGTCAGAGTGCCAAATGTTGCAGTAATACCATAATCATGCCATATTAAAAGATATGAGAAGTACTACTCACAGAACACAGCTTTTTCATAGAGCTCTTCCACGTTTTTTCTTTACCACAAAATCTTTTTTACATGCAACAGCCATAAACATCCTAAACATTGGTTGTATTTGGCCTATTGGAAAATTCTAGATTAGAGAACATGGAGGCAGAAATCTGTATGGAAGGCCTTGCAGAATCCTCCTAGCATTTGGCCTAGGATGCTTTGACTAATGGTGTTCTAAGACTTCTCAAGAAGAAGCACACTCTTATGTTACTCTAAGTGAATTTTCTAGATCATAAAATAATCCTCAGAAACAGCGAATTTGTATTCTGTATACCTTTCAACCAAAACATCTGTCAAGCTCATCCTAACTGCTGAGTGTTTACGACAATCCTGTGTAGGTGGTATTGTTATTGTTTCATTTTACACATGAAGAAACCGAGTTCATAGAGGTTAATTATCTTGTCTGAGACCATATTGCTATTAAGGAGCAGAACCAAGTTCTATCAAAAGCTAATGCATTGTCTAATAGTTTAGAATACAACACTAATATTAATATTTTGAGCATCTGTTATGGGTTTATCTCCTGTGTTCAGCCCTAAGAATTTAATATTCAGCAAAAATGAACATGATTCTTGCCATCATGCAGGACAAAGGTCAAAGGGTATGTATTAGGCCATTCTCATATTACTATAAAGAAACACCTGAGACAGGGTAATTTATTTAAAAAAAAAAAAAGGCTTAATTGGCTCAAGGTCCTGCAGGCTGTTCAGAGAGCATAGTGGTTTCTGCTTCTGAGGAGACCTCAGGAAACTTACAATCAAGGTGGATGGTGAAGGAGAAGCAGGCACGTCTTACATGGCTGGAGCAGAAGGAAGAGCGAGGCAGGGGAAGGTGCTACACACTTTTAAACAACCAGTTCTCATGATAACTCACTCACTATCATGAGAACAGCACAGAGAGGATGGTGCTAATCCATTCATGAGAACTCTGTCCCTATAATTCAATCACCTCCTGCCAGGCCCCACCTTCAGCAATAAGAATTACAATTGAACATGAGGTTTGGGTGGAGATGTAGATCCAAACCATATCAGGGTGAGATCAACCTGTGTCAAATAATCTTGAAATGAGCAAGGCACTGGGTTTGTGATTTAAGGAATTACAGAAACTGTATTCCTCAAAGACATTACCATCTGGTGGAATAAATTTTTTTAAATGAGACAGTAAATGATGTGGTTTAGGTATGTGTCCCCTCCAAATCTCATGTTAAAATGTAATTCACAGTGTTGGAGGCGGGGCCTGGTGGGAGATGATTGGATCGTGGAGGCAGGTCCTCTTGAAAGGTTTAGCACCATCCACTTTGTAAGTGAGTTCTCACTCAGTTCACACAAGATCTGGCTATTTCAAAGTCTGGTATCTCCCCCCACGTTGCTCTCTTGCTCCTGCTTTCACCATGTGATGTGTCTGCTCCGCCTTCACCTTCCACTGCAATTATAAGCTTCCTGAGGCCTAACCAGAATCAGATGTTGACACCATGCTTCCTGTACGCTCTGCATCCTGCAGGCCAATTGAACCTCTTTTCTTTATAAATTACCCAGTCTCAGGCATTCCTTTATAGTAACACAAATGGACTAATACTATAAATAGCAATACACTGTGTAAATAATAATATAAATTAAAACAGAAGTAGTATCAAAACTGTCAGAATCAAAATGGACTATATGAATAGAGCCTCCAATCGTTATAGAAACTAAAAGGATGTAAAGGCATTCATTCGTTTATCAACAAATACATATTGAGCAACTACTACATGTCAGGCAGTATGCTGCATTTTGAATAAATTATAGAGGACTTTTTTAAAACCAAGCCCAAGAGTTTGGACAGTGAGACAAGGTCTCATATCCTGGTTCCGCCGTGTAGAAGTTGCAGGAGAATGGGGAAAGGGCTCTCTAAACTTCACTTTCCTCATCCGTGAAATGGAAACAGTAGGAACATCTACCTCATTGGGAGTTTTGTGATACTTAAGCCATGGCTTCACATGAAAATTGGGACATAGTATATGCTCAATAAATAGCAGTGCTTAGCAGTCCACAGAAGTGAAAGCTCATAGGAATTTTCTGAGAATACACAAGACATAACCAGTGAGTAACTTGAGAAGATTACTACAAAGCATCACAGTGCCTTTCTATGTTGCTATGCCAAAAAAAAAAAAAAAAAAAATACTGCCATGGATAGTCTTCAATGACAGTTCCAAGCTACTTTTGATTTGTTTAAAATTATTGTTGTTCATTGACAATGCATCTGATCACCCAAGAGCTCTAATGCCTCTTAATGCACCATTCATTCTGCAGTGTGTGAATCAAGGAGTCATTTTGATTTTTGAGTTTTATTATTTAAGAAATAAATTTCATAAGGCTTTAGTCGCCATACATAGTAATTCCTCTGATAGATCTGGGCAGTTGAAAAACCATCTGAAAATAGGAGTCACCTTTCAACATGTATTAAGAATGTGATTTATGGGAAAAGGTCAACATATCAAGATTAACAGGAGGTTGGAAGAAGTTGATTCCAACCCTCATGCATGCCTTTGAGGGGTTCAGGACTTCAGTGGAGGAAGCAAGTGCAGATGTGACAGAAATAGCAAGAGAACTACAATTAGAAGTGGAGCCTGAAGGGGTGACTGAATTGTTACAACTATGAGGAAACTTTAACAGATGAGAAGTTGCCTCTTACAGATGTGCAAAGAGAGTGGTTTCTTGAGATGGAATGTACTACTGATGAAAGATGCTGTGAACATCATTGAAATGACAGCAAAGGATTTAGAATGTTACATAAACTTAATTGATAAAGCAGCAGCAGCATCTGAGAGAATTGACTCTAATTTTGAAAGACCTTCTACTGTGAGTAAAATGCTATAAAACAGCAGCACACTCCACAGAGAAATCTTTCATGAAAGAAAGTCAATTGATGTGGCCAGTTCCATTATTGCCTTATTTTGGGAAATGACCACAGCAACCCTAGGCTTCAACCACCACCACCCAATCAGTCAGCAGCCATCAACATAAAGGCAAGACCCCACACCAGCAAAAAAGAAAAGATGACTCCCTGCAGGCTCAGATGATCATTAGTACATTTTAGCAGTAAAATATTTTAATTAAAGTATGTACATATTTTAGACATAATACTATTACAAACTTAATAGACTATAATATATAGTGTAAACATAACTTTTATATGCACTAAGAAATGAAAAAATTGTATGTGACTCACTTTACTGTGGTATTGTCTTTATTATGGTGATCTGGAATCGAACCCAGAATATCTCTGAGAGGGGTGTGTGTATGCATATACTTATTTATTTATTATGTTATACATACATTGTATATGTACATTATATATACATTGTATATATACTATATATACATTGTATATGTATAATGTGTAGATATAAATTGTATACATGTATACACTGTATACATATATACATTATCTATACATACATACACATTTTATATGCATTATATGTGTATATAAAATAGAATATTATTGGATCTTAGAAAAAAAGAAAATGCTGTCACTTGCAACAACATGGATGAACCTGAAGGACATTGTGCTAAGTAAATAAACCAGACACAAAAAGACAAGTACTGCATGATTTCACATGTAGTGGAATCTAAAAGAAAAAAGTCAAACTCATAGTAACAGAGAATAGAATGGTCATGCTGCTATAAGGCTTGGAAGAAAAGACTAATAATAATTTTCTTCTGTGTCTAATTCAGAAATGAATACAATATTCCAGATATGATTTGACTAGTGCTATTACAAACACATTCATTGTTCTGAACACCCTCCTTCCAATATAGCCTTAGCACATCAATCTTTTCAGCAACCCCACATCACTGCTGATTCACATGAAGCTTATAGCCAACAAAACCATCTTAAAGCCCTCAGAGGGAAACTCCCTGTATTACGTAAGCTGTTGGTGTAGTCCTCTACCTCACTTTGGCTGCAAAGCTAGAGTCAGAATTATCGCAGTATATTCATGCTTACCAATATTCATGCTTACCAATCCCAGAGGTTAATCTAGAAATAATATAGCCTAAACTTGAGCAAGAGACAAATGTCAAGAACTGTAAAACGTCTGAGATTTTTCCCTACTTGCAAGTTAACCAGTTAACTTGCCAAAGTTGCATGCAGAAGACATAAGTCTTCTAGATCAGAAACACAGGACTGTATTATTTATGTCAGGAGCAGTAGCCAGAAAAGAGTATTTGTTTTCCTAAACTCTAATTCCCACAAACAAATACAAAGAGGGCCAAATGATGCCTTCACATGAACTGGGATAATTTACAAAAGATCACCTCTGATCTTAAGGAACTTGACTCTTTTGTACTGAACAATAAATATCCCCACCCTTTGCTCCAGTGGGAGGCACTTCTTCTATCGTACAAGTTTATTCACTTTACAAACATCTTTGAAAAGATAATCTGAAACAAAGATAATCTGAAATTTATCTAAGAAACAACTATATGTGTGTGTATATATATGTGTGTGTGTATACGTGTGTGTGCATGTGTGTGTATCTCTCAGGGGGGTGTGTATATACACACACACACATATAGAGAGAGAAAAAAAATTTGTTTTACACATTTAGAAAATATTAAGATTTGGGGAATCTGGGTAGATGTATAGAGAATTCTTTGTCCTACACTTGCCACTTTTCAGTATGACTGATTACTTCAAAACTAAAATTTTTTTAAATCATATACAACTAGGCTGTTGAGACAGATTTAATTAATCTCAGGATGGTAAATAATTTTCTAATTAAGTAAAAGAATTTGTAATCACCTGACAGGTTCATCTTGCCCACTGTCTAGCAAAGTCAATGCACTGATAATATCAGGTTTTTGCAGCAAATAAAGAGTTTAATAGTCTCAGGGCCAACCAAGGAAAAGGACTGGAGATAATTCTGAAATCCATCTTCCTAGCTCAGAGGCTAGGATTTTGGAGAATAATTTTACAGACTGGGGGGCTAGGGAATAGGTGCTGCTGATTGGTTGAAGATGAAATCATAGGAGTGTCCAAAATGGTCTTCATGTGCTGACTCAGTTTCTTGGTTGGGGTCACAGGAGTCATTGAGCCAGTTCCCTGGTGTTAGTCATAGATCCAGTTGGTGTCAGCGGGTCTACTCAAATGCCCAAAAATGAAAAATAACTCAAAGACCAATCTTAGGTGTTGACCATAGTAATATTATGTATAGAAGCATTTGGGGAAGTTACAAATCTTGTGACCTGTGAAACTCTGGCTGGTTATCATTTAACTAAACCCATATATTAGTAAAATTCAGGCCCTTTCCATAATCCTAAGTTTGTGGTCTTTCATTAATCTTATAAAAGCAGTTTCAGTACCCAAAGGAGGTCAGTTTGGGAAGGGACTATTATCATCCTTGCTTAAAGTTAAACTATAAACTAAATTCCTCCCACGGTTAGCTTGGCCTATGCCCAGGAATGAGGAAGAGCAGTAGCTTGTGAGGTTAGAAGCAAGATGGAGTCAGTTAGGTTAGATTTCCCTCAGTCTCATAATTTTTGCAAAGTCAGTTTCAAAATGAGAAATTTCTCAAAAGAAAACATAAAAATCTACAAATGCTAGACATCAGAAAAAACAAAAGAAATAAAGACAAAAGAAAAATAATGCAATTACTTGTGATAAGTATTGCAGACAAGGGATTAATATGTATTTAGTAAAAGGTTTTATAGCTTAGCAACAAAAATGCAAATCCATCAATGGAAAATGATTGTACACTGGTTAAGAAGAGAAATTTGAAAGAACAAGCAAAAATATCTAGAGAAACAAAAAAAGTTCAACTTTGGTAGTTATAAAATTATAAATTAAAACAATGCTTATCAAATCAGTAAAGACTTCAAAAAATGATGTTCAATACCTGTAAAGATACAGTGAAATACAATGTCAAACACTATTGGAATCACTTTTCTGAAAATCAATTTGACAATATACATCAAATGTTCTTAAAATATTCATATTTTGACCCAGAAATTCTACTTCTAGGAATATAATGGGGGCTTAAATTTTCTGGACTCTTGTAGCAAATTTCCTTCCATAGCAGCTTGGTCAGTAGTTTGCTCTTCACTACAGTGACCTGCTTTTAGATGTGCCAGTAGTACCCTAAATCACTTTGTCATGGGGTCATGGGTGCTTCTGCCTTCCTTCCTTTCCAAAGCCCACTTTCATTTTTTCTTTCTTTTTTTTTTTTTTTTTTTTTTTTTTTTGGCTAATAGGGAGTCTTTATTAAAAGAGAGAGAATATTCAGCATCCCCTCACCCCCCATTGCTTGCATCAGAAGCCTCGAAAATAGGACCTCCCAGCAAGATTTTAAACTGAATCTGGAAAGACAAAAACCTCAGAGTAAAGGAAATCTTTCTTTTTTTTTTTTTTTTTTCACATTAGGTATTTCTCCTAATGCTATCCCTTCCCCAGCCCCTAACCACGCAACAGGCCCCGGTGTGTGATGTTCCCCCTCCCTGTGTCCATATGTTCTCATTGTTCAACTCCCACTTATGAGTGAGAACATGTGGTGTTTGGTTTTCTCTTCTTGTGTTACTTTGCTGAGAATGATGGTTTCCAGTTTCATCCATGTCCCTGCAAAGGATATGAACTCATCCTTTTTTATGACTGCACAGTATTCCATGGTGCATATGTGCCACATTTTCTTTATATAGTCTGCACAGCAAAAGAAACTATCAGCAGAGTGAACAGGCAACCAGAGATTGAGAGCAAATTTTTGCAATCTATCCATCTGACAAAGGCCTAATATCCAGAATCTACAAAGAACTTAAACAAATTTACAAGAAAAAGACAAGCAGCCCTATCAAAAAATGGGCGAAGGATATGAACAGACACTTCTCAAAAGAAGACATTTACACAGCCAACAAACTTAAGAAAAAAATGCTCAACATCACTGGTCATTAGAGAATGCCTTCCTTCCTTTCCAAAGCCTTTGATTTGCATTAGAGAAATGCAAATCAAAACCACAATGAGAAACCATCTCATGCCAGTTAGAATGGCAATCATTAAAAAGTCAGGAAACAACAGATGCTGGAGAGGATGTGGAGAAATAAGAACACTTTTACACTGTTGGTGAGAGTGTAAATTAGTTCAACCATTGTGGAAGACAGTGTGGCGATTCCTCAAGGATCTAGAACTAGAAATACCAAGGCCCACTTTCTACTCACCTCAGCCTGCACCATTCTGATCACAGTGAGGAAGAATAAACCTCTCAAGCTCTCTGGGATGTCTATCAGATTTATTTTTTTCTTGCCAGTCCTCACTCCATGACCACACTGTTGGACTGATGACCAGAAACAGGACGGAATGGAGTAGAGGAGGCAAGAAATCAAACACAGTCGCCTAACTCTAGCCTTTACCCAACTCCCCTTCAATTTCTCCTGTCTCCCTTCTCTGCCTCCAACTCTCCCCTTGTTCCCTCCCAAGACAGGCACTTTCCATATTTTATATTCTGATTTTTCATTCTCTGCATAGTTTGTAGTAAATCTCTTTCATCAGACTGCTAAACTTTCCTCTTGACATGTAAAAGGAAAGTTGTTGAATTTTGAAAATTCTTTTCTCTCTTGACAAAGCCTGGCTTTTATGACTATCTTGCCATGGACTTCAAGATCCTATATTGAAAGTTGAAAGTATCTGTGCCTCTCTGCTAAAAGAACTGTAGGGAAGTTTAAACTTTCTCTCTGAAGTTTCAATCATTGAATCTGCTGAAATAAACTGACCAAAGACAGATTAACAGGAGAAACGGCATACAAATGTATTAATATACAAGCTTGTTGTAGGATGAAGAACAAACAATAGCCTAGGATAAAGTTCCTGTGAGCTCCAAGGGAGGTGATGGCAAGTTATAGGAAAGTGAGGGGCAGAACTGCACAGTGAACAGAGGTTGTTTTATTTTGCAGATAAAGTCTCTCAGGTAATAGCTCCCAGAAGAATAGATGAAAAGTCTGTCTAGGCAGGCATGGTGACCTTTAGTTTCTTCTTCAGTGGTTAATCTTCCCTAGTTAGTGAAATTTCAGACAGGGTATTGAAGATCATTGTGTTTCTTGTGGAAGAACGTCCCCCAGTCAGATAAAGGAATTTCAGAGAGAGCTCCTCCCCTCTCTCTATGGGGAGATACAAGGTAAGATCAGAGAGACCTTGATTCTGAGGCAGCTTCTAAGGCCTTCCAATTTCCTTTAATTCTAAGTGCTCAGCATGACAAAGCGACATACTTTAGGGTACCATTTTCTGAGCCTCAACAGAACCTTCATTCTCTTGTTGGCAAATAATGTGTTTGGCTGAATCTTGGGCAAATCACACTTAAGTATATGTGAAAAAGAACGGTGTATTAATATGTTTTATATTATTCCTTTTACTTTGGAAAATGATTGGAAAAAATAATACACAAAAATGGATGATACTAGTAATTATCACTGAGAGGGGGAGAGATTATTGATGAGTGTGTTTACTTTTTATACGTTTCTGAGTTTTCAGAATATAATACAATGAGCATGTACAACTTCCAAAATCAAAGGGAAAAGGAAGGAAAGTGACCATCTAGCTACATTCAGGTTTATTTTTAACAGACTAAATGAGCCTGTCAGAGGAAATGGATCTGTTTGAACATACCAATGCCTATGTTCATTGGTATGTTTGAATATACCAACACCTACTATCTTCTACTTGTCATGTCTAATCTCCCTCAGTATACCATATCAAGGTTTTATCTGGAATTGTCACTAATTACAGGTTTCTAAATTATCTTTAAAGCTAAATATTTCCCTAGACCGCAATTTCTGTAACAATATGTCCTAAGAGAAAAAGAAACTAGTTCACTCCTACTCCCACACGCAACAGGGACTCAGCTCCTTTGGGAATCATCCTTCTCAAAGTTCTGGGTGTAATTGAGGTCAAATCTCCAACCATACAGCATTGTTGTGTCTAAGTTGGTGTTAAATATTATCATCCCACAGGGAAGGAAGGAAGGAAGGAAAGGAGGGAGGGAGGGAGGGAAGGAAGGAGGGAGGGAGAGGGAAGGGGAAGGGATTGAAACAAAGAGACCAAAACTTGCTCTTAAGGAATAAATTGGTTATTAAAAATGTGTAAAACAGTGTGAATTCCTTAAACCTCCAACTAATACATTGGCTGCTGAGCCTGTCTCTTGTTCCAGACAAAGCTATAACCAGCCTAGAAGGACAACTTGGTAAAGTTTTATCTTGAATTGAACATATATCATTCTAACAAGTAAGAGAAAGAAAGGGAAAAAGAGCACTCTGGCTTTCTTTTTATGACTTGACTTCTATACCATACTTTTTACAGCTTTTTAACTGTAAACTCCTGCAAAATTATTTACTTGGTTTTTTTTCTCTTGTTCTTAATTTTCTATAACATTAACTGCTTTCCTCACTTTCTCCTCAATAACTGAAATCCTAAAATGAAGATTGTAAAGAGCGTTATGGCTAGAAATAACAGAAAATGATCTCCTTAAATTTCATTCTGAACACCAATCCCCAAGCTCCTTAATTCATGGGCTCCAGGGACCAAGTAATTTAACCAAAGGGAAACCTTGGTTGAATACAGAGACCCAGTGCAAATCTTTACTGGAAAATTTAGAACTGAACCCTGAACTCATAGAAGAAAACATAAAAATAAACATTTATTATCTTGGATTTGTCAATGGAATCTTAGATAGGACACGAAAGCATCAGCAATGAAAGAAAAATCAGATAAACTGGGCTTCATCAAAAGTAAAAAGCATTCGGGCATCAAGGCACATTATAGATAAAGTGAGAATACAACCTACAGAATGAGAGTAAATATATTTTATCTCATTATGTTCTCATATATATGTATATGATAAGGATCTAGTATCCAGAGTGTAAAGAACTCTTACAATTCAACCAAAAGTCAAGCAACCCAATTTAAAAATGGGCAAAAGACATGAGTAGACATTTCTCCAAAGAATATACACAATAAATGGCCAATAAACACATTAAAAGCTACTCCACATCATTAGTCATTAGTGAAATGCAAATTCCACTTCACACCTACAAGGATGAATATAATCAGAAAATAACAGAGATTGTTGAAGATATGGAGAAACTAGAATCTTTGTACATCGCTGGTGGGAGTATAAAATAGTCCAGAAACTGTGAATAGCAGTTTTGTGGTTCCCCAAAAAGGTAAACATAGAATTAATATATGATCTAGCAATTCTACTCCTAGGTATATACCCAAACGTATTAAAACAATTATTTGTACACCAATGTTCACAGCAGGGTTATTCACAAAAGGTGGAAATATTCCAAATGTCTGTCAATTCACAGATGAATAAAAAAATTGTAGTATATACTTACAATGAAATATTATTCAGCCATAAGAAGGAATAAAGTCATCCTACATGCTACAAAATGAATAAAGCTCAAAAACATTATTCTGAGTGAAAGAAGCCAGATGCAAAAGGCCACATAGAGTATCATTTCATTTATATGAAATATAGGTAAATCTATAGAGACAAAAGCAGATTGGTTCTTCAGAAACTGTGAAAAGGGGAGAAATAGGAAATGACTGCTTAATAAGAATGAAGTTCTTTGGGGAGGCGGTGATAAAAATGTTTTGAAACTAGATCGACTTCAGAAGATAGGCACCAAGAGTGTGCAGAGGTACAAAGCAGAAGCTGGTCCAAAGCAGGAGGAAGCTAGGAAGCCTGCACAGGGCTATTGAACACTGGGACTCATCCCTGGCACACAATGACTCCAGGGGAACAGGTGAATTGAACTGGCAAAGAGTAACCTGTTCTCACAACAGGCCTCTGGAAACCCAGCAGGAAGAGAACCCTTGCCTGTCACCAACACTTGAATTGGCAGGAAGAGCTGCTTGGAGAAGTGATAGGGGAAACAAGCCAGCTCATGTGGGGCCCAGAGGGTTTGTTTGGGAGCATTTGTAGCAGAGCATGGCCAGGGACAGCCATCCTCCAAGGCTCAACTTACTCCCATAGGAAACCTTAGCCCTAGAGGAACTGTTGGACCCGGACTCTGCAGGGCAGTCTTGCCTATTAGTCTGAGTCAGTCCAACCTGAGCACCCCTTGGCCTGCTGGCCTCTTCCTGGTCCATGACCTGGCTGCATCTGCTTGCAGAGCAGCCTTGGGTGCTGTGGGGACCCACATCATAGCTTCTGCACTGGCAGACTGTGCCTGACTGGTGGAAAGCTCCAGTGGGGCAGCCCCCAAGGCCACACACCAGCCCACCTATTCCCTCCCCACACTGCAGCTTCTCCCAGGCCCACATAAATCCTCCACATTACTTTGTTGGCACATATGTGCATGGGTGGGTTTTGTCTTCCTTGCCCCTCCAGTACTGTGTGTGCATGCACCACCCTGTCCTCCCATTGCTGTGATGGGAGTACAATCCACCTCTCCTCGCCTACCAACTGCCATTGCAGTTAGAGCCTTGGTGGACACAGAGTCAGACAGCCTCACCCCTGCCAGCACCCTACCCTTGCACCAACACTGCCATGGGAATGAAACTAGGCACAGAGAAGAGTGGACCCTTCCCTGCCCAGAGCAACAACCCTGCCTGGGGTTCACAGAGAACACACACAGACCTGTGCCTGCCAGAGCCCTGCCCCTGTGCCAACACCACCACCAGCAACACCACACACACACAGTTACCAGTAGGGGCCCCCAGCTCCCAGAGCCACATTGCTTCTGCCACTTTAGTGAATGCCCACACATAAGCAGGCACCCTCGCACCCACTAGCACCCTGTCACAGCTGACCAGCATGCACCCCACCACACTGCCACTGCTGATGCCACTGGTACATGTGAACAAAGACAAATCCCACAGTCCCCTCACTATAAAATACTTTGGCTGACACTACCCATCAGAGTGGACTGACCAGTAGTCCAGGAGCACATCGGCCCCTACAACACAGAGGATTTGTAACCTCAAGAAGCCATATAACAAAGTTGGGGCCTAATACAAGTTCTCCAGAGTTAGAGCACACAGTCCAGGAGTTGGGAGCTGAGCCTTGTCCCCCTAACTCTTCGAGAAATAAAGCCCAACAACTGAATCCACCTTATACCACAATCACTCAGTGTCATGAAATAGGATTTTAAAAATCCAAAGGATAGCAACTTCAAAGATGAGAAAAAGCCAGCACAATAACCCTAACAACTGAAAAAGTCAGAGTGTCTTTTTCCATCCAAATGACAGCACCACCTCTCCAACAAAGGTTCTGAACCCAGCTGAGATGGCTGAAATGACAGAAACAGAATTCAGAATACGGACAGAAAGAAAGATCACTGAGATGCAAGAGTACACTGAAACCCAAATCAAAGAAGCTAAGAATCACAATAAAATGATTCCAGAGCTGACAGACAAAATAGCCAGTAAAGAAAAGAACATAACCAACCTGATGGAGCTGAAAAACACATCACAAGAATTTCATAATGCAATCACAAGCATTAATAGCAGAATAGACCAAGTGAAGGAAAGAATCTCAGAGCTTGAAGACTGGCCTTTTTAAAATAATGCAGTCAGAAGCACAAAGAGAGAAAAGAGTAGAAAGTAATAAACAAAACTTCTGAGAAATATGGGATTATGTAAAGAGACAAAATCTATGACTCACTGGTGTCCCTGAAAGAGATGGGGAGAATGGGAGCAACTTCAAAAACATATTTTAGGATATCATTCATGAGAACTTTCCCAACCCAGCTAGAGTAGCCAACATTCATATTCAGGAGATGCAGATAACCCTAGCAATATATTTCACAAGACGTCATCCCCAAGACACATAATCATCAGATTCTCCCAGGTTGAAATGAAAGGAAAAAAAGAAAAAAACAAAACAAAACAAACATGTTAAAAGCAACTAGAGAGAAAGGTCAGGTCACCTACAAAGGGAAGCCCATCAGACTAACAGTGGACCTCTCAGCAGAAACCCTACAAACCAAAAAAGATTGGGGGCCAATATTCATAAAGAAAAGAAATTCCAACCAAGAATTTCATATCCAGCAAAACTATGCTTTATGAGCAAAAGAGAAATAAGACCCTTTACAGACAAGCAAATGCTGAGGCAATCTATTACCACCAGATCTGCCTTATAAGAGTTCCTGAAAGAAACACTAAATATGGAAAGCCACTACAAAAAAAAACACACTTAAGTACAAAGACAAGTGGCTGTAAAGCAACCACACAAATGAGCCTGATTAATAACTAGCTAATATCATTATGACAGGATAAAATCCACACATATCAATATTAACCATGAATATAAATGAACAAAATGCCCCAATTAAAAGGCACAGAGTGGCAAGCTGGATAAAGAACCAAGACCCATTGATATGTTGTCTTTATGAGACCCATCTCACATGCAATGACACCCATAGGCTCAAAATAAAGGGACAGAGGAAAATCTACCAAGCAAATGGAAAACATAAAAAAACAGGAGTTGCAATCCTAGTACCTGACAAAACAGATTTTAAATCAACAAAGATTAAAAAAAAAAAAAAAAGACAAAGAAAGTCATTACATAATGGTAAAGGTTTCAATTCAAAAAGAAGATCTAAATATCCTAAATAAATATGCACCCAAAACAGGAGCACCCAGATTTATAAAGCAAGTTATTAGAGACCTTCAAAGAGACTTAGGCTGGCAAAACAATAGTGTGAGACTCCAACACCCCACTCAAAGTATGAAACAATTCATCAAGGTAAAAAATTAACTAAGACTTTCAGGACCTGAACACAGCACCAGATCAAATGAACTTGGTAGACATCTACAGAACTCTCCACCCAAAAACAGAATATACATTCTTGTCATCAACACATGGCACATACTCAAAAATTTATAGCATAATCAGACATAAAACTGTCCTCAGCAATGCAAAAGATCTGAACTCATAACAATCACTCTCAGACCACAGCACAATCAAATTAGAAATCCTGATTAAGAAATTTGCTCAAAACCATCCGATCACATGGAAATTGAATAACCTGCTCCTAAATGACTTTGGGGTGAACAACAGAATTAAGGCAGAAATCACAAAGTTTTTTAAACTAATGAGATCAAAAATACAACATACCAAAATCTCTGGGACACAGCTCAGGCAGTTTTAAAAGGGAAATCTGTAGCACTAAATGCCCACATCAAAAAGTTAGAAAGATCTCAATCTAACAACCTCAGATCACAACTAAAAGAAATAGAGAACCAAGAGAAAACCAACCCTGAAACTGGCAGAATACAGGCAATAACCAAAATCAGAACTGAATTGGCTAGGTGTGGTGGCTTGTCTATAATCCCAGTACTTTGGGAAGGCAAAGAAGGTGAATCACTTGAGGCCACGAGTTCGAAACCAGGCCTGGCCAATATGGCAAAACCTCATCTCTACTAAAAGTATGAAAATTAGCTGGGTGTGGTGGCACACACCTATAGCCCCACCTACTCAGGAGGCTGGAACACAGAATTGCCTGATCCCAGGAGGCAGATGTTGCAGTCAGCTCAGATTGAATCACTGCCATCCAGCCTGAGTGACAGAGTGAGACCCTGTCTCAAAAGAAAGAACTGAACTGAACTGAACTGAAGGAGATTGAGACACACATAAAAACATTCAAAAGATCAATGAATCCACTAGTTGATTTTTTTAAAAAATGAATAAAATAAAACTGATAAAAAAGAAAGAGAGAAGATGCAAAAAAAAAAAAATTAGAAATGACAAAGGGGATATTACCACTGACCCCACGGAAATACAAATAACTATTAGAGAATATTATAAATACCTCTATGCTCATAAACTAGAAAATCTAAAAGAAAGGATAAATTCTTGGACACATACACCCTCTCAAGACTGAGCCAGGAACAGACCAGTAATGAGCTCCAAAATTGAGTTAGTAATAAATAGTCTACCAAGAACTGGTACCATTCCCACTGAAACAATTCCAAAAATTGAGGAGGAAGGACTCATTCTATGAGGCCACCATCATCCTGATACCAAAACCTGGCAGAGACATACCAAAAAAAAGGAAATTTCAGGCCAATATTCTTGATCAACATTGATGCAAAAATCCTCAATAAAATATTGGCACAGTGAATCCAGCAGCACATCAAAAATCTTATCCACTACAATCAAGTAGATTTATCCCTGGAATGCAAGGTTGGTTCAACATATGCAAACCAATAAGTGTGATTTATCACGTAAATAGAACTAAAGACAAAAACCATATGATTATTTCAATTGATGCAGAAAAGGCTTTAAATAAAATTCAACACCCCTTCATGTTAAAAACTCTCAATAAACTAGGTACTGAAGGAACGTATCTCAAAATAATAAGAATCATCTATGACAAACACACAGTCAATATCATACTGAATGGGCAAAAGCTGGAAACATTATCCTTGAAAACTGGCACAAAACAAGGATACCCTCTCTCACCACTCCTGTTCAACATAGTATTGGAAGTCCAGAGCAATCAGGCAAGAGAAAGAATAAAGGGCGTCCAAATAGGAAGAGAGGAAGTCAAACTCTCAGTTTTCAAACAACATAATCCTGTATCTAGAAAACACCATCCTTTAGCTAACAAACAACTTCAGCAAAGCCTCAGGATATATAATCAGTGTATTAATACAAAAATTACTAGCATTCTTATACACCAACAACAGTCAACCTGAGTACCAAATCAGGAATGCAATCCCATTCATAATTGCCACAAAAAGAATAAAATACCTAGGAACAGGGCTAACCAGAGAAGTGGAAGATCTCTACAAGGAAAACTATTAAACAGTGTTCAAAGAAATCAGAGATGACATAAATAAATGGGAAAACATCATGGAAGGCAGCGTGATGATTCCTCAAAGATCTAAAAACTGAACTACCATTTGACCCAGCAATCCCATTACTGGGTATATACACAAGGGAATATAAATCATTCTATCATAAAGACACATGAGTGCATTATGTTCACTGCAGCACTGTTCACAATAACAAAGCCATGGAATCAACCTAAATGCTCATCAATGGTAGACTGGATAAGGAAAATGTGGTACATATACACCACGGAATATTATGCAACCATAAAAATAATACCATATCCTTCACAGAGACATGGATGGAGCTGCAGGCCATTATCCTTAGAAAACTAACACAGAAACAGGAAACCAAATACCATATCTTCTAACTTATAAATGGGAGGTAAATGATGAGAACACATGGTCACATAGAAGTGACCAAAGAGAGGATCAGGAAAAATAACTAATAGACACTAGGCTTAATACATGGGTGACAAAATAATCTGTGCAACAAACCCCCATGACATAAGCTTATTTATATAATAAACCTGCACAGGTATGCCTGAACTTAAAATAAAAGTTTTCTACAAAAAATGCTAATGTATAAATTACAGTGACCTGCTTCCCTCTATCTACATTTCTTTTTAATAAATCTGTGGTTTGTTGAGATTAATTCACTGAAAATAAAAAATTAAAGAACAGAAACTAGATAAATGTGGCAGTTGCCTGACAATGTAAATGTGCTAAATGTGGCTGAATTGTGCTTTTAAATGGTTAATTTTATGTTAGGTGAATTTTACCTCAATGAAAAATGAAACAATTAAAAACCTTAGGGCTGTATTATTGTCAAAATGAGCCTGTAGTGACCATATTACTTGGAACTGACATGCAGATATTAAAGAATATCTCTACATTTTGATAGTTTTCACATTGATTCTTCTCAATCTGAAGAATAATGTATTAGTCTGGTTTCACACTGCTATAAAGAATTGCCCAAGACTGGATAATTTATAAAGAAAAGAGATTTAATTGGCTCACAGTATCACATGGTTGGGGAGGCCTCAGGAAAATTACAATCATGGCAGAAAAGGAAGCAGGCATGTCTTACACGGTGGCAGACAAGACAGCAAAAGCGAAGAGGGAAGAGCCCATTATAAACCAACAGATCTCTTTGAGAACTCATTCACTGTCACAAGAACAACGTGGGGGAAACTGCCCCCATGATCCAATCACCTCCCACCAGGTGCCTCCCTTAACACCTAGGGATTATAATTCGAGATAAGATTTGGGTGGTGACACAAAGCCAAACCATATCAAATAATCAAAATTATGTTTTTAACTATGATTTTCCACAGCATTGCAATATAGATTCAGACAAGTGACATAGATTCTGCCAATAATGTGCATGCATTCAAGACTTGGATGTGGAAGGGAGAAAAATGAAGCAGCAGTCATGTGCAAAAAACTCAGTCATCTGGCCACCTTAATAACATAAGCACTTGGTTCTTCTGAGCCAGGTGTGTTGGGTATCAGCCATCTAGTCTCTACCATGATCATTGTCATGAGATAAGCAATGATTATTGCAGAGTTTTCACCAGGATGCTCATACAACATAATTGGGATTGTTCCTGGATGATGGTAGAATCCAACTCTGGTTCCTAGTTGTTCTGGAGATTCTGTGAGTTACCTACTTTTTAAAATCCCTTTCTACTTAACTAGCTAGAGTGGATTTCATTGTTTGCAACTAGGAACACTGACAAATATAGTAATTTGTTTCTGAAAAAGGATGGTAGTGTGAGTGGCATCTGTTACTATACCTCTAGTCTATTTACCAAGTTCTATTTCTCATGTCCATGACTCTGAGCTCTATTAATTTAGAGATATTGGTAGGCATGGAAAAAATAACTACATAGAGCATATCAGTGATTCCATTAAACTTAATATTGACATTGACACTAGACTATATGGGGCTACTCAAACCACTAGACAAATGGGCTACAAAATGGGACTACAAGGTGGAATTGGTTTTTTGGTCTTGGTTAGCAGAGGAAAACAGGGTTTCTGATATCCTACTTGGGCACATGAAAGTAAAAATGGAATTCATGAGACTTCTGGGACATTTCCTTGTACCATCATGTCCAGTGGTAGAGTCTCATAGAAAACTACAACATCCTCTTAAAAGTAGTACCAACAAGGGCTCAGGGGTCCCACAAATGAAGATGTCAGTCACTCCATAAAGAAAAGAACGCTGACCAGTTTAGATGCTGTCTGAGGGTAAACGGAACTTGAGCAACAAAGTTATAAATACTATGTATAGTCTTAGGACTAGTCGCAGAAAGACACCTGAAGTAGCTATCCATAAGTTCATATCAATATATGCTAACTAATTTTAACATACATTCATATGTGACAACTAATTTTCCTTTATTTCTCGCTCCCTTTTCCTGCTATTTTTATAAGATAAAGGCAGTAAACTTTGAAATTTAGTGTGAAACCGTCTTTGTAAAGATTGCGATAGTGAGAGAACTCTAGCATTGCTGAATCCATCTTGCTTTTAGCTTTATAGGTTAGCTGTCCTGGCTCATTCTTACGCATAAGCCAAGCTAACCATGGGAGGAATTTAGGTTATGGTTTAACTTTGAATCAAGAATAATAATACTCCCTCCATAAAACTGACCCTCTCCTTTTTTGGAGACTGAAACTGCCTCTGTAAGACTAAAGAAAGCCCACAAGATTAAGATTATGGGAAGGGCCTGAATTCTGCTAAGCTACAGGCATAGCTTGACTTTCCATAATCATTTACTGCATCAAAGGTCACAAGATTAGTAACTTCCCCAATTGTTCCTATGGATAGTATTACTATTGTAGAATCTACAATTGGTCATTTGAGATGTTTTCCAGACTTTTGCATTCTGGCAACCACTGACTCCTCCTGGGCCCATGACTCATGACTCAACTGGTCCTGTGGCCCTCACCCAGAGCCTCACTCAAAGCACAAGGACCGTTTTTCACACACATGATTTCATCCCAACTAATCAGTAGCACCCATTCCTTAGTCCCCTGCCCACCAAATTATCCATAAAAACCCTGACCTCTCTGTTCTTGGGGAGGCTGATTTGAGTACTAAATTCCAACTCCTACTTGGGTACCCCTGTATTAATTAAACTCTATTTGCTGCCAAAAACAAACAAATTTAAAAAAATCTGCTTTTCTCAGTGCATTGGCTTTTCTGAGCAATGAGAAAGATGAACCCACTGGGATATCACAAGTGCATAGGTTACAAAATATAAATATAAAGACAGGTTTGTAGCAGAATTACAACGGAACGACATCTAGACATCTGGACTTGGAAATGGGTACAGTAGCTGAGACTTTGGGAATCATCTTCTGAGCAGAGTGAGAACTTGCTTTTATTTACACAAAGGACAGTTTAATTATGTCAAGCAGCAGTAGACTGCTGAGGTTAGGGGAAGGGTTTCTTGTTCTGGAAGTTTGAGTGGGGAAGAATGATCTGTTAATGTTGGGCATTAACAGCTTCTGATCAAAATTCTGTATCCATTAAGGATTGGGTTTGACAGCAAGTAATAGAAAATCTGACCAAACATGGCTTAAATTAATTAGACATTTCATTTTTCTTGCAAACAAAAATGAGTCCAGAGGTAGGTGTTAGCAGAATACAAAGATAAAGAGAGTTTAACATGCATGGAGAGGGACAATCAAAGTATCAGCATAGTGCCAAGTCACTAAATAAAAGATAATCATGTACCTTATGTTAAGCTCACCCATTCAAAATTCAATTTCTAAGTATCCTTAATGACTACCATATGTTAAGTATTCTGGTAGGCAATTAGCATAATATCATTAAAACGATCATAAAAGCTTACTAAGGCTGCTTTATATGTTTTATATAAAATAATCCTTATATGAAATTAATTATTTGAGTTAATTTTTATCTTTATCCCCGTTTTTCAAGTAAGGAAACTGAGGCTCACAGAGGTTAAGCAACTTTCCCAAGATCATGTAGCAAGTGAATGGATTCAGCAGGGAACAAGACATCCATACTCCTTGCTCTAGTGCATCTTAGAATCTGGTATTGTCACTAAAAATTTCTCCTAGATTCTTTCAAAAGACAACATCAACTCATTCACATTATGTAGTCAATGAAGCATGGTGCTTTCTGAGCTTCTCTAATTATGTTTCAAATCCAATAAGCTCAACAAACAAATTATGTTTAACAACAATAACCAGGGTTTATTAGACAAAAATAATAATAAAGAGGAAAACTGTGGAAGAGGGAAATATAGAAAGAGGAAAAAGTATGGAAGAGGGAAGATAGAACATAGTGAAAGAAGCCAAAGAAAAGCACTTCCTGAAAAACAAATATTAACCTTCAAAAAGATATAAAAGACTTCCATTTCCAGCATACAGAAACTAGATATCCTGAAAGCCATTGGCCATAAAACACCTGGAAATGCCAGATAAAAATAATTGAAACACTTTTAAATGAATTGCTGAGCTTAAAAGAAAGTATGACAAATCTCCAGATTCAAAAATAAAATCATGAAATGAAAGCCCAACCCAGCAGCTGGCTATCTATTTCCAGTATACTTGAACTTTCAGTTTTAATAGGTGGCTCTTTGCATATAAATAGTAAATTAGTAAGAAAAACAGGAAGAATGCACAAATATGGTAATAATACTACAAAACAAAACAGACCTCTCAATTATATGCAAATAAATATAAAACCATGGATGAACTGTTATCTAGAAGAGTCAAAAAGCAATAAGATACTTTTTGTTAAGTCAAGGACAAGACTAGACAGTTAACTGTCACCACTATATAACTCTGTTCTCAACATACTAATCAAAGCAATTAAACAAAAGACAAAAATAAGAGATATAAACAGTAAAAACGAGGAGGTGACATTTACATTTTTTGAAGACTGGGTGTTTATAAGCCTGGAAAATCCAAAACAACCCACTCAAAATGACCACACTGCAAAAAAAAAAAATGAAAATTCAGAAAGTTGACCAATTTCAAAAAGTTCAAAATCAATTCAAAACACAGACAAAAACCAGTTATAAGACATCCTAGAGAAGAAAACAACACATGCTCAAAAATAGTGTCAGAAAGATAAAATATCTGAAAATAACCCTAATCTAAATGCAAAAACTCTATGAAGAAATATTTTAAACACTACTGAGAGAGACACAACATAACGCCTTAACAAATGGGAGGATATATCCTTTTATTGGATAAGAATAGTCAGTGTTGCAAAAATGCCAATTCTCCATAAATAGTATGTTTGCTATAATTGAAGTTAAAATAAAATAAGATTTTCTTTATAAATAGGCAAGCTGAGTCCAAAATTTCCATGAAAAAAAAAAATAGGAAAATTCTTACAAAATAAAAAGAGCAATTAAAATTGTATAATGGTACTAAAACACTCAAGAGACACCCAATGAAACAAAATAAAAAATCAGAAACTTTACTGAAGTCGTTTATCAAATCTAGGAGTCTTTAGGGTTTTCTTTATAGCATCAGATCATCAACAGAGATCATTTTACTTCTTTTCCAGTTTGGATAACTTTTATTTTTTCTCTTGCCTGATTGGTATAGCTAGGACTTCTAGTACTATGTTGAATAGGAGTGGTGAAAGTGGGCATCCTTGCCTTGTTCCAGTTCTTAGGGGAAATGCTTTCAACTTTTCCCCATTCAGTAGGATATTGTCTGTGGGTTTGTTGTATATGGACTTTTATTATTTTAAGGTACTTGTTTAGCTTATTGAGAGTTTTCATTATGAAGCAATGATTAATTTTATTGTATGCTTTTTCTGTATCTATTGAGATAATCATATAGTTTTTATTTTAAGTCTGCTTATGTGTTGAATCACATTTATTGATTTGATTATTGAATACTTTTGCATCCTTGCATATGTTGAATCATCCTTGCAACCCTGAATAAAACCCTTGATCATAATGTATTATCTTTTTGATGTGCTTTTGGATTCAATTGCTAGTATAATATTAAGGATTCTGCATCTATGTTCATCAGAGTTATTGGTCTGTAGTTTTCTTCTTCTGTTATGTCTTTGCCTGGCTTTGTTATTAAGGTGATACTGGCTTTGTAGAATAAGTTGGGGAGGATTACTTTCTCCTTAATTTTTTAGAAAAATTTCGGTAGGATTGGTACCAAGTTTTTGTATGGCCGATAGAATTCAGCTGTGAATCTGTCTGGTCCTGGGCTTTTTATTTTTATTTTTATTTTTTTGAAAATTTTTATTACTGATTCAATCCCATTACTCATTATTGGTCTGTTCAGGATTTTTATTTCTTCTCGTTCAGTCGTGGGAAGTTGTATTTTTCAGGAACTTACTCATTTCCTCTATGTTGTCTAGTTTGTGAGTGTAGATAAAACGGGAAAAGTTCCCTTGCTCCCCTCGCAGGGCATGCAATGGGGGTGTAGCTCACTTCTTAGGTGCCCTGCTGCTCCAACCCCTAGGGGAAGCATGCAGAAGGGCACGTCGTGGGGCTCCGACAGCCTCTAGGGTTGAGTGTTTTGCAGCTCCCGAAGCCCCAGTGGGCTTGTGTTACAGTGTGCTCTTTCAGCTTAGCCATCTGCAGGCAGCTCATGTTAATCAGCTCAGTTACACCCTGTGCCTTATCGCAAGGACAGAGGGCTTTCTGTACTCCGGGTTCCCAGGTGCTTGCTTAGTGTACCGGAAAAATCGAATCACACGTGGGCTTGGAGAATGGGGGCAGGGTTTTTTATTAGGTGGTGGAAGTAGCTCTCAGCAGGTGGATGGGGAGCCAGAACGGGGATGGAGTGGGAAGGTGGTCCTCGGCCGGGCTCTCCTCTGACCGTCCTCGGCCAAATTCCACGTCATCCACATCGTTCTGCTGTCAATGGCCTGCCAGCGTCTGTGAGTATGTTCTTCTGCCAGTGTGTTCCTGTCGACATTCAGTCGCCTGTGTCTGTGCCCGCTAGGGTCTCAGGGTTTTTATAGGCACAGCACTGGGGTCATAGTAGGCCAGAGTGGTCTTAGAAAATGCAACATTTGGGCTTGAAAACAGAAGAGACTTAGATCCATGGGCACAAGCCTAAGGGTGGAGCCCTCATCAGGGACCCCACCGTTCTCTACCCAGCACTTCCCTGACCCCCTCCCCTTCCCTGACCCCCTCCTCATAGTAGCCTATGATGAGCTTTTGCATTTCTATGGTATCAGTTGTAATGTCACCTTTGTCATTTCTAATTGTGCTTACTTGAATCTTGTCTTTTTTTCTTGGTAATGCAGCTAATGAACAATCAATTTTGTTTATCTTTTCCAAGAATCAACATTTTGTTTCATTTATCCTTTGTATGACTGTGTGGTGTATGTGCAGCTTTTTTTAAATCTCAATTTCATTTAGTTCTGCACTGATTTTTGTTGTTTCTTGTCTTCTGCTAGCTTCGGGTTTGGTTTGTCCTTGTTTTTCCTAATGTTGTTCCTTGAGGTACATTAGGTTTTTAACTGATGATCTTTCTATATTTTTATGTAGGCTTTTAACACTATAAACTTTCCTCTTAGCACTGCTTTTGCTGTATCCTAGAAGCATTGGTATGTTGTGTCTCTATTTTCATTCATTTACTTTTTTTTTAATTTTCACCTTAACTTTGTCTTGAATGGAAGTGTTTGACAAAGAAGCATCTTTCTAAGCTAACTTTTAGAACATATTATTAGAACATGTTTTCTTTCTCCATTAGGCCCTAACAGGTCAAGTAGAGAAATCCAGGAAGAAAAGACAAATGCAAGCATGCTGTCTTTAAAATGCATCACAATTTTCTTTCAGTGAATGGAAGAGTTTGACAGAGAAACGACTTCATAAGCAGACATTAAGAGTGTTTTTTTTGTTTGTTTTTTGGTTTTTTTGTTTGTTTGTTTGTTTTAAATCCAGAGTTAGGTGGAAATACTTTGAGGTCTTTGAGATGTGATTTAGGTGTCATTTCATTCCAGAAGTAAAGATGGATTGCTAGATACATTTATTATTCAATAAATAATACTGTACAAACAAGGTATCCATATGAAGAAATATTACTTTATTCCTATCTTACTCCTTATTTCCAAGCAAATATCAAATACACAGTGATTTAAACCATTTATTTAAAGAAGTTGAAAAGAAAAAGAAACCATGAAATATTAGCAAACACTAAGGAAAAACATTTCTTTTTCTTTAATCTTAGGGTGGAAAAGGCCTTTCTAAGTGTGACACAAATAAATCCATGAGCCAAAAGAAGAAAGATTAACAAACCCAAATACATGTAGAAAAAGGTACAGTTCTTGGCCGGGCGTGGTGGCACACACCTACTACATATAATCCAGCACTTTGGGAGGTGAAGATGGGAGGATCACCTGAGGTCAGGAGTTCAAGACCAGCTTGGCCAACATGGTGAAACCCAGTATCTACTAAAAATACAAAAATTAGCTGGGAGTGTTGGCAGGCGTCTGTAGTCTCAGCTCTTGGGAGGCTGAGGCAAGAGAGTCTCTTGAATCCAGGAGTCGGAGGTTGCAATGAGCTGAGATCTCCCCCTTCGCGCCACTGTACTCCAACCTGGGCAACAGAGTGAGACTTCATCTCAAAAAAAAAAAAATAAAGAAGAAGAAGAAAAAGAAAAAGATACATTGCATCATGGTGAAAAACAAATAGAAAAATAATATTTGCAGCAGTATGTCCTTAACCACTAATATAAAGTAAATTTCTAAGGCCAACGGACCAAAAGAAATAGACAAAGAATCTTAACAGATGATTTACAATACAATATAAATGGCTCATAACATTTATAAGATGTTGACCTTCGCTCATGTTAAAAGAAATGCTTAATAAAACTATAAGATTCAATTTATTATCTTAATAGAAATGGCTCTTAAACATTTTGAATGTTTCTATTAAGATAATGTTGAACTTCATTAACAAAAGAAATTCTAAATAAAACTATAGGATACCATTTTTTATTTTATTTATTACCTCATTAAATCAGAACCCCAAAAACCAAAAAGTTTGATAATTATCGGTGAGGTTAAAGATAAACAGGTTCTTATCCTCTTCATGGAAGTGAAACTAGTGATACGTTTGAGATAATCTAACAATGTCTACCAAATTTTAAAAGGCACAGTTTTTTTGTCCCAACAACTCTATATCTACAAATGTATCCTTTAGAAATGCAACAACATGTGCTCAGCATTGTAAGTACAAAGCTACTCACTGGGCATGAGCAAAAGATTGAGCAAAAGACTGGAGGAAACCCATTGGTAGGGATGGATTAAATGCATTTTGTTACATTTGTATAATAAATTAATAAACAGCCACTGAAATGTGTAACTCTATAGGTTCCAAAACTGAACAATTCCCAATATATGTGGCTTAGTGCAAAAAGATGGGAAACTGTATTATATGCCTTTTGTGTGAAAAATAGAACACGGATATATTTATGGCTCTGTTAAGTATAGATCATATCTGAAATGACGTAATAAACTGATTGCAGTTGACTCAGACAGAAAGTTGCATTGCTGGTAGATAATTTTCTACCAACTGGAAGACATAGATAAGTAAGAAATTTGTTTTTCATTGTATCTTTTTATGTACCATTTAAGCTGTGTACAACATACAGTTGTCTTTGAGTATCCTCAGAACTTTGGCTCTGGGATCCCAAACGAGTAACAAAAATCGTGGATTCTCTAGCCCCGTATACAAATGGTGTAGTATTTGCATGTAACCTATACATATTCTCTCCTGTATAATATTATATACTCTTCTTGAACAAAAGAAGAGATGTGTCTTTGCCAATGGGAGTTAGTTAGAAATAATATACCAATATAAGCAGAACTTGAAGAGTAAACTGCAGAAGGAAAATATATCTATTTGCTCTGTTGTTAAAGTCACATTAGTAATTTGAGTATAATTCTGCATCACTCGTTCTAATAAGCTTCTTAAGAAGAATTTAGCAAATCAAGTAAAATAACATTATTTTAATGTAGCTGCTCTTTAAAAATTGTATAGTTCTTACAAAAAAACACATTAAAAAAAGAAATGTGTATTACGTCACCTTTCAGTTCAGATGCTTCACATTTACTGGAGTGCGATGCATCTATATTCAGAAACAAAAAGTTCTCTAAGTCTGCTTTAGCCATGCCAGTGTGAACAATTTTCTGAGTTGACTAGCATCATATACATAATAATAATAATCTTATTGGCAAAAGTTTTATTTTAACTGATCTATGGTGATAATGTAATTTTAGAAAATATCATAACTACTTTTAATATGTGATAAATTTTAAAGCTTACTGTATATGGCATAAACATGAAAAGATAATAAATTCTGTTAAGATAATATTCAGGGATCTCCTGATGGAAATAAAAAATTTTTTAGGGAGGAAAACACAGCTGTGTGGCTACTCACCTAAAATTATAAAACTATCATATGGGAATATGTTATAGGAAACATTCTAAAAATAGATTTTATTATTTATGCTTCCCTAGACTTATTTCCAAGATTCCATTCTTATTTCCTACCACAGTTTTTACTGTGAAAGATCTCAAAAAAATTAAAATGAGACTCTGGTGGAAATGGCGGCTTCATTTCCCCCCCAACTTCTAAACACAAACTTTACCAAACAATCCTCAAGATCAAAGTAAGCAACCCCAAAAATTCCAAAAATTCAACAATATCAGCCCCACTTTGGGAGGCTGAGACGGGCAGTTCATGAGGTCAGGAGATCGAGACCATCCTGGTTAACACAGTGAAACCCCGTCTCTACTAAAAACACAAAAAATTAGCCAGGCGTGGTGGCTACTTGGGAGGCTGAGGCAGGAGAATGGCATGAACCCAGGAGGCAGAGCTTGCTGTGAGCCGAGATCCGTGCCACTGCACTCCAGCCTGGGCGACAGAGCGAGACTCAGTCTCAAAAAAAAAAAATCAGTCCATTGCCTTAACTGACGTATGAACAATGAGCCTATAGTGTGTATTCAATATTATACCATGGCCACTGCTATTTAAAAATTTGTAACCAAGTGAGAAACACACAAATACGTACTCAAAACTGTACATAATATAAGAGAATTTATAGGTAAGAATTGAATGGGTGTGGGAGTGCTATAGATTCAAAATGTTTTAGGAGTCCAAAGGAGAGGGAGACCAAAGAAGGCCGTGATAGCCTGCAAAGGCCTCAAGCCTTCATCATATTGTTATAAACAGGAAGGATTTTTTTTTAAAGTTTATTCTGAGTAAGACATATGAAAGTAGAAGTTTATGGAAGGTAGAAGAAATTAGATTGACACTTGTGAAATGTGTATGTTGGAAAATAACAGGAAGTAACTAAAATAAATAGGAAGAAGACAAGCCACGGGGGCTGTGGAATCTTAGGAAGTTAAAATACGATCCTACTATCGCACAACCAGACGGGGCTCAAACCGAGAAACAGCCCACACAGAACTGTTGCATTATTTGTTCACAAAGCTCCATCTCAAATATATTGTACAGAACTTGCATGGTAGAAAAAACTTATTTCCAGAGCAAATAGCTGTTCTGATAGGCTAATGATGCTATCATCATGCAAACGTGTCTTCAACTTTACTCCTGTATTACAGAACTTCTCCAGTCAGATCTTCCTCCAGCAGATGCCCATTCGGCAAAACTCCTCCTTTGTCATCTCTTTGTCTTTGCTGGCTGCTGCTCCATCTGGAGACAGCACACTTCTTCTTGATGGATTCGGAAGGAATTCTATCTGCTCTTAGATCATGAACTCCCGGAACATTCTGCTATCCGTCCCAGTCCTCTAAACCTACACAGGTATCTCCTTTCTTTGAATCTTTTTAGGATTTACAATTTATACCACATGATTGAGCCTATACAAGATAACCTATCTTGTATTGTTCTCTAATCCTTACGTCATTAAGTGTCTTAGTAAAAACAGCATATGTATATACAGGAATCCCTTCATATTTTTTATTTGTCTTGCATAGCTCTAGATGTATATTATCTTTATTCTCTTCCCTTTTCTTTAGTACAGTGTTGCTCACGTAGTCCCAAGGATCAGCAATACTGATGGCTAACATAGCCAGTATCTTCAATATCCTCTCCTGGGAGAGGTGAATAGAACATGAAACTAGGAACATTTTGCAAATTTCCAAGTCACTTAACCTTTTAAAGATGATCTCACCGAACACTATGGCTGATAATACAGAGAGCTAAAATAATGAAGATGGATTTTTCCTTTGTTCTTTTTTCTGTTTTAAAAACATAGAGAAATGAATTATGGATTCTAAAGTCTGAAACGTTCAGTTCACCCACTTCAGAAAAATAAGTATATTAAAATGCAATGTTTACTTAAAAGTTTCTCCTAGTGGCATCCAAAATTTAAAATCCAGATGAGTCACAAGTTTCTTTATGTTTAATTCAGGGAGTAGAACTTAGTCCAAGGTCAGCAAAGACCAGATTGATATGTAAAATGGTGCCCCCTAGTAGTTTACAGCACTCCTTCGAGGAGCGAAATAGTCCCAGAGTTACTCAATTAGCAATGGATTAATTTGATAGTTGGGTAGTTAGTTAGAATTCAAAATATTTCACTAGGGAAAGTATTGGCTGAAGTGTTAATTCTTGCCATTCTTGCAAAACGATGTGGCATATACCTTTCTACTTTCCTTTGTAATAACTTTGGCATGTACACATGTATGAGGTAAGATGATTTAAGAGGGGGATTTTATAATGTTATCAGGTGCTTCCTTAAAACTCTTCCACTGAAGATGGATAGTATATTCTCAGAGTGCCATAATTCTCCTCATTATTCCCAGATGACAATTTGCCATGTCAAGAGATACAGAAAGATTTTTATACATACAAATATTTCTCCCTTTTTTTTTTTTTTTTTTTTTTTTTTTTTTGAGACGGAGTCTCACTCTGTCACCCAGGCTGGAGTGCAGTGGCGTGATGTCAGCTCACTGCAAGCTCCGCCTCCTGAGTTCACGCCATTCTCCTGCCTCAGCCTCCCGAGGAGCTGGGACTACAGGTGCCTGCCACCACGCCCGGCTAAATTTTTGTGTCTTTATTAGAGACAGGTTTCTCCATATTAGCCAGGATGGTCTCGATCTCCTGACCTCATGATCCACCTGCCTCAGCCTCCCAAGTGCTGGGATTCCAGGCATAAGCCACCACGCCTGGCCCAAACATTTCTCTTTATCATCGCTCACAGTCTCTAGTAACAATTCAACAGGTTAGTCAGTGTGTGTGGGGCTCTGCAAGGCCCTTATTATAGGAATTATGAACTAAAAAGTCTAGGCCTGGAATTAGCCTAGTCATGAGTGACTCCCTTCTGGTTTGGTCGGGTGTGTTGGGGCCTAGGGTAGGAGCACAGTCCAAAACAATTGTATTGGACACTGATCAGAGCACCTCATTAAACAGGTAAATCATTAATTCTGCAGTCCCCTGAGCATGATTTTCAGGGTCAAGGAGCAGATAAGTGGAGGTCTTGGAGGAGAAGAAGAATTCAATATAGCAAAAGAAAAAAAAAAAAAGAGGCCATGATTCCTTTCTTCAAAGGAGCTTACACTCTGCACAAGAAAAAACATTCAATCGTCCTTTCAGAGTAAAGTAAGAATTTATATAAAACAAAGTACTCTTTTGCTTACATAGAGTAAGGAATAGTTTATAATTTAACATATATGAGAAAGTCTATTTCTTATTATCAGCTTTCCCTTAAAATTCCACATTCCATAGGATGTAAGCTGACTTCTTAATTTGAAACAAATTATACTATCAATTCATTAAAAGTCAATCTTAGTCATTAATGTAAGTAAAGAGCTCTAAAAATCAGTTCATTCTCCAACGAATCCATGAGGTGACAAACTTCCTCAGAAACATGGAGCCTCTCATCCATTTAGCATCCCAGGCTTTAGTAGGAACAGCCTAGAATCACCAGGCATTTGAGGAAAGTCTCAATTGTCAAAGACAAAGACAAAAATAAACAAGTGGGGGAAATCGCAAAAAAAAAAAAAAAAATAGACTGGCCTGAAAGAAGGAAACTTAAAAAGAAAACTATCACTAAAAATCCACAGAGAAGGGCTTCTGAACCTCACCAGGATAGAGTAACGGCAACTGAATGTATCATCTTCCTGCCTTAAACACCTAGAAAACTTGATATGAAAAGATGGTTTTCAGACAATGGACAATAAGCAGGGCAGGGCAAGGCTATGGTCTCTGAGAGAAGGGAAACCAGCCAGATGAGCCTACAGTTGACCCAGATGGAGGCAGTCTCTGGTCTGCAAGGAAGGGAGAGGGATCTAAAGAGAGCACGGAGTTGAGGAGACAGAGATGGAGTGCAGGGAGGCCTGGATGGTTGGAATTTGCAGGACCGAGTACAAGGGAGGAGGAGCTGTTGGCGGGGGAGGGTGCCTGAGCCCTGGAGATCTGAGGATGAGGGCTGATTGGAACACGTGTGCAAGGCAGGAAAGCACTTCCAGAAAGGAATAGAACAATTCCTACAGGCCACACAGGACCAGGAATAGTTCATATTCCCACTAACCTTTGGGAATAGGAAAACAGTAGCAAAGTGGGATGAGAGACATTCAAGGAACTGCCGCTTTTCCTAAGAGGCCTTGTGGAACTATTTGACTCTTGAAGCTATGCGCCTACATAGCCCTAATCAAAACAATGTTTAAAGAAACACTTATTATAGCAGCACTATTCACAATAGCCAACAAGTGGAAACAGCCCAAACATCCATCAACAGATAAATGGACAAACAAACTGGTATAGCCATACAATGGAATATTACTCTGCTATGAAAAGGAAGACAGTCCTGATACATGCTAAAATGTAGATGAATCTGCATTATGCTGAATGAGAGAAACTGGACACATAATATATGATTCCACTTACACGAAATAGCCAGAATAGACAAATCCATCCAGGCAAAGTGCAGTGATGATTGCCAGGGGCTGGGGAAGGGGAGGAGTGGGCAGAAACTGCTTAATTATGCCTAGCGTTCCATTATTGGAATGCTAAGTTTGTGGGAGTTATTTACGTGCTACTGCTCAAGGTCATTGCCAAAGTTCTGATTTTTCACACAAAAAATTTGTGACCTCCGGCATAAATGGGTTAATGGGTAAGGGATTTTACTTTGCAGTGATGGATTTTTTGGAGCCAGATAGAGCTGATGGTTGCACAACATTATGATTGTACTAAATGCCACTGAATTGTTCACTTTAAAACAATTCATGTTACTGAATTTCACCTCAATAAATTATTTCTAAAAAACACTTATTAGACAAAAACAACAGATGCTATATGTATTCAAGTTTTGAATGCGAATTGCCAATTAGTTGAGCTCTAGTTAAGCTTTGTAGTAACTAACACAATTTATTTTCTCCAGAAAGCTTGAGGGAAAGACTTCCAAAAGATAAGATCCTCAGTAAATGGCAGTCATCATTGCTGAAATATTAACATAACAAAGCTGCTAATTTGTTTGTAATTTACCAAAGAAGTAAACAGGGCCAAGAGAGTGGGGGTGGTTGTTGATGCTAAAATCTCTACCACATTTGTAGGGGGAAGCTTTGAAGTACCTTTGTTGTTTAGCAAAATACAAATTGCTTTTTGATTCAACACTACTACCACAAGTGGAAAATTTCTCCTAATTTAAACTCAGCTGAAGAAGAGAATTAGATCTAAGTGTATAATAAATGAGAGCTATTTAGAAACATGAATATAAATGTCCCATGGTTTATGGTCATTCCTTCCATTTCAACAGCTTATGCGTTTGTCTTCTCCAGCTTGTATTTGTATTCTGATAGCAAAAATTTTATCTGTATCTATGTTCCTCATATTTCTATGCCTTTTGACACAGGAAAAGCTGAAAAATACGACTTTGGGTTTGAATTCCTTTTTATTTGAAGGAAAATTAAAGTGACAAAGAAACATCATAAGCATGTTTTTTGTGGGGGTTTGTTTTGTTTTGTTTTTTGTTTGTTTGTTTTTTGCAGCCTACCTTTTTCCTTTGTTTTAATAAGAAAAAAATTAACAAGAGATTTTTTTTTCCTTTTGGATTTCAATGTAGAGGCAATGTAAGGCAGGGAAAAGCAAGTGGGGTTTGAGAGTCAGGACTTATATTTTAATCCCTGTCCCACACTTTATAAACTTACTTGCATTTCAGTACACACAGCAGATGCTCAATACATGGAACCTGTAGTTATTATCATTATCCCAAAGGAACAGAGGTTTGAAAGATAAGAGAAGGGAAGAACATGAGGAAGGAAGGAAAATGGGAAAAACAGGGAACAGAAATGGGCAAGGAAAGAGTAAGGAAAAACCTTGAGATAATCTTGTGAGTTACCTAGTGCACATGCTAAATGAAATGCAAGCATCCTGAATCTCCACTCAAATTCTGCTTTTACTATTATCTTCCTCACTTTCTCTGCTCTTTTCTCTCTTTGAAGATGTTATTCTAAGTGTCTCATAAGTTTCCATCTCCACTTGGGTAGTGCAATATGAATATACAAAATTCATTAATGGGGTAAAGGAATGGCAAACCAACAAGGTAAACAAGGTTTATCAGGTCAAATTTTAGCTAGATCTGAACATAAAGGAAACCCAGCTGCTTAAGGCAAAAGGTCAGAACTTTATTTTTCCTTATGCAACTTTTCTATGACTATTAAACACAATAAACAGGCACACCTTGTTTTATTGTGCTCACTTTATTGCATTTCATAAATGCTGCATTTGTGTGTGTGTGTGTGTGTGTTTGTGTGTGTGTGTGTGTGTGTGTGTGTGTGTGTGTGTGTGATAGAGTCTCACTCTGTTGACCAGGCTGGAGTGGGATGCAGTGGCACAATCTCGGCTTACTGCAACCTGTGCCTCCCAGGTTCAAGCAATTCTCCTGCCTCAGCCTCCCAAGTAGTTGGGATTACAGGCACCCGCCACCACGCCCAGCTAATTTTTATATTTTTAGTAGAGATGGGGTTTCACCATCTTGGCCAAACTGTCTCTCAAAAAGTGCTGGAATTACAGGCGTGACCCACTGCACCTGGCCACAAATGCCACTTTTATTTTACAAATTGAAGGTTTGTGGCAACCCTGCATCTAGCAAGTCTATTGGTCCCAATTTTCCAACTGCGTGTACTCGCTTTGTGTTTCTCTATCACATTTTGGCAGTTCTGGAAATGTCTCAAACTTTTTCATTGCTAAGGTGATCCGTGATGGGTGATTTTTGATGTTACTATTGTCATTGTTTGGGGAGCCACCACAAACTGTGCCCATACAAGACAGCAAACGTAAGTAATAAATTTTGTGTGCTCTGACTGCTCCACTGACCTGCCATTCCCCCATCTCTCTCCTTCTCTTCAGTCCTTCCTATTCCCTGAGACACAACAACACTGAGTTAGTATCGGGGGAAACCGCCCCCAATAATTCAATGTGAATCTTTTTCTATTTTCCCTAAGTGTTGGCCAGTCTGAGAAATAAAGGGAAAGAGTACAAAAGAGAGAAATTTTAAAGCTGGGTGTCTGGGGGAGACATCACATGTTGGCAGGTTCTGTGATGCCCCCTGAGCCATAAAACCAGCAAGTTTTTATTAGCAATTTTCAGAGGGGAGGAAGTGTACAAATAGGGTGTGGGTCACAGAGATCAAATGCTTTAAGGGCAACAAAAGATCACAAGGCAGAAGGTCAGGGCAAGATCACAAGGTCAGGGTGAAACTAGAATCACTAATGAACTTCCATGTCCCACTGTGTACTCATTGTCATTGATAAACATTTTAACAGGGTTCAAGAGCAGAGAATGGGTCTGACTAGAATTTGCCAGGCTGGAATTTCCTAATCCTAGCAAGCCTGGGGGCACTGCAGGAGACTAGGGCATGTTTTATCCCTATCTACACCTGCATAAAGGTAGACACTCCCACCGCAGCCATTTCAGAGCCCTCCCCTGGGAATGCATTCTTTCCCCAGGGCTGTTAATTATTAATATTCCTTACTGGGGAAAGAATTCAGCAATTTCTCTTACCCATTTTCAGTAATAAGAGAAATATGATTCTGTCCTGCCCGGCCCACAGGCAGCCAGACTTTAAGGTTATCTCCCTTTTTCCCTGAACATTGCTGTTATCCTGTTCTTTTTCCAAGGTGCCCAGATTTCATATCGTTTAAACACACATGCTCTACAAACAATTTGTGCAGTTAACGCAATCATCACAGGGTCCTGATGTGACATACATCCTCAGCTTATGAAGATGCTGGGATTAAGAGATTAAAGTAAAGACAGGCATAGGAACTCACAAGAGCCTTGATTGGGGAAGTGATAAATGTCCATGAAATCTTCACAATTCATGTTCAGAGATTGCAGTAAAGACAGGCATAAGAAATTATAAAAGTTTTAATTTGGGGAACTAATAAATGTCCATGAAATCTTCACAGTTTATGTTCTTCTGTCACGGCTTCAGCTGGTCCCTCCATTCAGGGTCACTGACTTCCCGCAACAAGTTAGGCCAGTTAGTAACCCTACAATGGCATCTAAGTGTTCAAGTAAAATGAAGATTCACATGTCTCTCACTTTAAATCAAAAGCTAGAAATGATTAAGCTTAATGAGGAAAGTATGTCAAAAACAAACATAGGCCAAAAGCTAGGTTTCTTGAGCCAGAACAGTTAGCCAAATTAGGCATGCAGGAAATTAAGAACTACTCCAGGGAACACAAAAATGACAAGAAAATGAAATAGCTTTGTTGCTGAAAAGTTTGAGTGGTCAGGATAGAAGATCAAACTAGACATGACGTTTCCTTAAGCCAAACTCTAATTCAGAGCAGGACTCTAATTCTCTTCAATTCTGTGAAGGCTAAGAGAGGTGAGGAAGCTGCAGAAGAAAAGTTGGAAGCTAGCAGAGATTGGTTCATGAGGTTTAAAAAGCCATCTCCATAACATAAAAGTGCAAGATTAAGCACCAAGTGCTGATGTAGAAGCTGTACAAGTTATCCAGAAGATCTAAGATCATTGATGAAGGTGGCTACACTAAACCACAAAGGAGATGAAACAGTCTTCTATTGGAAGATGTCACATCACCTAGAACTTTCATAGCTAGAGAGGGGAAGTCAATGCCCAGCTACAAAGAGTCAAAAGACAAGCTGATTCTCTTTAGGGACTAATTCAGCTGATGACTCTCAGTTGATGCTAATTCTCAGAGACCATTCTGAAAAATCCTGGATCTATAAGAATTATGCTAAACTACTCTGCATTTGCTCTAGGAATGGAACAAGAAAGCCTGGATGACAGTGTATGTGTTTACAGCATGATTTACTGAATATTTTAAGCACATTGTTGATGTGTACTGCTTAAGAAAAAAAGATTCCTTTCAAAATATTACTGCTTACTGACAATGCATCTGGTCATCCAAGAGCTCTGATGGAGATGTGCAAAGAAGATGAATATTATTTTCATGCCTTGTAACACAGCATACATTCTGCAGCCCATGGATCAAGTTATTATTTCGACTGTCAAGTCTTGTTATTTAAGAAATGCATTTCATGGCCAGGCGCAGTGGTTCATGCCTATAATCCCAGCACTTGGGAAGCCAAGGTGGGTGGATCACAAGGTCAGGAGATCAAGACTATCCTGGCTAACATAGTGTAATCCCATCTCTACCAAAACTACAAAACAAATTAGCAGGCATAGTGGCGGGCACCTGTAGTCCCAGTTACTCCAGAGGCTGAGGCAGGAGAATGGTGTGAACCCAGAAGGTGGAGCTTGCAGTAAGCTGAGATCATGCCACTGCACTCCAGCCTGGGCAACACAGTGAGACTCCATCAAAAAAAAAAAAAAGAAAAGAAAAAAAGAAATGCATTTCATAAGGCTATGTCTGCATTGATAGTGATTCCACTGATGGATCTGGGCAAAGTGAAAACTTGCTGGAAAGAAGTCACCATTCTACATGCCATTAAGAATGTGATTCATGGGAGAAGGTCAACATATTGACATTAACAGGAGTTGGGAAGAAGCTGATTTCAACCCTCATGCATGACTTCAAGGAATTCAAGAGTAACTGTAGATGTGGTGGAAATAGAATGAGAACTAGAATTAGAAATGGAGCCTGAAGATATGAATGAGTTGCTGCAATCTCATGATAAAATGTTAACAGGTTGAATGTGAGAGATTGCACCTGTAATCCCAACACTTTTGGAGGCCAAGGTGGGAGGATCACTTGAGGAGTTTCTAGCAAAAAACTGACGTTTGGGACCAGCCTGGGCAACATGGTGAAACTTCGTCTCTATAAAAATACAAAACAAATTAGCTGGGACCAGGCACAATGGCTCATGCCTGTAATCTTAGCACTTTGGGAGGCCAAGGCAGGCAGATCACTTGAGACCAGGAGTTTGAGACCAGCCTGGCCAACGTGGCGAAACCCCATCTCTACTAAAAATAAAAAATTTTCTGGTGTGGTAGCGCATACCTGTAATCCCAACTACTTGGGAAGCTGAGGCACAAGAATCACTTGAGCATGGGAAGCAGAGGTTGCAGTGAGTTGAGTTCAGGCCACTGCACTCCAGCCTGGGTGACAGAGCAGGATCCTGTCTTAAAAATAAATAAATAAATAAACAGATGAGAAGTTGCTTTTTATACATGAGCAAAGAAAGTGGTGTCTTGAGATGTAATCTACTCCTGGTGAAGATGCTGTGAACATTGTTGAAATGACAACAAATAATTTAGGATGTCACATAAAGGTATTTGAGAAAACAATGGCAGTGTTTGAGAGATTGACTCCAATTTCGGAAGACGTTCTACTGTATGTAAAATGCTGTCAACAGTACCACATGCGACAGAGAAACTTCCCTGAAAGGAAGAAAATTGATGAAACAAACTTCATTGTTATATTATTTTAAGAAATGGCCACAATCGCTCCATCCTTCAGCAATCACCACCCTGATCAGTCAACAGCTATCAACGTCAAGGCAAAATCCTCTCCTTGCAAAGAGATAACAACATGCTGAAAGTTCAGTTAGCAATTTTTAGCAATAAAGTATTTTTTAAACTATGTACTTTTTGACATCATGTTATTGCAAACTTAATAGACTACAGCATAGTATAAACATAACTTTTATATGCACTGAGAAACCAAAAAATTCATGTGACTCACTTTATTGCGATATTCACTTTATTGAGGTGGTCTGGAACCGAACCTGCATTATCTCTGAGCTATGTTTGCACATGATCACCACAGGCAGTTTAGAAACACAGGAAGGTACAATGAGAAAAATAATATCACAGTAAACATTCCCACCCATAGATAACAAAGTTGTTTTTTTTTTCCATTCAGTCTTTTATTTTTCTAGTCTTATGGTCTCAGGCTATCATATGATATTGTCTCCTGATTTTCTAGTTTTTATTATATCATGAGCATTTTCCATATCATTAAGTATTTTTTCAAAACATCATTTCTCTTGTAAAGATGTACCTTAGTCCATTTACCATTAATAAAATATTAAGAATAAGGTTTCTACCCCAAACCTAGCCCCACTCCAAACACTTCTCATACCATAGTTGTAAAACAAATGGTTGATGCAAAAGGTAACATCTGCCTTAAGGTTTAAGTATATAATTATTGCCATATGTATCTTAGTTTTACAAATAAAAACTAAGAGTATACCTAGAAAATTAAAGAAGTTGGAAGAGAATTAGAAATATTGCTTTCCTTTCCCAAGTATTTTTTTACTTTTCATATTATACCTGTCATTTGTCAGTTTCCATGCTACCACAAGAACACAGGTCATAGAAACGGCATGTATATAGAAACTGACATAGAAATGACAAGTATAATATGAAAAGTAAAAAAAAAAAAAAAAATACTTGGGAAAGGAAGGCGTTATTTCTAATTCTCTTAATTTTCTCTTAGAAAAGTGCTTCTTCTCTCTCAAGTCCTTTTTCAACTTGAGTTTGTGACTTGATTTGGGGTAGGCAAGGCCATAGCCTCTAGCACACAAAGAGATCATTATTCTGCCACAGACATATGTAGGCCTTGACTTTTTCCTAGTCAAGGAGTCAATTTGCCAACAAAATAAACTAGGTCATTCATTCTCAGCTAACAGCAAGTAAATGGTTTTCTTTAAAATTTGATCCAATCTGTCCCAGACCAGACATAAAAATTAAAAATAAAAATAAAATCTCAGTCAGATGCCATCTTGAGCTGTTGCTTTTTGTTTTTGTCAAACAAGAAAAGATGAAATACACATTTTTTAAAATCTCAGGAGACAAGAATTAGTGAAAAGCATCTTAACTATTTCAACCCCCGTAAGTACTCTTCCTTCCTAATAAAATACTTTGCACTAACTAAATGTTTATTGACGAGTGAATAAATGAAGGAAGGAATAAATCTCAGCATTTAGTGATGTGGAGAACTCAGAAACCAGAGAGCAAGAGTTGACTCGCAAACTTTGGCACTGGGGAAAGAGCTGGCAATTAGAAATGGCTCTGTGCCCTGACCGCTCTGTTTACTAGTTTTGTTTTTGTGCAAGTCACTCTATGCTTTTTTTTCCTGCATGGAAAAAAATAAACGTTAAGCCTCAGTTTCCTATCTATAAAATTACATTATAATAGTCTTCACAGGGTTATGGGGGTGATAGTTGAGATTATAATGTTTGTTTATATCTGTTGTAAACCAGGGTCCCCAGGTACCAGTCCACGGTCTGTTAGAAACTGGGTTTCACAGCGAGAGGTGAGCAATGAGTGAGTGAGCAAAGCTTCATCTGTATTTACAGCCACTCCCCATCACTTGCATTACCACCTGAGCTCCACCTCCTATCAGATCAGCGGCAGCATTAGATTCTCATAGAAGCACAAACCCTATTGTGAACTGCGGGTGCAAGGGATCTAGGTTGTACGCTCCTTATGAGACTCTAATGCCTGCTGATCTGTCACTGTCTCCCATTACCCCAAGATGGGATCGTCTAATTGCAGGAAAACATGCTCAGGGCTCCCACTGATTCTACATTATGGTGAGTTGTATAATTTATTTCTTTATATATTACAACACAATAATAATAGAAATAATGTGCACAATAAATGTAATATGCTGAATTATCCCAAAACTATTCCCCCTTGAACCCCTGGTCCATGGAAAAATTGTCTCCCACAAAACTGGTCCCTGATGCCAAAATGGTTGAGGAACGCTGTGGTAAATAGCAGGGTGAATGGATTTTGGAGACCAGTGAACTTCGGACCACATTCTAGTTCCTCGTTTTTCAACCATGTGCCCTGGTCAAGTTACTCAAACTCAGTAAGCTTGTTTTCTCACCAGTGAAATGGCGATAACATTAATTTACAATACTATGGGTTTTAAATGTCATGATATATATATGACATAAAAAGCAGCCTGGCTTTTTATCAGTAGAAGAAGAACCCTCTTTACCATTCTCCTTCACAACAGAAACTGATTTGGGAACTGTCACTCATGCTCATTGTGGGACATGTAGCCCAAGTCAAGACGTATTGGAGCCCAAGGCAACCAGAACTCTACGGTCTTCTTCCACAGTTTCCAGCCTCCATCTCTTCTTCAGTGCTGATCTTTTCCAGCCATTAAATACTCATTTTCTCTGGAATTATAATTGTTTAAACTTGTTAAAACTTTTTAAGATATAGAATACACTATAATTATATTTCAAGAACTCTTGATGTTACAAAAGCTGGAAAAAAATATTCGTATTTAATTTTGTTTTTGTTTCCTCCCTCTACTAATTTCCCAAGAATACAATAACTTTTACTTTTCATGATATAGGTATCAGGCAGTAGAATTTTAGGAGACTCCTAGTATTTAAGCTGAAAGACATTTGACAGGTTTTAATAATGAAAATTTGTGTTCAAACTTTAATAATCTCATAAGAAGTTTAAAGAGTCAGCTTCAGAATTGTAGTTATGCTTCATTAATGAAATTATTACCAGCAGACACTATCTTTTCAAGCACATATTTTATTGAAAAAGCATAAATATTATCATGCTAAAGTACAATAGCAAATATATTAAGCTATGGTAGAGGGTACATTTTTTCAAAACATCATTTATCTTGTGTAGATGTACCTTAGTCCATTTACCATTAATAAAACATTAATAATAAGGTTTCTACCTTATTATTATAATTATACAATAATTATAATGTTGAAGTAGCCAAAGTGATTTAAGTTTTTTCAAAATATTTTTGCTTCCATTCGCCCTCCGCTGCAAAGTTAATGTCTATGTTTTCCAAATATAGAGGAATTGAGCCCCAGAAGTCATCCCCTTACTAAGGAGATCACCCATTCAGAAATCATGTAAACAATTGCAGGAAACAGTTTAATCCAGAGTCATAAATTATGGCCTTCAAAGTCTTGTAATAGTTAATTTACATGCCATGCAAAGAATGATCTTTGTGATAGCTTATTTCCAGAAAGCTGCCAACAGGTTTTTTCCTCCCTATACAAGCATGCCATCCCCCATCAAAAAATGAAGTCAATTCCCTCCCTCCTCTTGAAACTGGGCTGGATGGGAGACTTGCTTGATCAATAGAATGCAAACAAAAAAAAAACTGATGCTCTGAAGCCAACATGAACAAGGTAGAGGAATTCAAAATTCTTTTGATAATGTATATGTTCTTCACTGTGGTTTTTGAAACTAGAGAGAAGAGGATTGAAACAAAAAAACATGATCAGAAGTAACAATATAAAAATTCTGTTCTAAGGTGATCTCCTGATGAAAATAACATACTGTATCATAAATGCATCCTCTACCATAGCTTAATGCATTCTCTATTGTACTTTAAAATTGTAATACTTATGTTTTTAAATTCTTTTTATTCAACTCTTTTAGCCCTACTTGGAGACTATAAATTAGAAATTTTAAAACCCTGACTTTTTAAACTTTTTCCAGCCTGACATGTCATTGATAAATGTAAATATTTGAAATTATATTTAAATATAAGAAAATTACGGCTGGGTGCAGTGGTTCACGCCTATAATCCCAGCACTTTGGGAGGCTGAGGAGGGCGGATCACCTGAGCTCAGGAGTTGAAGACCAGCATGGCCAACATGTAGAAACCCCATCTCTACTAAAAATACAAAATTAGCCAGGCATGGTGGTGCATGCCTGTAATCCTAGCTATTCAGGAAGTTGAGGCAGGAGAATTGCTTGAACCCCAGGCGGAGGTTGCAGTGAGTTCAGATCGTGCCATTGCACTCCAACCTGGACAACAAGAGTGAAACTCCATCTCAAAAAAATAAAAATTACTTTATTTAGAAAACAAGAGAACTTGCAGTGTAGTGACAATGTCTGTCTATTGTATCACAATCAATTAGCCCATCAATAGTTTTGCTTTTTTTAAAAAAGGAAACTAGATATTGTGTTTTTATTTTATTTTTCAGATCTTTTTATTCTTTTATCCTATTTCAAAGGTCATTTGGCTGCATTTTAAATATACATTAAGAATAGATTAAGTCTGAGATTGACGAGATGCGTTGAAATATCTTAAATTTGCATCTTTGCAATCACCTTGCAATCATTTTCACATCTGCCAAAGCAAGTTTGCAAATTAACCAGTTTTAATGGTGCTCACGGATAGTAAAAGGAACCTCCAGTTTTCCCTTTTCTTTTTTTTTAATGCACTTTCACTCTTGTTGCCCAGGCTGGAGTCCAATGGCACAGTCTCAGCTCACTGCAACCTCTGCCTCCCAGGTTCAAGTGATTCCCCTGCCTCAGCCCCCCAAGTAGCTGGGATTACAGGCATGCATCACCATGCCCAGCTAATTTTTGTATTTTTGGTAGAGACAGGGTTTCACCAGGTTGGTCAGGCTGGTCTCAAACTCCTGACCTCAGGTGATCTGCCCACCTTGGCCTCCCAAAGTGCTGGGATTACAGGCATGAGCCACCACGCCCAGTCCAATTTTCCTTTTATAACACATCTTAACTACTGCCTCCAAAATCTTAAATTAAATACCTTAACTACTGTGTTTTTTGGCTTAAATTCATTAGGCTTTAGTAGAAGTGCTGTGTGCCAACACAAATTTCTTCTCTGTCATGTATGAAGCCAGGAAAGAATGGTATATAATTATTTTGTTTTGAAAATTAGTTTCAGGTTAGATCCACTTCAAAAGCTTGGAGCCCAACTTTGAAGTTTCTTCCACTTCAAAAGCTTTGTCTTGAAGTGTATTATGGAGACAAACACACACACACACACACACACACAGAGAGAGAGAGAGAGAAAGAGACGCATGCACACATGAAGGCATCCTGCATTTTAAGGTTTATTGAGAATTACTTCCTGTGGTAAAAAATAAAAGCCATATAATGAATAGGGAAAGTCAGTCTGACAGAAAACTTGAAGAGATACAGAAATCAAATTTTCCCTTATTTAAAAAAAAAGCCACTAAATGTTTACTTCGCAAGAGTCTTAGGATGCTTTTTCTTTGTGGCTTATTCCTTTAGTAACTTTCATCGAAATAATACAAGTTGTTCATCCTAAATAAGATAATATTGTAAACGGCTTGAGTATTTTTGAAAACCGTAATAAAATTTAAAATAGTATTAAAAAAGGAAGATACCACATAAATCCAAGGCTAAAAGGGGGTACTATTATTTGTCTTATAAAAGGATATATGCTACTTGGTTTTTATTTAGAAGTTGTGTTTGTGGTAGTTCCTTAAAGAAAGGGGTGTTTGTTTTGTTCACTTTCACGTGTCTTTCACTAGAATGGTGCCAATCACATTATACGTACTCGAAAAGCATTTGCTAACTCAATTAATGAATCACTACTAAACCAGAGAGGAAACAGAGAAAAGAGAGCAAAGAGGATAGAATGTTACAGTTTACTACTCATAGACCAGAAAAAAAAAAACAGTGCTGGAAGAAGCCTTCAGAAGTTGGCTAGACCTTTGCTCCTCTAAGTGTGGTCCACAGACCAACAGCAGCTGTGTCGCCTGAGAGTTTATTAGACATGCAGGTTCTCAGAGGCTACTCAGATGTAGTGAATCAGAACCTGCATTTTAACAAGAACCCGAGGTGATTCACATGCACAGTGAAGCTTGCAAAGCCCAGAGTGAGAGGAATATGGTACTCACAGTAGAGTCATATATTGGGACTCAGTGAGTGTCTGATAATTTACTGCAGGATGGAATAGAAATAAGAGAGGCCTGGCCAGGCACAGTGGCTCAAACCTGTAATCCCAGCACTTTGGGCGACTGAGGCGGGTGGATCACGAGGTCAGGAGATCTAGACCATCCTGGCTAACACAGTGAAACCCCGTCTCTACTGAAAATACAAAAAATTATCCGGGCGTGGTGTTGGGCGCCTGTAGTCCCAAATACTCCGGAGGCTGAGGGAGGAGAACGGCGTGAACCCGGGAGGCGGAGCTTGCAGTGAGCCGAGATCACGCCACAGCACTCCAGCCTGGGCAACAGAGTGAGACTCCGTCTCAAAAAAAAGAAAAAGAAAAGAAAAAAGAAATAAGAGAGGCCTTGGAGAAAATGATCCCTCAGCTGATATTGATAAAGAAGAGTCGATCTGAGGAATAGGCACAGGGCTCAAAAGAAAACAGAAGTCTCTGGTCAGAGGCTGGACAAATTGTCAACAAAATATGGTTGAAGACAAAATAGAAGTATTTCTCAATAGGTGGAGAAAACAACAGCAGTGGTGTATTAAGCTGGGTGTCTTAGAAGTCCAGAAAGGTAGTAAGAACCTTTTGCTTCCTTGGATGGTCCATAAAGGTTACAGAGCTTCAGACACTGAACTGAGTATAAGAGAAGGGCTCTGAGCTGAGGTTGGCATAAAAAAAAGGAAGGAAGGAAGGAAAGAAGGAAGGAGAAAAGGAGAAGGGAGAGAGAGAGGGAAGGATCTAGAAAAGCACAAAAGGCAAGACGACCTTAGGAACAAAGAACATGATTAAATATTAAATATTAAAGATCCACTGTGTGACAGACACTGAGCCAGATGTTTTGCATACAATATATGATTAAATCCCATACAATATGCATTAATAACGGAACTTCACAGATGAAAAAATAGCTGAGGCTCAGAGAACCAAAAATAAAACACTAACAGTCATGTCACAAGAATCACACATGAGCAATAAACATACAAAGAGCTCAGCATCAGCAGAAATCAAGGAAATGCAAACCAAGATCAAATGAAATTCCATATTATAGCTATATGGATTGATAAAATGATTGATAAAAATGAAAAAGACTGCAACATTAAGTGTAGTAGCAGGTGTCAATCGATAGAATCTCTTCTGAATTACTAATGAAGTATAAATTGATATAATTACTTTGGAAAAATTTGAGCATTATCTTATAAAATTGAAGATGTGCATATGCTTCAACCTAGCAATTTCATTCTTAGACATATGCTCTTAGCTAAAGACAATCTCACAAGTACGAGCAAGAAGACATCAACAAGAATGTTCATACCGGGGTGGAGCAAGATGGCCGAACAGGAACAGCTCCAGTCTCCAACTCCCAGCGCGAGTGACACAGAAGACCGGTGATTTCTGCATTTTCAACTGAGGTACTGGGTTCATCTCACTAGGGAGTGCCAGACAATCGGTGCTGGTCAGCTGCTGCAGCCCGACCAGCGAGAGCTGAAGCAGGGTGAGGCATCGCCTCATCTGGGAAGCCCAAGGGGAAAGGGAATCCCTTTTCCTAGCCAGGGGAATTGAGACACACAACACCTGGAAAATCGGGTAACTCCCACCCCAATACTGCACTTTAAGCAAACAGGCACACCAGGAAATTATATCCCACACCTGGCCGGGAGGGTCCCATGCCCACGGAGCCTCCCTCATTGCTAGCACAGCAGTCTGTGATCTACCGGCAAGGCAGCAGCAAGGCTGGGGGAGGGGCGCCCGCCATTGCTGAGGCTTAAGTAGGTAAACAAAGCCGCTAGGAAACTCAAACTGGGTGGAGCTCACAGCAGCTCAAGGAAACCTGCCTGTCTCTGTAGACTCCACCTCTGGGGACAGGGCACAGTAAACAACAAAAGCAGCAGAAACCTCTGCAGACGCAAACGACTCTGTCTGACAGCTTTGAGGAGAGCAGTGGATCTCCCAACACGGAGGTTGAGATCTCAGAAGGGACAGACTGCCTGCTCAAGTGGGTCCCTGACCCCTGAGTAGCCTAACTGGGAGACATCCCCCACTAGGGGCAGTCTGACACCCCACACCTCACAGGGTGGAGTACACCCCTGAGAGGAAGCTTCCAAAGCAAGAATCAGACAGGTACACTCGCTGTTCAGAAATATTCTATCTTCTGCAGCCTCTGCTGCTGACACCCAGGCAAACAGGGTCTGGAGTGGACCGCAAGCAATCTCCAACAGACCTACAGCTGAGGGTCCTGACTGTTAGAAGGAAAACTATCAAACAGGAAGGACACCTACACCAAAACCCCATCAGTACGTCACCATCATCATCAAAGACCAGCGGCAGATAAAACCACAAAGATGGGGAAAAAGCAGAGCAGAAAAGCTGGAAATTCAAAAAATAAGAGCGAATCTCCCCCGGCAAAGGAGCGCAGCTCATCGCCAGCAACGGATCAAAGCTAGACGGAGAATGACTTTGACGAGATGAGAGAAGAAGGCTTCAGTCCATCAAATTTCTCAGAGCTAAAGGAGGAATTACGTACCCAGCGCAAAGAAACTAAAAATCTTGAAAAAAAAGTGGAAGAATTGATGGCTAGAGTAATTAATGCAGAGAAGGTCATAAACGAAATGAAAGAGATGAAAACCATGACACAAGAAATACGTGACAAATGCACAAGCTTCAGTAACCGACTCGATCAACTGGAAGAAAGAGTATCAGCGATTGAGGATCAAATGAACGAAATGAAGCAAGAAGAGAAACCAAAAGAAAAAAGAAGAAAAAGAAATGAACAAAGCCTGCAAGAAGTATGGGATTATGTAAAAAGACCAAATCTACGTCTGATTGGGGTGCCTGAAAGTGAGGGGGAAGATGGAACCAAGTTGGAAAACACTCTTCAGGATATCATCCAGGAGAACTTCCCCAACCTACTAGGGCAGGCCAACATTCAAATCCAGGAAATACAGAGAACGCCACAAAGATACTCCTCGAGAAGAGCAACTCCAAGACACATAATTGCCAGATTCACCAAAGTTGAAATGAAGGAAAAAATCTTAAGGGCAGCCAGAGAGAAAGGTCGGGTTACCCACAAAGGGAAGCCCATCAGACTAACAGCAGATCTCTTGGCAGAAACTATACAAGCCAGAAGAGAGTGGGGGCCAATATTCAACATTCTTAAAGAAAAGAATTTTCAACCCAGAATTTCATATCCAGCCAAACTAAGTTTCATAAGTGAAGGAGAAATAAAATCCTTTACAGATAAGCAAATGCTTAGAGATTTTGTCACCACTAGGCCTGCCTTACAAGAGACCCTGAAGGAAGCACTAAACATGGAAAGGAACAACCAGTACCAGCCATTGCAAAAACATGCCAAAATGTGAAGACCATCGAGGCTAGGAAGAAACTGCATCAACTAACGAGCAAAATAACCAGTTAATATCATAATGGCAGGATCAAGTTCACACATAACGATATTAACCTTAAATGTAAATGGACTAAATGCTCCAATTAAAAGATACAGACTGGCAAACTGGATAAAGAGTCAAGACCCATCAGTCTGCTGTATTCAGGAGACCCATCTCACACGCAGAGACATACATAGGCTCAAAATAAAGGGATGGAGGAAGATTTACCAAGCAAATGGAGAACAAAAAAAAGCGGGGGTTGCAATACTAGTCTCTGATAAAACAGACTTTAAACCATCAAAGATCAAAAGAGACAAAGAAGGCCATTACATAATGGTAAAAGGATCAATTCAACAGGAAGAGCTAACTATCCTAAATATATATGCACCCAATACAGGAGCACCCAGATTCACAAAGCAAGTCCTTAGAGACTTACAAAGAGACTTAGACTCCCATACAATAATAATGGGAGACTTCAACACTCCACTGTCAACATTAGACAGATCAACGAGACAGAAAGTTAACAAGGATATCCAGGAATTGAACTCATCTCTGCAGCAAGCAGACCTAATAGACATCTATAGAACTCTCCACCCCAAATCAACAGAATATACATTCTTCTCAGCACCACATCACACTTATTCCAAAATTGACCACATAATTGGAAGTAAAGCACTCCTCAGCAAATGTACAAGAACAGAAATTATAACAAACTGTCTCTCAGACCACAGTGCAATCAAACTAGAACTCAGGACTAAGAAACTCAATCAAAACCACTCAACTACATGGAAACTGAACAACCTGCTCCTGAATGACTACTGGGTACATAACCAAAGGAAGGCAGAAATAAAGATGTTCTTTGAAACCAATGAGAACAAAGATACAACATACCAGAATCTCTGGGACACATTTAAAGCAGTGTGTAGAGGGAAATTTATAGCACTAAATGCCCACAAGCAATAGCAGGAAAGATCTAAAATTGACACTCTAACATCACAATTAAAAGAACTAGAGAAGCAAGAGCAAACACATTCAAAAGCTAGCAGAAGGCAAGAAATAACTAAGATCAGAGCAGAACTGAAGGAGATAGAGACACAAAAAACCCTCCAAAAAATCAATGAATCCAGGAGTTGGTTTTTTGAAAAGATCAACAAAATAACAGACCGCTAGCAAGACTAATAAAGAAGAAAAGAGAGAAGAATCAAATAGATGCAATAAAAAATGATAAAGGGGATATCACCACCGACCCCACAGAAATACAAACTACCATCAGAGAATACTATAAACACCTCTATGCAAATAAACTAGAAAATCTAGAAGAAATGGATAATTTCCTGGACACTTACACTCTTCCAAGGCTAAACCAGGAAGAAGTTGAATCCCTGAATAGACCAATAGCAGGCTCTGAAATTGAGGCAATAATTAATAGCCTACCAACCAAAAAAAGTCCAGGACCAGATGGATTCACAGCTGAATTCTACCAGAGGTACAAGGAGGAGCTGGTACCATTCCTTCTGAAACTATTCCAATCAATAGAAAAAGAGGGAATCCTCCCTAACTCATTTTATGAGGCCAACATCATCCTGATACCAAAGCCTGGCAGAGACACAACTAAAAAAGAGAATTTTAGACCAATATCCCTGATGAACATCAATGCAAAAATCCTCAATAAAATACTGGCAAACCGGGTTCAGCAGCACATCAAAAAGCTTATCCACCATGATCAAGTGGGCTTCATCCCTGGGATGCAAGGCTGGTTCAACATTCGCAAATCAATAAACATAATCCAGCATATAAACAGAACCAAAGACAAGAACCACATGATTATCTCAATAGATGCAGAAAAGGCCTTTGACAAAATTCAACAGCCCTTCATGCTAAAAACGCTCAATAAATTCGGTATTGATGGAATGTACCTCAAAATAATAAGAGCTATTTATGACAAACCCACAGCCAATATCATACTGAATGGGCAAAAACTGGAAAAATTCCCTTTGAAAACTGGCACAAGACAGGGATGCCCTCTCTCACCACTCCTATTCAACATAGTGTTGGAAGTTCTGGCTAGGGCAATCAGGCAAGAGAAAGAAATAAAGGGTATTCAGTTAGGAAAAGAAGAAGTCAAATTGTCCCTGTTTGCAGATGACATGATTGTATATTTAGAAAATCCCATTGTCTCAGCCCAAAATCTCCTTAAGCTGATAAGCAACTTCAGCAAAGTCTCAGGATACAAAATTAATGTGCAAAAATCACAAGCATTCTTATACACCAGTAACAGACAAACAGAGAGCCAAATCATGAATGAACTTCCATTCACAATCGCTTCAAAGAGAATAAAATACCTAGGAATCCAACTTACAAGGGATGTAAAGGACCTCTTCCAGGAGAACTACAAACCACCGCTCAGTGAAATAAAAGGGGACACAAACAAATGGAAGAACATACCATGCTCATGGATAGGAAGAATCAATATCGTGAAAATGGCCATACTGCCCAAGGTTATTTATAGATTCAATGCCATCCCCATCAAGCTACCAATGAGTTTCTTCACAGAATTGGAAAAAACTGCTTTAAAGTTCATATGGAACCAAAAAAGAGCCCGCATCTCCAAGACAATCCTAAGTCAAAAGAACAAAGCTGGAGGCATCACACTACCTGACTTCAAACTATACTACAAGGCTACAGTAACCAAAACAGCATGGTACTGGTACCAAAACAGAGATATAGACCAATGGAACAGAACAGAGTCCTCAGAAATAATACCACACATCTACAGCCATCTGATCTTTGACAAACCTGAGAGAAACAAGAAATGGGGAAAGGATTCCCTATTTAATAAACGGTGCTGGGAAAATTGGCTAGCCATAAGTAGAAAGCTGAAACTGGATCCTTTCCTTACTCCTTACACGAAAATTAATTCAAGATGGATTAGAGACTTAAATGTTAGACCTAATACCATAAAAACCCCAGAGGAAAACCTAGGTAGTACCATTCAGGACATAGGCATGGGCAAAGACTTCATGTCTAAAACACCAAAAGCAATGGCAGCAAAAGCCAAAATTGACAAATAGGATCTCATTAAACTAAAGAGCTTCTGCACAGCAAAAGAAACTACCATCAGAGTGAACAGGCAACCTACAGAATGGGAGAAAATGTTTGCAATCTACTCATCTGACAAAGGGCTAATATCCAGAACCTACAAAGAACTCAAACAAATTTACAAGAAAAAAACAAACAGCCCCATCAAAAAGTGGGCAAAGGATATGAACAGACATTTCTCAAAAGAAGACATTCATACAGCCAACAGACACATGAAAAAATGCTCATCATCACTGGCCATCAGAGAAATGCAAATCAAAACCACAATGAGATACCATCTCACACCAGTTAGAATGGCGATCATTAAAAAGTCAGGAAACAACAGGTGCTGGAGAGGATGTGGAGAAATAGGAACACTTTTACACTGTTGGTGGGGTTGTAAACTAGTTCAACCATTATGGAAAACAGTATGGCAATTCCTCAAGGATCTAGAACTAGATGTACCATATGACCCAGCCATCCCATTACTGGGTATATACCCAAAGGACTATAAATCATGCTGCTATAAAGACACATGCACACGTATGTTTATTGCGGCACTATTCACAATAGCAAAGACTTGGAATCAACCCAAAGGTCCATCAGTGACAGACTGGATTAAGAAAATGTGGCACATATACACCATGGAATACTGTGCAGCCATAAAAAAGGATGAGTTTGTGTCCTTTGTAGGGACATGGATACAGCTGGAAACCATCATTCTTAGCAAACTATCACAAGAACAGAAAACCAAACACCGCATGTTCTCACTCATAGGTGGGAACTGAACAATGAGATCACTTGGATTCGGGAAGGGGAACATCACACACTGGGGCCTATCATGGTGGTGGGGGAGGGGGGAGGGATTGCATTGGGAGTTATACCTGATGTAAATGACGAGTTGATGGGTGCTGACAAGTTGATGGGTGCAGCACACCAACATGGCACAAGTATACATATGTAACAAACCTGCACGTTATGCACATGTACCCTAGAACTTAAAGTATAATAATAATAAATTAATTTTAAAAAAAAAGAAAAGAAAATGTGGCACATATAGACCATGGAATACTATACAGCCACAAAAAAGGATGAGTTCATGTCCTTTGCAGGGACATGGATGAAAGTGGAAACCATCATTCTCAGCAAACTATCACAAGAACAGAAAACCAAACCTCACATGTTCTCACTCATAAGTTGGAATTGAACAATGAGAACACGTGGTGGACACAGGGAGGTGAATATCACACACTGGGGCCTGTCAGGGGGTGGTGGTCTGGGGGAGGAATAGCATTAAGAGAAATACCTAATGTAAATGATGAGTTGATGGGTGCAACAAACCAACATGTCACATGTAAACCTATGTAACAAACCTGCACATTGTGCACATGTACCCCAGAACTTAACGTATAATAAAAATTTAAAAAAAAAAAAAAAATAGCACAGAACTCCAAAAATAAATATGGTCAATTGTTAAGGGTTAAAAAAAAAAAATTAGGAAACAACAGGTGCTAGAGAGGATGTGGAGAAATAGGAACCCTTTTACACTGTTGGTGGGAGTGTAAATTAGTTCAACCATTGTGGAAGACAGTATGGCAATTCCTCAAGGATCTAGAACTAGAAATACCATTTGACCTAGCAATCCCATTACTGGGTATATACCAAAGGATTGTAAATCATGCTGCTGTAAAGACACATGCACATGTATGTTTATTGTGGCACTGTTCACAATAGCAAAGACTTTAAACCAACCCAGATGCCTATCAATGATAGACTGGATAAAGAAAATGTGACATATATACACCATGGAATACTATGCAGCCATAGGACATTAAAGGATGAGTTCATGTCCTTTGCAGGGACATGGATGACACTGGAAATCATCATTCTCAGCAAATCAACGCAAGAACAGAAAACCAAACATGGCATATTCTCACTTTTAAGTGGGAGTTAAACAATGAGAACACATGGACACACAGAGGGGAATATCACACACTGGGGCTTGTCAGAGGGTGGGGGCCTTGGGAGGGGATAGCATTAAGAGAAACACCTAATGTAGATGACGAGTTGATGGGTGCAGCAAACCACCATGGCACGTGTATACCTATGTAACAAGCCTGCACGTTCTGCACATGTACCCCAGAACTTAAAGTATAATAATTTTGAAAAAGGCCTTCTAAAAAGAGTGACAGGTCAGTATTTGGAGGTGAAAATAAATTATGATGGGAAATAAAACTGTGTTATGAAAAAAATGTCACTGAAAATGGTCATGAGGATTGTTGGATCTTGGAAAGTGATATTCCCATAGTAAAGGGATTATCTCTGGTGAAACCCTGCTGAATTTGACTGCTTGTAAAATTGTATGATGGAGTCCAAAAGGAAGGTCAACATTAGAGACCAACTGTGGCTTAGATGCAAACACCAGAGCAGGAGCAGTGAAAAAGACTGATGAAGAAACAAAGAAAAGAGACCTCTAGAGAATATTTGCCTTCAGAGGGCAGAAAGAGGAAGAGAAATCAGTGAAGGAGACAATAAAAGCAAAGCGGTAGGAAACTTAAAAGAATTCAGTATTATGGAAGTTCGGATCGAGAGTACTGAAATACATGAAATAATGCAAAAGGGACAAGGAGATGAAGGACTGAGAAATCACCATCAGATGCAAACATTTTTGTTTTGCATTGTTTTGATCATTAAAGACAACTTTAGTAGAGTGTGAAAATTAAGCAAATGCACACTTAATGAACATTTTCTATGTTCTGAGCATTTTACATATACCATCTAATTTAATTTCCCAACCTTAAACATGAGAGTAGACATTACTGTTCCTATCTTAGATATTTTTTTTAAAAGCTGTCAGAAACAGAGTGAAGAAGTAAGAATTCAAATCAGGTTTATTCAACTATAAAGTTCATGCTATATCCCCCACAGTGCTCCCAAAGGTTTAAGAAGTAACTGAAACGGGAAGGAATTTTTTAAGCCTCCTTGTAAGGAAATAGTAGCTAGCACTTACTGAATGCTTACATGCAATAGGTCCTGTTCTGAGAGCTTTGCTTATTTCATCTTAATCATCACAATAACTGTAGGGGGACTCAGTGGTGTGCCTGAGCCATCTGGCATTTGCTCTACAGAGCTAAACGTGGGCATCTCATCCCAACTCAGAGATCATTGAAGTCATATTAGTAGCCTGAAGTCAGCCAATGTGGGAGTATTTTCACAATGGAAATTGGCACACTCACAAATCTCGGCTTCCTATCTCACCTGCCCCTAGAACTGTTTTTAATAACACACCACAGTTATGTTTACACCCATTTTATAGTGGAGGGAGCTCTTTCACATCACACAGCTAATAAAAGCCAGAACTAAAATTGAAACCAGGCAGTCTAGCTATCAAGCCTAGATTTTTAGAACTTGAGATGGTGACAGGATCCAGGGAAAGTATGTTGTAGCAGAAAATCGATATGTTTAGAGGCAGAGGAAGCAGGGCAAGTGGAGGAGGTAAAACTGAAGATGTGAAAGAGTCTGGGGGTTATACATAAAGTGCGATCAAGTAAGAGGACAGGGAAAACGGAACTACCAGCTCAGATATCAGCTTTGGACTCAGCAAAGACAAGCGACGGTTTTTACCTAGAAAAGATGGAACACGAGTCCACAGGCATTTTGGAGGTGGCAAGAAGGAAAATTAAGACATACATGTGATAGAGAGCTCAATCTTGTCAATAAAATTGAAGCCAAGGTTATTTGTCAAGAGCAACATGACAGAGATAAGTTGGGAACAGAGAGAGCTCAATCTTGTCAATAAAATTGGGGCCAAGGTTATTTGTCAAGAGCAACATGACAGAGATAAGTTTGAAATATTTAAAAAGCAAGGGCTGGGCACTGTGGCTCATGCCTGTAATCCCAGTACTTTCAGAGGCCAAGGTGGGCAGATCATCTGAGGTCAGGAGTTCAAGACCAGCTTGGCCAACATGGTGAAATCCTGTCTCTACTAAAAATACAAAAATTAGCCAGGCATGGATTGTGGGTGCCTGTAATCCCAGCTACTCAGGAGGCTGAGGCAGCAGAATCACTTGAACCCGAGAATTGGAGGTTGGAGTGAGCGGAGATAGCGCCACTGCATTCCAGCCTGTGCAACAGAGCGAGACTCCATCTCAAAAAACAAAAAAGCAAAAAAAGTTTTGAAATATTATTGTCTATAATCTTTCATCAGCCCTATCTTAGATATTTGAAAATTATATAAAAAATATATAAATATATGATACATAGAAACATATTAAGTGAGAGGCTGGAATCCCATTATGTGATTAATATGCTACAATTTACTACAATGAAATTGCACACAGCCACTTCGTTTGCTCAACAAGCATAGGTAATGCAATCTGCATATCTGCTATCTGGCCAGTAGGGCTATCTGCCAATGTTAGGCCATGTGGAAGAAGCTGGCTTTATTTTACTAGTTTGCATTGCCTAGGGAGACGAATGATTAGTAAAATACGTTCAGTAGGATGATGATTATTTGCAGTTATTTTGACATTATGGATAAGACCACTAAGAAATAAAACCAGAAATCTGCCCTGAAGGAAGTATGTTTGCAACCAATTGGATTTCATTTAAAATAATTATAATAATATATCTGAATCTTAGTAGTGACAGCTTCCTCAAAATTTTCTAATAATATTTCTAATAATATTCGTGTGATACGAGTTTAACTAATTTCTGGTAACTAAATCAGAAGCAGAGGATGTCTCTGAAATGAACTTACACAGTTTTAAAGTGATTCAAATTGTGGCAGAATCAGGTTGACTCAACTTTTTTGAAGATTTGCCAGAACTTTTTTCTGGCATTATCTTCTTATACACAGATGCTGACATCCTGATGTCAGCATCCTGATGTTTGGTTTTACATTTTTTTTTACATGATAGATATGTGGGAGTGAAATGTGCATAATGTATAAAAAGTGAGTCATAAACTACACATCAAAAGTACACTAAGTGCAAAAAAATCTTAGGTTCTTCATGAAGTCTCAATTTGTATAGAATTGATGTTTTCAGGCTTGTTAAAAATTTAACTTGACTGACAGTGCGCAGCAAATAAATTTAACAGATTCAATTTATTTTACTTTTATTCTTAAAGAAAAACAAATTGAAGTCTTTTAAAATCAGTTAATCTTTTTGACAAAAAGGAACTTTGTAGGAAGAAAAGCATGCCTATAAGGATCCAAGCTTTCTTTCCTCCTAGACTTTCTTCTGAATTGTTCTCCTCTTGAATAGCTTCTCTTCCACATGAGTATACCCATATTGGGCTGATTTTCAGCTAGTTACTGCTATCCAGGTGTTCTCTTAAGACTCGGAGTCAGCCAAAGGTATAAACTCAATCAAACCTTTTCCACAGGACATTGTGATGTATTTCCTTGGGCTTTATCAATGTAAGTTAAATTTTTATTTTATTTACTAGGTGCAGTAGTTCCCTTCCATGTATTTTCCCTAGTGAAAAAGGAAAGCCCCTTGAGAATAATTCGAAAACTCTCTACAGCTTTGTATCTTTTACATTTCCCCTCTTCGACTAGAGTGAACAAACACAGAGACAGTAACTGCACACAGCAAAGGAAATGATGCCCGCGTTTTGTGCTACTTTTTCTTTTATCTCCCTATTGTGCACAGTCAGTGCTCCATCTTCAAGAGCAAAATGGCATCTGTGATGTACTTCTTCTTAATATACCACAGACATCATATTTGGCCAAAAACCATGCTCAGAAATTTAGATTCTGAAGGTTGTATGATTTTTTAAACCTTACATTGGCTATTTGTGCCAACAACTAAAACAACTAGTTCTAGAAACCCAGCTACATTTCAAATAGAGAACTTTGGCTTTGTTCCTCACTGAAGTATGTTAGTTCATAAATTCAAACTAGTTCTCAAGTGATACAACAGGTATAGCACATAAATGTGTCAGTAAGAAAAAAACATCAGAGCTTTCCTAGAATTATTCTGCAAAGCACCAAATAAATATTAGGGATCCCACACCAGGATAGCAATAGATCTTAGGTATTGTTCCTTTTAATACAGGTCTGTATACATCTGTAATTTTTTCTGCATATCATGCTGTTTTAGCACCAAGCAAGCCTGTGTTTTATGTTCACTGTAGAGAAGCATCTGTCTTTCTGACCGCAATTACTCTAAGTTTAGATTTGAGAGGCACCATCAGCCATGATTTACATAGCTCACATTAGTCCTGTTTGGTTTGCACAGAGTTTATGGAGCTTACTGGGCCTTTTCACGGTGCAGCACTAGCTGCAGCTCCCTGTCATGCTGGGAGTGGCTGGTTCCCATTACTCTGGACTGATTCAGACTTTCACGCCTCGATCCACCTGTGAGTCCATCTGTGCACACAGGTGCTCATGAAGGTGGGGGTGGAGTGAAGATTCAATCATTAACCTGTTCTCCCACCGTACAAAACAACTGACCTTATTTCCTGTCCCAGGTGGCCTAACATGCTATACCTTCTCTTCCCTACCTCTTTTCCACTCACCCACTGCAATGAGAGTTTTCTATAATTTTACTATTTAAAAAATCTTGCCCATTATGTGAGGTCTGTTTAAGGAATCTGTATAGATTAATCTATATGAAGTTGTCCATATTTGACCTCCAAAAATGGCAATTCCATATGATTCCAACCTTAAAGCTCTATTCAAATACTTTTCCAGTACAGTAAAATATACTGCTAGTCCAAGAAATGTTGATTTTCAGGCTGTAAAATATTGCATACTGCCACATTTTTCACAATGCAATAATCAATCACATTTTTTTTTATTAAATACGTATATCATGTCATGAAGACATTTAAATAGAATTTCAGATTCTATAATTTGGGAAGAAAATTTTTCAGCCAACTGTGGCTAATTCACTCATCGGTTTCTCTTTGTTATTCTCCCTACACACCTTTCATATTGCATTAACAACCGTCTCAGAAAATAAGAAGATAGAGACAAGTGTAAATCAAACTGATTTTCCTGATGGTTTACAATTCTGGTAACTTTTTATTAAGAACTAGATTGAAATGGGGTTTCAAGATTAAGCAAATGTCTATGTTCTCTTTCTTTGTAGAAAATTGAATGCCAATTGCAGATATAATAGGAAAATAGATACCTATGTTATCATCCATAAAATTTCCCAGAACTTCCAAAGTAATTTTCATCCAGTCAAATACAGCATTATGTGATTATGTGGAGCCAATAACACAAAACCAAACAATGGAATCCTCTAAAACACTTTTCTGGGGAAACTAGATAGGCTGTGAATTCTCTAGAGCATTGTATCACAAAATTAATACTACATACAAAAAGCATGTAAAAGGTAGAAGGCAACTTGGGAAACAGGACAGTAAGACATAAAAGGAAGCTTATATTTATGTAATACTTTTTTCTTTATGTGGGGTCTAGTAATTAGATGCATTTAGTAAATTATGTTTCCGTTATAAACTAAAAAGATCATTTAATTCTCACAGAGTATTTATCTTACCTAGATTACCAGGAATTCTATACCTTTGAAAAGAATTATTATCTATGTACTTCCAGTGCTTTAATTTCATAGCTCTTTTGTAGATTACACAAGAATAGCAAAAAATAAAGTAAACCAGATACTCTACATCTCTGGATTTAAAATAATTTCTAGCATCTTCATGATATTTCTGATCAATTGTTCATCTTCATTTGGTTTATATTTTGCTTTTTGTACAACTAGAGATATCACAGTAAAATGAAAAGTTTTCCAAAATTGTGTATACCTTTCAAAGTGCATTATAGATACAAGAAACCTTGAATTGACTGACATTTAACTATTGTCATCAAATCTTTACATTTTGAAACTTAAAATTTGTAGCACTTCTATAATTTCATTATTTTGCTTCAAACTGAATTAATTACTGTCAAATTTTGTATACTGATTTTTAGCCAGTCATATTTCTTTCTGTTTTAATCATCTATCTTTCCTTTCCCCAGTTTTAATAATTTTTATCTTCTTAATAATTCCTACATGATAAAAGACTTCCAAAGAAAATTAAAAGACAAGTAGTAATTGGGAGAAAATATTTTCAACATATGTAACAGGAAAAGCATTAATACCAACATATTAGAAGAATTCCTAAAAATCAATGATAGAAATACTTCCACATCTGGAAAGATACAACAAATGTACTTTACCCTATACCTCTCACCAGAAACAACTAAAAGCCCTGGATATTACACATAAAACAAACATAAGAAACCTGAAAGATGGAGAGAACAAAGCAGACTGGCTGGAGAACCTGAGGTACAACACAGTGGCGAGTTCCCTGAATCTTCTTTCTGCCTCATTTAGCCCAGACTTCAAGCTGAAGAAGCTGACAACCGAGAAATGCCAACGGGCACAGACAAAAGAAACCCCAATAAAAGTCACTGACTCTAGACAAAGGACCATGAGAGGGGAAGCCTAGCAAAACAGAAAAATCTTAGACAATAACCATTCTACACCACCAAACACTACAAAAAACACTGCCCCTCCCCCACCCCTACTCATGCCAGCAAAGAGAAGTACGGAGCCCACATTTCCATTTTTGCAAGGCTGTAGCCAGGAACCCAAACACTGCCCCACTGGGATGGCATCAGAGATGGCCTAGTGGAAACTCAATTTTCACTATCACCCAGCAGTAGTAAGACCACTCCACCATGGTGACAGTGGAGACACGTGGGGAACAGGAACTTTCCCCATCGCCCAGCAGTAAAAAGGAAGCACCTCCTTCACATGTCCATGGAGGCCAAGGGAAATCTGGATTTGTATCTCTGCTTGACAGTAACAAGGCAGATCTCTCCCTTCCCTTGCCACAGCAGTGTCAGAAAAAGACAGTTCAAATGGAAAATTTAAATAAGATCTATGGTCTCGTAACACAATACAAAGGTGGGAATGAAAACCATTCTTCATACCATAAACAAGGAATATCTCAAACTGCATGAGAAGACAGTCAACACATATCAACACTAAGATGGTAGAGATGTTTAAAGTATCTGACAAAGGCCTTAAAGCAGCCATGATAAAGATGATGCAATAAACAATTATGACAATGCTCAAAACAAATTAAAGAGTAGAAAGCCTCAGTAGAGGAATACGAAGAAGACATAAAGAAGAATCAGATGGAAATTTTAGAACTAAAAAATACAATAACAAAAATAAATAGCTCAGTAGGGGGAATGAACAGCAGAATGGAAGAGAGGAAAGACTCAGTGAATTGGAAGATAGAACTATCAAAATCACCCAATCTAAGCAACAAAGAAAAAAAAATAGACTGAAAAAGTGGACAGTGTTTCAGGGACCTGTGAGACTGTAATAAAAGATCTAATGTTCATGTCATTGTAGTCCTGGAAGGAGGGGACAAAGACATTGAGGCTGAAAGTTCTTGAAGAAATAATGATTGAAAACTTCTCAAATTTGGCAGGAGACATAAACCTACAGAATTAAGAATGTAAGCAAATCCCAAACAAGATAAACTCAAAGAAATTCACACCAAAATGCATCATAATTAAAATTCTGAGAAAGAAAAGATCTTTAAAGCAGCCAGAGAAACAGCATCTTACTTATAGGAGAAAAATAATTAGAATGAGAGCAGACTTCTCGTCAGAAACCATAAAAGCAAGAAGGAAGTGACACAATATTTTCAGGTACTGAAAGACAAGCACTTTCAACCCAGAATCCTCTATCCTTCAGAAATATCCAGTGAAAATATCCTTCAGAAATAAAGTGGGCTAGATGTAGTATCTCACGCCTGTAAACCCAGCACTTTGGGAGGCCGAGGCAGATGGATCACTTGATGTCAGGAATTCAAGACAGGCCTGGCCAACATGGTGAAATCCCATCTCTACTGAAACCACAAAAATTATCCAGGTGTGATGGCAGGCACCTGTAATCCCAACCACTTGGGAAGCTGAGGTCAGAGAATTGTGTGAACCTGGGAGGCAAAGGGGTGCTGTCAGCTGAGATCGTGCCATTGAACTGCAGCCTAGGTGAAAAAGTGAGACTCTGTCATAAAAAAAAAATAATAAATTTTAAAAAAAGAAAAAAAGTGGAGGCTGAGCATGGTGGTTCACACCTGTAATCTCAACACTTTGGGAGCCCAAGGTAAGGGGAGGATCACTTGAGGTTAGGAGTTTGAGCCCAGGCTGGTCTCAAACAAAAACTTACACAAACTTTGACACACAGTGAGACTCTGTGTCTACTAAAAATAAAAAAAAAATCAGCCAGGCATGGTAGCTACTCAGGAGGCTGAGGCAGAAGGATCACTTGAGCCAGGAGTTTGAGGCTGCAGTGAGCTGTCATCAAACCACTGCACTCTAGCCTGGGCAGCAGAACAAGACTCAGTCTCTAAAATATAAAGATAAACAAATGAATGATAAAGGGGAAACCAAGATATTCTCAGATAAAGAGAAGCTAAAAGAATTTGTCACCAGCAGACCTATCTTAAAAGAATGGCTAATGAGGTCGGGCATGGTGGCTCATGCCTGTAATCCCAGCACTTTGGGAGGCCGAGGAGGGTGGACCATGTGAGGTCAGTAGTTTGAGACCAGTTTGGTCAACATGGTGAAACCCCATCCCTACTAAAAATACAAAAATTAGCCAGGCTAATGGTAGTGCACGCCCGTAATCCCAGTTACACAGGAGGCTGAGACAGGAGAATTGCTTGAATCTGGAAGGCAGAGGCTGCAGTGAGCCAAGATCATGCCATTACACTCCAGCCTGGGCAACAGAGCAAGACTTCATCTCAAAAAAAAAAGAGAGAGAGAGAGAGAATGACTAACAATAGTCCTCTAAACAGAAAGGAAATCATTTAAAAAGGAACTTTGGAACATCAGAAAGAAAGAGCACAGTAAGCAAAAATATGGGCACTTACAGTAGGCTTTCCTTCTCCCCTTCAAGTTTCTAAATTATGGTTAATGACTGAAGCAAAAATTAAACTGTCTGATATGGCTCTACATACACAAGTATACAGAGGAAATATTTAAGGCAGTTATACTATAAATAAGCGAGACAAGAAGATATAAATAAAGGTAAGTTCTCTATATTTTACTCAAACTGGTAAAATGATAGCAATCAACTGAAACACCAGTCAAGGTTATATATAATGTAATACCTAGAGCAACCACTAACATACAAAGAGATACACTCAAGAAAAATTATAAATAAATCAAAACGGAGTTCTAAAATTCTAGGAAATGTTCAAGTAAATCACAGGAAGGTAGGAAAAAAAACTAAATGGAAAACGTAGAGAATAAACAAGACAAAAAGTAAAAGTGACAGACTTAAAGCCTAAAATATCAATAATTATACTAAATTCAAATGCTCTAAATATACCAATTAAAAGACAGCAATTCTAAATGTGTACACACCAAAAAAAAACAAAACTGCAAAATATGTGAAGCAAATACTTATGGAATAATTATAGTTGGAAACCTCCACATTCTCTCAACAGTTGATAAATTAACTAGACAGAAAATCAGCTAGAATATAAAATTCAACAACACCATCAACCAACAGCATCTAATGACATTTTTGGAACACTATACCCAACAACAGAATTTTTTTCAAGTACTTGTGAAACATATACCAAGATAGACCATATCCTAAGCCATAAAACAAACCTTAGCAATTTTAAAAGAATTGAAATCATACCAAGTATGTTCTTTGAATACAACATAATCAAACTAAAAATCAATGACAGAAAAGGAACAGAAAAATCTCTAGACATCTTGAAACTAAACATAATAAATAATACATGGGTTAAAAAAGAAATTATAAGGGAAATTTAAAAGTACATTGAAGTGAATTAAAACACAATGTAGCTCTGGGCATGGTGGCTCACACCTGTAATCCCAGCACTTTGGGAGTGGTATCACTTGAGCCCAGGAATTCAAGACTAGCCTGTAACATGGAGAAATCCTGTCTCTACCAAAAATACAAAAAATTTCCCAGGCACAGTGGCTTGTGCCTGTCGTCCCAGCTACTCAGGAGGCTGAGATGGGAGGATCACTTGAGCCTGGGAAGTGGAGGTTGTAGTAAGCCAAGATATCACACCACTGCACTCCAACTTGGGTAATAGAATGAGACCCTGTCTCTCTCTATATATATATAAATATATATATATGTGTGTGTGTGTGTGTATGCATCACAGCTAAAGCAGTGCTCAGAGAGAAATTTATAGCACTAAATGCATACATTAGAAAAGAAGAAAAGTCTCAAATCAATCATCCAAGCCCTGTTCACAATAGCAAAGACTTGGGACCAACCCAAATGTCCATCAATGATAGACTGGATAAAGAAAATGTGGCATACATACACCATGGAATACTATGCTGCCATAGGACATCAAAGGATGAGTTCATGTCCTTTGCAGGGACATGGATGACGCTGGAAATCATCATTCTCAGCAAACTTAACACAGGAAGAAAAAAAAAAACAAACACCACATGTTCTCACTCATAAGTGGGAGTTGAACAATGAGAACACATGGACACAGGGAGGGGAACATCACACACCGGGGCCTGTTGGCGGGTGGGGGGTTAGGGGAGGGTTAGCATTAGGAGAAACACCTAATGTAGATGACAGGTTGATGGGTGCAGCAAACTACCATGGCACGTGTATACCTATGTAACAAAGCTGCACGTCCTGCACATGTATCCCAGAACTTAAGGTATAATAAAAAAATAAAATAAATAATAAAAAATTAAAAATCATCCAAGCCCTCACTTCAACAACTTAGAAAATGAAGATCAAAAGAAATCTGAAGGAAGCAGAAAAATAAGAAATTATCACTTCTATGTACTAGCAAAGGGTCCAGGCACAATAAAATTAGAAAGCAATAACATTTAGAGTAACCCAAAGAAAAAAATAACTATATAGCTGTAAATCTAACAAAACAGGTACAGGACATGTATGCTGAAAACTACAAAATGCTGATGAGTGAAATCAAAGAATATCTAAACAAATGAATAGAAGATACACTATATTCACAGACTAGATGATCCAACATAGTAAAGACCCCAACTGATATACTGGCTTAAAGCAATTCCCACCAAAGTCTCAGCAAGATTTTTGTAGACCTAAAAGATACTATTCTAAAATTTAGATGGAAAGAAAAAAGGAAGTAGAATAGCTAAAACAATTTTGTAAAGGATTGATAAAATAGGAGGAATCAGTCTACATGATGATTTCAACAATTATTTATAAAAGTTGTCTGGTATTGGTGGAATGATAGACACATACATTAATGAACGTAGTAAAGAACTCCCAAAACAGACCTACACAAATATGTCCAACTGATTTTTGACAAATGTGCAATACCAATTTAATGAAGGAAAGAGATTTTTCAACAAATGGTGCTGCAGTAATTGAACCTTCATATACACACCACAAAGAAAAAACAATCTCAAACTTAGTCTCACACCTTATACAAAAAGTTACTCAAAATTGATATAATGGACTTAAATGCAGAAGGTAAAACTGTCAACTTTTAGGAAAAAATCATGGGACAAAAAGCTTCAGAATCTAGAGCTAACCAAAGAGTTCTTAAACCTGACCCAAAAAGCTTAATCTATTAAATTTAAAAATTGATCATTGGATTTCATCAACATTAAAAATGTTTCCTCTGCAAAACTTTTTGTTAAAAGAATGAAAAGACAAGCTAGCTGGCCAGGTGCAGTGGCGCACACCTGTAATCCTCACACTTTAGGAGGCTGGGGTTGGCTTGAAACCAGGAGTTCAAGATCAGCCTGGGCAACAAAGTGAAACGCTGTCTCTGCAAAGAAATTAAAAATTAGCTTTGTACAGTGGCATGTGCCCATAGTCCCAGCTACTTTGGAGGCTAAGATGGAAGGATCACACCATGGCATTCCAGGCTGGGCAACAGAAAAAGATCCCATCTCTTTTAAAATAAAAATAAAAAAAGACAAGCTACTAAGTGGGAGAAAATATTTGCAAATCACATATCCAACAAATAACTTCTTCTATGTAGAAAACACATATATAACTCTCAAAACTCATCAGTTAAAAAAAAGCAAACAATCCAATTAGAATATGAGCAAAAGACTTGAAATGACATTTCACCAAAAAAACTATACAGATGGAAAATAAGCACAGTCGTGCACCATATAACAATGTTTCAGTCAAGGACAGACTGCATATATGACCACGGTCTCAAAAGATTATAGTGGAGTTGAAAATTTCCTATGGCCTAGTAAGTCATAGCCATCACAACTTCATAGCATTACTCACATGTTTGTGGTGATGCTGGTGTAAGCAAACCTGCTGTCCTGCCAGTTGTATAAAAGTATAGCACATGCAATTTTTATAGTATGTAATACTTGATAATGATAACAGATGACTATGTTATTGGTTTATGTATTTACTATACCTTTGATTTTTAATTTGGAGTGTACTCTTTCTACTTATGAAACAAAAAAGTTAACTGTAAAACAGCCTCAGGCAAATCCTTCGGGAGGTATTCTAGAAGAAGGCCTTGTTACCACAGGAGAGGACAACCCGGTGTGTTGCTGCCCCTGAAGACGTTCCAGTGGGGAAACGTGAAGGTGGAACACAGTGACATGGATGATTCTCATCCTGTGTAGGCCTAGGCTGATGTCTGTCCTTCTGTCTTAGTTTTCAACAAAAAAAAAAAATCTTAAAAAGCAAAAAATTTTTAAAAAATTAAATGGAAAAAAGCTCATAGAATAAAGATATAAAGAAAAAATATCTTTGCCTAACTGTATGATATGTTTGTGTTTTAAGCTAAGTATTATTACGAAAGAGTCAAAACGTTTAAAAAATTAAAACTTTATAAAGTACAAAAGCTACAGCAAGCTATGGTTAATTTATTATTTAAGACAGACATTTTTTATAAATTTAGTAGTCTAAATGTACAGTGTTTATAAAGTCCACAGTAGTGTGTAGTAATGTCCTAGGCCTCCACATTCCCTCACCACTCACTCACTGACTCACCCAGAGCAACTTCTAGTCCTGCAAGCTGTGTTCATGTTAAGTGCCCCATATAGACGTACCATTTTTTATCTTTATACTATATTTTATTGTATCATTTTTATATTTCAATATATTTAGATATACAAATACCATGTATTATAGTTGCCTACTATATTCAGTGCAATAACACGCTGTACAGGTTTGTAGTATAGGAGCAATAGGCTATGCTACATAGCCTAGGGGTATAGTAGGCTACAGCATCTAGGTTTGTTTAAGCACACTCTATGGTGTTCACACAGTGATACACTCACCTAATGGGAAGCAAGAGGCAGAGAAAGATAGCAGAATAGAAGGATCCATTGATTGCCCCCCACCCTCCAACCCCCTACAAGAACTCAAGTTAACAACTATCTACACAGAAAAAAACACCCTCATAAAAACCAAAAATCAAGTGAGCACTCCTTGCACCTGGTTTTAACTTCATAGCACTGAAAAAAGGAAAGAAAGGATAGAAAAAAATCATCCTGAATCATGGATGCCAGCTCATTCCCACCCCTGGTGGCAGCAACTCTGGGTGCTGAGGGAGGGAGAACACAGTGATTGTGAGGCATTGAACTCAGTGCTGTCTGGTTAGAGAAGGAAGAAAACTCAGACAAAACTCAATTAAAGCCACACACAGAGGGAGCATTTAAACCAGCCCTAGCCAGAGGGGAATGGCAGATCCCAGCAGTCTGAAGTTGAGTGTCTGCAAACCTTGCCACCCAGGGTCAAAGTGCTCTGTGTCTCTAAGTAAACTTGAAAGGCAGTCTAGACACAGGATTAAGATGGTGGATAGGAGGCAGAACCAGCTTGTAGCTCCTGCTCAGACAGACAGAGCAAGGAGTGGAGTCTCACATTGTGAACTTTTGCTCCAAGAACTGCTGCAGGAACATACTAGGAAAACTGAGAGAATCCACAAACCCTTTGAAGGAATGGATTGCTGTTGCAGACTCCCTCAGATGCCAAAAAACTGAGTTGGCTTGCCTTCTCAGTGGGTAGGCTGGTGATCTAGGGCAAATTCTCAGCCCTGGTCACTGGCTGCTTGGAAATAGACTTGGTACTGTCAAGGGGCCACAGTGGGAGTGAGACCAGCCTTTAGGACTGCAGGCTGTGTGGGAGTGGGGTGAGGCCTGTGACTGCCAGCTTTCCCCCACTTCCCTGGTAACCTGTATGACTCAGCAGAGGCAGCCATAATCCCCCTGGGAACTTATCTCCATTGGCCTGGGAACCTGCGATGAAGAAATACCGAACACTGGGTAATTTATAAAGGAAAGAGGTTTGACTCACAGTTCCGCATGGCTGGGGGAGCCTCAGGAAACTTACAGTCACGGAGGAAGGGGAAGCAAAAGCAAATACATCCCTCTTCACATGGCAGCAGGAGAGAGAAGTACTGAGCGAAGAGGGAAAAGATCCTTATAGAACTATCAGATCTCGTGAGAACTCACTCACTATCACGAGAACAGCAGCATGGGGGTAACCACCCCTATTATTCATGACCTTCCACCGGGTCCCTCCCATGCTACGTGGGAATTATGGAAACTACAATTCAATATGAGATTTGGGTGGTGACACAGCCAAACTATATGATGGACTAAACTCTCCAATCAAAAGACATAGAGTGGCTAAATGGATTTTTTTAAAAGACTTCATAATCTGCTGCCTACCAAAAATATACTTCATCTATAAAGACACATATAGACTGAAAACAAAGGGGTGCAAAAAGATATTTTGTGCCAACGGAAACCAAAAAAGAGCAGGAGTCACTATATTATATCATACAAAACAGATTTCAAGACAAAAACTGTAAGATGAGACAAAGAAGGTCACAATATGATCATAAAGGAGTCAATTCAGCAAGAGGATATAACAATTTTAAATGTATGTGCACCCAACACTGGAGCACCCAGATATATAAAGGAGATATCATTACAGCTAAAGAGAGAGATAGGCCTCAATACAATAATAGATGGAGACTTCAACACCCTGCTTTCAGATCTTCCAGACAGAAAAGCAACAAAGAAACATCAGATTTAATCTGCACTATAGAAGAAATGGATTTAATAGATATTTGCAGAACATTTCATCCAAGAGCTGCAATATACACATTCTTTTCCTCAGCACATGGATCATTCTCAAGGACAGATCATGTGTTAGGTCACAAAACAAGTCTCAAAACATTCAAGAAAATTGAAATAATATCAAGAATCTTCTCTGACCACAATAAAATTAAACTAGAAATTAAAAACAAGAGGAATTTTAGAAGCTACACAAATACAAAGAAATTAAACAATATGCTCCTGAATGACCAGTGGGTCAGTGAACAAATTAAAAACTAAATTGAAAAATTTCTTGAAGCAAATAATAATGTAAATACAACATCCCAAAACCTATGGAATACGGCAAAAGCATTACTAAGAGGGAAGTGTATAGCTACAAGTGCCTACATCAAAAAAGAGGGAAAACTTTATATAAACAATCTAACAATGAATCTTAAAGAACTAGAAAAGCAGGAGCAAACCAAACCCAAAATTAGTAGAAGAAAAGAAATAATAAAGATCAGAGCAGAAATAAATGAAATTGATATAAAAAACAGAAAAGATCAAAGAAACAAAAAGTTACTTTTTTGAAAACTTAAACGAAATTGACAAACCTTTAGTCAGACTAAGAAGAAAGAGAGAAGATGCAAACAAATAAAATCAGAAATGAGAAGAAATTACAACGGATACTGCAGAAATTCAAAGGATCATTAGTAGCGAGTATGGAAAATGTAGATGAAATGGACAAATTCCTGGACACATACAACCTATTACAATTCAACCAGGAAGAAATTCAAAACTGAACAGACCAATAGCAAGTAACAAGGTTTAAGTCATAATAAAAAGTCTTCCAGTAAAGAAAAGCCCAGGACCTGATGGCTTCCCTGCTGAATTTTACCAAAAATTTAAAGAACTAATACAAGTCCTACTCAACCTATTCTGAAAAATAGAGGTGAAGGGAATACTTCCAGACTCATTCCACAAGACCAGTATTGCCCTGATACCAAAACCAGAAAAAGACCCATCAAAAAAAGGAAGGAAGGAAGGAAGGAAGGAAAGAAAGAAGGAAGGAAGGAAGGAAGGAAGGAAGGAAGGAAGGAAGGAAGGAAGGAAGGAAGGAAGGAAAGAAAGAAAGAAAGAAAGAGAAAGAAAGAAGAGAGAGAGAAAGAGAGAAAGAAAGAGAAAGAAAGAAAGGGAAAGAGAAAGAAAGAGAAAGAAAGAAAGAGAAAGAAAGAAAGAAAGAAAGAAAGAAAGAAAGAAAGAAAGAAAGAAAGAAAGAAAGAAAGAAAGAAAGAAAGAAAGAAAGGAAGGAAGGAAGGAAGGAAGGAAGGAAGGAAGGAAGGAAGGAAGGAAGGAAGGAAGGAAGGAAGGAAGGAAGAAAGACAGAGAGAGAGAGAGGGAGGGAGGGAGGGAGGGAGGATGAAAACAAAACTACAGGCCAATATCTCTGATGAATATTGATGCCAAAATTCTCAACAAAAGACTGGCAAACTGAATTCAACAATACATTATGACCAAGTATGATTTATCCCTGGGATGCAAGGATGGTTCAACATATGCAAATCAATCAATGTGATACATCATATCAAAATAATGAAGGATAAAAACCATATGATCATTTCAACTGATGCTGAAAAAGCATTTGTTAACATTCAACATCCCTTCATGATAAAAACCCCTCAAAAAACTGGGTATAGAAGAAACATACCTCAACATAATAAAAGCCATATAAGACATATCCAGAGCAAGTATCATACTGAGTAGGGAGAAACGGAAAGCCTTTCCTCTTAAGATCTAGAACACAACAAAGAAGTGAAAGATCTCTATAATGAAAACTATAAAACATCAATGAAAGAAATTGAAGAGAACATTAAAAAGTAAAAAAATTCATGCTCATAATTTGGAAGAATCAATATTGTTAAAATGTCTGTACAACCCAAAGCAATGTACAGATTCAGTGCAATCACTATCAAAATACCAATGACATTCTTCACAGTAAAAACAATCCTAAAATTTATACAGAACCACAAAAACCCAGATGGCCAAAGCTTTTCTAAGCAAAAGAAGAAAACTGGAGGAATCACATTACCTGACTTCAAATTATATAACTGAGCTATAGTAATCAAAACAGCATGGTACTGGCATAAAAACAGACAAATAAACCAATGGAACAGAATTAGAAGACCCAGAAACAAATCCACACACCTACAGGGAACTTATTATCAATGAAAGTGCCAAGAACATGCAATGGGGAAAGAGTATCTTCAATAAATGATGCTGGGAAAACTGGATATATATATATATGCAAAAAAATAAAGCTAGACCCCTAGCTCTCACATATGCAAAAATTAAACCAAAATGGATTAAAGACTTAAATCTAAGACCTCAAGTTCTGAAACTACTACAAGGAAACATTGGGAAAAATCTCCAGGACTACAGGACTCCAGCCACATATTGGCTAAAATTTCTTGAGCAATAACCCACAAGCACAGGCAACCAAAGCAAAAATGGTCAAATGGGATCATATCAAGTTAAAAAGCTTCTGCACAGCGATGGATATGATCAACACAGTGAAGATACAACCCACAGAATGGGAGGAAATATTTGCAAATTATTCTTCTGACAAGGGATTAATAACCAGAATATATAAGGAACTCAAACAACTCTATAAGAAAAGAATATTTTTCCCAATCAAAAATTGGGGAAAAGATTTGAATAGACATTTCTCAAAAGAAGACATACAAATGGCAAACAAGCATATGAAAAGGTGCTCAACATCATTGATTGTCATAGAAATGCAAATCAAACTACAGTGAGATATCATCTCACCCCAGTTGAAATGTTTTATATCCAAAATTCAGGCAATAATAAATGCTGACAAGGATGTGGAGAAAAGGGAACACTTGTGCCTTGTTGATGGGAATGTAAATTAGTACAACCACTAATTGTTGGGGGTTCCTCAAAAAACTAAAAATTGAATTACCATATTATCCAGTAATCCCACTTCTGGGTATATATTCAAAAAAGAGGAAATCAGTATATCAAACAGATATCTGCACTCCTGTTTGTTGCTGCACTATTTACAATAGCTGAGATTTGGAACCAACCTAAGTGTCCATGAGCAGATGAATGGATAAAGAAAATGTGGTACATACACATGATGAAGCACTATGCAGCCATAAAAAAGAATGGGATCAAGTCATTTGCAATAACATGTGTACTGATCCATTCTCATGCTGCTAATAAAGATATTCCCAAGACTAATTTATAAAGGAAAGAGGTTTCATTGTCTCACAGTTCTGCAGGGCTGGGAAAGCCTCAGAAAAATTACAATCATGGTGGAAGGGGAAGCAAACACATCCTTCTTCACATGGCAGCACCAAGGAGAAGCACAGAGAGAAGGGGTGGGGGAAGCCCCTTATAAAACCATCAGATCTCATGAGATCTGATCTTCTTGTGACTATCTTCAGGTGGAAACCGCCACCTGATCCCTCCCATTACACATGGGGTTATGGGAACTACAATTCAAGATGAGATTTGGATGGGGACAAAACCTTATCAACATGGATGGAACTGGAGGTCATTATGTTAAGTGAAATAAGCTAAGGACAGAAAGACAAATATTGTATGTTCTCACTTATTTGTGGGATCTAAAAATCAAAACAATTGAACTCATGGACATAGAGAGTAGAATAATGGTTACCAGAGGCTAAGAAGAGTAGCGGGGATGTGGAGGAGAGGTAAGGATGGTTAACGAGCACAAAAAAATAGAAAGACTGAACAAGACTACTATTTGATAGTACAAACAGGGTGATTACAGTCAATAATAACTGTACATTTTTAAATAATTTAAAGACTATAATTGCATTGTTCACGACTGAAGGAATAAATGTTTTATATTTATGGGGATGGATGGATAGATACCCCATTTCCAGGATGTGATTATTTCACATGACACTTCTGTATCAAAACATCTCAGGTACCCCGTAAATGTATATACCTACTATGTATTCACAAAAATTAAAAAGAAAAAAAATCACCTAGTGCCACATTTCTCAGAATGTATCCCCATTGTTAAGTGATGCATGACTGCACATGAAAAGACATACAACATCATTAGCCACTAGAGAAATGCAAGTTAAAATCACAATGAGATATCACTATACATCTATCAGAATGGCTGAAGTAAAAATACAGTGGCAACACCAAATGTTGGCAAGAATGCACAAAAACTGGATCACTCATATATTGCTGGTGGGAATATAAAATATTACAGCCTCTCTGGAAAATCGTCTGGCAGTTTCTTTATTTTAAAAGAAATGAAATATGAACTACCATATGGCTCAGGAATTGCACTCCTGGGCATTTATCCTAGAGAAATGAAAACTTATGTCCAAAAATCCTGTAAACGAATCCTTGCAACAGCCTTATTTATAAGAGTCAAAAACTGGAAACAGCCCAGATGTCGTTCAAGGAGTGAATGCTTAAACAAATTGTGGTACATCTATACCATGGAATACTACTCAGAACCCAAAGGAATGAGCTATCAATAGGCACAATATCCTAGGTGAATGTCCAGATAACTATGCTCAGTTAAAAAAATATATATATATCCCAGTTACTAGGTAAGCTGAGGTAGGAAGATCACTTAAGCCTAGGAGTTCAAGTCCAGCCCGGGCAACCTAGCAATACCCTGCTTTAAAAAAAAAAGAAAAAAAAAAAAATCCTGAAAGGTTACATACTGAATTATTCCATTTCTATATCACTGAAATTACAAAATTATACAAATGGAGAAGAGATTTATAGTTGCAAGGGGTGTTCGTTTGTTTGTTTGTTTTGAGACGGGCTCTCGCTCTGTCGCCCAGGCTGGAGTGCAGTGGCGCGATCTTGGTTCATTGCAAGCTTCACCTCCCGGGTTCACGCCATTCTCCTGCCTCAGCCTCCCAAGTAGGTGGGACTACGGGTGCCTGCCACCACACCCGGCTAATTTTTTTGTATTTTTTTAGTAGAGATGAGGTTTCACCATGTTAGCCAGGATGGTCTCTATCTCCTGACCTCGTGATCTACCTGTCTCGGCCTCCCAAAGTGGTGGGATTACAGGCGTGAGACAGTTACAAGGGTTTAAGGAGGGAGTGTGGACAGAAGGAAAGTGGACTTGATTATAAAAAGGAAAACTGGCAGTCGTGTTCTCCGAGTTCCTGTCTCTCTGCCAACGCCGCCCGGATGGCTTCCCAAAACCGCGACCTGGCAGCCACTAGCGTCACCGCCGCCCGTAAAGGAGCCGAGCCGAGCGGGGGCGCCGCCCGGGGTCCCGTGGGCAAAAGGCTACAGCAGGAGCTGATGACCCTCATGATGTCTGGCGATAAAGGGATTTCTGCCTTCCCTGAATCAGACAACCTTTTCAAATGGGTAGGGACCATCCATGGAGCAGCTGGAACAGTATATGAAGACCTGAGGTATAAGCTCTCACTAGAGTTCCCCAGTGGCTACCCTTACAATGCGCCCACGGTGAAATTCCTCACACCCTGCTACCACCCCAACGTGGACACCCAGGGTAACATATGCCTGGACATCCTGAAGGACAAGTGGTCTGCCCTATATGACGTCAGGACCATTCTGCTCTCCATCCAGAGCCTTCTAGGAGAACCCAACATTGATAGTCCCTTGAACACTCATGCTGCCGAGCTCTGGAAAAACCCCACAGCTTTTAAGAAGTACCTGCAAGAAACCTACTCAAAGCAGGTCACCAGCCAGGAGCCCTGACCCAGGCTGCCCAGCCTGTCCTTGTGTTGTCTTCTTAATTTTTCCTTAGATGGTCTGTCCTTTTTGTGATTTCTGTATAGGACTCTGTATCTTGAGCTGTGGTATTATTTTTGTTTTGTTTTTGTCTTTTAAATTAAGCCTCGGTTGAGCCCTTGTGATGTATATTAAATAAATGCATTTTGGTCCTTTTTTTTTTAAAAAAAAAAAAAAAGGAAAACTGAAGATTCCTTGTGGTGATAGAAATGTTCTATGTCTTGACTGTATCAGTGTCAATATTTCCATTGAGATATTGTACTATAGTTTTGCAAGATGTTATCATTGGTGGAAACTGGATAGAGGGTACACTCAACCTCTCTGTATTGTTTGTTACAACTGCAAGTGAATCTACAAGTATCTAAAAATAGAAAGGTCAATTAAAAGCAAAAACATCAATGAGAAGTTAATTTTATGGAGTCAATTCTGCAAGTTTTTCCTTTATGATTTCTGGTGTTGTATCTGCTTAGGAAGGCTTCTCCCCTCTTCAAGATTACAAAAATACTTTTCTATATATAATTATTTTCCAGTTTTATTTCTAACATATGGAACTTTTTTCTTCATTGAATGTTTTTAATTCAAGTAAGCACCTTATCTGCATTCTCTAAGAGACAAGGAGTGATGTTGATATTCTATATTCTCTCTTAAATCCACAAACTATGCTTTTGACAACTTTGATGGATTGTATACATTCTCAAAGGAAACTGCTAATAAAATAACTTCATATTTCTGATGTAATAGAAGTGTTCCATAAGCAAAACCTAGAGGCTTAATTAGAACATTAGTTGCCAACACTAAAAGCAAGTCAATACACCTGTTTCAAGTTAAATTTCTGTTGTACCGTTCACCTGTTTCAAGTTAAATTTCTGTTGTACCGTTATGCTGAATAAGGTCACCTGACGCCATAGGGCAGGTACACACAGCTCCAAATAGCACCATTACTGTGGACTACAACCTGCACACACTTAGATGCAGCACTTTTAATTCAGCCAGGTCATCCTCGGATCCATTCCCTCTCTGTTTGTCTAATTAATGTCCACGTGCATCAGACCGTGACTGTAACAGAAGAAGAAAAGCTTTTGGATGAAAGGAAGAAGGTTAATTATAAGGAAAGGTGATAAGAAAGGCTTGTTGGGAGGATGACTGAGTGCTAAGTCTCTTCCCAAACACCCTAACCAGGCATCTCAGTGTACTGAGAAATGCAAAGAAAAGCTTCTTTTCTCTACCACGTTCCCCATCTCCCAAGCTTTGGCTCTCTGAATCTAGAATAGGAGTGAGGAGATGAGCAAACAATAGCCTGAATCCTCAATGAAAACATGCAGAAAGGAAGTCACATAGGAAACAGTCACAGAGTGGAGACGCAACCCAGGGGCTTGACCTGCCTGAGGCCACAGGGCTCCCTGACATTTGGAACAGTTTCTCTGACATTCTACAGCTGACAATTTAGAAGTGCAGCCTGGGGAGATGAAAGAAAGTATAATAACCCTGGGTTTCTGGTCAGCAACATAAACATGTGATTGTCATGAGCAAACTAGTAACCACAGATTTGGAATCTTGCTGAATGCATTACTTGAACATCAATAAACACTGACTCAAAATTTATAAGTCTAAAATCTGTCTTAATTATTTAGCTTCCTTGAGAAAACAAAAAAATTACATCACATCAAGTATACATAATTATGTTAGGCCATTCTTGCATTGCTATATATATTAAAAAAAAAAAAAAAAACCTGAGACTGGGTAATTTATAAGAAAAGAGGTTTAATTGACTCACAGTTCTGCAGGCTGTACAGGAAGCATGGCAGCTGCTTCTGGGGAGGCCTCAGCCAGCTTCCAATTATGGTGGAAGGGGAAACAGGCATATCACGTGGCCAGAGCAGGAGAGAGAAAGAGAGAGAAAAGAGAAGGACAGGCTTGGGGGAGGTGCCACATACTTTTAAATGATCAGATCTCACAGAACTCAGTATCATGAAGGCAGCAGCAAGCCATGAGGGATCCGCCCCCATGATCCGGTTGTAACCGAGTGAGTTATAGAGAAACGCCACACTCTGAGACTAATTCAGGAGTCCTTTATTGCTGGCGACTAAGAGACAGCTAGAGCTCAAAAATTCTCTCGGCCCAGAAGAAGGGGCTGAATTTCCTTTTATACCTTGGTCTAAAAGGGGAGGGGGAGCGTAGCTGAAGCAATTTTACAGAAGCAGAACAGGCAAAAAGTTAAAAAGATAAATGGTTACAGAAACAGTTACAGAAAAAATAAACAGTTCCAGGTGCAGGGGCTTAAACTATCACAAAGTGATAAACGCAGGGGATTCCAGCATGCTCCCAGGAGCTGCTGGTACAGCTTGCCTCAGAATCTTATCAGTAAGTGCATTCCTGGATATGCTTGGAGTTAACTTGCAGTAGTTATGTCCTTAAGGGAGGGCATATAAGGGGGGCTGCAAGTGAAGAAACCAAAATGGAGTCTGTCCGGCCCTCTCAGCTAAGAGAGAGTCAATCAGGTTAAAACAAGGTAGGGCAACACAATCCAAACACTTCCCACACGTCCAGCATTGGGAATTACAATTCAACATGAGATCTGAACAGGGACAAATATCCAAGCTATATCAATAATCAAAAAGAACTGCCCAAGAAATGGATCAAGCAAATGTTCTCAAAATGTTTAATCATTGAGATTGATTATAAGAAGTTGTTGATGGCAGCACCTAGGCCACGTGCTCTGAGCCTATTCTGAACAGAGATGTAATCTTATAGGTAGAATGTCTTTGTAAACTGTATTTTTCCCTCACTGCCACTTAAAATACACTGGGTATTTGTTGAATAACACAAGTTATTCAAAGAAGTAAATGGAAGAATTTCTAAATGGAAATCTAGCTTTGTCATCCGAATTATCATAGAACTCACTAGAAATTTGCATCTCTAAAGTAATTCAAACTTATGTTTCCCAGTAAATCAGACACTGAGGATTTCGTATTAAAGTTTTCCAGATTAAAAACTAAGAAATTTATTTGTGTGCAGAGTAGGCTATTCCAGTCAGTTTTGTTGAGATACCACCAGTACCTTTGACTTACACGGCACCTTCAGTGCTAAGACTATGTGCCTTCATGAGGAGGTGCTTCATGTGCCTGTAAATTCAGGGATGATTGGGATTCAAATCATTCCTCACATTTGCAATCCGATTTATGTGACATACTAGAAATTAATCATAGTAAATATTATCTGAAATAAGCAGGGATTGAAACTGAGATTCCTTTTTTGCTTGGTTTTCCTTGTAACGAGGTTATGCTTCTTGCAAAAAACAAAAACACACTCTATAGGGAATTTCTAAAAATTTACCTCCAATGTACAGAGTCCTTATCCACTATTTGTATATGCTTTTAGCTAGTGTTAGTAGTAACAATATTAATTATAGCTGTTTCCAAGAATTTAAGATGTGTGAAATACTATTGTGTATCCAAAATCATATAATCCTTACAAAACATTGTAAGCTGGTACTACTATGTCCCCATTTTAAATACAGGCATGCCTTGTAGATATTGTAGGTTCAGTTTCAGATCATTACAATAAAGAGAATATCACAATAAAGCAACTCACAGAATATTTTGCTTTCCCTGGGCATATAAAGTTATGTTTACTCTATACTGTCATCTCTTAAATGTGCAATAGGATTATGTCCAAAAACCGTAAATAATTTTAAAATACTTTATTACTTAAAAATGCTAACAATAATCGCAACCTCCAGTGAGTCAATCTTTTTGCTGGTGGGGGTTTTGCCTGAATGCTGATGGCTGCTGACTGCTCAGAGTGGTATTTGCTGAAGGTTGGGGTGTCTGTGACAATTTCTTAAAATAAGACAACAATGAAGTTTGCCACATCACTTGACTCTTTTTTGTTTTGTTTTGTTTGTTTTGTTCTGTTTTGTTCTGTTTTTTTTTTGTTTTGAGATGGAGACTCAATCTGCCCCCCAGGCTGGAGTACAGTGGTGTGATCTCAGCTCACTGCAACTTCCGACTCCTGGGCTCAAGCGATTTTCCTGCTTTAGCCTCCAAGTAACTGGGACTACAGGTACCCACCACGCCTGGCTAATTTTTGTGTTTTTAGTAGAGACAGGTTTTTGCCATGTTGGCCAGGCTGGTCTCGAACTTCTGACCTCAGGTGATCTGCCCGCCTCAGCCTCCCAAAGTGCTGGAATTACAGGTGTGAGCCACCATGCCCAGCCACTTGACTCTTTCTTTCATGAAAGATTTATCTGTAGCATGTAATACTCTTTGTTAGCATTTTACCCACAGTAGAACTTCTGTCAAAACTGGAGTCAGTCCTCTCCCACCTGCCACTCCTTTATCAACTAAGTGTGTGAAATGCTGTGAATTCTTTGTTGTCTTTTCAGCAATGTTCACAGTATCTTCACTTCAGAGTAGATTATGTCTCAATAAACACTTTCTTTGCTCATCCATAAAAAACAACTCCTCATCCATTCAAGTTTTATCATAAGATTACAGCAATTCAATCACTTCTTCAGGCTATACTTCTAATTCTCTTGTTATTTCTACCACCTTCAATTTCTTTCTCCACTGAAGTCTTGAACCCCTCAAAATCAACCAGCAGAGTTGGAAGCAATTACTTCCAAACTCCTGTTAATGTTGATATTTTGATCTCCACCCATGAATCACAAATATTCTTAATTGCATTTCGAATGGTGAATCCTTTTCAGTATGTTTTCAATCTACTTTGCCCAGATCTATCAGAGGCAACACTATTTATGACAGCTGTAGCCTCACAAAAAGTTTTTCTTAAATAGTAAGACTTGAAAGTTGAAATTACTCCTTGATCCATGGGCTATAGAATGAATGTTGTGTTTGCAGGAATGAAAACAACATTCATCTTCTTGTACATCTCCATCAGAGCTCTTGAGTGAGCAGGTGCATTGTTAATGAACAATAACATTTTGAAAGTAATCATTTTGGTTGGGTGCAGTGGCTCACACCTGCAATCCCAGCACTTTGGGAGGCCAAGGCAGGCAGATCACTTAAGCTCAGAAGTTCAAGTCCAGCCTGGAAAACATGGTGAAACCCTGTCCCTACATAAAATACAAAAATTAGCCAGGCGTGGTGGTGCATGCCTATAGTCTCAGCTACTCAGGAGGCTAAGCCAGAGGGTCACTTGAGTCTGAAAGGCAGAGGTTGCAGTGAGCCAAGATCATGCCACTGCACTCCAACTGGGCAACAGAGTAAGATGCTGTCTCAGAAAAAGTTTAAAAAAGAAAAAGAAAATTATCAATTTGCTGAGCAGTAGGTCTTAACAGTGAGCTTAAAATATTCAGTAAACCATGCTGTGAACAGATGTGCAGTTATCTAGGGTTTTTTCTATTTCTAGAGCACAAGCAGTGTAGATTTTGCATAATTCTTAAGGGCCCTAGGATTTTCACAATGGCCAACAAGCATGGGCTTCAACTTGAAGTCATCAGTTGCACTGGCCTCTAACAAGAGAGTCAGCACCTTCTTTGAAGATTTGAATTGAGGCATTAACTTATCTCTAGCTATGGAATTCCTAAATGGTATCTTCTTCCGATAGAAAGCTATTTCTTCTCCACTGAAAATCTGTTGTTTAGTGTACCTACCTTCATCAATGTTCTTAGCTAGATCTCCTGGATAACTTGCTGCAGCTTCTACATCAGCACTTGCTGCTTCATTTTGCACTTTTATGACAATGGAGATGGCTTCTTTCTTTAAACTTCATGAACCCAACCTTGCTTGCTTCTAATTTTTCTTACAGTTTCCTCACCTCTCTCAGCTTTCATAGAATTGAAGAGAGTTAGGACCATGCTCTGGATTAGGCTTTGGTTTAAGGAAATGTGGCTGGCTTGATCTTTCAACCGGACCACTAGAATTTTTCCCCTATCAGCGATAAGGCTATTTCACTTATCATTTGTGGATTCCCTGGAGTAGCACTTTTAATTTCCTTCCAAAACCTTTCCTTTGCATTCACAAATTGGCTAACTGGTGCAAGAGGCCTAGCTTTTGGCCTGTCTCGGCTTTGATTATACCTTTCTCACTAAGCTTAATCATTTCTAGCTTTTGATTTAAAGTGAAAGATGTGAGACTCTTCCTTTCCCTTGAACACTTAGAATCCACTCTAGGGTTACCAACTGGCCTAATTTCAATATTGTTGGATGTCAGGGAATAGAGAGGCCCCAGGAGAGGGAGATAGACAGGGAAATAGCCAGTTGGTGGAGCAGTCAGAACAAACACAGCATTCATCATTTAAGTTTGCCAACTTATATAGGCATAGTTTGTGACACCCCCAAAAATGACAACAGTAATATTAAAGATAACTGATTACATATCACCATGACAGATAGAGTAGTAATGAAGAAGTTTGAAGTATTGCAAAAATTACCAAAATGTGGCACCGGGACATGAAGTGAACACATGCTGCTGGAAAAATGGTACCAATAGACTTGCTTGATGCTAGGTTGACACAAAACCTTCAATTTATAAAAACAAAGACAAAAACATAGTGTCTGCAAAACATACTAAATAAAGCAAAGCACAATAAAATGAGGTATGCCTGTGTAAATAAACTGAGCCTCAGAGATAAATTGAGTACTTCTCCAAAATTACAGAGTTTCCAAGTGAAAGAGGCAAGATATCATCGTGATCTGTCTACCTCCAAAGCCTGTGCTTGAGTCACTGAACTAGATTGCTATTCTGAATGTTCTCTCCCCAGATCTGTGTGATGTGATACAAGGGGCAGCTCTCAGCTCCAGGGTATCGGGGATGACTTGCCATTTCCTGAAACACACTACACCGGTGAGTTTTCTTCGGCTTGTGGTGAAAAGATAGTTCTTTGTTAACTGAGTATTTCCTAAAAACACTTTCTCTACTACATAGAAGACAATGCTTCACCCACGCAGTTAATAATAATAGCAAACACTTTTAAAGCACTTACTATGTGCCATGAACTCCTTTTAAGTACTTTATATTAATTTATATAACACTTAATATTTGATACTATTATTGTCCCAGTTTTACAACTGAGGAAATTGAAGCACAAAAAAGTAAATGGTTTTCCTGAGAGCACCTGGCTAGTAAGCAACGGATGTCCACACCCAGGCAGTGGAGCTCCAAGACGTGAGCTCTAAACTATATTGCAGTGTACCCTAACATTTCTGAGCATGAGCCCCACAATAAACTCTGTGCTGGGCTCCAGGGAAGCCACTAGGAACCAAGCAGCTATAGCTAATAGTCTGGTGTAGGAGACAGAAATTAATCACCTAAATACATATATATATATATATATATACGATTACAAACTGTAATAAATATGTGAAGGAAAAGAAGAGGGAGGTGAGAGAGTACAGCAGGGACCTGCTTTAGGCTGGATGAACAAAGCAGGCCTCTGAGGACAGCTACACCTAAGCTGAGACCTGAAATGGAGGAGGAGCCAGCCACAAGAAGGCTCTGAGCCCAGAATGGGGCAGCGTGTGGGAACAGGGGAGAATTAAGCGATATCCTGACAACCTCAACTCATATCTTTACATTTTAAACTTGTAAGCTGGGTGCTAAAATATGACTCGTTCTATCTCTGTTTGATCTTCCCATTGGCTGACAACAAAAAATAGGTCCCAGGCACTTCCACAAGACTTGCAAACAGGGTACTCAGCAACCCATTTCTCAATCCCCAGTCCATTACCTATCTCAGGAGTTCAACAGCATTGGAGTTGAAAACCTTAAGAGCAGGAATTTCTCTGGAGAAGCTGTAATTATGTTCTGCATCAGCTCTCTGGCCCTTTCTCTCCCACAAGGGGAAGAAGAGGGGTGTTTTACCCCCATACTTTGAGATCTAGTGAGAGGCTTAGGCGTCTAATCAATGGGCTGGTCTCTGATTGAGCTGAAAAGTCTAAAGGCGAGAAGCCAAGGCTCAGCCAGGCTAAGGGGCAGCGTTCAGAGAAAGTGGACACCCCCGAGAGAGAGTTGTATTTTCACACAGGCAAGGATGGAGGAGAGGTTCCCACTAACCACTGGTCTTATGGGTCTTGTGGGAGCCAGGCTGGAGCCATATTCAAAGAGACTTTGCTCAAGAGGTTTACCAGAGAGAATCTTGTGGGGTGGGAGGCCAGATACCCACAGACTGAGAGTTTGTGTTCAGTGGCCAATCACATCCCACATCACAGGACTAGTCATTGGAGGTTCCCAATGAGGAGTTTTTTAGAAACCCACAAAATGGATCCTAAGGGAAAGATCTGGATTTATATTTGCCAAGCCTCATGAACACTAAGAACATATCATGGAAATACCAATCTCTGAATACTGTGCATTTCCTTAATTGCTTCTTCCCAGTTCTGAAGGAGTCAGAAGCCTGGGCTAGTAAGCTAGGTTAGAGGAGCAGAACTAGGTTGCAGGGGATGTGGAGCCAAAGCCATTTGTGCTTCCTCTTCCTTGCAGGATTCAAAAGCTAGGACGGGGGAAATACTTTCAATTTGACTATTATTACATGGAACTGGGCCATTTAAAGCACTGAAATAATTCTGTCCCTGTAGCAAAAACTGTCTCAAGGACTTTTATTATCTAACTCTAAATGGAAAAGCTAGAGCACCTGGTCAATATTTCTAAGGAGCAGGGGGAGAATGTCGCCTTCACTGTACATGTTTGAAGACTCGGATTACAAAGAAAATATTTTAAAATCATTCAACAAATATTCATCTACTGCCTAAAGTGTGCCATATATAATTCCAATACTTGGAATATATCAGTGAACAGACAAAATGTCTGCCGTCATATAGCTTACATTCTGCAGGAGTGGGGGATGAGAGAGCATCAATAAACATGATAAATGGGTGAATTACATATTATGAGAAAAAGCAATTAGTACTGTGAAAAATTGATCAGGCTAATGTCATTGAGAATGCTAAGGAAATATAGCCTGTCATTCAAATCAGGTGTTTATAGTGGGCTTCACTGAGTAGGTGATTGCCTTAGTCCACTTGTATTGCTATAAGGGAATACCTGAGGCTGAGTAATTTATAAGGAAAAGGTGTTCATTTGGCTCACAGTTTATTTGGCTCACAGCAGGCTGTACAAGAAGCATGATACTAGCATCAGCATCTGGTGAGGGCCTCAGGAATCTTCCATTCAAGGTGGAAGACAATCACATGATGAGAGAGAAACCCAGAGAGAGAAGAGGAGGTACCAGGCTTTTTTCAAAAAGCAATTCTTGTGGGAACCTAGGGTGAGAATTCACTCCCACGAGAATGGCACCAAGCCATTCATGAGCGATCCATCCCCACAATCCAAACACCTTCTACGAGACCCCACCTCCAACACTGGAGATCAAAGTTTAACATGAGACTTGGTGGGACCAAACACACCATCTCCAAACCATACCAGTGATATTTGAAAAAGGAGGTTGTTTCAAAACATAAGTCTGGGCCGGGTGTGGTGGCTCACGCCTGTAATCCCAGCACTTTGGGAGGCCAAGGCAAGTGGATCACTTGAAGTCAGGAGTTCAAGACCAGCCTGACCAACATGGTGAAACCCTATCTGTACTAAAAAATACAAAAAATTAGCCAGGTGTGGTGGTGGGCACCTGTAATCCCAGCTACACGGGATCCTGAGGCAGGAGAATCACTTGAACCCAAGAGGCAGAGGTTGCAGTGAGCCGAGATCGCACCATTGCACTCTAGCCTGGGCGACAGGAGCAAGACTCCATCTCAAAAAAAAAAAAAAAAAAAGTAATTCTGATCATGTCACTCCTCTGCTAAAAACTCTGCAATGGCTCCTAAACTCTGACTTCTGGGTCAAGAAACTATAAAGAGTAAAGATGGAAACAAAGAACTGCTGAGTGGCTAGTGTAATACTAATCAAAGTGAGAGATGGTGGCGGCAAATGGTAACTGCAGGAGAGGTAAGAAGTGGACAGACTGGAGACAATTTGAAAGAATCTCCTGACTGGGTATATGTGTGATGTGAAAAACAAAAGTCAAGGTTGACTCCAAGGTTTTGGGGCTGAGCAACTGGAATGCTGGAATTACCAAAATGTGACATGGGAAGGTGTTGGTAGAACAGTTCTGGACAGAGTTCAGTCTGAGGTTGTTCATTGGGACACCAAGTGGAGCAGTTGTGTACAGGATTTAATACACGGATCTAGAGTCCAAGAAAGAGATCTGGGCTGCAGTTACAAATTTGAAAGTAGAGATTAAGAATTCTCTATAAATTACAATAAGAGCACCAATAAAAAGAGAAAGAGCAGCCCGTGGTAAACCAGCTTCAGTGAATAGTGAGATATCCAGAACCCAGATAGAAAAGAAACAAATTGATTTGCATAAAATCTGAACTAAGATTTCGGCCAAATCTCACTACTCGAAGAAATCCTGTACATTTATTCTTTGGTAATTTAGAAAGTTTTTTCATACTAGCTATTCTTCTAAAATGCTCAGGGTCTTTTGGCTTAGATTTTTGTTTTTTCATTTTTAAAATGGGAAATGCCATGTGTCTTCCATACTGAAGGGAAAGAAAGACTGGCTAGGGTGAGAAGTGGCTAGAAAATGTAATAAAACATCTCTACCCTCTACATAGAAAACGTTCTCTTATTCAATTTATCTCTCTTGTTTCATCTATTCCTCTTTACTCTTTTTTTTTTTTTTTTTTTTTTTTTTTTTTGAGACAGAGTCTCGTTCTGTCGCCCAGGCTGGAATGCGGTGGCGCGATCTGGGCTCACTGCAAGCTCCGCCTCCCGGGTTCAGGCCATTCTCCTGCCTCAGCCCCCCGAAGTAGCTAGGACTACAGGCGCCCACCACCATGCCCGACTAATTTATTTATTTATTTATTTATTTATTTATTTATTTTTTGTATTTTTTAGTAGAGACAGGGTTTCATTGTGTTAACCATGATGGGCTCAATCTCCTGACCTCGTGATCCACCCGCCTCAGCCTTCCAAAGTGCTGGGATTACAGGCGTGAGCCACCGCGACCAACCTATTCCTCTTTACTCTTAATTGATGTAACAATCTGTCAATCATATCAGTGGCCTGCTGGTCTTGGAAAGGTGAGAATCCCACTGTGTCCCACTGGCCTGTTTTTCTAGGGAATTAACAAGGCCTTCACAGAGTCCAAACTTGCTTCTCCAGGAGAATAGCCTCCTCTTCATCATGTCATCCTAATAAGCTTTATCAGAGCCCAGCCAGCTCTGTATCTCTTGCAACACAACTGACACAACATTTTTTGGTAGAACAAAAGAAATAAACATCCAAATCACTGTTCTCAATAAAACTGAATAGGATGACTGTCCTTGCTTAGAAGTTGGGGTGAGGTCCTTCTCCAGCAATGTATTTAAAACTTGGAACACCACATTTCTCTTAAGTACAGACAGAAATTTTTTAATAAAAGAGTGTGCTAATTTCTTTAAGAAAACCAGTCAGTGAAGAATATTTTTGGAGTCTCCTCCGTCTATAAAGTATCACTTAGTTATTTAAGAATTTAGAGCTACATTCCTGCCACTGTTCCTTGGTGAGACCTCTAACCACAATAAAAAGGGATATTTTATCTCCCTCTGTGTAGTCCAGACAAAGAAAATTGCAGCCAGAAGTCAGGGGGCAATCTTAATGTCACTCTGACCCAAAGATCTGGAAGAAATGTAAAAATTCCATTACAAAAAATGAGGGAGCAAGAAAAATAGTGCTAGTGATATCAAACTACTAGATATCCTCTGGAGCTGATTATGTTTCCATGAAGGATGAGGATCAGTACACAGCAATATACAGACAGCCTGCTCAGTTGAATTCCAGAATGGAGGCAAAGAGACAAACTATACTACCCAGTCCTCAACAGTCCTATGGCTCTGAGACAATAAGTAGTTAGGGTTATAGATTGTTATAGATAGTTTTCAGTGAAACAAACACTGAAAAAAAAAAAATAGATGTGAGAATAAACATAGCCAAACAAAGAAAAACATTTGTCATATATTCAAGCTCAGAGGACTGAGCCTCGACTTTGAAGGCAGTAGAACTGATTCCAAATCGGGCTGGGAGGGTTGTTTATTTTGCATCACTTGAGTCAGATCTAATGATCCTAATGACTTTAAATGTTCCTAAATTAGTCCCCAGAGTGGTTAGATTTTGTATTTGGGCCATAGTTGAGACAGAAAATGCTGATTTATTTAGCATTCAATCAACCCAGCTTTCCATTTGCCAACATTCTGGCCCCCTGTCAGTACAGTGAGTATTTAAAGTCATACTCCTACCCCTAAAATATGTCAAAACTATCACATGCCTTCAGAATTACGAAAGTACAATTTCAGAGGTAACTGAATCAGCTTCTTTTTTGTTTTCATTCCTTTCTTTTTTCAAAGGATATGTGGTATTTCTCAGTTAACCAGAACAACCAACTGAATAGAATATTTCATTCTCTAGAACAGCACTGTCCAACAAAACTTTCTGCAATGATGAACATGTTCTACATCTGTGGTGTCCAATATGGTAACAAGTCATCATGACTATTGAGCACTTGATATTGGGCTAATATGTCTAAGAATTTTTAATTTGATAATTTGAATTGAAATTTCATTTTAGACACCCACGTGTGGCTAATGGTGTTTTGGACAAGGCAGCTCTAGAATAACAGAGAAGGCATTATATTGTATCTAGAATCTGTATTGTAACATGGAAGGTGTTATTAGCCTATAGCTGAACACTGATTTTGTGTGTAAATGTGTCTGCAATGTACTCTCTAAGCAGAAGAAGCTTACTTTGTATTAGTTGGCCTGTGGTAGGCTGTAGGCAGGCCTGCTGTAGGCAGGCCTGTTGTGGCCTGTTGACAAAGTAAAGGAGGAGTATTCGTTTTCTATGACTGCCTTAGCAAAGTACCAAAACACTTGGGAACTTGAAACAATATAAATGTATTGCTTCACAGTTTTGGAGGCTAGAAGTACAAAATCAAGGTGTCGACAGTGCCATGCTCCAGAGGCAAAGGTCACAGCTTCTGGTGTTTGTCAGCAATCCTTGGCATTCTTTGACTTGTAGATGCATCACTCCATTCCCACAACCATCATCTCCCTGTGTATCTTCACATCATTTTCCCTCTCTGCGTGTCTGTCTCTGTCCAAATTTTCTCTGTTTATAAGGACAGCATTTTATTAGATTAGGACCCATCCTAATGACCTCATTTCAACTTGGTTGCTCCTATGAAGACCCTACTTCTAAGTAAGGTCACATTCTAAGGTACCAGGGTTAGGACTTCAACATATCTTTGGGGGATAGGGGGCAAAATTCAATACATACTATTTGGTATGGCAGTAATTTCTTTATATGGCAGTAGGTGAATCTCTGAAAACTGGCAATGGCCACTTTCTCACTCTAATCTTTTAAAGGCAACAGGACCAGATCAGAGGTCCTGGCACACCCTCATTTCCATGTAAATAGCTTTGACCACAGAAATCTGGGAAGGAGACACTGAAGAATGGCATCCACTCATCTAACCTTACTACGTGTCTTCTCTGCTTGACTTAGCACAGGTTTGGCAATAAACTGAGGAAAAAGTAACTTGAATGGAATCCAAGGCATTGTTCTCTTCCACCTGTGAAACACACCGATCTCTATGGTGTGGCCTGCACAGGGCTGCTTCAGAACTCACCACTGTTCACAGCCTCTTAGAAGTTTAGAAGAGGGAAGCCTTTCCTTTTAAAAATTATAATTAAAAGTCCATTTACGCTTCTCTGTTTTGTCTTTTTCCCCAGTTCCTTTTCCTAAGTCAATCTGGTTCTGCTTTTTGTCAAGCAGCGTCCTTCCCTTACTGGATGTGGCATTTCACATTGCACCTAATGCTTTAGGAAACGTGTTAGCAGTTGCCACTTTTTACTGTATTTGAATACTGATTTCTTGAGTATCTTTTGTTTACCTAAATGTATCTCTCCAACTGTAACTCTGCTTTGCCAGCTGTTCCAGACCCAACCTCTGAGCACCCTCCAGACTCCCCTAACATTCAGCAGATAAAGAAGAAATTCTAGTGGCACAGGGAACCTATTGGCCCTGTTTCTGATTGGGAAGTGTTGGTGCCTCACTGGCTGTTAGATGTTATCAATAGTATCTCTGCAGGTAGGTCACCTCTACTCCTTGCAGGTATTTAAGTTTGTCACCTTTGCTCAAACCTTAGATGCTTCTGACCCTTATCCATAGGTGCTTATCTGAAGTCCTGTCGTTCTTCTACTACCCCATAAATCTCAAAATATTTGTCTTGTTGACATTATCCTTAAGTGACCTTTAGAACATGGTTTTGTTATAGACCCCCATCCCCTGGAGGGCCCTAAACAACTTCTACGCTCAGCGTCTCAGGACAATCGCCCTTCTAATTCACTGCATTGCTGGTTGTCAATTTTTATTTGACATCTTCCCAGAAACCACCCCCCCTCATCTCCTCCCTTTTTCTGTACTTTTTCCTACCCCATGGTTGCTACTTTTTACTGTATTTGAATACTGAATTCTTGGGTATCTTTTGTTTACCTAAACTGTAGGCAAAATAAAGCAGGAAGAGGGAGGTTTAATTATAGACAGAGTTCCATCAAATGAAAGGTTACTATCAGTTTTCCAATGAAACTCCAATAATCTGAAGATAGGAAGGAAAATCAAAAACATCAGTTTTCTGGCCAATTTTTTACGTGTTTCTGCCTAAGCCAAGAAGATATCTAATGTGTTAGGAGCTTCATCTTAACAGTGGACTCCTGTGGTGGCCAGAATTTGGCTGCATTTCAAAATAATAAGCATTTGCTTCCAAAGGCTGTTTAAAGGAAATAAAAAGGCATAAAAACTCCACCATCCAATATGGTTTGTATTAGAATAAATTGATTACCCAAAACCTAACGTGATCAGAACTCTGCCAAGAGCCTGGCAAGCAACAATTGTTGGCATAGCCCAAATCCTAATCAGCTATTTGTAACAAGTGATTATTTAATAAGCATTCACATTCATCTGTGCTCCTTCAGCCAATGAAGAAGAGAGGGGGGAACCCTCAGAGGAAATCAAAAGAGCTGCAAGCCGATGTTGTTTTCTTCTTGTGAGTATTAAAAAATGTGTCCATAGGCAAAGAAAAAACTCAGTGTTCTCAGTGAGACGCTGCGCAGTTAAAAGTCTATCACTCTTTCCATCTCTGAAACTCCTAAAGAGCAGTTGACTTACTAAACTGTTTCTAAAAATAGAACTATTGGGTGAGGAGATTCCATGTCATGATGCTTTTCCTAAAGCACAAATTCTTTTTTCTGCTGTTCTTTATATATATATATATATGAAACTGTAGAATTACATAAGAGGCACAGAAAATATACAAGATGAGCCTGGAACAAGAAACAAGTTCTGGAAAATAAGGAAATGCTCAAAGAAAAAAAAAAAAACATTGATAAAGGGCTTGTTAAAGGGACACAGGAACCAACTGAGAGGGCTCCCAGTGTCCAAAGCTGGAATCATGTAAGCAAAAAATAAAATGGTACTGGATTAAAATCTAAAGGATGAAAGAAATACCCATTGTTCCACAATAATATAAACAAATAATTGGATACACTAATAAATGGGAGAGAAGAGAAAAGTCTCCCATGCAGAAGAATTTCAAGTGATTTATTTAGATACCCTACCCTCGAGAAGCAAGAACAAAATTCCCCACTCCTTAAGTGTGGGCTGCACATACTGACTTCCTTCCAAAGAGTAAGCTACGGAAAGGGGCCGGGGAAGCAGCTTTACAATGGAGAAACCTAACAAGCACTACCTTAGCTAGGTGATCAATGTCAGTATCAACAGTCACAAGTCATGTTGATAGTATGTGCCGTTGGTACTATGTGATGAAAATGTCACTTTACCTCTGTGATCCTCTTCCCAGAAATCTATAAACCCATTCTAATCATGAAAAAAAAGTCAGGTAAATTTCAATAAAGAGACATCCTACAAAATACCTGACCAGCACTCCTCAAAACTGTCAAACTGTCGAAGTCATCAAAAACAAGGAAAGTCTGAGAAACTGTCACTGCCAAGAGGAGCCTAAGGAGACGTCATGACTAAATGTAACATAGTGTCCTGGATGGGATGCTGGAGCAGAAAAGGGACATTAGGTAAAAATCCAAGGAAATCTGGGTAAACTATGGATTTTAGTTAATAAAAATGTATCAATAGTGGCTCGTTAACTTTAACAAATGTGTCATACTAATATAAGATGTTAACAATAGGCAAATATGACTGTGGGGTAGGGTATGTAGGAATTCTCTGTTCTAACTTCTCAATTTTTCTGTACGTCTAAAACTCTTTCAGAAAAGTGAAATTTATCTAGAAAAATGGGTGGACAATTAGATTGTGGATCTCTAAGACAATGCCCATGTTTTTTCTTTTCTTCAGTATTCCAAATAATTTTCTGACGAGAAGAACCTCCACAAATTGTTAAAGCCAATTATTTTCCCTGTCAACATGCACAAGTATGACATAGTGGGCAGAATGCGGTATTTAAGGAAGCACAGGCCCATATTAAGGAACATGTCTATCCTTGACTAGAGGGATGACTTTCAGTTAATTAACTCAAAGAGCTTCAGTTCCATCATCTGCAAAATAGAGATCAAACTATTACTTCGCAGAATTACTGTCAAGAAAGCCCCCAGCTCTTGTATCACATAGAAGACACTTAATAAACGTTGCATTTTCTCCTTTCTGTAACTCAGCTGTGTGCTCACTTAGTAAATTCTATCAAACTTACTATGAATGAATTCATACTTACCAGCCCACAATGGGGGGGAAAATCTGATAGAGGAGCAAAAGTAGCTATCATATGTGTAAGAGCCACAAATACCACCTCTGAGCACAGAGCTCAGATTTCTCAAGGGAGAAATTTTCTTCTGACCTCAAAATAGCCAACTTCAAGCCAAAGCTTCTCTCCTTGAAATCCATTCACACTCATGCTGAGCCACGTTGAAAGGAATATTTAAGTCAATTCTATTGCTCTCCCTGGGGCTACTCTTCCCACTGGCAGGACTAAGAAAGACCCAGGGTCATCCGCTTCCTGGAGGTGATGAATCTCAGTGGCCTGTGCTACTCCCTCCTGTGATTTGGATATGTCACAAGAGTGGGGCTGACTTGGATATTCCTGTTCCAAATCATCCCCTCTCTCTAGGGTGTGGGGTACAGGACAACACAGAACAATAGCAATTTTTACTTGCTGGAAATGGAAATTTTTGGATTATTTTTAAGTCTTGAAGTACAGTATTAGCATCAAGCCCGTTAAGTAGATGATTATAGAGAGGGAAATAATGATTTCTACAACGTGGCACTAATTCAGATATATTTGGTGGAAATTTGAAAAGGTGAAATATACGGATTAAAGGATTTATTTAAAATATTTTTAGGCCAGGTACAGTGACTAACACCTGTAATCTCAGCACTTTGGGAGGCCTAGGCAGGAGGATCCCTTGAGCCCAGGGGTTCAAAGCCAGCCTGGGCAACATAGGGAGACTCTGTCTCTAAAAAAATTAAATAAAATGAAAATAGTTGGGCATAGTGGTATGTGTCTATAGTCCTAGCTACTTGGTAGGCTGAAGTGGGAGGATCACTTGAGCCTGGGAGGTCGAGGCTGCAATGAGCTGTGATTATACCACTGCACTCCAGCCTGAGTGACAGAGTGGGACTCTGTCTCATATACTCATATATATGAGAGAAAGAAAAATATATATTAATATATATATAAACCTTGAAATACATAAGACAACCTGTATGTTCTATATCAGTCACAGTCCAGTCAAGAGACAGAAATGCTACCAGTTATTTAAACAAAGTGAATTTAATATAAAAAATTGTTGGCCGGGTGCGGTGGCTCACGCCTGTAATCCCAGCACTATGGGAGGCCAAGGAGGGCGGATCACGAGGTCAGGAGATCAAGACCATCTTGGCTAACACAGTGAAACCCCGTCTCTACTAAAAATATAAAACATTAGCCGGGCGTAGCAGCGGGCGCCTGTAGTCCCAGCTACTCGGGAGGCTGAGGCAGGAGAATGGCGTGAACCTGGGAGGCAGAGCTTGCAGTGAGCCGAGATTGCGCCACTGCACTTCAACCTGGGCGACAGAGCGAGACTCAGTTTCAAAAAAAAAAAAAAAAAATTGTTAACTGAATATTGAAGAATGGAAAATGAAAAAAAAAAAAAAAGCCCACAGAGGATTCCCAAACTTGCAACCACACTAAGCAGCTACCACACTCTTAAGTCCAAAGGAACAAAGGGAAGGGGTAAAAATTATTAAAAAGCAAAAACTAGGCCGGGTGCTATGCCTCATGCCTGTAATCCCAACACTTTGGGAGGCAGAGGCGGGCAGATTACTTGAGGTCAGGAGCTCGAGACCGGCCTGGCCAACATGGTGAAACCCCATCTCTACTAAAAATACAAAAAATTAGCTGGGCATAATGGCACATGCCTGTAATCACAGCTATTCAGGAGGCTGAGGCAGGAGAATCATTTGAACCTGGGAGACAGAGGTTGCAGTGAGTCGAGATCATGCCACTATACTCCAGCCTGGGTGACAAAGCTAGACTCCATCTCGGGGTAAAAAAAATAAAAAAGCAAAAAATTGGAAGAAGGACCTCATTGTTGCTAGTTCTTTAAGGGAGTACAATGAGTCTGGTGATTGTTGGGAAAATTGTAAACTAAATCCAGATGCTGCTGCTGAAATAGACTGCCACTGCCAGAGTGAAGAAGAGAGGCTGAGGGTGATGCTGACCGGCAGCAAAAAAGAAGGAGCTAGTTCCTTCTTCTAACTTTGCAGTCTCTCGAGTGCTTATTACTGAGAAAGCCAAGAACCAGTTCACAAAACAGAGACAAGGTTTCTTTCACAAAGCAAGGATAGAAGGGTAGGACTGAAGCAGAGAAAATAGATTTTTATAAACTACCATAGATGAAAGAGGAAACCTTTTTTTTTTTAAGACAGGGTCTCATTCTGTCTGCCAACTGGAATGCAAGTGGCACAATCTCAAAGCTCAGTGCAGCCTGGAACTCCTGGGCTCAAGCAATCTTCCCACCTCAGCCTCCTGAGTAGCTGAGACTACAGGTGCGAACCACCAGGCCCAGTTAAATTTTTTTAGAGGTAGGGGTCTCACTATGTTTCCCAGGATGGTCTCGAAGTTCTGGCCTCAAGCAATTCTCCCATCTTGGCCTCCCAGAGTCCTCAATTACAGGCACTAGCCACCATGCCTAGCTTAGGGGAAAAAATTAAAGCAAAGATGGAATCTTAAAAAAAAATAAACTTTAAAAGTTAAGGTGATAAGCATTCCTCTTGATCTTATTTATCATTTTTAATTCATTTGGAAAACATGTTCTTCCCAAATAACGCAAAGACAGATGGTAATCTGTCTAGAGTATATCACACATTTTCACAAATCCAACATTTATGAGGAATGGATATCTTAGGTCCTATTGTACTTGCAAAGTCATTTAAGGTAATCTTATTAAAAGGGAAAAGATGAAATACATGCAACTCACCGGGGATCAATTTCATGACCTTTCCATGATTAGATCCTTGAACTATATACCATTTGAACTTATCTGAAAGAAAAGGTGAGAATTATTTGTTCTGAATGGCAAGTAAACAAGTGGTTATTTGTAAATAAGTAAATGGCAAGTAAACAACGGCTAACCAACAAGTGGAAGGAAAGTGCTTGTGCAACAAGTGGAAGGAAAGTGCTTGTGCAACAAGTGGAAGGAAAGTGCAACAAGTGGAAGGAAAGTTTCTCTCTATCCAAGAGATAATGAGAATAGCTTTGTGGCTTCTGGGACAAGATTAATCACATGAGCATTTTCTGTGAGTGTTCGCCCAATCCATCAATTGAAGCAGCTATGGAAAAAGATGTGGTTGTTTAAGGTGTATTTAGTCTGGCTTTAACAAAAACAAACCCTGTAAGGGCTAAGTGATCTCATCATTTATCACTAAGAGATGGCCTCATTTTCCCTCCACTCGTCACCCTCCTCCTCCAGTTGACTAAATGGCCTTTCCGTCCACTCTGTGTCTTAAGCTAGGAATCTAGAAGGGCTAAGGCTGGGAAGTCAGTACATCTTTGTCAATTTCTCATGCTTCTTGTGTCCAGGTAAAAGACAGAAGGCAACTGTCATCCAGGTAATAATCATCAGTAAATATTTATAGACTAGTCCCTACATTTGAACTGGGAGTATAAAAACATGTAGGACACTCTACTGTCCCCAAAGAAATGATGAGGAGGTAGAAATATACAGAGAAATACAGCATCTGTTACACTGTTGTGCTTAAACTGAAAACCAAATGGGAGGCCACCGTATCATCCCAGGAGGAAGTGATAAACAAGGAGGAGGTTGGAGAAGGCTATACCAAAAAAGCAAGACTTACATTGGGTGTTAGGGGATTAGGTAGGACTTGGAATCAGGAAGAGTCCAAGGAATGTTAGAAATAGTTTGAACACAGGAATAGAAATGAGTAGATTAGGGAAGTATAAACCATCTAATTAGGTTAGAGTAAATGTTTGTTCTAAGGTTTAAGTAAAATATAGTGTTTTGAGAGGTGATCATGGTTACTGCTGCTTTAAAAATAAAATCTATGTAACTCTGGAGTTTTCTTCTTTTTATAAAAATCTAAAAGACCACAATTACATTCTTGATTATTCCAATTGGAAAAAAATCTATATCCAGACTTTCAGCAATTATGGTTCAGTTTTTCAAAATTAATTGTTCAGCTCTAGAGTGATCAATAACTATTTATTAAAGCTTTCTCCATGCAGGGCATTGTGCTAGGGATTACCAAATCTACAAAAAATTTTAGAGAATGTTCTATATAGCGACAATGGACGTGACAGGATAAGCAATACAAATTTAAGCCAATGCATAGTAAATAGAGAATGAGTAATGCAAATAGTATGCTTGCCATGTTTTATAGACTGAATGTAGGTAGCATGTCTGAAACTTAAGTAACTGCCACCAGGTGTGCATTGGTCTTGGACTAAGTATAAGCCAGTATTGTGCCAGAAAAGACGAGAAAGAAGAAGAAGAAGGAGAAGGAGAAGAAGAGAGGCTGGGCATGGTGGCTGACACCTATAATCTCAGCACTTTGGGAGGCTGAGGCAGGTGGATCACCTGAGATCAGGAGTTCGAGACCAGCCTGGGCAACATAGTGAAACCCAGTCTCTACTAAAAATACTGGGTATGGTGATGCATGCCTGTAATCCCAGCCACTCGGGAGGCTGAGGCAGGAGAATCACTTGAACCCGGGAGGCGGAGATTGCAGGGAGCTGAGATTGCATCATGTCACTCCAGACTGGGTTACACAGCGAGACTCTGTCTCAAAAAAAAAAAAAAAAAACAATGGATGGAGTTGGTTAGGTGGGGGAGAGAGGGCATGCAAGACGACAGCAAGCCACGGGATACAGGCAGACCCATTAAAAAGCTGGTGTGGTGAACAATTCAGGTGGCTTGGAATAGGGTGGTGTCAATGGTCATGAAAAGAAGTAAGTGGAATAAAGAGATTTTTAGAGAATAGAATCAACAATCTTTAGTGATTGCTTATATATGGGATATAAGGCAGAAAAGCAACCAGTGATGTCTTCAAGATTCCTAGGTTAAGACACAGAGTGGACGGAAGGGCCATTTAGTCAACTGGAGGAGGAGGGTGAAGAGTGGAGGGAAAATGAGGCCATCTCTTAATGATAAATGATGAGATCATTTTTTGTGTTTATTTTTCTATATTTCCCAAATTTTCCCTTTTAAATACTAATTACTTGCATGATAAAAAATTAAAAGGAGAATTCATATTTAAAATATCAATATATAGAATAAAGAGATTAAACAGGTGTTTGAGTCATGACAAAATGTTGAAATAACGGGTGAATTATTTTATTCACACATTTTAAAAAATATTTTTAATTTGCCTACAATGAATATGTATGTGAAGAAGTTTTGTTTTTAGTTAGTTTGCTTTGTTTGGTAGAAAGTCAAAGCCATACTTGGGTTCAACAACAAATAAGTCAGCCTGGTCAGGAACAGATGAGTCATAGGTCCAGGCCAAGGGAAAGAGAAAATAAAAGGGAGCAGGACAGCAGCAGAGAACCAGCATCCAAATGTCACATTTGGATGGCCTTCATAGCTGAGCCACCACCCTGTTGACATAAGAGCCAGTTCCTGGATGACTGTAGCCCTCCAGCCTGCAGAGAATAAACTGAGAGGAGTTTCTCAGAGAAGGGAAAACGGGGTACACAGAAAGTTAACATGTTCTAGAGTCCAACTTTTATATGAAATTTGGCTTCCCTGCCTCTAGCTTTATTTTCTAATGAATGTTTGACTCCTATGGAGTAGATCTCATAGGTAACTGCTGCAATCACATGAAGATTTTAGTTTTCAGCATCACTTAAGGAATTATGAATCTTTGTATTAGTGAGGATTAGTTTTGGCTTCTGAAAAGAAAACAAAATAATCTTCAAACAAGAAATTTAGTCCATAGTTAGGAGGTCCAGGGCTCCACAAAGCCACCTGGGATCCACCCTCCTTCCATTTCTCTGTTCTCCCACATACAGAGTGTAGCTCTCTTTCTCCTGGCCTAAGTTGGAGTTGCAGTCACCATATCCATATATTAGAAGCACAATGGATGACAAACAGAAGAAAACCATGTCCCCTCTCTTTAAGATTTCCCAGGAGTCCCCAAAAACAATTTTGCTTATATATTATTGGTCAGAACTCAATCACATGAGCTTACCTATTTGCAAAGGAAACTGAGAAAAATTTTTAATAAAGGCAGTAATATGCTCAGACAAAACGTGGAGTTCTGCTGATGAAGGAGGAAGAAGAAGAAGAAGAAGAAGAAGAAGAAGAAGAAGGAGGAGGAGGAGGAGGAGGAGGAGGAGGCGGAGGAGGAGGAGGAGGAAGAGGGAGGGGAGGGAGGGGGGAGGGGGAGGGAGGGGAAGGAGGGAAGGGAGGAGGAGGGAAGAGGAGGAGGGAGGGGGAGGAGGGAGGAGGGGGAAGGAGGAGGGAGGAGGGAGGAGGAGGAGAGGAGGGAGGAGGGAGGAGGAGGAGAGGAGGAGGGAGGGGAAGGGAGGAGGAGGAAGAATGACTGTTGGGAACAACTAGCAGTTACTTACACAAGCTTTGATACAAAATATCTCTTTGAACATTTAAATAAGGAATAATGTATTTGTAAAGCAGGTTGTGGAGATAGAACAGTGAAATCAAAGGTAATTCAGAAGAATTCTGCCCAGAAAAGTAGCAGAGAAGGGATATGGAAATAGGAAAATTAGATGAGGAAGACTTTGAAGGTTAAAGAGAGAAATAATACTTTCTATTTTAAGGTGACTACAGGTCATTTTTCTTGGTCCTTTAGGGATTATCTGCATCTTTTGACTTTCCTCCTAGTTGTTTCCTAGCCTATGGAAAATTGAATAGAATAAAGATAGAATGAAGAGCGTAATAGAGAAACTTCTTTTAGAAAATTAAGTAGTACTAGGGTAGAAGAATCCAAACAAGGTCCAAGGCAATACTGGAGAACATCGCTGGTCAAAAATGTGGTGGCAGAAGATAAAACTATTAGGTTAGAATTTGGGTTGAATTAATCTGATTTTCAGTTCAAAGCTAACCTCTTTAAATAAGCTGAGGGGTTTTTTTCTGTGCCCAGAAAATAGGTGAGAGTAGAAAGAAATCCAAGGAGAATGATGCAGTGGCCTCCATGTGTCCGTAGTAGTAAAATAAGGGCCTTAACAGGAAATAGCTGTTAGATTGAGGTCCAACGTCTTCCCTTCCCAGTCTGCAATTAGCAGTTCTCCGCAAGACAATCAAACTTCCAGTTCTTGAGCTGAAACTGGAACAGACCAAATGCTTCTTTATTTGGGACAGGCACATCTCACCCCAACCTTGCTTTCCTTTCTTACCCACACGGTGCCTCCTCTTCCCATCTGCTTAGTGCTCCTCCTTCCCGCCTTGTTTTGTGTTTTATTTCTTTCCTCATTGATCATCTCTCAGCTCTTCCTCACCCATCACCATTCATAGATTATCATTCATAGATTATGACCATTCGAAGATTATCACCACCATTCATTGATTATCAATTACTTGTGAAATGGATATGGTATCAAAGCAGACCAATCTTTAAGAAAGAAAAAAGAAATCCTGGCTTGTTTACCTGAATCAGTTTTATTTTATTTTGGAGACTGGAAACCAGTTAAAGTGGGAATTTAATACAGAAAACCGGAAGGCAGAGACTTCTTTAAAACGTTCATCTTTTTCAGACATTAAAAAGGTAACAATAAGCAAAGCTCAGAGGAAACCCTGGTAAACAGCTATCTCAACAGACCACGTGGTAAAGATCCTAAAGTTCGTTTAGTTTTTGTTTGTTTGTTTGTTTGTTTTTTAAGATGGAGTCTCGCTCTGTTGCCCAGGCTAGAGTGCAGTGGTGCGATCTCAGCTCACTACAACCTCTGCCTCCCAGGTTCAAGAGATTCTCCTGCCTCAGCCTCCCAAGTAGCTGGGATTACAGGCGTGCGCCACCATGCCCGGCTAATTTTTGTATTTTTAGTAGAGATGGGGTTTCACCATGTTGGTCAGGCTGGTCTCAAACTCCTGACCTCAAGTGATCCGCCCGCCTCGGCCTCCCAAAGTGCTGAGATTACAGGCGTGAGCCACCACACCCAGCCTGGAAGTTAGTTTTTATATATTGATATATCCACCAACATTGCCAAGCCCTTACTTATACTAGTAATTTGAAGGTAAATTCTTTTGGATTTTCTATGTAAATAATTCTATCAACTGTGATTTATAAAGGCTTTTTTTTCAACCCCTATATCTGATTTTTTTAAAAATGCTTTTGATGTATTTTGTGATTATTATAGAGTTCTGATTTCTTTATAAGGTTAATAAATTTCCTTTCTATTCCTAGTTTGCTAGAAGTTTTTACCACAAGTGAGCATTGAAACTTACCAAATCCTTTCTTGGTACCTGCTAAGATGATCATATGGGGTTTCTTTTATCATTTATTAGGTGAATTGTCTCAGTAGATTTTTTTATTTTGTTGGTTTGTAATAAGCCAAGCTTGTGTTTCTGGGATAAATCCAATTTGATCAGGAAAAAAAATAAAATAAAATAAAGACCATACGGTAAAGACCTTTCTCTACGGATGTGTCGTGAAAAGTTACACTAGAAGACCCCATTCTCACTATTGATATTATGGATAAAAATAATATTTTTTTGAGTTGGGGTGGGTTGATAACAATATTTTTTTCTATTTTCTGAGTTCTCTGTTACTATTATATTGACCAAAATGATACTTTGCTTTTCCAATGAACACTGCAGAGACTCTTCATTTGTATTTCTACTTGATCTTCAGTGGGGTGCAACCCTTTAATACTTTACTGTTAAATTTCTCTCCAAAGCCCAATCTTTCTGTCAAGTGGTTAGTTATTTCTAAAATAATATGGTAGGGTCCATCCATTGTTATTTAAAGGGCATACTAAGCAATCAAATGGAAAGGTCAGTATTCATCCTCTGATTTTCCCCTGGTTTTCATAAGTTGAATCTGATTCAAGTAAGTTTTATGCATAAAGGAAAGGAGTCTGGAAGAAGAAAAGAGGAGGTCTTATGGAATCAACTTACATGCCCATGAATGGTGGACTGGATAAAGAAAATGTGGTACATATACAGCATGGAATACTACACAGTCATAAAAACAAACTAAATCATGTTCTTTGCATCAGCATGGATAGAGCTGGAAGCCATTCGTTTAAGCCAACTAATATAGGAACAGAAAACCAAACAGCACATGTTCTGACTTATAAGTGGGAACTAAACATTGAGTACACATGGACACAAAGAAGGGAACAACAGACATCAGGGCTTACTTGAGGATGGAGGGTGGGAAGTGAATGAGGATCAAAAAAACTGCCTATGCTTATTATCTGGGTAACAAAATAATCCGTACACCAAATCCCATCCCCGCACCATGCAATTTACCTGCGTAACAAACCTGCACACGTACCCTTGAACTAAAACGAAAGAAAGAAAGAAAGAAGGAAAGAAAGAAAGAAGGAAGGAAGGAAGGAAGGAAGGAAGGAAGGAAGGAAGGAAGGAAGGAAGGAAGGAAGGAGAGAGAGAGAGAGAGAGAGAGAGAAAGAAAGAAAGAAAGAAAGAAAGAAAGAAAGAAAGAAAGAAAGAAAGAAAGAAAGAAAGAAAGAAAGAAAGAAAGAAAGAAAGAAAGAAAGGGGGATGTCTTAAAATTCTAACAGGCTTTATTCAAAGATATGTTGTAAAAACTTAAAGCCCAATTTGTGTAAAAGGCATACACTGCTGTGTTTGAAAACTACTAAAAAGAAGCCCTGGGATGCATGAAGAAGCTGGCTTTTAGCATGGGCTTTGGTTTGGGGAGAAGCCTGGCGAGGGAAGGAAAGGTTCTGTGATGCTGCCATTATAAACACTGGGCATTTGTACTTTATGTGTCAGTCTTCATGACTATCCCATTAACATGTGCACACATATATCTCTCCGAGCTGGCAACCTGATCATGGGTTCCCTACTAGTAGGGACTAGTATATCCCCTGGTCTTGAAGGCAGGGTAGAGTAGAGAGCTATTCCACCTGCAGGAAACTCAAGATCTAATTTTCTTAATGTCATCAAAACTTAGTACTCCTTCCAATGCCACAAATGATCATTTCTAGAAAAGAAAATGTGCAAATAAGTATTCACATTGACTGGCCATATGTTCTATTTCTTAAAAAGTACCATTCTGGGCAGCTGGCATATAGGTTTTAGGACATGGTATGGGGTGTAGAAAAAACTATTTCCCAGTTAAGATCTCAATTTCTTCATCTTCAAAGTGATAAGAAAACCTAGATAATTAAACCATATTGTTATAATAGAAGTATGAACACTCCAAAAGTCATTTGATTTTGGATTTTTGGTGATTATAATTTAAATTATGTGATGTTCAGGAAAATCACAATAGGCAGAATAATGAATTGCCTAGTTTGAATCAAGTTTGAATCAAGAGGCATTGGAAAATTGTATACTGTCTTCATCTATTGCCCTGTGTAACTCAGTCCATTTCAGAGGGTAAAATTAGGTTTCAGACAGGTGCCTTGTACCAATCTAAGTAGAATTGCTTTTCAGGAAAGACTTGGAGAAATTAAGATCATTAAGCAACTAGGTTTTCAAGGGCTCTCTTGTTCAGTAGCAGGCCAAACCCAAAGAAAAGGTAAAGAGAGTAGATGTTGACTAACAAAAAATCTTAAAACAGGATTTGCAATTGGATCAGGAAGTTTGTGAGTGAAGTAACAGGGTTTCCTACTGGAAGTTGCTTTAGAAAATAGTTTTTCATTTTCTGACATGACAAGTCCAAGGTTGGTTCAGAAGCTTAGCAAAGTTATCAAGGATCCAGTTACTTCCCATCTTTCTGACCTAGCATCCTCAGTGTCTTGGAAATGCCTCATTTCTAGTCTAAAATTAGTCAATGTAGGGTGGTTATCATAACCAATCACTGGCAAAAGACAATGGGATTACCATAATTGGCTTGTGCTAATTATCCTTTCCTGGGAATGGGTCCATATTCCCTGAGCAAACTGCTGCCCAACTCAATAGTGGGGTTCTACTGACAAGAACGAAGGCAGAAGTGACCGTTGGATAGGCAATCACTGTCTCTGCCACAGCAACAAAAAAATTTCTGTCTGGGGACAATTAAAAAATAGTTGAACTTGGTTTAAAAAACATCTCTTCATTGACTGCAATCTACACCAGATTTGGGAAATCAGTATGAGATGCTTCCAAACCAACATATTCTCTTCTTAAATGAGTTTATGACAATCTCAAGGGGGAAATAATCTAATTTTGCTACACATGTTGGAACAAGATTTAGGATGTAACTTGGGCTTCTGGTTTTCATATGAACAGATTGGTAGGCAGAATTTGCAGTAAATCTCAATAAGAACTTGTTTTAAATTCTAGGAATGATGGGTATCCTCCATCTATTTGTCCTGCCATTAAAATAGGCTATATGCAAGTCCATGAACATCTGCTGTTTCTATATGGATTGAGCCTCTGATGGTCTCATAGGTTGAATGTCCAGCCTCTGAAAAAACTAGTTGGGCAGAGCCAAGATGTAGCTCAAGGATATGGTCAAGTCTTGGCTTTTCTGGAAGGAAAATTGTCTCCACACTCACCACACCTGTTTACAAACCAGAGCATTGGCACTTCTTTCCTTCCCCACCTGTTTATGGTTCCAAGGAAAGTGACCGCCATGCTTCTGTGTAGGCATACAATGTAGGCTGTGCATAAATAGCACAGAGGGAACAAAGCATTGTGGGTGAACACAGGGCACCCTCATGACCCTCTGCTGGTCTAAATCCAAGAAGATGACCGTTAAAACAACAAACAGATGGTATCCAGGACAAATAACACCCTCATGTGAACTGCCCAAGGAGTCAGGGTCTAGCAGGAGGGAGTGGGCACCCGGCCAGCAAATGCTCTGTTAGATAACACAGCTGTGATTTCAACACCGAGAGGATCTGTTCACATTTAAAACTCAGAAATATCCCAGTGTTTCGCTAGAAAGTCTGTAACTGTAGAAAGCTGCTCATTTTTCCACACTCTTGCAAAAGCAGTGTTGGAGAAAACAAAAGTAGGAGAAGCGAAATTTCTTATTATTACAATAGTGTAATTTTTGCTAGGAACCTGGATGCCAAATCAAAAGGTTAAATGAAGCAAATTTTCCTTAGGCGTGGAGTTGACCGAAGCCCTAATAGGAGGAAACTTCCCTTATTGAGCTCAGAATTGGGTTCTGAAAAGAACCTGCCAGGCTGGTAGTTTTCCTCCTAGATCAAATCCCTTTACTCTCTACTGGGAAGGTGTACGGTCATATATGAAGAACTTTGTGCTGCGGTCCAAGACTAGAGCCCTCAGTTTTGTTTTGACACAAACTTAACCTCATTGGGTCCCTTCTTAAATTAGGACCCACTTGACAGGATTATTAAATATCAAATGAGATAAAGCATTTGAAATGTCAAGCATTTGGTTTGGCAAATAGGGTATTTTTATACATTATTCTCTGGTCATCCTCAAGACATCCTAGAAAAGGAGGAATAACAAAGTATAGTAATCTTACTCATCTGCCACCATCTTTGAACTGAGGGGACGGAGGCTGGTGGAAATTTTGGGGGCTGAAAGTCAACTTGCAAGTCAACAAAAGTGTATGAAGCTTGGCGATGTGTATTTCCTTGTGATTTCCTAAAACATCAAAATGTTAAGTAGTTTAACAAACCACTTAAATTTACACACACAAATACACCAGCATTACATAAAACTGGCATTTCCTGCAGCATTAGAATCAACATAAAAACTATCACTTTCCCTTTCAGACTGGGAGCAGCTTCTGGTCTAGAAATGTGGTGGACGGGACTCTACATCTCGATTTCTCCATCCTGAGACTGCTAAACCATTCCTGTCCAGTACCACAAAATGGAAAGGGAAGAGTGGGATACATCGGGAAGACAGTTGAGGGGTAAAAAATTGAGTTTATGGCAACTTCATTCTTAAACTACACTTTTCCAAAGAAACAATGTTATCAATGAAGGTTCCGTATGGTTGAAATAAACTTAATTGTCATTTTAACATAGTAAGAGTTAACTTGGCTTCCTGGGCTTAAACTTAGGCACAACTTACAATGTTGTTTCTACAAGGAAATGTATTCTGAGTTCCAAACAACTAATTTATATTTGCACTTCAGGAGCACAACCCACTTGTAAATAAAATTGTAGTGATTGTTTTCTTCAGATATTTTAAATGACCCAAGCAAACAAAAGCTAAAATCCTGTGAACGGTTCATTTGCAAGATCATTAATTGAATGATATGTGCAAATCTATAGTGATTAAACTCATTTGCAAAATAAGCATTATGGTATTGACATTAGTGAAGATTTCAGATCAGAACTTGACCTGAGAGAAATTATGTGTAATTATCTCTGTACAGAATAACCAACATCCTTTTGAGTGTAAAATCATAAGTGTAAAGTATTAACAAATTAATCATCATGACAACTCCAAGAGGTATTATTATTTATATCCAATTTTAACAATAAAGAAACTGAGGCCAGGCGTGGTGGCTCATGCCTGTAATCCCAGCAGTTTGGTAGGACAAGGCAGACGGATCAACTGAGGCCAGGAGTTCAAGACCAGCCTGGCCAATATGGTGAAACCCCATCTCTACTAAAAATACAAAAATTAGCCTGGCATGGTGGTGCACTCCTGTAGTCCCAGCTACTAGGGAGGCTGAGGCAGGAGAATCGCTTGAACCCAGGAGGTGGAGGTTACAGTGAGCCAAGATTGCACTACTGCACTCCAGCCTGGGCAACAGAGCAAGACTCTGTCAAGAAAGAAAAGAAAAGAAAAGAAAAGAAAAGAAAAGAAAAGAAAAGAAAAGAAAAGAAAAGAAAAGAAAAGAGAGAGAGAGAAAGAAAGAAGAGAGAAAGAAAGAAGAGAGAGAGAAAGAAAGAAAAGAAAAGAAAAGAAAAGAAAGAAAGAAAGAAAGAAAGAAAGAAAGAAAGAAAGAAAGAAAGAAAGAAAGAGAAAGAAAGAAAGAAAGAAAGAAAGAAAGAAAGAAAGAAAGAAAGAAAGAAAGAAAGAAAGAAAGAAAGAAAGAAAGAAAGAAAGAAAGAGAGGGAGGGAGGTACAGAGAATTAAGTAATTTGTCCAAGGTCAAATGGGACCCCAAGGCATTTTGACACCTTTCACTTTTAATGTCTACATTATATTAAACATTTGAATTTGAAATATTTTGTATTTGGTTTTCCAAACCAAACTTCTTTAAATATATAACTTCCACTTTTTAGATACAGGCAGTACATGTGCAGGTTTGTTACATGGGTATATCTCATAAATGCTGAGGTTTGGGGTATGACCGATCCCATCATCAAAGTAGTGAGCATAGCACCCAATAGTTTTTCAGCTCTTGGTCCCCCATTTCTCCTTCCCCCATCTAGTAGTCCTCAGTGTCTATTGTTCCCATCTTTATGTCCATGTGTACCCAATATTTAGTTCCAACATAAAAGTGAGAACCTGTGGCATTTGGTTTCCTGAGTTAATTTGCTTAGGATAATGACCTCCAGTTGTATCCATGTTGCTGCAAAGTACATGATTTAATTTTTATTTATGGCATCATAGTATTCCATGGGGTATATGTAGCACATTTTCTATATCCAATCCACTATTGATGGGCACCTAGGTTGATTCCATGTCTTTGCTATTGTGAATAGTGCTGTAATGAATATAGGAGTGCATTTGTCTTTTTGGCAGAATGATTTATCTGCCTTTGGGTATATACCCAGTAATGGGATTGCTGGGTAGAATGGTAGTTCTATTTTAAGTTCTTTGAGAAATCTCCAAACCACTTTCCAGAGTGGCTGAATTAATTTGCATTCCCACCATCACTGTATAGGCATTCCCTTTTCACCACAACCTTGTCAGCATGTTAATTTTTGATGTTTTAATAATACCCATTCTGACTGGTGCGAGATGGTGTCTTATTGTGGTTTTGATTTGTATTTCTCTGATGATTGGTGATGTTGAGCATTTTTTCATGTTTGTTGGTCACCTGTATGTCTCCTTTTGAGAAGTGTCTGTTCATGCCCACTTTTTAATGGGGTTTCTTTGTTGAATTGCCAAAAAAGACTCTTTGAAAGGATTTACCTCTACATAAATAATGCTTATGTATTCAGTTAGTAGACAACTTTTAGTTAGTAGACAACTTTTAGCAGTTAAAATGTATAGCTAGTCCCATTTTACGTTTTTGAAATTAAATGTAAGGTAACCCAAATCAGATGCAGACAGCCTAGATATCTTCATTGCCATTGCACATAGAAAGTGGAAAAGCTACTTAATATCCCCTGAAAATCTATACTATCAGAATTATCCTGGAAAAGCCTGCTTCCAGAGAAGTGGCAGGATAAACAAGAAAGAGAATGGGCTTTGTATTTGCAAAGCTGAGGTCGAAACTCAACTCTGCTACTTCCTGGGCCAAATACTCTAAGCCTATTTTATCTTGTTTGATGAGATACTCTTCATTTTGCAAGGTTTCAGGGAGACACACAATTATCATTAGGCAAGATCTCCCCAGGCCTATGAGTGAGAAGTTTGACCTCTGTCTCTTACCTCACAAAGGTAAAAGCTTCAGCACACATGAAAATACCTTGTAAAATTTGAGACTTTCCATCCAGTATTTTAAGTAGTTGAGCCAAAGCTAAAGTGAGTAGTAGCATTAGATACATAGCTGGGCCTGCGGGTAGGATGGCAGCTTCAGGTCGTCAGACTTTTCAAATGAGAACAGCCAGGCTCTTCTGAAGCACTCAAGGCTCTCTTCTCTCCTCAGTGAATTAGCATACAACCCCTTCCCCTTCAAAGAGAAGACAGCTTATATGAACAGAAGCGGGAGAGCACATAACTCTCAACTACCAAGTAGTAGTTAACAATTTTAGGTACTTACTGTCCTCTTCAAAAATAATTGTATCCCCCTCCTTAACTACAGAAGAGAAATATGAAAAACATGCTAATGATCAGTGCAACTTCTGACTGTGGTGCAATAAACCTATGGCTTACAAGAACTCATCAGTTTATTTACTATTTAAATTTCTTTCATGACATACTGCCCACAGCGTGAAGGATTCTGGAAGAACCTGGAAATTCTAAAATAACAATTGGTGTTGAGTCATGCTAAAAGAAGTTAGAAACGTTTGCAGACTCAAACCACTTGGAAGGTGGAAGAGGTCTCCCCTCCTTGAGTTAGGGGTCCCCAGGAAGAAGTGCCCTGACTTCTTCCCAGGTGCAAACAAATCTGTGAAAATTTAGTAGTCCCAACAAAATAAATAAACTGGGATCAAATGAGAAAAATCACAAATAAATCTCAAAGAAGGCAAGTGAGAGGGTGAGGGGAGGAGTGTCTTAAGAAATAGAAATCATGCTACATTTAAAGTTTGGTTTCTATTTCTTTCTTATTGAAGATGCAGTCCCCTTAGACTACCAGCAACTCCCAATAACACAAAGGTCCATTTCAGCTCTTATACAACATTTACGGTAAAAGAATCATCTCAACCAAGCTCCTCATTGTACAGATGAGAATCTGATTCCCAGATCTCGGAACTTGATTCATTTTCCCATATGATTTGTCAGCATCTCACTCATGACTCAACTGGTTTATAAGGTACTTCAAATTTGGAACAGTAGCATGTTTACTTTTCATCCCATATGCAGCTCAGCTCATAGCAGAACAAGTATTGTTATCTTGAGGAAAAGAATAATGTCTTGGCTGTCCACTTACAAGATTTTGAACAATTCTCTACAATTATAAAAATGGTCGAGACCAGCCTGGCCAGCATGATGAAACTCCATCTCTACTAAAAATACAAAAAAATTAGCCAGGCGTGGTGGCACATGCCTGTAGTCCCAGCTACCTGGGAGGCTGAGGCAGGAGAATGGCGTGAACCCGGGAGGCGGAGTTTGCAGTGAGCCGAGATCATGCCACTGCACTCCAGCCTAGCGACAGAGCAAGACTCCGTATCAAAAAAAAAAAAAAAAAAAAAAAGGCAAGTATCCAAGTAACAAGAGCAGCAGCTATGGCACACCTAGGAAAAAAACGAAGAGATGCTTTCAAGGACCCATGACGCTACCCGGCAAAGCCTACTCAGTGGAATCTTCCAGTCGCTGGAGACAGCCAATAAAGCTGATGGCTTAATCCCAACAATGTCTGCTCGGGGTCATGACGCCCTTGAGCACATGGTGGCCCTGGGATGATTTATGGTGAGGATATTGCACCAGACCTCAACCCCAAGCAACTGAAGAAACAAGAGGAAAGTCAGGATATCACTTTCAGCTGATGAATACTAAGTAGCTTAATATTATTGAAGCATTATCCAACAACAGAGGCCACCTTGCAAAGGACAACTTTTAAATATAAATGATGGTGCTTATCGAGGTTTGTGCATCGATCTGGACTGAAAGCCAGGAACAAATGATCTTTTACTAGCGCATGTCCTGGGAAACTTTTTTACCCTGATTCAAGGATGTAAGAACTTGTTCAAATGTTTTTGGATCTGACATGGCTCATAATGCCTGCATGCTTTCAAAACTCTGTTATCATCAATAAGCTAGGAAACACCACATACCTGTATCCTTGATGATGTGGTTTAATGGAGACACAGAATGTAGGAGCCACTGGGCTGGACATCTTATATTCCCACATACTCCTTATGACCTATATTCCAAATTGTGTCTTTTAATACAACTAAATATGCTAGGATCGTTTGTTTAAAGATCTGTATCATTTGTTCAAACATTTTTACTTATATAAGAGGCTGTTGTAGTTAGCAAGAAATAGTACCAATATTCGTAATACCTTTACACTTAGGAATCACTCTTACAGAAAACGAAGGTGACTATTTTATTAGAAAACAAAGGCTACATGTTAATACATCACCAGATACAAGAATGCATACCAAAGAGCTGTAAAAAATTGGTCTAAAAACAGAAAAAAGCACAATGACAGACACATGGTATAGCACACCTCTAGGAACCCTGCAGCCCTAATTGGAAATAAATACATACCCACACACACATATGTACAGGTTACATAAGCAAAGATGTCTAAAACAGATTGCAAGAGAAAGATAAACACTCCTACATGTATATGTGTGCCCGTTTTCCTTAAAAACACATAACATGCTTTTCCTTCATTTTACTCAGCTCTGAGAAATTCCTGATCCAAAACTATTTCATGCCTAATACTACAGATACAATATCATAAAGCAAAAGTCTACATTTTCCTAGGAGCTGTTAATTGGAAGTATAAAATGTGTTCTGCATTTTTTTTTAGTGTAAAATGCACATACATTGTTATATAGTGCTTGTCATTTTAATTGTAACATATTACCAAAAAGCTTTATACACATAGCTTTATACTATTTACATTACAGTAGAGGAATGTCAATGCTACTAGGTGAGCAGTGCTTCCAAACTTTTTCAATACTTACACATGGGAGATCTAAATAGTACAATATATTCAAGACTTCTAAGGAATTGTTTTCTCCTCACTGATAAAGCTCTCCCTGGCTAAAGAAAAGTCCCTGTAGGCAGAACCTTATCTATTTAATGACTGGCGCCTCCCAGGGGTACTGACACACAAAGTGTCTTCACTGGACCTTACAGTTCTCACTGCCCTTGGGCTCCAGTCCAACTTTGGGGTGGGGGGCGAGTCGGCCTCGCTTGACCCTCAGGCCCTCTCTGGGGCTGTCAGTCGGACTTCTCTCAGGAAGATTATTGACCAGGAGAGATTTCGTGGTGGGTTCTCGGAGGATGGTGTCTGAATCCACTGGGCTCTGCTGAGCAACCTTGACCTGCCACAAAACATCTCTGTTAGAGGTTCAATCACACTCACACTTCCACAACATGAAAAATAAAGCACTATGTCACTAAGTTTTAAATTAAGTTCTTCTTCTCTAGGAGTTATATATAATTGTAGTATTCCCTCTTCCCTGAGAACAGGCCCCATCTAACAGACAAGTCAGGAGGATATCAGGGACAATCTCTAACTAAAGTCATCAGACTTCCCATGGCACCTCTAATGGCAAAGACTATGCCCTATTTACCTACGTATCTCTGGTGCCCACAACATGCTTGACCACATGGTACACGTCCAGTGAATTCCTAAGTGAAAAACCTGCCTCCGTTGTCCTAACTAGCCATTTCTGTTGTTTAAAACAAGCATAACCCAAATGAGTAATACTACCTCCACAGGGTGGAAAATTTTAAAATGACTGAGGACCTGTTCAGGGTATTTTAATCATTCTCCCTTTGTGGCTGGTTGTTTCCATATTGAATTGGGACTAGAGCAGAAGGACAGCTATCTAACAATAAAGTCCAGAAGAATAAATCCCCTCTCAAACATCCTGCCTTTTAAGAGAAAAAGATATCTCAGAAAATTTGAAACTTTAAGTAGACGAGAGAGTGAGGTAACTGGTGAGTGAAGATTTGTTGAAATTGGGTCAGGCTCAGTGGCTCACATCTATAATCCCAGCTACTCAGGAGGCTGAGGCAGGAGGATCACTTGAGCCCAGGAGTTTGAGGCTACAGTGAGCCGCAACAGTGACACTGCATTCCAGCCGGGGGGACACAGCAAGATTTAAAAAAACAAACAAAAAAAAAATTGAAATTTATATAGTAGTGAAAAAAGGTACAGGGTCAAAAAAGAGAAAAAAGAGCAAGAAAAATGAAGTATAGGAAAGCTTCACCTAACCAAAGTTAAAGGCAAGAGTGGAAGATTCAAATAGGAAGATTTTTCAAAGAGAAAGGAGAAGGGCCTCTTGCATAATGGACACAAGGATCTGTGTCCAGCACAGACGCTGAGAAGTAACTACGTGACAGACACTCCCTCAGCAACTGACTTCCAGGGATCTCCTTCTGATGCGAGAAGAAAAGGGAATGAAAATTATTTTCCCATTTATATTCTTTCCATAGGAAGCATGTGGTTTGAAAAAGGCAGTTAAATACTTTTCATTACATGAAACATAGTAAATCCGGCCAACAGATCAAATCCCAGGAAAGCTCACTTCTCCCTCAGAGTGTGTCCAGGACACTGAAAAGACGCAGCCTTGGAAGGTCAGGACTTAATGGAAAATTACCATCCATGGAAAGTTGAAGGAAAAAAATAAAACAGAGTTTTGCTGGTACTTTTTTTTTTTTTTTAAAGAGAAATAGTGATTCCAAAGACAAGGTTTCCCTGGAACCCACCAGATGTACAAGAAACAAATCTGTAGGTTTGCCATTTAAAAAGAGAAAAAGAGACAGATACCCCATAGGAAATAGAAAGTTTGAGCCTGTAAGACTCTTTATCCCAATCAAATGGCTAATGTCCACTCTTTTTGGCTTCTCCCCTCTAGACTCAATTTCTGATACTGAAGACACTGTAGTTGTGATCAGAATTTAGACTGTGGATTTGACTCTCCTGTTGGTTAGTTAACTTCAGAATGGTCTCTAACCAGACAAAGTCAAATTCACCAAGTATTTAATCTATTAAGATAGTACATCCTCCTAGAATAACACAAAGGAGGGAAAAAAATAGTGCATGCATGCATACTCTAATTGTCTTATAAATGATTCTGCAGTTGCAATAGGGAGAGGGCAAATATGCAGACAGTTCAGTGAAAATGACCCTCACAAGTAGGAAAAAAATGCAAGACCCCCACAAAACTAACATCCACCATCCATGATGGGCTCTACAGCTTACTGGCCGGTCCTCTGGGAACTGATAGCAAAGCCCAGGTTCAGGAGATCAGGTCTACGACTGCTGTCTCCCTTGTTCCCAACAAACGAGGGGTTCCTGAGCTTATCCATCCCAGTGACATAATAGAGAATGATCCTTACCTAATGTGCATTTTGCCCATTTTTTCCCCTTTGAACTTGTCAGATGTCACTAAAGGTCTTGCTAAACGACCTAGGAAACTGTCTCTCATCACCCAGCCAGTCACCTCAAAGGAGAACTCACAACCCTGAGTTTCTAAGCAACCACTTTGGGAAATAATACCTTGTTCTAGATTTTTAAAACTAAGTGATGAAATACGCTTAACAGATGAGGCAGCAAGCATTTTACAGGGGACTCAGAGAAGGCTGAATTAAATTAAAAATTACTGGGCTAGGTTTTGAAGAGTTTGAATCTAATCACGAAGTCTCTTACAACTGCTCTCAAAAGGCCCCCCTCCACATTTGCAAGTGCACAACATTGCTTAGCAATTCATAACTGCTGGTGCCTACTGCATGTAGTTAATGCACTGAACAAAATCTACGGAAACCATGGTTACTACTCCCTACTCAGCAGATTCAACAGCAGTGAGGAGAGCAGGCCCCCTAGCGTGCAAAGCTCTTTTTCCTAGATAGTAAGTCTGAACGCCACATGCAAACTGCTTTTACCCTCAGTTCTTCACAAAAGAAAAAAAATGACTCGTGATGATTTCATAAGACCATTTCCTAGCATGCCTTTATAAACATCTATTAATACAATCACTTCAGGACATTCACAGTTCCATTCATTCAGTGAATATTTGTTGAATGTCAGACACTGCATTAGACATAAACTATAGATGTAATCAGTAACCTCACAGAACTCGGATTGCAAATCAGAAGACAGATATTTAAACAAGAGATTACAATAAAGTGAGTTACCTAAAAAGAGTGGAGGCACAGAGTACCAGCTGTATGTCATGGTTTTCTGTTCTAAGAGAGTCAGAAAAATACTTCATTTGACCTCCATAAGTGTGAGACAAATAGGAATGGATGTTACTTTTTACTGAGGTTTGGGAAAGGGTGGCTCCCAGTCGCCCTTCTAAGAAAATGGCATGGCCCATATCAGGACCCTAAACCTGACTCCTCCTGTATCCAGTATCCAGTAGATATCTTGTAGCTGATAGCTTTGGACAAGTTTGGTAGCTCCACTGTTTAGAGGCACTAGTTGCTTAAAGGAGAAGCTGTTCTCATGTTCATTGGAAAGTCAGTACATTCAGTATATTAAATATATATTCTCCAGTATATACTTCAGTATTTTGTTGTTGGCAGCATGCAAAAGTTAAATCCAAATGTGAGTGAGAGAGAGAATTTGGTAGGGGAGGGGAGAAAAAATTGCACAAAATGGTAGAATATTTCTAATAAGAGTAACAAATGGGTCCACTTCAGTGAAAGAAAATCTCAGATCATTCTTCTTCATACTTGAATAAAAATTTTATTATAATGTATTTATTATAATCATAATGTATATTATTCATTACTAAGTATAACTCCTTAATGCTTATAGCTCTTATACATCAACAAAAACAAATTTGCAAACCTGTTGTTGTGATGTTCAGATTAAGAAATCTAAATATATTGTACTCTTGAGATCGCCCACGTGTAACCACCAATGTGTTCACATTTGGTATCCCAAATCCTAAGAACGTGTTTGCTCACTTATGAATTATCACATTACACAAATAGGGGTTATTACACTTTCAAAGCTTTGTTTTCTGGTTCAAGGTTATCAGATCGCATACTTGATCAAACTCTGACAAGTGAGCAATCAAGGTAAAATCACAGACTGTTCAAACTCTTTGAAGTTATTCCAGCAACTTCCAAAAATATTCCCCTAGTCCCCAGTCTGACAAACACTGGTATCGTAGAAAGATCAAGACTGTGGAGGTGAGAGGAAGAGGAAGCAGGGGTTCACACTGGGAGGTTAAATCTTTATGAGTCTCACGATTTTCACTCTTTTATAATACCACTTACTGTGAGACTTCAATAAAATGAGAAAGATAAATAAAATGCATATACTATGCATACTTAAATGGTAGCTGCTGGTATGGATCATAGTAACAGGAATAAAGATCTGTTAAGCAAATATTCTCTATGCTCTACATAACATCTTCTGGGACGTTGTAGGGTGCACAGAGGTCACTAAGATCCTTTTGATCCTCAACAATCAAAATAGAGAAAGAAATCCATAAACAGAGTTCCTTTCATTAGATATCTATTGAAATATGCGCTTCCTTTTTTAAAAGAAAGTAAAGGATTAATAAAAACAATAAAAAATTCGCAGCTGGAGGCAGGTAAGTGAGAGTAAAGTTTGAAACTAATACCAGTGGCAAAAAGGAAAATTACCTCTTCAAATCCTTCATCAGTAACACCTGAAACTTTCTTAGAAATCCACCGAGTTTTTAATGTAACAATGCCATTTTCCGTCAAACTACGTATAAATGGCCTGTTGACTCAAGCATGAGATCATGTACCCTGATACTGTAATGCTCACCCGGTCACTTGCTCACTACTGACTGACTGACACCACACCAAGAAGGTCAGACTTTTTGAAAGGGCTCCTGAATCAGGGGGTGCAGCGTCCAATCCTCACCCAGGTAATACTGCAATTTTCTGGATCTCAAACAGTAGATGGATGTTGACGGTAGTTTACCTTTTGTGATCTGCTGCCACCAGCTGTTGGTTTGGAGGACTCTGCAAGATTTTCTTTGCCGAGACTCAGTGGGGATAGCGCTAACTTCTGTGCAGCCAGGCGGGGGCTGGTCCGGGTTGCCATGGTTGTTCTCCGCAGGATATATGGGCTAGTCTTTCCTGTCGGGATGTCAGCAAACCCTAAGGGCAAAAAAGCTAACTGTCAGCACTGCTAGGTCCAATTCTATCTACAATGGAAAAGATATTCATTAGGTGGTTTTAACAAGGATAATGTAAACTCCAAAAAATACTTTGTCCTAGCCACTTTGGTCAATGGATTACACTTCACAGTTGCTCTGGGAGTCACCAAATTGAATCAAGTAACAAACAGGTTTTTTCTTATTAGAAACATAGAAAATAACAATGGGAAAAGAAGGGGAAAATAATACTACACAGAAAAAGTTTTTTCTGCTTCTATCTTCTACATGGATGTTTTCCTTTGCATTTTTCTAAGATCTAAAGAATGCCAGCAGGCCTTATCGTAAAATTGGGTTGGGGGAAAAAGGAGAGTACAATGCAAAAATAAAATATATATATAAAAGAAAGGCAAGTGCTTGTTTAAAGGGGGAAAATGTAAAATGGTAACAGCTACTTCAGGCGAGCACTCTAATGTAGGTGGGAGGAGAGAAACTGACCTTCCTAAAGGTGACTTCACCCTCACTCGCGTTGTCTCTTTCCACAAAAGAAAGTGACATGACTTTTGATGACCCAGGAAAGAAAGTCAATCCCAGGGATACTAAGAGTTAATTGTATCAACACACACTCCAGAACTGCATTCAGGGCTAACTAAAGCAGCATTTGTTTTTGTTTTTCACACACTACATATAAAAATTACCAGTGAAAGATAGATAACTACTTTGGGGCTAGAGTTACTCAGAACAATGTTTTTCAAACCATCTATGGCACAGAATCAGTTTAGATATTTGGGGGCGGAAGGGGGTCAAAGAATTTCCAATCTGCTGTGGAATAATATTTTTGTATAATATAATGAGAACAAATCAATAGAAAAAATGATATGTGCTTGGATGTTACAAAAATATCAAGTTGCTATGAAAATTTCTAAAGTCCTACTTAATTACAATACATTGTTTCAATCAGGAACCAATAACAAACAGTTCCTAGACTGGCACCAGTCCTTGGGCCAGACTTGGGAGAAAACCAAGTTTAAAAAAACAAAACAAAGTGTAGTCAGTGGCTCCAGCCAGGAGGCCAGCATCACAGGGTGGACCCTCCAGCTCACCTGCTAGCTAGGTCAGACATGACCAAAGGGTAGGAAGCCCTGAAGGGCGTCCTTGATTTAACCATTTTTTTCAGCATTCAAATAACAAATTCTAAACAGATTTTAGACAGTCATTTTACCAATCTACCAGCTCTTTTGTTAATATGACACAAATAATGAGATCCCAGAGGAAAATATATGCCTCATCCATTTAAAAGCAGACTATTGTTTATGAACATCAATGAGATTATTGCACAATAATGTAAAAAAGCAAATACTTTTGTCTTTTTATATGTGAACCATTACATGGAATTTCAAAAGAACACAAATAATTTTGTTTTAAAATTAGGCATACCTTTCTTTACAACTTCGGGAAGTCCCTCTGGCTCAAACTGAGTACCTTCTGTGTCTTCTGCAGGGTGAATACCACTCATGACTGCTTTCTTGCTTTTTTTAGAAAAGGTCTCTGGAGTAGAAGGTGTTGGTCCTCTACCATTCTCCCATATCCCACTGGACCTTTGCCTCTTGCCTGAAGCTTTTTTCTGGCCAGATGATAACCTCTTTTCAGCAGCAGAAAGGATTGGAGATGGTCCTGGAACAACTGGATCTAGCAAAGGAGACCCTCGGGAATCTGGTTTAGATTGCTGTGAACAGAGATGGGCCACTTGTGTCTCTAACATCTCTTTAGCTTTCTCTAACTTTTCGTGGCTTATAAGCAAGGAACAGTACTTATCCAAGTATTCGTCTGCCTCCTTGGTTTTTTCTTCAAGAGCCTCTTTTAGTTCTTTGATCTCAGTAGTTAATTCATCGACCTTGATATCCATAACAGTACCTGTCCAAAGTAAAGCAACACATCATGTGTGACTTGATGCTTCTCTAGTTAACAATGGGCATTGTGAAGCAGATAATCTTAGACGTGTTCTTTCTTTGATTTTTTTGAAGAGGTAAGGGAGATATATCAGTATATGTTCTTATAGTTCAAACAACTCTTGTTTGGGAGGTATCATATCACATCAATGTATTCTAGGCCTATGACATTCCTTGGGACAGCTTAAATAAAACCCACCAAAATCTCAAACTCGTATTTCAGTCAACTCACTAAGCTTTCTTGTAACGCCAGTTATGTGCAATCAAATAAATCCATTTTTTACATCCTTATTTTCCCCAGTCCATTCTGTCTACCATAAGTGGATGAACAGAAGTCAGTAAAGATTATGAAGCTTCTGTTGTATGGCTTTGGGAGACAAGATTCTAACAAATGATCAGGCAAATTCCAAAAAACCTCTGAAAGTATTTGAAGACAAGGCAGGGTCTGACGAAGAAGGGTTTAGGGGAACACTATAAAGGTGGGAATCTTGGTCAACTTGTAGCTGCCGTGGGTGTTATTAAATCCATTAGAAAAATCCCCTGAAGCCCCAATCTACCCTGAGCACTGTTTCCAACAGGGAAGACTGTTGACCCACACCCTACCATGCTACAGACCAGGGAAGCCAGTCAGATTATGCTTGTCATCATCTATCCACACAGTAAGCACATGGCACTCCAGGGGCATAAGTGGATAAAAATGACAATGAGAGTTATCATTTCTTTCCTTTTCTATTTTCCCACACAACTAAAAATATGCCTCCCACCCTCACCTGTTCCCTTTAGTTGACCCATACAATGGACTGAGGATAACCAGAATCAGCTATTTATAAATTACCAAAGCCAACTCTGATGCCAATCTTTTGACAAAGAAACCACGCAGCTGAACATCAACATGAAAAACTCTTCTTAGAATGGCTCATGAGGAAAAAGTACCACCAGGGTTTTTTTGCATGTTTTATAGAACAGAAGATGCGATAATTCTATTTCAAAATGGCTTCATTCAGGTCAAGCATGGTGGCTCCTGCCTGTAATCCCAGCACTTTGGGAGGCCGAGGTGGGCAGATTGCTTGAGCCTAGAAATTCAAGACCAGCCTGGGCAACATGGAAAAACCTTGTCTCTACAAAAAAATACAAAAATTAGTCGGGCGTGGTGGCGCCTGCCTACATATCTCCAGCTACTCGGGAGGCTGAGGTGAGAGGATCCCTTGGAGGTCGAGGCGCCATGAGCCATAATGGCACCACTGCACTCCCGTCTGGGTGACACAGCAAGATCCTGTCTCAAAACCAAAACAAAAAAAAGGCTTCATTCTGAATTCTATAATGATCCCAAGATAAGCACAAAATTCAGAAATTGGAAAATGGATTAATGGTAAAAAATCAGCACTCAGTAATAGAACACAGCACTAAAAATAGTTCCTAAGCACGCACACCATGTGTTATTCCACTATTGGAAAAGAGTGCTGGCTAGTTGATGTGGCCCAGTTAACACCCACCTGTTTTCTGCTTCTCCTGTGCAGCTTGAAGTTTAGATAGTTCTTTCTGCAATATCTCCTTTTCCTCTTCCAGTTGTTTACAGGATTTGATCAACAACTTTATTTTCCCCTGGGCACGTTCATTTTCCTTCTTCAACTGATTTACATATTTCAGATTGTCCATCTACAAAATGAAAGTAATTCCATTTAAAAACTTGAATTTCTTTTTATAAGTATATGGAAAAATAATTATGAGATATAAGATTCATATATTGTAAATTTAAGAATTATTAGATTCAATACAAAACATCTAAAGATGCGCAAAACCATTCACCTTCTCTACTCAGTTTCCTAAGTCTCCCCAGCTGAGAATGTGGTTTTGTCATTCTCTTTCTTAGTATCACAAGTATAAACTATGGTTCCTGAGATGTCTATACTAAGTGCCCATTATGTCTATATTTATCCAGTGGGAATCACACTGGATTACTGGGCAGGGGAGACAAGGAACACATTCTTGGTGGGTCCAAAATTCTCAATGAGACAATTGTGTTCCCATTTGTAATCGCACTGTTACAGTTTCAATACCTGCCTTGGTATTTGTTTTAGCTATACCACGTGAAGGCCAAATGATATTAGAGCTCACTATACAAATTTAGATTGTATTATGGCTTGAGTAGAAAGACAATAGAATGGTGGGAGAATTGTGTCCTCATATACTTCTCAGTAGTACAAGTTCACATTCTTATTCATAATTCCCAAATCAAAAAAAGAGCTATGAAAATGATTTAGAGGCAAAACCCAACCTGAACAGATATTAAAGGTGTTTACAGTCTTTATTAATTAATTAATTTATTTATTTTTAAGACAAGATCTCCCTCTGTCACCTAGACTGGAGTGCAGTGGCACCATCATGGCTCACTGCATGACCTCCTGGGCTCAAGCAATCCTCCCACTTCAGTCTCCCACGTATCTGGGACTATAGGTATATGCTATCACAACCATTTTTTTTTTTCTTTTAGAGATGGGGTCTCACTATGTTGCCCAGGCTGGTCTCAAATTCCTGGCCTCAAGTGATCCTCCTGCCCTGGCCCCCCAAAGTGCTGGGATTCTAGGCATGAGTCATCACACCTGGCCCAGTATGTATAGCCTCTATTTATCCTGCCTTGTGAGACTATCCACACATTTTGCTGCAGAAATATGAATTTGATTATGCAATATTATAGCAGATCCCACTGGGATATTATATATGGCATATGCATTATATTATGTAATATATTTTAAAATGCAGAATTCTAAAACCATCTGATATGGCATCATGAATTTCCTAAGAACGACCAAACAGCAGTAGGAGGAGGAAAGGGAATGGGGATGGGGGATGGAGAAGAACCCAGTACCATATTCGTATTGCAAGTAGTTGTTAGAGCTTGGATCTCATCTTTATATTTCATCTTGAAATTATTTATTAGTAACGATGCAGTAAACCTTACCCTTTCAGAACTCGCTACTTCTGATTCCAATCACAAATGAATTAAAGACCCATTTAATTCTATTTCAACAGTGCTACTTATTTCTATTATTAAGCCCAGCATCTCATTTTGTACCAGAAGAACATCATTAATTATTAATGTGATTTTGAATTTTACTACTTTGTATTTAATTGATAAATTTCCTTTACCTTGATAGTTGTATGAGAGCCATAAACATAATAAATTTATACCTAGTTTTCTGTTTGTATATATTCAATTAATGTCAAAATTTTAAAAATATAATCGTCTTCTAAGTAAAACCTTTGCTGGAAGATATTTATTACCCAGGTTCACTATTACACACTGTGGGTATTCATCTTACAAAAAATATCTGTAGGAATCAAAACACCTCCTTTTCCAGGTAGAATTATAGTGGTACCATCTTGAGACTAGCAATCCTGAGATTAGGGTTCAGAACTTCACTCTTCCTTAAAAAAAAAAAAAGCTCTATGATCCTTGCATGAAGAGGAAGAGAAAAATATCCACACATGTCTGCCTGACCAAGGAGCTCTGCCACACTTCGATCTCACCATAAGCCACAGGAGGGTGAATATGGTGACAGTGAAGTTGGAAGACAGCTCGTTCAAGACTTTGGAATTGCCCATCGGACTGTTTTCTATAGCTTAAGAGGCCTGCCCTCATCTGCTGTGTGGCTGCATCTTCAAATCTATCTCAAGAAGTCTTTAACATCCTCTAGTTTGAGAGGATGCATGAGGCAACGGATAGCTTATTCAAGCTATGAGACTGTAGATCACCCACTGATTTTTTTTAAGATAACTCAGCAGGGAACTGATGAATGACATTATTTTTGACTACCAAAAATTTTCATAAAATGAAAATGAAAATATTTAATGCAATACCATTAAAATCACCACCACCTGTATAAACCATTCGAAATCATAAAGCAAAGAAAAGTGAACACACCTTGGTTTTCTTCAATTCCTCCAAAGCCTCAGTAGTAGCTTTCAATGAATTATTGAGCTCTTCTTTACTAGACTTTAAAAGGTCCATCTCCAACTTCTGTGAACTGAGACATTCTTCTTTAGAAGTCAATTTCTCTCGATATGTATGGATTTCTATTTCATACTAGAGCAAAACA